>NC_092711.1:178179049-178825120 GCF_047496885.1 Scyliorhinus torazame | reverse complement strand
TTCACACAAATACAACAAATATAGATTAATTTAAGGAACAAAAATACAACACGAAAAATGCAACCGTGGCTAACCAGAAAAGTTAAAGATTCCATTAGATCAAAGGAAGAGGCTCATAAAGTGGCCAAAATAGCTGTAAGCCTGAGGATTGGGAACTTGTTTAGAATTCAGCAAAGGACCAAGAAACTTATGAAGAGAAAATAGAATATGAGAGCAAACTGACGAGAAACATAAAAACCGACTGGAAAAGCTCCTATAGGAATGTGAAAAGGAAAAGATTAGCAAAGACCAATGTGGGTCCATTCCAGGCAGAGACAGGAGAGTTTATAATGGGGAATAAGGAAATGGCAGAGAAACTAAACAATGTGTGTCTGTCTTCACAGAGGAAGATACAGAAATCATCCCAAAAACACGAGAGAACCAAGGGACCAGTGAGCACGAGGAACTACAAGAGATTAGTATTAGTGAAAAAACAGTACTGGAGAAATTGATGTGGTTGAAAGTTAATAAATCCCCAAAAGTTGATGCTCTCCATCCCAGAGTGTTGAAAGAGGCGGCTGTAGAGACAGTGGATACATTGGTGATCATCTTTCAAAATTCTATAGATTCTGGAATGGTTCCTGCAGATTGGAAGGTGGTAAATGTAACCCCAATATTTAAGGAGAGAGAGAGAAAGCAGGGAACCACAGACCCATTAGCCTGACATCAGTAGGAGGGAAAATGCTACAATCTATTATAAAGGATGTGATAACATACGAATTAGGAGCAGGAGTAGGCCACTCGGCCCCTCGAGCCTGCTCCACCATTCAATAAGTTCACGGCTGATCTGATTGTAACCTGAACTCCACACTCACGCTGACCCCCCGATAACCTTTCACCCCCTTGCTTTTCAATAATCTATCCAGCTCTGCCTTCAAAATATTCAAAGACTCTGCTTCCACTGCCCTTTGAGGAAGAGAGTTCCAAAGACTCGCGACCCTCAGAGAAAAAAGTTCTCCTCTGCCTTAAATGGACGAGTTATTAGTTTGAAAGTGACTCAAATTTCTGTATTTTCCCACAAGAGAAAACATCCTTTCCACATCCACCCTGACAAGGCCTCTCAGGATCTTATACGGTTCAATCAAGTCACCTAAACTCCATCGGACACAAGCCCAGCCTGTCCAATCATTCCTCATAAGACCAGCCTCCAATTCCAGGTATGAGTCCAGTAAACCTTCTCTGAACTGCTTCCAACACATTGACATCATCCCTTAAATGAGAGCAATACTGTACACAGTGCTCCAGATGTGGTCTCACCAATGTCCTGTGTAACTGAAGCATAACCTCCCTACTTATGTATTCAATTCCCCTCACAATAAACAATAACATTCTATTCGCTTTCCTTTTTATTTTAAATGTTTTTGTTGGGTTTTATTCACGATATACTTACAAATGTACACACATTGGCCACAAACAAGTCCCGGAACATTCGGGTGAATGGCTCCCATGTTTTGAGGAAGCCATCTTCCGACCCTCAGGTGGCGAATTAGATTTTCTCCATTTGGAGAGATTCCGAGGGGTCGGACAGCCAGTCTGCAGCTTTGGGTGGTGGTGCTGACCGCCAGCCGAGCAGGATTCTACGGCGGGCCATCAGGGAGGGAAAGGCGAGGGCGTCCGCCCTCCTCCCCAGGAATAGATCTGGCTGGTCTGATACCCCGAAGACTGCCACTTTCGGGCATGGCTCCACCCTCATCCCCACCACTTTGGACATTGCCTCGAAGGTGGCTGTTCAGTACCCAGCAAGCCTGGGGCAAGACCAGAACATGTGGGTGCGGTTGGCCGGGCCTCCTTGGCACCGTTCACATCTGTCCTCCACCTCCGGGAAGAACCTACTCATTCAGGTTCTTGGTAAGTGGGCTCTATGTACCACTTTTAGTTGCATTGGGTTCTATTAGCTTTCCTAATTACTTGCTGTTCCTGTATACTCACCTTTTCTGGTACATGCTCTTGGACACCCAGATCCCTCTGAATCTCAGAGCTCTGCAATCTCTCTCCATTTAGATAATAAGCTTTTTTATTCTTTCTGCCAAAATGGACAATTTCACATTTTTCCACGTTATACTCAATATGGTAGAATTTTTCCCACTCACTTAACCCATCTATATCCCTTTGTAGTCTCCTTATGTCCTCTTAACAATTTACTTTCCTACCTATCTTTGTATCACTGGAACATAGGAGCGGGAGTTGGCCATTCAGCCCGTCGAGCCTGCTCCACCATTCAATACGATCATGGCTGATCATCCACTTCAATGCCTTTTTCCCCACACTGTCCCCATATCCCTTTGTTTTATTGTTATTTAGAAATCTGTCAGTCTCTGCTTTAAACACACTCAATGACTGAGCTCCCACAGCCCTCTGGAGTAGAGAATTCCAACGATTCACAACCTTCTGAGTAAAGAAATGTCTCCTCCGAGACCCGTCCTCAGTGGCTTCCCCCTTATTTTGAAATTGTGTCCCCTGGTTCTAGACTCCCCAACCAGGAGAAACATCTCACCTGCACCTCCCCTGTATAGTCCTGAAAGTATTTTGATAGTTTCAGTGAGATCACTTCTCATTTGTTGCCCTCCCTCTGTGGCAATAATACCTTTCCTAAGGTAAGGGCAGTAAAACTGCACACAGTACTCCAGCTGTGGTCTAACCAAGGTTCAAGACAATGGGCATATTCTGGCTGCTCTCATGACTTTGCTCCCAGTGGGCTGATGCTCTTTGAGCTTGGGAGAGCACATTTCCACTGAAATGATCCACAAAAGCTGATGAAGGACATTTATTTTATCCTGGATAATAAGTAGTGTTTTTCCCCCCACTACAGGTAGATCTAAAATAAACACATTTGTCTCTGTTCCATTGAGTCTACAGCACAGGGCCAGGCCAGTCGGCTCAATTGGTCTCTGTCAGTATTGATGCTCCACATGAGCCTCCACCCAGCCCTCTTCATCTCCCCCATCAGCATCTCCTTCTATTCCTTTCTCCCTCATGTATGTCTCTCGCTTCCCCTTCAATGTATTCATGTTGTTCACCTCAACCACTCGCTGTGGTAGTGAGTTCCACATTCTCACCACTCGCTGAGTAAAGAGGTTTCTCATCAAATCCCTCTTTTTAAAAAATGTATTTCATTACAAACTTGTATCAAAACAGGTTACAGCACATTAACATCCCAGGAAACATACTTCCCAACAATCAACTATACAGTCTGTACAAATATTTTCCCTTCTTCACACCCCCCCCCCCCTCCCCCGCTGCCTCTGCCTCTGTAGCAGGGTCCTCCCCACCCTCGGCACCTTCCCCGCCCATCCAAAGTCAGAAAGGATCGTGTCCACTATCAGAAAAAAGGCCTTTGGAATAAAGATTGGGAGAACATGAAAGATAAACAAAAACTCGGCAGAATATTCATTTTCACCACTCGGATCTTCCCTGCCAGTGTTAAGTGCGTGTATCCCACCTCTAGAGATCCCCCCTGGCTTCCTCCACCAGCTTTGTTAAGTTCCACTTATGGAGCTCCGTCCATTCCCTCGCTACCTGAATCCCCAAATACCTAAACTATCCCTCGCTACCATAAATGGCATTCCCCCTAAATTAGCCAGCTGTGCCAGCTCATTCACCGGGAATACCTTGCTCGGGAATACCTCGCTTTTCCCTACATTCGGTTTATATCCCGAGAGCCCTCCAAACCTCCCCAGCAGGCCCATAATCCTTCCCATACCCTCCAGCGGATCCGAAACATCCAGCAAGAGGTCATCGGCATAGAGCGACACCCAATGCTCCCTCTGTCTCCTCATTAGCCCCACTACTCCGCCAGCCCCCTGAGAGCCAATGGCTCTATGGCCAGCGCAAACAATAACGGCGACAGCCTTGCCTCACACCCCTGAGTAAATTAAAGCTCCGCAAACTCATATTATTTGTCCTCACCCTCGCCCTTGGTGCCACATACAGCAACTGCACCCATGCCACAAATCTCGGCCCAAACCCAAGCCTTCCCAAAACCTCGAACAAGTACCGCCACGCCACCCGATCAAATGCCTTCTCCGCGTCCATGGACACCACCACCTCAGTTACCAGAGCCCCCGATGGATTCAACCACATTCAACAGCCGTCTTATATTACTCGTGAGCTGCCTACCCTTCATGAAGCCTGTTTGATCTTCTGCCACCACCCCGGGGACACACTCCTCCATCCTCCCCGCCAGCAAGTTAGCCAATACTTTCATATCCGTGTTCAACAGTGATATGGGTCTATACCAGTGTTCTTCAAACTTTTTTTCCGGGGACCCATTTTTACCAACCGGCCAACCTTCAGGACCCAACCCAGCCGACCTTCGCGACCCACGCCGGCTGACCTTCGCGACCCACACCGGCCGACCTGCGCAACCCACCATTTTCTCTTACCTTGTTTGCTGCTGACAAAAATGGAGGAAATGGTTTTGGGTCCCTTTGGGCCTCGTACACGCTCCTCCACTGGAACCTGTTGGATGAAGGTGAAGCCTTCCGGTGTCGGAAAGTATGGCGTCGCCATCTGTCCAAAGTTCAGAATTTTTGCCTATAAAATTTTATCAAATAACCCCCCCCCCCGAACATGTAAAAAAAAAATGAGTAAAATAAATGAAAAAAATGAATAAAACCCCTCCGAACTTGTAAAAAAAATAAAATGAATAAAATAACTGAAAAAAAAAATGAAATGAATAAAAACCACTACAGAACTTGTAAAACAAAAAGCTGCAACCGTTTAAAAAAAAAAATAGCGGCCACACTGCACATGTGTGCCCGATTATCGGCCCGCATGCGCATTGCGGCCGAATTGTTTTTTTAATATGTTCGCGGCTGCTGCGCGGGGATTTGCGCGATCGGGAGCGCCGCGGACAACGTCTCCGCGACCCTCCCGCAGGTCGCGCCCCTGACTTTGAAGAACACTGGCTTGTCTGACCCACATTCCACCGGGTCCTTCCCCTTTTACGGAATTAGTCTGATTACTGCCTGCTTCATCGTCTCCGGCAACTCCCCCTCCTCCAGTGCCCTTGAGCGTCCCCAACAGATGTGGTGCTAGGTCCGTCGCAAATTCCTTATAAAATTGCGCCTGGTACCCCTTGTGCCCTGGGGCCTTCCCCGACTTCATACTCCTGATACTATCCAGCACCTCCCTCAGCCCCAGGTGCTCCTCCAACGCCTGCCTCTTTGCTTCCTCCACCTGGGGAAATTCCAGCTCGTCCATAAACCGCATCATGTCCCTCTTCTCTTCCCCCGGGGTCGCCTCGTACAGTCCCTGGTAATATTCCCTAAATGCCTCATTTATCTTCCCAGCTTTGACATCACATCGCCCTACTCCGTATCTGCAATATTGCCTTGGAAATGAAATGAAAATCGCTTATTGTCACAAGTAGGCTTCAAATGAAGTTACTGTGAAAAGCCCCGAGTCGCCATATTCCGGCGCCTGTTCGGGGAGACAGTACGCGGTCTGCCTACGCAGCTGGTGCGCCAGCATGCGACTCGCCTTCTCCCCATACTTATATTGCACCCCTCTTGCAGTTGCCCTACCGCCCTCCCCGTTGCCAACCTTTCAAACTGCCCCTGCAGCTTTTTCCTCCTCGCCAATCCCTCCGTGATGGGTATCCTCGAATACTCCCTGTTCACCTCCACTATCCCGCTCACTAGACGGTCATGTTCCTCTCTCCTTTCCCTATCCGCACGAGCCTTAAACTAAATAATTCCGCCCCCCCCCCCCCCCCGCCGGAACACTGCCTTCAGTGCTTCTCAAAAATTGGCCGCCGACACCTCCCCATTCTGATTCAACTCCACATACTCCTTAATCGCCGCCCGCACCTTATCACAAAAAACCCCATCCGCCAACATCCACAAATCAAACCTCCACCCCGGCCTCTGCTCTCGTCCCGACCTAAACCGAAACTCCAATCAGTGGGGCGCATGGTCCGAGATAACTATCCCCGCATACTCTGGCCCCTCCACCCCAACCAAAATCCCCTCATTCACTACAAAGTAATCAGTCCTTGAATACATCTTATAGACGTGTGAAAAGAAGGAATACTCCCTTCCCCCTGGGTTCTGAAAGTGCCATGGATCCACCATACCCATCCTCTCCATAAACCCGCCCAGCTCCCTTGCCATTCGTACCCTACCCATCGACCTGGGGCTCGATCTAGCCACCCTCGGCTCCAGGGCACAGTTAAAATCTCCCATGATCAACTGGTACATCGCCAAATCCGGGATTGCTGCCAGCAACCCCCTCATAAAACCCACATCAGCCCAATTTGAGGCATACACATTCACCAACACTACCGGTGCCCCTTCCAATACCCCACTCACAATCACATATTTCCCACCCAGATCACTCACCTCCTTCGCACTCACAAATCCCTTTTTTTTTTTTTTTGCTCACTAAAATCCCCTCGATTTCGAATCAAACCCTGAGTGAAAAACCTGCCCGACGCACCCCTTACTTAACCTAACCTGGTCCTTCACCTGGAGGTGCATCTCCTGCAGAAAGACCATTCCCACTTTCAAGCTCCTGAGGTGCGCAAACACATGCAACCTTCTAACTGGCCCATTCAGTCCCCGGACCTTCCAGGTTACCAGCCTTACCGGAGGCTTACACCTCCAGTCCCCTCTACTATCCATCATCTTCCCCACTTAACTCCCACCCACTTAATTCCACCCTACACCTAGCCCATCCCAAATGGCCCCTTTCTCCGCCCCTGACCATGTCATCCCTCACCCCCTGCCAAGTCACAACAATCTTTGCCGGCCACCCCTCTCGGCCTTCTCCCCCACCACCTCACTTCCGTTCACCAGCATCGCCTGCTAGCGTGACAGCCCCTGCCCAAAGGCACCGCCCCACACTCCTCAGCTCAAGGAAGAAGGCTCCCTGTCAACCTTGACCTTCCCCCACCCAAACAAACACTCTTCCTGAACTCCAGGCCGCCCCCCCCCAAAAGCAAACAAACAAATGCTGAACACAAACAATCCCGTAAAACAGGAAAGGGGGGGGGGATGGGAACATCCATCCCCACATAAACCTTTCACCCCCTACAATCCCAACAGTAAACAACAAACCTCAAAAAGGACCCCCTCCAAATCGGAGGGGACGAAAATCCCCCAATCCCTACCCCCACTTCAGACATGCTCCCAACCATTACAAAGTGCCAGCACCCCGGTTCCCAAACATTGTCCGCTGAGCTCTCCCCCGGTTTCTGCTCCTTAATGAAATCTTCGGCCGCTTCTGGGTTTTGAAATAGTACTCCCGGCCTCCGAACGTCACCCATACTTTCACCGGGTAGAGCATCCCAAAGCCGCAGGTACAGCACCGCCTTGGCCTTGTTGAACCCTGCCCGCCGCTTTGCCAACTCGGCTCCGATGTCCTGATAAAAATGGACCTTATTCCCCTCCCAGTCGCAGCTACGCTTCTCCCTGGCCCAACACCAAATCTTCCTTCTCCACAAATTTGTGGAGTCTCACGATCACCGCCCGCGGCAGCTCCCCAGCTCTAGGCTTCTGCCTCAGGCACTGATGCGCTCGGTTCACTTCAGGTGCCTTATCTAGCACCCCTTCCGCCACCAGCCCCGCCAGCATCCTCGAGACGTACCTCGTGGCACTCACACCTTCCACTCCTTCAGGCAGGCTCACTCTTCGCAGGTTCTGCCTTCTCAAGGTATTCTCCTGTTCCTCCACCTTTGCCCTCAACATTTTACACGGGTCCCCTAGGAGCCGCACTTCCACCTCCAGAGCCACACGATTGCTGTGGTCCGAGATCACTGCTTCAATCTCCCGAATGTTCGACCCCTGCACCTCCAAATACCTCTCCACTCGTTCCATCGAACACTTCAGAGGTGCCACAGCTCCTTTGATCGCTTTCGAATGATCCTCCCGCATTTCCTTCCTCTGCTGCCAGAATTCCGCCTTCATAAAAGCCATCAACTGCTCCACCTGGGGCCTTTCACCTTGCAGTAGCCCTTCCCCCGCAGCCATCCTCACACTGGCTGCTGCAGCACAGGTTTCCTCTAACTCTCTGGCCAGGTCTCTCACCGTCTTCTGCCGGGTTTGGTAACCAGCGGACAAACTACTCCAACCTTCACCTACGCCTTTTCATCAAAATTCCACCCAGTATCTGTCATGATATGCAAACATGCAACCAATGAACACTCAGAATAGGACACGACCAATGGGCAGTCAGGACACTCAGAGGTGGCATCACCACAAGGGGGCATGACATAAACACTATAAAAGGGATGAGGCACTCACACCCTGCCTCTTTCCACAGACAGACATCTAGAGAGCTAGATAGGGTTAATCAGCAGCATCACACCCCAGCACGTGGCTTAGAGCAAGCTGGTACACTTGGACTGAGTTACTACAGTTAGATTAGCAGAGAGTCGAACTCATTTGAGCACTGTGTTAATAGTTCAATATACACGTTGAACTCATTTCAGAGTCTGGAGCATCCTTTAGTTAAGACTGCATCAAGTAGCAGCCGGTGTTATCCAAAGCAGCACGGTAGCATAGTGGTTAGCACTGTTGCTTCATAGCTCCAGGGTCCCAGGTTCGATTCCGGCTTGGGTCACTGTCTGTGCGGAGTCTGCACATCCTCCCCGTGTGTGCGTGGGTTTCCTCCGGGTGCTCCGGTCTCCTCCCACAGTCCAAAGATGTGCAGGTTAGGTGGATTGGCCACGATAAATTGCCCTTAGTGTCCAAAATTGCCCTTAGTGTTGGGTGGGGTTACTGGGTTATGGGGATAGGGTGGAGGTGTTGACCTTGGGTAGGGTGCTCTTTCCAAGAGCTGGTGCAGACTCGATGGGTCGAATGGCCTACTTCTGCACTGTAAATTCTATGATCTATGATCTAACATGATACCAGGAGTGACTATTAAATCTATTTAGTTCAACTCAGCGAGATCCGTGACAACCAGCTACTGACAACAGGCACAATGGACAAGATTCAGGCTCCTCACCAGCTCAGGACCACCGGCAATCTTAGTGCCAACTGGCGATCATTCAAGCAGAAATTTCAACCATACGTGGAAGCACCGACCTCAATGGCGCGACCGATGCTCAGAAGATAGCTTTTCTACTCACCACTGCGGGTGACCATGCAATAGAGATCCTCAACTCCTTTCACTTTTCCAAAGGGCAGGACAAAACGAAGTACCAAACCATCCTGGACAAATTCGACAGCCACTTGAGGTGGACACCAACAAAATCTTCGAGCGCTGCATCTTCAAGCAGAGGATGCAAGGTAAAGACGAATCCTTCAACTCTAACTAACCTTAGACTGCGAGCGCAATCCTGCAACTTCGGTGATATCACTGACTCCATGATCAGAGACCAAATCGTTTTTGGAGTCCACTCTGATCCTCTGTGAGAGCAATTGTTGAAAATCAAGCACATGACCCTGCCAGTCGCGATTGAAACGTGTACTGTGCATGAGCACTCTAAAAATCGCTATTCACAGTACAAAACGGCAGAAAGTGAACAACAAGCCTCCCACGAGGTGGAGAGTGTTCAGGCCATCTCCCGGATGCAATGCCTCCACATTGACAAAAGCGGACATTTTGTGCACTCTTCCCGGGGTCTCTGTCTCTCTATCTCCCAGTAACCCTACCTAACCTTTTTGGACGCTAAAGGGCAATTAGCATGGCCAATCCACCTAACCTGCACATCTTTGGACTGTGGGAGGAAACCGGAGCACCCGGAGGAAACCCACGCACACACGGGGGAGAAAGTATAAACTGCACACAGTCACTCAGAATTGAACCTGGGACCCTGGAGCTGTGAGGCAGCAGTGCTAACCACTGTGCCACCATGCCACCCCCCCTTGACAAGTGACTTGTGCCATATTATCTTCGGCCAAATAAGGTTATGTTTTACAGTTTTACCACAAGGATAATGCTGAATGAGAATCTCTGTTTCGTTTAATGGCAGGATTAGGGGATACACGTAATGTTTCTTGTAGTTTAATTGTGCGTGTCAATGCTGGAGAAATGTCTTCAATTTTTAACTTAAACCTTAATGTCACTTTCCTTCAAAGTGTGCACAGATTTTCTCCATTGGTGTGGGTTTTATTATCAGTTTCTGCAAGGTGTTATGTAGTTTCTGTCTTTTATTTCGTCTGAACATGTAATTTATGAATAGAAAATGGTGTTTTGTGATATGTATCTTGCTACTTGAACTTTAGCACACCAATCACCTTTATGGGTTTATTTTCTATTTTCAATGTTATATAGGTAATGGCTGTATTAGTTTAAGTTTGTGTATCTCTTGTACTTTTAGTTATTTGTATTTAAGTAACTTGCTTCCGGCATCAGCAGTCACTAAGTTACACATAACACTTGAGATGTATCAGTTAGGACATGAGCCTGACGAACATCAATCCTGAGGAAGTGACACCACACATCCTCTTATTACAAGTGCGTAGACACACTGTATCCGAACAGGTGCCATAGTATGGCGACTAGGGGATTTTCACAGTAACTTCATTGCAGTCTAATGTAAGCCTACTTATGACACTAAAAAATATTATTATTATTACCTTGTGTTGCCTTGTTATCTTAGTGCAGAAGCTAGAAACATAATACAACAGCAGGAAATAGCATTCGCTTCTCAGCCTTTTGGCTAAGATGAAGAATCAGATCAAACCCAAGGTGAGATGCAATGCCTTTTCTTGCCAGCTTGGATCTTGTATGTCTCTCTTGTGGAGACCATGAAATGGATTCAATTTGAATTGGTTTTTGGAGCAAGCAATGAGATGGATTAGGGGCTTGCCCTTTCCACATTACATTGGCTTTGTAACTTTGAGGATGGGAGTTAAAAAAAAAAAATTAAAAATAAACAAAAGGATGTTGCCACAAGTGACTGAAATCCTGGGCAACTAATTAGGAGGTAATGGGAAGTGACATCAGCAAGGTGTCCACGTTAATAGGAAGTGACATCAGCAAGTTGACCAACATCCTTCAGAGACCAATCAGACATTGATTGTGCACCATTTAACCAATTAGGGACTGATCATTTGCTGCTTGGGCCAATCAGAACTGCAGGATACGACCAACGCACAGAGGTAGTTGCTAGAAAGGGTTAATGAGCTACAATTCTCTGGAGCTCGGTGCACAACATAACATGAAGTAAGAAGATAGACTTCAGTCACCAGCACAAGAGACATCACCAAAGTCACCCGGAAGTTGAGAGCTGGTGATCCAGAGTGAATGGACTGATTCACTGCCTTTGTAAAGCATTGCGATTTTGTACTTATTACAATTAACTTAATAAATTTTGTGACAACATTCTTGTACCCGGAATGGTCTGTAACTAGTCAGGAGCTGCAGGTTCCTTCTAGATACTTTCCATAACTCATTCTGACGTGTAATTGATTTGAGGATTACAATTGAGATTGGAGCCAAACCCGGATCTTACAATAGGATCGAATTTCACATTCCGGGTATCCTGCACTAACAGTGATGGCTTTTGTAAACTCCTTTTACAGGATATTAGAAGGGGAGGAGTTACAGACAGAAATTTCACATCAAACATCACGTCAAGATCTGACAGAGTCACTCAATTCATGGGAGCTGAATATCATCGACCTTTGAATCCAGAAGGAGAAATGTTTGTTCTTCTGCTGAAAGAGATGTTTAAACATCACTCAGTGTACAGACACAGAGACAGGCCCATGCGAGTGAGAGGCATCACGACAAACAACCATTCTATATTCTTCAGCTCACCCAAAGATGGAAATTGCAGCACACATTTCTCCACCTTGTATTTTTTAAATGTTTTGTCCAAAGATGTGCAGGTTAGGCGGATTGGCCATGTTAACTTGCCCTTAGTGTCCAAAAAAGGATAGGTGGGATTACTGGGTTACGGGGATAGGGTGGAGGTGTGGGCTTAAGTTGGGTGCTCTTTCCAAGGGCCGATGCAGCCTCAATGGGCCGAATAGCCTCCTTCTGCACTGTAAATTCTATGATTCACCTGTTAAATGTCCTCGACCTTTGAACGTCTCATTACAGAACTCAGCTCAAAGGCATCAAAATCTGTATCCGGCCTTGTCTGTGTGCCCAGCCAATCCAATTGGCCAATTCAACTTTGCAGCAGCTCAGTCTCAGCTTTGGAAACATCTTCATCTTTCTGTGAGGCCCCGGCCCCATTGACTGTGACAGGGTTCATACTGTCTCCCTGAGATTGTTGATGTAAAGTCACGTCAGACCCACACTGCCCGATTTCCAATCCAATTTATTTAAAGGTCCCAGAAGCCTGGCTCCAACCTTAAATGTTGTTCTGATCCTGTCAGTAACATTGTTTTGGAACTCACGAGTACCACCACATAGGCAGTCATCAACATGCATCATAAAGATGCCCGAGAGTTTCCCGCCATGGTACCAATAAAGCACAGCAGCTTCTGCCTTCAGGTGGAGACAACCCGACTTGGACAAAACTGATCTAACTGAGAAGTGCCATACACTCTGAAACATTGTTCAAACCATAGACAAACTTATTTAACTTCTAAAGTCTTCCGTCTACATCTGGCATTTCTTAGGAGGTTACAGAAACACTGACCCCTGGAGGTGACCCCCCAGCACAATCGCAGCTTTTATGCAGGTACATTAGCAACATTTAAGGGGCATCTGGATGGGTCCATGAATAGGGAGGAAATAGAGGGATACGGACCGAGTAAGGGCAGAAGGTTTTTTTTAAGTTAGGACATCATGATGGGCACAGGCTTGGAGGGCCGAAGGGCCTGTTCCTGTGCTGTACTTTTCTTTGTTCTTTGATAAAATCTTTCCGAAAGTGTGGGGCACATGTATAGGGTTCTGGTCTAAGGGGTGGAATTGAAAAGCAGGGAGGTTATGTTCAACTTGTTTAGAACCAGGGTTAGACTACACTGGGAGTCTGTCAACATCTGTGATCTCCATTTAGAAAAAGGAAATAGAGGCTCTGGAGAAGGTGCAACAAAGATTCACAAGAATAATACCAGAACTGAGAGCATTTCACCTTCAGGAAAGGCTGGGGCTGCTTTTCTCTAGAAAAGAGAAGACTGAAGGGTGACGTGAGGGGAACCTTTAAGATGATGATGGGGTTCAATAATCCAATAGGGATTTGATGAGAAACCTCTTTACCCAGCGAGTGGTGAGAATGTGGAACTCGCTACCACAGCGAGTGGTTGCGGTGAACAGCATGAATACATTGGAGGGGAAGCTAGATACATACATGAGGGAGAAAGGAATAGAAGGAGATGCTGATGGGGGGGAGATGAAGAGGGGTGGGTGGAGGCTCATGTGGAGCATTAATATTGAAAGAGACCAATTGAGCCGACTGGCCTGGCCCTGTGCTGTAGACTCAATGGAACAGAGACAGATGTGTTTATTTTAGATCTACCTGTAGTGGGAGAAAAACACTACTTATTATCCAGGATAAAATAAATGTCCTTCATCAGCTTTTGTGGATCATTTCAGTGGAAATGTGCTCTCCCAGGGTCAAAGAGCATCAGCCCACTGGAAGGAAAGTCATGAGGCCGGCCAGAATATACCCATTGTATAAAACCTTGGTTAGACCACAGCTGGAGTAGTGTGTGCAGTTTTACTGTCCTTACCTGAGGGAAGATATTATTACAATAGAGGGAGTGCAATCAAGGTTCACCAGACCTCTTCCGGGACTGTCTTATAAAGAGAGATTGGGAAACTGCTTCTCTATTCATGGAAATGTGGTTGAGGGAGGGACAGGTTTGGCAGCTCAACATCCCGGGATATATACTCTTCAGGCAAGACAGAGTAGGGAATGAAAGAGGAGGAGGCATGGCTTTATTAGATAAGGAGTCAGTTATTACAGTAAGGAGAGATGATATCTTGGAGGGGGCACCAAATGAAGCTTTGTTGGTAGAGCTAAGGAACAAAAGATGGAAGCCACATTGCTAGGTGTTTATTATAGTCCTCTAGATAGTCAGCGGGAAATTGAGGAGCAAATATGTGTGCAATTCGCAGAGCTGACTACAAATAATAATAGGGTAATTATATTAGGTGATTTCAACTTTCCCAACATTAACTGGGATAGTCACTATGTTAAGGGCTTAGATGGAATGGAGTTCTTAAAATGTATACAGGAGAACCTTTTAGCTCAATATGTATGGGGTCCAACAAGAGATGGTGCAGTGCTGGACCTAATTCTGGGGAATGAAACTGGACAGGTGGTTGATATGTTGATGGGGGAGCATTTTGGTAATTGCGACCACAACATGGTGCAATTTAAGTTTGTTATGGACAAATATGTGGACAAGTTGCAAAAACAGGTTGTGGATTGTGGTGGGCGGTTTTTAGTAAAATAAGGCAGGATCTGGTCAAGGTAGACTGGGAAGGGTTACTTGTGGGAACATCTGCTGAAGAGCAGTGGGGTACATTCAAAAAGGAAATGGCGAGGGTACAGGTTGGACATGTTCCCTCTGGAGTAACAGGAATGAGTAACAATCCCAGAGAACCATGGATGACCACAGATATTCAGGATACGATGAGAAGGAAAAGAGAGTCTTTTAGCAAGTACAAGGGGAGCAATCAACAAAGGCATTAGTGGAGTATAGAAAGTGCAGGATGGAGTTTTGGAAAGCAATTAGGAGAACAAAGAGGATATGAGAAAGCTCTGGCTGGTAAAAGTAGAGAAAATCCCAAGATATTCTATAAGTATATCAATGGAAAGAGGAAAAGCAGGGAAACGGTAGAGTCCATTCGGGATCAGCAGGGAAATCTGTGGGTGGATCGAGATGACATTGCAGGATGTTGAACAAATTCTTCACATCTGTCTTCACCCAAGAGAATGAGGAGGTACGTATGGAACTCGGAGAGAGATTGTGAGGTTCTTGAGCAAATTGTCACAGGGAGTGACAAGGTATTGGAGATGTTGGCAGGCTTAAAAGTGGGCAAATCTCGAGGTCGGGATAAATTGTGTCCCAGAATGCTGTGGGAAATGAAGGAGGAGATTGCAGGGTTTCTGACCCAAACGTTTAATTCCTCTCTGGCCTCGGGAAAGGTGCCAGAGGACTGGAGAACAGCTAATGTGGTCCCACTATTTAAGAAATGATATGGAGGCAGTACGGTGGAGCAGTGGTTAGCATTGCTGCCTCACGGCGCTGAGGTCCCAGGTTCATTGCCGGCTCTGGGTCACTGTTTGTGTGGAGTTTGTACATTTTCCCCGTGTTTGCGTGGGTTCCTCCTCCCCCCCCCCCCCCCCCAACCCAAAGATGTGCAGCGTAGGTAGATTAAATTGCCACACTAAATTGCCCCTTAATTGGAAAAAATGAATTGGGTACTCTAAATTTAAAAAAAAAAGAAAGGTTGTAGAGATAAGATAGGCCAGGGAACTACACACCAGTGAGTCTCACATCAGTGGTAGGGAAACTATTGGAGAAAATTATGAAGGAGAATATCTATCACCACTTGGAGAAGTAAGGCTTGATCAGGAATAGTCAGCATGGCTTTGTCAGTGGAAGGTCATGCCTAACAAATTTGATTGAATTCTTTAGAGCATGTGACTAGATGTATAGATGATAGTGCAGTTGATGTAGTATAAATGGATGTAGACATGGTCCCATTTGACAAGATCCCACATGGGAGACTTATAAAGAAGGTAAATGCACATGGGATACAGGGTAATTTGATAAGGTGGATTCAAAATTGGCTCAGCTGTAGGAGACAGAGGGTGATGACAGACGGCTGCTTTAGTGTCCAGTGGCATACCACAGCGATCTGTGCCAGGTCCCCTATTGTTTGTCATTTACATAAACAACATAGATTTTGAAAGATGACCACCAATGTATCCACTATCTCTCCAGCCACCTCTTTCAACACTCTGGGATGTAGAGCAGCAGCTTTTGGGGATTTATTAACTTTCAACCACATTAATTTCTCCAGTGCTACTTTTTCACTAATACTAATCGCTTGCAGTTCCTCGTGCTCACTCGACCCTTGGTTCTCTGGTGTTTTTGGGACAATTTCTGTATCTTCCTCTGTGAAGACAGTCACACATTGTTTAGTTTCTCTGCCATTTCCTTATTCCCCACTATAAACTCTCCTGTCTCTGCCTGGAATGGACCCACATTGCTCTTTGCTAATCTTTTCCTTTTCACATTCCTATAGGAGCTTTTCCAGTCAGTTTTTATGTTTCTCCCCAGTTTGCTCTCATATTCTATTTTCTCTTTATCAGTTTCTTGGTCCTCCTCTGCTGAATTCTAAAACAAGTCCCCAATCCTCAGGCTCACTACTATTTGGGCCACTTTGTGAGTCTTTGATCTCATGGAATCTTTCTCTTTATTTGGTATCCACAGTTAGATCACTTTTCCTGTTGGATTTTTGTTCCTTAAAAAATCTACATTTGTTGAATATATCTGAAATGAAAGTCCCAGAGGACTGCTCTCCCCTTTGACAGAGAGAGAGTGAGCTGACAGGTGATGATTTAACCTGAGGGTCAACACACTTTAGCCAACGGGCAATGTTGAGAAGCTGCACCCTTCATGGATAACCTCAGCCAGTACTGAAGCCATGCTATTGGCTGCTTTGCATCATGAATCAGCCATCCAGCCAAATGAGCTAACTGACACACTGCTAGATAGATAATAATTCCTTAAATATTAGTTGAGATATCCAGCCTGCAGACACACCTGCAAGTTCACACCAGGGAGAGGCCATTTATCTGCTCTCAGTGTGGCAAGGCATTCAGTGATCCATCACACCTGCTGAGACACCAACAAGTTCACAAGTGATTACAGGGGTTGGATTCTGCTGTTATTGTTTCTGCTCTCAATTACATCAAGGACGGAATTTTGTTAATTCTGTTATTTGGTCAATGAAAATAGTCAAAGGATTTCTTTCTGCTGGACTGGCTGGTCTCACGACTTTGCCTCCAGTGGGCTAATGCTCTTTGAGCCTTGTTGCGAATACCTGGCTTGAAATTTCATAAGGATCACAAAGTGAAAAGGTGTTTGGAAGTTAGACGATATTTAGTTTTGCATTTCTGTTTGGAACCCTCCAAAGCATGCCACGTTGTCATGGAGATGGGCTATGGTGGTATATGGGGTTCTTTTGTTTAATTTATCTGGGTGTTTCTCACTGTAGAAAACTATCAGGATATGAGGGGCATGTTATCTGAGGTGGACTGGGAAACCACATTAAATGGCATGATGGGAGACAGGCAATAATAATAATAATCTTTATTGTCACAAGTAGGCTCACTTTATTGTCACAAGTAGGCTGGTTTAGCACACTAGGCTAAATAGCTGGCTCTTAAAGCAGACCCAGGCAGGCCAGCAGCACGGTTCAATTCCCATACCAGCCTCCCCGAACAGGGGCCAGAATGTGGCGACTCGGGGCTTTTCACAGAAAATTCATTTGACGCCTCCTTGTGACAATAAGTGATTTTCATTTCACATTAGCACTGCAATGAAGTTACTGTGAAAAGCCCCTAGTCGCCACATTCTGATATTATTCTTGTGAATCTTTGTTGCACCTTCTCCAGAGCCTCTATTTCCTTTTTTCTAAGTGGAGATCACAAATGTTGACAGTGCTCCAAGTGTAGTCTAAACCTGGTTCTAAACAAGTTGAACACAATCTCCCTGCTTTTCAATTCTATCCCTCGAGAATGGAGCCCTATATATGGCCCCCACACTTTCGGAAAGATGTAAAGTTCTCAGAGAGGGTGTGGAGGAGATTTACGGAAATGGCACTGGGAATGAGGGACTTGGAGAGACTGGAGCAGCTGAAATTTCTCTCCTGAGATCACAGAATCTGAAGGTGACCATTCAGCCCATTGAATCCATGCTAGTTCTCTGTTGAGTTAGTCATTCAGTCCCATTGCCTGGTTCTATTCCTGAATCCCTGTAGGTGTATTTCCCTCAAGTCCCCATCCAATTTCCTTGTGAAATCCTTCCATCCGCTCTGCTTCTGCTGCCCTCCGAGGACATAGGTTCCAGGCCATTATACATGTAGACAAGGCTCCCAGAGCACAGGAGTCCATTTTATCCATTTTTTCCATTCTGGTTCTTTGTAAAGCATCCCACTTAATCCCACTGTTCGACTTTTTTGTTTTCTTTTCCAGAATGCATGAAATTCCCTTTCAGAAAGTACAGTCCAACCAGCTCCCAGCACCATTTACAGACAGTGCATTCCAAATCACAACACCTTGCTGTGTTTCACAACAAATAATTGTGGGTATAGTGTGTCCGGAGTTTCACAGATTCTCCATGGTGTCAAAGACAATATTACAGAAAATTATGATTCAATCTTTATCAACGATTTTGATCAGGGCACCAAGTGTAATATATTCTAGCTTGCAAACAATTGGAATAGAATTGCATTTCTGTAGCCTCTCGCGACTAGTTTAAGATTAAATCACTTTCGCAGCAGAATCACCGTTCGAAGTAACAAGGTCAAGGAAGCCACTCTAACCTCTGACATGTGGCTTCCTGCAGCCATTTCACATTCTGTATCTTTTCTACATTAACTCTGTATTGATGTCCTATGTCCCCCCCTGCTGTTTGCACTCGCGATTGAGCCGTTGGCCATCGCATTAAGAAGTTCGGGGGTAGGGAAAGGAATAGTGCAGGAGGGGGGGAATAGAGCATAGGGTGGCCTTATATGCCGATGACTTGCTGTTATACGTGTCGGAACCGAGTGTGTCGATAGGGGGAATATTGGAGCTGCTTCGAGTGTTTGGGTCTTTCTTGGGGTACAAACTAAATCTAGACAAGAGTGAGTATTTTGTGGTGTCTCGGCCGGGGTTGGGGGCAGGGGTGGGGGGGCTGCCATTCCGTAGGGCAGGGACTCACATTAGGTACCTGGGAGTGCAGGTTGCCCGGAGGGAGGGGGGGGGGGGGGCGCCTTAGGTACAACATTTCTAGTTTGGTGGGGAGAGTGAAAGCTGATCTGGCAAGGTGGGATGGTCTCCCTCTGTCACTGGCGGGTCGGGTACAGGCGGTTAAAATGAACGTGTTTTCGCGATTTCTGTTTATTTTTCAATGCCTGCCGATTTTCCTGCCAAAGGCTTTTTTCAGAGCGATTGAGGGAAGGGTTACTTCGTTCATATGAGGAGGGAAGGTGGCCAGAGTTAGAAAGGTGCTGCTACAGAGGGGAAGGCAGGCAGGGGGTTTGGGTCTTCCGAACCTGTTGTATTACTACTGGGCGGCGAATGTGGAGAAGGTGCGGAGCTGGGTCAGAGGGGTTGACTCCCAATGGGTCAGAATGGAGGAGAGTTTGTGCAGGGGGTCGAGGCTGAAGGCACTAGCAACAGCTCCGCACCCGATAGCCCCGGGGAAATACTCAGGGAGTCCGGTAATAATAGCTTCATTGGACTTCCGGGTGCGGCGATGACCAGCTGAGTCGCACGTTTCGGCAACTCCCGGTGAAACGGACTTTTGGGCTCTTGATAGATGCCCCAACGGCAATTTTGACGGCTAAAAACACTGTGCGGTAAACCAGAAGGGAATCCCCCCTGGATATGGATGAAAAAAGGAGGAGAAAGTGGCCGGATTGCAGTGGATCCTTTAGAACAGCGGCAAGGAAGGCAAGCAAAAACCAAGATGGCGTCGGAAGGTGGCAGTTTAACATGGGGCCCTGAACAACAAGAGTTCTTGAAATGCTGTGTGGAAGAGCTCAAAAAGGAAATGAAGAAAGAGCTGTTGGCCCCGATACTACAGGCGATCGAAGGGCTAAAGGAGGAACAAAAGACCCAGGAGCGGGAGCTTCGGGTCGTGAAGGCAAAGGCAGCCGAGAATGAGGACGACATACAGGGCCTGGTGGTGAAGACGGAGACGCATGAGGCACATCAGAAACGATGTGTGGAAAGGTTGGAGGCACTGGAGAACAACGCAAGGAGGAACAACCTGAGGATTCTTGGTCTTCCTGAAGGTGCGGAGGGAGCGGACGTCGGGGCATATGTGAGCACAATGCTGCACTCGTTAATGGGAGTGGAGGCCCTGGCGGGTCCGTTGGAGGTGGAGGGAGCATACCGAGTGATGGCGCGAGGACCGAGAGCAGGAGAAATTCCCAGAGCCATAGTGGTGAGATTCCTCCGTTTTAAGGATAGAGAAATGGTCCTTAGATGGGCAAAGAAAACTCGGAGCAGTAAATGGGAGAACGCGGTGATCCGCGTTTATCAAGACTGGAGTGCGGAGGTGGCGAGAAGGAGGGCGAGCTTTAATCGGGCCAAGGCGGTGCTTCATAAAAAGAAGATAAAATTTGGAATGCTGCAACCGGCAAGACTGTGGGTCACATATCGAGGGAGGCACCACTACTTTGAGACGGCGGATGAAGCGTGGACTTTTATTGTGGAAGAAAAACTGGAATGAGCGGGTTATTAAAAAGAACGTTTGAACAAAGTGGTGGGGCGAATGTGGGGGGCAAAGAGGGGGGTTAAAAAGGGGGGAAAGAGGAGTTTTATGTACTAATCCTGCGATGTGGTAACTTTTCTCTCCTCCACAGGTGGTGATGGGGGGAGGTGGAGGAGATGGGGCGTTGGCCATTGGGGGCGGGGCCAAGGGAGAAGCGCGGGCTTGGTTCCCGCGCTATGATAATCATGGCGGGAATAGAGAAGCAGGAAGGAGGGGGCGTCGCACGGTGCGAGCCGAGGTCACGGGGGGAAGCCGAGGTCGGCCAGAGTTTGCTGACTTCTGGGAGCAACATGGGGGGAGTAATTACGCTAGCGGGGGATCTAGCGGGGGGGGGTGGGAGGGGGGAATTACTGGGTTGCTGCTGCTGGGGAGAGGGGGGAGCTGGTATGGGAGGGGATGGGCGGGGGGGGGGGGGGCACCGCCTGGGGGAGATACAGCTGCGTGGGAACCGGGTGAGGAGCTGGAAAAAGGGGATGGCTAATCGACAAGGGGGGGGGTAGGAAGCCCCCCAACCCGGCTGATCACGTGGAACGTGAGAGGGCTGAACGGGCCGATAAAGAGGGCACGGGTACTCGCACACCTTAAGAAACTTAAGGCAGATGTGGTTATGTTACAGGAAACGCACCTGAAACTGATAGACCAGGTTTGGCTACGCAAAGGGTGGGTGGGGCAGGTGTTCCATTCGGGGCTAGATGCGAAAAACAGGGGGGTGGCTATATTAGTGGGGAAGCGGGTAATGTTCGAGGCAAAGACTATAGTGGCGGATAACGGGGGCAGATACGTGATGGTGAGTGGCAAACTACAGGGGGAGACGGTGGTTTTGGTAAACGTATATGCCCCGAACTGGGATGATGCCAATTTTATGAGGCGGATGCTAGGACGCGTTCCGGACCTAGAGATGGGAAAGCTGATAATGGGGGGAGATTTTAATACGGTGTTGGAACCAGGGCTGGATAGGTCGAAGTCCAGGACTGGAAGGAGGCTAGCAGCAGCCAAGGTACTTAAAGATTTTATGGAGCAGATGGGAGGTGTAGACCCGTGGAGATTTAGCAGACCTAGGAGTAAGGAGTTCTCGTTTTTCTCCTATGTCCATAAAGTCTACTCGCGAATAGACTTTTTTGTGCTGGGAAGGGCGTTGATCCCGAAGGTGAGGGGAACGGAGTATACGGCTATAGCCATTTCGGATCACGCTCCACACTGGGTAGACTTGGAGATAGGGGAGGAAACAGGAGGGCGCCCACCCTGGAGAATGGACATGGGACTAATAACAGATGAGGGGGTGTGTCTAAGGGTGAGGGGGTGCATTGAAAAGTACTTGGAACTCAATGATAATGGGGAGGTCCAGGTGGGAGTGGTCTGGGAGGCGTTGAAGGCGGTGGTTAGAGGGGAGCTGATATCAATAAGGGCACATAAAGGGAAGCAGGAGAGTAAGGAACGGGAGCGGTTGCTGCAAGAACTTTTGAGGGTGGACAGACAATATGCGGAAGCACCGGAGGAGGGACTGTACAGGGAAAGGCAAAGGCTACATGTAGAATTTGACTTGCTGACTACGGGCACTGCAGAGGCACAATGGAGGAAGGCACAGGGTGTACAGTACGAATATGGGGAGAAGGCGAGCAGGTTGCTGGCACACCAATTGAGGAAAAGGGGAGCAGCGAGGGAAATAGGGGGAGTGAGGGATGAGGAAGGAGAGATGGAGCGGGGAGCGGAGAGAGTGAATGGAGTGTTCAAGACATTTTATAAAAAATTATATGAAGCTCAACCCCCGGATGGGAGGGAGAGAATGATGGGCTTCTTGGATCGGCTGGAATTTCCCAAGGTGGAAGAGCAGGAAAGGGTGGGACTGGGAGCACAGATCGAGGTAGAAGAAGTGGTGAAAGGAATTAGGAGCATGCAGGCAGGAAAGGCCCCGGGACCGGATGGATTCCCAGTCGAATTCTATAGAAAATATGTGGACTTGCTCGCCCCGGTATTGACGAGGATCTTTAATGAGGCAAAGGAAAGGGGACAACTGCCCCCGACTATGTCTGAAGCAACGATATCGCTTCTCTTAAAGAAGGAAAAGGACCCGCTACAATGCGGGTCCTATAGACCTATTTCCCTCCTAAATGTAGATGCCAAGATCCTGGCCAAGGTAATGGCAATGAGAATAGAGGAATGTGTCCCGGGGGTGGTCCACGAGGACCAAACTGGGTTTGTGAAGGGGAGACAGCTGAACACGAATATACGGAGGCTGTTAGGGGTAATGATGATGGCCCCACCAGAGGGGGAAACGGAGATAGTAGTGGCGATGGATGCCGAGAAAGCATTTGATAGAGTGGAGTGGGATTATTTGTGGGAGTTGTTGAGGAGATTTGGTTTTGGAGAGGGGTATGTTAGATGGGTGCAGCTGTTGTATAGGGCCCCGATGGCGAGCGTGGTCACGAATGGACGGGATCTGCATATTTTCGGCTCCATTGAGGGACAAGGCAGGGATGCCCTCTGTCCCCATTATTGTTTGCACTGGCGATTGAGCCCTGGCGATAGCGTTGAGGGATTCCAAGAAGTGGAGGGGAGTACTTAGAGGAGGAGAAGAGCACCGGGTATCTTTGTATGCGGACGATTTGCTACTATACGTGGCAGACCCGGCAGAGGGGATGCCATAAATAATGCGGATACTTGGGGAGTTTGGGGATTTTTCAGGGTATAAATTGAACATGGGGAAAAGTGAGTTGTTTGTGGTGCATCCAGGGGAGCAGAGTAGAGAAATAGGGGACCTACCGTTGAGGAAGGTAACAAGGGACTTTCGTTACCTGGGGATCCAGATAGCCAAGAATTGGGGCACATTGCATAGGTTAAATTTAACGCGGTTGGTGGAACAAATGGAGGAGGACTTCAAGAGATGGGATATGGTATCCCTGTCACTGGCAGGGAGGGTGCAGGCGGTTAAGATGGTGGTCCTCCCGAGATTCCTCTTTGTGTTTCAGTGCCTCCCGGTGGTGATCACAAAGGCTTTTTTTAAAAGGATTGAAAAGAGCATCATGGGTTTTGTGTGGGCCGGGAAGACCCCGAGAGTGAGGAAGGGATTCTTACAGCGTAGCAGGGATAGGGGGGGGCTGGCACTACCGAGCCTAAGTGAGTATTATTGGGCCACTAATATTTCAATGGTGAGTAAGTGGATGGGAGAGGAGGAGGGAGCGGCGTGGAAGAGATTAGAGAGGGCGTCCTGTAGGGGGACTAGCCTACAGGCTATGGTGACAGCCCCATTGCCGTTCTCACCGAGGAACTACACCACAGGCCCGGTGGTGGTGGCTACACTGAAGATTTGGGGACAGTGGAGACGGCATAGGGGAAAGACTGGAGCCTTGGGGGGGTCCCCGATAAGAAACAACCATAGGTTTGCCCCGGGGGGAATGGATGGGGGATATGGAATGTGGCAAAGAGCAGGAATAACGCAACTGAAAGATCTGTTTGTGGATGGGAAGTTCGCGAGTCTGGGAGCGCTGACCGAGAATTATGGGTTGCCCCAAGGGAATGCATTCAGGTATATGCAACTGAGGGCTTTTGCGAGGCAACAGGTGAGGGAATTCCCGCAGCTCCCGACACAAGAGGTGCAGGACAGAGTGATCTCAAAGACATGGGTGGGGGATGGTAAGGTGTCAGATATATATAGGGAAATGAGGGACGAAGGGGAGACTATGGTAGATGAACTAAAAGGGAAATGGGAAGAAGAGCTGGGGGAGGAGATCGAGGAGGGGCTGTGGGCAGATGCCCTAAGCAGGGTAAACTCGTCGTCCTCGTGTGCCAGGCTAAGCCTGATTCAGTTTAAGGTATTACACAGGGCGCATATGACTGGAGCACGGCTCAGTAAATTTTATGGGGTTGAGGATAGGTGTGCGAGGTGCTTGAGAAGCCCAGCGAATCATATCCATATGTTTTGGTCATGCCCGGCACTACAGGGGTTTTGGATGGGGGTGACAAAGGTGCTTTCAAAAGTAGTGGGGGTCCGGGTCGAACCAAGCTGGGGGTTGGCTATATTTGGGGTTGCACAAGAGCCGGGAGTGCAGGAGGCGAGAGAGGCCGATGTTTTGGCCTTTGCCCGGCGCAGGATATTGTTAATGTGGAAAGAAGCCAAGCCCCCGGGGGTGGAGACCTGGATAAATGACCTCGCGGAAAGATAGATGGAATGGAAAAAAGAAGGCAGCAGCAGCAGCCCAGGATCGGGGGGGGGGGGGGGGGGGGGGAGGAGGAACAAGAAGGACTCTCAGGGTTGTTAATATATACTGTATAATATGTATAGGTCGTTGAATTATATATTGGACTGTTAAATTATATTTTTGGAGAGTGTTACTTGTGATAAGGCAGTTGCCAATTAGGGTTAGTTTTCATTTTTGTTATTTATTATTTATTCATTTTTTGTTTATAAAATAGGTCATTGTTATTTGTGTTGTTATAATATTGTGTAAAGGATGCACAATGTACTGTGTTGGTTGACCAAAAATTTTCAATAAAATATTTATAAAAAAAAAAAATAATAGCTTCATTGAGAATTTGGTGGCAGTTTCGACAACACTTCGGGTTAGGGGTAGGGTCAAGGGAAATGCCGATTTAAGGGAACCACAGATTTGAGCCAGGGAGGTGGGATGGAAATGTTCGGAAATGGGAGGAGAAGGGGATTGAGACACTAAAAGATTTGTTTCTTAGGGGTCGGTTTGCAGGATTGAAGGTGGTGGAAGCGAAGTATGGGCTGGAGCAGGGAGAAATGTTTAGATACATGCAGGTTCGAGATTTTGCCAGAAAGGAGATACAGAAGAGATACAGTGGAGCCGGCCTCCACATTGCTGGAGGAGGTGCTGATGACAGGGGGACTGGAGAAGGGGGTAGTGTCAGTGGTTTACGGAGCTATTTTGGAAGAGGAGAAGGCACCACTGGAAGGGATCAAAGCAAAGTGGGAGGAAGGGTTGGGAGAGGATATGGAGGAGGGGTTCTGGTGTGAGGTGCTCCGGAGAGTGAATGTCTCCACCTCGTGCGCAAGGTTGGGGCTGATACAGCTGAGGGTGGTATATAGAGCGCACCTCACAAGGGCGAGGATGAGCCGATTCTTTGAAGGAGTAGAAGATGTGTGTGAACGTTGCGGGGGGTGCCCCGCTAATCACATTCATATGTTTTGGTCCTGTCCAAAGCTAGAGGATTACTGGAAGGAGGTTTTTAGGATAATTTCTAAAGTGGTGCACGTGAAACTGGACCTGGGACCCCGGGAGGCCCGATTCGGGGTGTCAGACTAGCCAGGATTGGAAATGGGTGCGGAGACAGATGTTGTAGCCTTCGCCTCGTTGATCGCCCGAAGGCGGTTCTTGGGCTGGAGAGCAACCTCTCCACCCTGTGCCCTGGCGTGGCGGGGGGACCTCTTGGAATTCTTGACTCTTGAGAAGGTTAAGTTTGAACTGAGGGGAAGGATGGAGGGGTTCTACAAATCATGGGCATTATTCATCATGCACTTTCAAGAACTGGATAACAAAGAACAAAGAACAAAGAAATGTACAGCACAGGAACAGGCCCTTCGGCCCTCCAAGCCCGTGCCGACCATACTGCCCGACTAAACTACAATCTTCTACACTTCCTGGGTCCGTATCCTTCTATTCCCATCCTATTCATATATTTGTCAAGATGCCCCTTGAATGTCCCTATCGTCCCTGCTTCCACTACCTCCTCCGGTAGTGAGTTCCAGGCACCCACTACCCTCTGCGTAAAAAACTTGCCTCGTACATCTACTCTAAACCTTGCCCCTCTCACCTTAAACCTATGCCCCCTAGTAATTGACCCCTCTACCCTGGGGAAAAGCCTCTGACTATCCACTCTGTCTATGCCCTTCATAATTTTGTATACCTCTATCAGGTCGCCCCTCAACCTCCTTCGTTCCAGTGAGAACAAACCGAGTTTATTCAATCGCTCCTCATAGCTTATGCCCTCCATACCAGGCAACATTCTGGTAAATCTCTTCTGCACCCTCTCTAAAGCCTCCACATCCTTCTGGTAGTGTGGCGACCAGAATTGAACACTATACTCCAAGTGTGGCCTAACTAAGGTTCTATACAGCTGCAACATGACTTGCCAATTCTTATACTCAAACAGCTGCAACATGACTTGCCAATTCTTATACTCAAGTATAATTATATTATACTCAAGTAATGTTCAAACATTGAACATTAGTTGGGGAGGATGGGTGGGAGGGTTGGGGGAGGGGGGCTGTTTGTGTTAATGGCGACTATGGGTGAACATTTGTTTATGTAAACATGCGGGCTGATGTTTGGGGTTTGGTGGGAGGATGGGATCGTTGTTATTGATATGGGGATTGACATTACATTCGTTACTGATTATTGTTTATTGTTGGTGGGTGTAAATTTGGGAGAAAATGTGAAAAAGGAGGAGAATAAAAAATATTTAAACAACTCTGTATTGATTTCATATCAAAAGCCAGTCATGAAACTCACAAAATCTGACAAAGCTTTGACAAAGGGTCATCTAGACTCGAAAAGTTAGTTCTCACTTCTCTCTCCACAGACGCTGTCAGACCTGCTGAGATGTCCAGTAGTTTCTGTTTTTCTTTCAGACTCCAGAAACCGTAACCTTGATTAATTTATCATCAACGAATCGATGTAATAGATAATTATATTTTCACAGCTGGGTTGTGCTTTTAAATAATACTACAAGAACATAAATGTTTCAAGAAACTGCAGAGTGAGCAGAACTTGTTTGAAAAGATAAATTATTTTCGAACTCATATTCTGTCAAGAAGAAGTCTCATTGTTCAATCCGATCACAACTAGTAAGAAAGAAAGCTCTTGTCTGCTATAAACTGTCTTTTTGAACTAACATATCTTGTATTAACTAAATGTATTAATTAACGATTACTGAATTAATTATGGCGGCACAGTAGCACAGTGGTTAGCGCTGTTGCTTCACAGTGCCAGGGTCCCAGGTTCGTTTCCCACTTGGGTCACTGTCTGTGCGGAGTCTGCACGTTCTCCCCGTGTCTGCGTGGGTTTCCTCCGGGTGCTCCGGTTTCCTCCCATAAGTCCTGAAAGACGCGCTTGTTCGGTGAATTGGACATTCTGAATTCTCCCTCAGTGTACCCGAACAGGTGCCGGAATGTGGCGACTAGGGGCTTTTCACAGTAACTTCATTGTTAACAATGTAAGCCTACTTGTGACAATAAAGATTATTATTATATTAATTAGCTACCAGTCAGTAACAGACGATTAAATAAGTAATGAGCCTTCATTGATTTACAATTAATGAATCAATAGTTACAGTAAAAGACTGAATTTTAATTGCTGTAAAAATGTAAAATGTATAAAGTGCAATGAGGATAAATGTACTGACAAGAGAGACCTTCAAACTCTGATTCGCCTCAACATTTGAAACTGTCTGAATAAGGAATTGTATAGAATCAGATAAAGGGATAGTATGAAACAGTTCTATTGTATTCCTGTCTGAGATAATGAGAGAAGGTGGTGTCAGTAATTGGGGATCCAAATAAATTGATCCAGTGACCAAATTGACCAATGGTCATGTTGCAACAGACCCGACTCTGACGTGAGGTAATGGTCACTTTGGGGATAAAACTAGAGGTTCTGAAGGTCTTCCTTGCTGACTGAATTCCACAAGAGTTACTGTCAAAGAAGGAGCCAGAGAGGGTTGTACAAGTCAATGGGCGGGATTCTCCGTCCTGCCCCGTTTTCCAGCATGGCACACCCCACCGGCAGCAGGAATCTCCGTTCCTGCAGCCGGCCAATGGGTTTTCCCATTGTGGCCACCCCCGCGCTGTTGGGAAACCATAGGTGCACTGCCAGTGAAGCGGAGGATCATGCCGACGTGGAGAATCCCACAAAATGTCTTGAAGCTGTTCAGTAAACATTTTTCACTCAATCAACCTCTTTTTAAACAGAGTGCAGTGGATGCTGGGACACTGAACAATTTTGAAGAGATACATAGTTTTTAATTAGTAACAGGATGAAGGGTTATGTGGAGCGGGCAGGAAGGTGGAGATGAGGCTGAGGTGAGATCAGCCATGATCCTATTGAATGGTGGAGCAGACTTGACGGCTGAATTGCCCACTCCTGCTCCTGGTTCTTGTGTCCTTATGAAAGACGGATGCCCTGACAGTGCAGCACTCCCTCAGTGCTGGGACGAGGAATGTTGGATGTGATCTTTGTCCTCAGGTCCCTGGACTGGGACTTGAACACAGAACATTCTGAGTCAGAGGGCACCCACTAAGGCACCGCTGACACTATTGTCGTGTCTGTAAAATCTCAGACACGTCGACCAGTTTATCAATCAAACGTTTTGCCCAGGTATCTTTAATGACGAGGCGAACAAAGGACAATGTATGTGTATAAATCACGTAACTTTATTCAACAGTAAAACAGTTACCCTTAAATTAATCTTCAAATTACCCACTAGGAACAACCGGCAGATTCTGAATACTCCCTGTGTCGATGAGCTGCAGATCCAGTTCTCTGAGTCTCGGTGCCCCAGGGTCTTCTTACGGGAAGGTGGGTCTTGCTCGCTGCTTCCTTCCGTCTCTGGTCTGTTGTCTTGATTATCTCCGCATGGAGCCTTCGCTGCTGGGAGGTTTGGGGGTTCGAATCTTATACCCTGTGTCCTGTCAGAATGTTCTCCAGCCCCCAGCCAATGAGGTCACAGGGTGGGAGTGGCACCACCCAATGAGAGGTACTAATGGCCAATCAGCAGGACACGGGGAATCTGTCCACAGGGCTGATTTCCTGGTACATTGTTTGTTCTGTAACCATGTCTACTCAGAACAATCGATGCATGAAAGAGATGATTACCTCTTGGCGGGTGATTGATTTACTCAACCATATTTACAGAGCCTATTGCCTCTTGATGGGCGATTGATAGGGCAGGTCCAGACATGTCCTGGCAGCTTGTCTGTGTTTAGTGTATTTGAACTCCCACCAACCTGCCTGGAGCTGACTGTGGTTTGATTTAAAATGTCCAATTCTGAATTTAAAGTAACCAATTTTATCAGGCCTAAAATGCAGGCTGTTGTCCACAGTCCCTCTTCTTTATCCAGTGAGCATCAGTGAACTGGATCACACAATTCTAACCAAGTCACCGGGCGGGTAAGTATCAGAATCTTCGGCTAACAATCCCACTGGATTGAGGATGATACACAATGTGGAATTTTTGTTGTATTCCAAATAACCTCATTACCCGCTGCATCACCTGGGCGGTGAAGTGAGTGGTCTGAATCTAAACTGCGGGGGAGACCCCACTGGTGAAGATTTGCTGCACGAGGATATCAGCCCTGACCTTGGCCAAATTGGTCCAGGTGCGAAAGGTTTCAACCCCCTTCCGAAAGGTGTCTATAATAACCAGGATGTATTTGTAACCTCCCGGGCCAGGCGGTAAGGGACCAATGTAATCAATTTGTAAATTAGTCCAGGGGCCTTCTACAAGGCGGGAGTGCCTCAGTTCTCCTTTGTGAGCATGTTTGTTGGGATTGGTTTGTGCACAGACGATATGATTATCAATGTAACGTTGTACGTCCCGGTCTATGTCTGGCCATCAGCACAATCCCTTGACGCATTCACCTGTGGTTCCTGCCTCTTGGCGGCCCTGGACATCGTGTTTTGGTGTAAGATTTGGTTTTGGTACCTGGTCAGGACCACATACAGGCCGTCTTTAAGGACTAGCCCGTCCTGTACAGTGATTGAGTCCTGCCATTTGTCAAAGGGGGTGGGGTGTGCCCCTTCCTGGATTTGTCTCAGGTCCTGGTCGCTGCTGTGAGCCTTCACAGATCTTCGACCTTAGTCTGGCTGGCGGTCACAGCGTTAATTTGTTCGGTAACGGGCGGTTGCCATGGTTCTCCCTCCCAGGCGCCCTGGGTGGTGGTATGTATTAGGGGTATTAAGGTACCCTGTGATGCCGAGAGACTATTGGCGGATAGACGCTGGGTCCCGATTGGATCAGCCGCCTGCTGGCTCCACCCAGTAAGGCGGAGTATAAGAGCCCGGGTTCTCCCAGCAGCCGCATTCTGTAACTGTGCTGCTGGGGAACAAGTCTGCGCAATAAAGCCATCGTTCGACTCCTTCTCATCTCATCTCATCTCGTCTCGTGAGTGATTGATTGTGCTACACCCTGCTTGGCCAATTCATCCACCCTTATATACCCAATTGGGGAGGTCCAATGATGGGCCTTAACTTTAATGATGCCGTACTCAAGGCCTTGGTTTGAAAAATACATTTTAATAAAGGCACAGATGCCAGAGAATTCCCATCTGCCGAGACAAATCTCCTCACTCCCCCTAGTGGCAGGAGGTCCATTAAACAATTGCAGACATACAAACTGTCTGAGTGTCAGTCTGGGCAACTGGTCAGGGTGGCTGACTCCACAGCCTGGCCACTCATACGGGTGGGAGGTTTTAAGGCTATTTCCCTCAGGGACTGGCCTTCCACATAAATGCCGCACCCTGTTTCCCTGTTCCCATCTCCCACCATAGAGGAACCGGATACATATATTTTCAGAGCCTGATCATTTCTTTCCCTGGGTCCTCCCCACTTTTGTTTTGTCACGAATGGCCCTTTGGGGTCATTTATTGTGGTGACCTGGCACTAACGAGGTTGCCCTTCGTCACTCCAATTGTCTACGAGGAAGGCTGGGGCTCAGGTACACTGTCCCTCGGTGTTGCGGGCCTGGAGAATGAGGGTCCAGTGCGTTGGACGGTTTTGACCATCCGTCCTGTCTTTGATCTTGCCGGCCAACAGTAGCTGTCTGGGGAGGTGCTCCATGAGGATGGTTAATGGGTTTAGACCAAAGATATAATGTACCGCCCAGAAAACTGCTGAAAGGTGCATTTCGCACACTGAGAACCCTGTTTGACTGGGGTGAGTAGTGAGGCAGAGGCCACTGATCCAAGTCTCCCATGGCACTCCTGCAGAAGTACATCTGCAAGTGTGCTGTCCGTGGATGCTTCTTCCCGTGCGAAGGGGAGGTCTGGGTCGGGTACTTGTTGTCATGATATTCAGATAAACATCATGGTGCAAACATACATACACACTGATGGACAGATCAACGGACCAATCAATACACACACAACATCACAGCCAATCACAGGCAAGAGCATACACACTATAAAACGGGGAACACAACACTTCCCGCTCATTCCAGCAGGAGACAGCTCAGGGCACAGAGCTCCCAGCAAGCCCCTCAGACATTCACCATGTGCTGAGTGCTTCTCCAAGATAGTGTTAGGGCTCGGTCCACAGGTTAGAGGGTAGTGAACGAACCACAGTAACCAGTTTACAGATGTTGTTATTGTTAGTAATAAAACTGAGTTATACCATCCGCAACCGTGTTGGTTCGTCTGTGTAGCAGAGCACCCAACACGACATAGTACCAGGATTGGAACCCAGCAACTGTGAGACCTACCCATGCATCCTCAGGAATCCGCCATCCTGCGCCATGGACACCATCAGCTCGCCGCAGCCGCTCCAAATCGCTGGAAACCTCGGCGTCAACTGGAAGCTGTTTAAGCAGTGCTTCCAGTTCTTCCTGGAAGCCACAGAAAGGGAGAATGCTTCGGACACCAGGAAAATCGCCCTCCCCCTCTCCACGGCAGGGCAACACGCCATTCACATCTACAACTCCCTGGTGTTCGCGGAAGGTGAGGACAAGACGAAGTACAAGACGGTCCTTCTCAAACTCGAGCAACACTTCAGCGTCGAGGTAAATGAGAGTTTCGAGAGGTACCTCTTCCAGCAGCACCTGCAGGGTAAGGATGAGCCTTTTCAATCTTTCCTGACACACCTCCGTATCCTTGCGCAGTCCTGCGGTTACGAGGCCACCTCCGATTCCATGATTCGGGACCAGATAGTTTTTGGGGTCACCTCGGGCATCCTACGCCAGCAGCTCCTCAAAATTAAAAGCCTCACCCTAGCCACCGCAATCGAAGCCTGTGTCCTGCATGAAAACGCGACCAGCCACTACTCCCAATTCCAGGCGGCCGAATCGGCACGGCATGGGTCCTACGCGTCCGATTCGGCAAGGCAGGGGTCCTACGAGGCCGAGCGGGTCCAGTCCATCGAGTTCCTCCCGGCCGGGGCCCGGACAAGAGCGGCCATTTCGCGCGCTTTCCGCGGCCTCCTGCGCTTGTACGCGCCAAAAGAGACATCGACGCAGAGGGACATGACGCGCAGGCGCGCTCTACGCAGGACCGAACTGCGCATGCACGATGGCGCAATGAATGCCATGACGTCACGACGTGCGGCAACTGTGGATCCGCACATTTAAAGCGGCAATGTCCGGCAAAGAACCGACAATGCCTCCGCTGTGGCAAGATGGGCCACTACGCTGCCTGCTGCCGAGCAGCTCAACCTGCCAACGCTCCCCAATTCTGACAGCCTCGCAGGGACGTGCAGACCATTCAGCCTCCGTACTCCGAGTCATACCCGGATGATATACAAACCGATGATACAGACGACCGGGAAGCCTTCCGTGTTGCGGTCATCGACAGGAACCGGATGTCTCCAAGCAGGACCCACCAGCCGATGCCAGTGAACAGTGTCAATCCGGGTGATGAATGGTGTGCCAGCCTAACGGTCAACCGATCACCGATAACATTCCGTCTGGACACTGGTGCCTCCGCCAACCTGATAGCATGGTCAGCCTTCTACGCCTTGAAGGTCAGACCACCAATTCGGCCATCCCGTTGTAAGATGGTTGACTACAACGGAAACGTTATCCCGGCCATGGGATCCTGCCAGCTCCAGGTGACAATCAATACATGCAAGGCCACACTGTCCTTTGAGATAGTTGGATCATCGAAGGACTCCCTGCTAGGCGCACAGGCGTGCAAGGTTCTCCACCTCGTGCAGCGGGTCCACGCTCTGTCTCCAGAAGGCACGTCAGACTTCCCGGATGTGGAATTTAGGGCACAGCTCCACTCGCTCCTCGCCCACAACCAGGAGGCATTCGAGGGCATGGGCACACTGCCCTATACCTACAGAATACGGCTCAAACTGGATGCCACCCCAGTCATTTACGCACCTCTTAGGGTCCCAGTACCACTCAAAGACCGCCTCAAGCAGCAGCTGCAGGATCTCCAGGACCAAGGGGTGCTATCCCGGGTCACGGAGCCCACGCCATGGGTCAGCTCCATGGTGTGTGTTAAGAAGCCCTCCGGCGAGCTCCGGATCTGCATTGATCCGAAAGACCTCAACAACAACATAATGAGGGAACACTACCCCATACCCAAACGGGAAGACATCACGAGCGAAATGGCCCGGGCTAAAATTTTCACAAAGCTTGATGCCTCGAAGGGTTTTTGGCAGATCCAACTGGATCAGTCCAGCAGGAAGCTGTGCACCTTCAACACTCCTTTCGGCAGGTTCTGCTACAACAGAATGCCGTTCGGCATCATCTCGGCATCCGAGGTATTTCACAGAATCATGGAACAGATGATGGAGGGCATTGAAGGGGTGCGCGTCTACGTGGACGACGTCATCATCTGGTCCACCACACCACAGGAGCACATCAGTCGTCTCCAGCGTGTCTTTGCGCGGATACGGGAACATGGCCTGCGCCTCAACCGGGCCAAGTGTTCTTTCGGCCAAACTGAGCTAAAGTTTCTGGGGGACCATATTTCCCGGTCAGGGGTCTGTCCGGATGCAGACAAGGTGAGCGCCATTACAGCCATGCCGCAGCCGGCAGACAAAAAAGCAGTGCTACGCTTTCTAGGCATGGTCAACTTCCTGGGGAAGTTCATTCCCAACCTTGTCTCCCACACAACGGCTCTTCGCCACCGAGTAAAGAAGTCCACGGAGTTCCAGTGGCTGCCCGCACACCAAAATTAAGCTCACCACAGCCCCGGTATTGGCGTTCTTCGACACCTCTCATGTTACGAAGATCTCGACTGATGCCAGCTAGTCCGGCATTGGGGCGGTACTCCTGCAACGGGATGACACTGCATCATGGGCCCCGGTCGCCTATGCCTCGCGGGCCATGACCCCCACAGAACAGCGCTATGCGCAGATCGAGAAGGAGTGCCTGGGTTTGTTAACCGGCATAGACAAGTTCCACGACTACGTGTATGGTCTCCCCCAGTTCACTGTGGAAACCGACCATCGCCCCCTGGTCAGCATCATACATAAGGATCTGAATGAGATGACCCCTCACCTCCAGCGCAGCCTGCTCAAGCTCCGGAGGTACGACTTCCAACTGGTCTACACCCCGGGAAAGGACCTCATCATTGCGGATGCCCTATCCAGAGAAGTGAGCACACCGCCCGACTCGGAGGGGTTCGTCTGTCAGGTCGAAGCGCAGGTGGCCTTCACATCGGCAAATCTGCCAGCTGATGATTCAAGTGTGGTGGTATGTATTAGGGGTAATACGGTACACCATGTGTCGACAGGTTATTGGTGGAGGGATGCCAGGTCCTGATAGGATCTGCCACCTACTGACTCCACCCAGAAATGCCGGTATAAGAACCCAGCTTTTCCCTCCATTTCCCTCAGCAGCTGCATTCTGTAACCACGCTGCTGGGGATAAAGTTCTGCTTAATAAAGCCTTCAATTGACATTACCTCAACCTGCCTCGCGTCATATTGACGGTGCTACATCAAGTCTGGCCCATATTCGCCGGGAGACTGCAGCTGACTCCCTTCTACAACGTGTGATGCGCCACATGACGGGAGGGTGGTTCAAAGGACAGTGCCCGCAGTTCTACAATGTCCGGGACGACTTGGCCGTCATTGACGGTGTCCTCCTAAAGCTGGACCGGATTGTGATTCCGCACAGCATGCACAAGCTGGTCCTCGACCAACTACACGAAGGCCATCTGGGAGTCGAGAAGAGCAGACGGAGGGCCCGAGAGGCGGTATACTGGCCGGGCATCAGTGATGACATTGCCAATATGGTGCTCAACTGCCCCACCTGCCAAAGGTTTCAGCCGGCGCAACCTCCTGAGACGCTTCAGCCCCATGAGCTGGTGACGTCCCCCTGGGCGAAGGTGGGTGTGGACCTTTTTCACGCGCTTGGCAGGGACTATGTAATCATCATTGATTACTTTTCAAACTATCCAGAGGTCATACGCCTGCACGATTTGACATCGTCCGCTGTCATAAGGGCCTGCAAAGACACCTTCGCTCGCCAGGGCATTCCGATTACTGTCATGTCGGACAATGGGCCCTGTTTTGCCAGCCATGAATGGTCTTCTTTTGCCGCTTCGTATGGCTTCACACATGTGAGGTCCAGCCCTCTGCATCCCTAGTCAAATGGCAGGGCGGAAAAGGGCGTTCATATCGTCAAGCGGCTCCTCTGCAAGGCTGCTGATGCCGGATCGGATTTCTGCTTAGCCCTGTTGGCCTATCGCTCGGCCCCACTAGCCACTGGCCTCTCACCAGCCCAGCTGTTGATGGGTTGCGCCCCCAGGACCACTGTGCCATCCATTCTGGTCCCTACACCCAACTATGCTCCAGTACTGCAAAGGATACAACAGCAGCGCGCTCAACAGAAGGTGGCACATGACACTCGGGCAACTGATCTTCCTGCCCTGGCGCCTGGAGACAACGTCCGAATCCACCTACCAGAGGGTGGTTGGTCGGCAACTGCCGAAGTTCTCCGACGCGTGGCTCCCCGCTCGTTCCTGGTTCGCATGCCTGATGGCTCCATTCGCAGGCGCAATCGCCGGGCTCTTCGCCAGCTTCCGCGCTCGCTACGTGATCATACACCGGTGCCACGCCCTCCTGTTGTTCCTGATGTCGACTTCGTGGAGCTTCCTGCCACCATGCCCATTCCGTCGTCGCCCATGGCCAGGCCCATTCCTCAGCCGGTGGATCCTGACCCACCCTTGAGGCGGTCAACCCGAATTCATCACCCACCTACTAGGCTGGACTTATGAGCCTGTTTGAACATTGAACTCACTGACGTATTATGCCACAATGTTAATATGTTTCTCTTTTTGTCGTTACAGGAGTTCGTTTTGATGCTTAGTGTTTACACGTGTTTTGTTTATGGGACAACCTCGTTGCTTTGTCGCACCTGACACCTTCCTATGTATATAGTTTAGCCCCATGTACATGCTGTCGATATTGCACACACACATTCAGCTGCACTCAGTACACATCTATATTTATTACCACATAGGCACATATTCTTGTAAAAAAAGGGGGGGATGTCATGTTATTCAGATAAACATCATGGTGCAAACATACATACATACTGATGGACAGATCAACGGACCAATCAATACACACACAACATCACAGCCAATCACAGGCAAGAGCATACACACTATAAAACGGGGAACACGACACTTCCCGCTCATTCCAGCAGGAGACAGCTCAGGGCACAGAGCTCACAGCAAGCCACTCAGACATTCACCATGTGCTGAGTGCCTCTCTAAGATAGTCTTAGGGATAGGTCCACAGGTTAGAGGGTAGTGAACGAACCACAGTAACCAGTTTACAGATGTTGTTATTGTTAGTAATAAAACTGAGTTGTACCATCCGCCACCGTGTTGGTTCGTCTGTGTAGCAGAGCACCCAACACGACACTTGTAGCGTTGGGGTCTGTGTTCGGGCCTGTTTCAGCTCCGAGACAGCCTGTGCGCGGTGCTCGATCCATTCCCATGGGGCATTCTCTTTTAAAAGGTCTGAAAGGGGGCGGCTTTGGGACGAAACATCGATGTGGGTTCAGCAGTGCCCCGCCAAGCCCAGAAAGGAGCACAACGAGCTCACGTCCTGTGGTAAGGGAAAGGCATGTTACCGGCTCGATTCGTTTATTTCTACCTCGTGCTTCCCCTCAGTCACTACAGTCCCCAAGTCAGAGACTTGTGATCTCATAATCTGGGTTTCTTGGATTTACGTTCAGGCCTGAAGTAGTGAGGAGGTTCAGCAGTTCCTTTAGCAGTTTAAGATGTTCCCCCCTGGTTTCGGTCTGGTGGAGGAGATCGTCCACATGCTGAACCAAACATTTGGGTTTTCAAAACCCTTCCAGCCACTTAGCAAGTTGCTTGTGAAATATGGAGGGGGAGGTGTGGAAGCCTTACAGCAGACACGTCTAAGTGTATTGTTGCCCCTGGAATGTGAAGGCAAACGTATACTGGCACTGCCGGTCTGTGGTGTGGTCATATGCCTATGGGCTACATCATAGATGGATTGTGTGCGATTTCCGACTTGGGTCACTGGCTGTGCGGAGTCTGCACGTTCTCCCCGTGTGTGCGTGGGTTTCCTCCGGGTGCTCCGGTTTCCTCCCACAGTCCAAAGATGTGCAGGTTAGGTGGATCGGCCATGCTAAATTGCCCTTAGTGTTGGGTGGGGTTACTGGGTTATGGGGATAGGGTGGAGGTGTGGGCTTGGGTCGGGTGCTCTTTCAAAGAGCCGGTGCAGACTCGATAGGCCGAATGGCCTCCTTCTGCACTGTAAATTCTATGATTCTATGACCTCCAACCAGCAGGTGGCAGTACAGACACACCATGCGGTCTCTGGACCAAGGTCATGTTATTGTGACTCTGCTATAAAGGGAGACATATCCGGCCACATTCAGAAGAGGATTGGGAGGGTAATAAGACATACGTGTGAATGGTCAGTGCGAGGTGCAAGTTCCAGAGGAGGAGTTAGCAGACTCCATGATAACGTGCTCAGTGTCAGAAGTATTACTATCTTACCACACGAGACTCAATAAAAGATTCTGGTTTGGACAAGTTGAAGTGTTTGGTGGATTCCTCCGTGAAGTACAAAGGACCAAACACAACATGTGGGGTCTGCCTCATGATGGCTTCAGGCCTAGTCGCCACTGTGGAGGCTGTGGTTGGATTGGTTTCGTTCAGTGCTCGGTAGTCAATCGTTAGCCTCCAAAACTCGTCCGGTTTTCTTACCGGTCAAATCGGGGAATTATTGGTGGAAGCAACGGGACACAGGACCTCCTTATTTGTCATAAGCTACAAATTACTTTGGCCACTTCCCCCTGAACTTGCTCAGGGAAGCCGTACGGTCTTTGGGGTTTTGGTTCGGGGCCTTCGATGATGACTTCCCCTGACATTGGCCACAGTCATGTTTGTGGTTCGCGAATGCCCACGTCTATTTTGCAAATATTCCCTGTCCTCCTGGTTCGTCGGTCATCTCGGTGGGTTCGATCCATATTTCCAAAATGGTGGAAATTCTGTCCACATTTTTCCCTGTGAGGCTACCTCAATCCGGGATTTCATGTGTTGGTGCCATTAACCACACACAGCAGTTAGCGGGATCGAACAAAAGATTGCATTTTCACATGAGGCCGGAGCCCAGGACATGTTCCGCCTCGAGGTGCAGCATGACTAAGATGGCTGGGAGGTAGCACACCACATCTCCAAGCCTGAATTCTATCGGGTCAGTTTCTGACCCTTCCTGTATGTGGCCTGTGAAGACACTTAAATTTTATTTTTTCAGGTTTGCCATGTTTTACCAAGATCGCAGAATTATGTTGAGGGCAATGCGGGATCCTCCTGTGTCCCATAGGAACTTGGTGGTGTTGTGTTGGGTGTTCTGATGTACAAACGATCCACACGGCTGGAGATGGTGTAACTCAATTTTATTAACTACTCAACTGTAACAGCACACTGCTAACTTGGGTTAGCATTACCAGCTGATCTGTGGACCCTGTCCTATCACTATCTGGGTGAGGCACTCAGCACATGGTGAATGTCTGAGTGGCAGGCTCTGAGCTCAGTGCTCTGAGCTGGCTGCTGCTGGAATGAGCGGGAACTGTAGTGTCCCCTGTTTTTACAGTGCGTGTGCTCGCACTGGTGATTGGCTGCGATGTTGTGTGTGTGTTGGTTGGTCCTACTGCATGTCCATCAGTGTGTGTGTGATTGCACCATGATATTCTGATCTAAATATCATGACAGGTGGGGCAGCCCCCTACCTCGCCTTGTACCAGGGATCTCCCCACACTATTCCATTTGACGTTGCATATCCAAATCGGTGAGGCCTGACGCTGTCATGCATTCTGTTCTGTGTCCAAATGAGGGTACAGATTGTAGGAGTTATCCAGGTCTTCCATAATCGAGATTATAGTGGCCTGTCGGGCAGGTCCCTCTAGTAGTATGGGTCGGAGCCCCTGGGTGGGGAGCCGCTGTCAGGTTAGTGTGTATTGGCGGGGTGCCCTGCATTCTCTAACGGAATGGCCTGACTGGCCACAATTGTGACACCACTGATGTGTCGGGTATTCTGGATCCGTGGAACACATACTGGTCACCAACACTTGAAATGGTGCAACACTATTTTATTGAATCATTGACTGTTTAACATACTCAGACTGTGGGTTTACACGATACTAGCTTTATCTAAAGCCTTGTCCTAACCAGTCGATGCACTCAGCACATGGTGAATGTGTGTGCTGCAGGCTCTGAGCTCTGTCCTCCTGCAACTCGAATGAGCGGGAGCTCTGATGCCCCCTGTCTTTATAGTGCGTGTGCTCTAACTGGTGATTGGCTGCGATGTTGTGTGTGTTGCTTGGTCCCACTGTGTGTCCATCAGTGTGTGTCTGCACCATGATATACTGGTGTATATTATGACAACCGCCCCTGTGTGGATGAATATCTGGGTCGGCTCTGGACTGCTCCTGGTGTCTGGGGTTAGGAGGATGCCTGAGGTCCGCTCGGGGCTGCTGCTCTCTGTTCTCGGGGTTGGGAGGAGTGTATGGGGTGGGTTTCCCGGGTGACCATGTCCCCTATTCTTGTCCCCCCCCCCCCTTCGTTCCGCCAGACTGGGCTAGGGTGTGTGTTTAGGTGGACGGGGTTCATTTTCCCCGGCTTTGTTGGTTTGGGAGTCTCGATCTCTTTTACCCCCCTCTCCCAGGCACAGGTCAGCCTCCATCTGGCCCATGCCTCATTGTGGGTGTTGTTGGCTGGGTCAAAGTTCTCACATGCCTTCCGACTCTCTTTGGTGTCATGTGAGATGAGCGTCCGGATCCACGTGGACAGGAGGTGTGGGTCTAGGGGGGCTCTGTTTAGCTGTCTGAGCGGAGGCCGTTGGGTGTCCCCCTTTCTTCTGCTGCCAGTTATTTACAGTAAGAAGCCTTACAACACCAGGTTAAAGTCCAACAGGTTTGTTTCGATATCACTAGTGCTCCGAAAGGGGACATAACTTTAAACTGAGGGGTAATAGATATAGGACAGAGGTCAGAGGTAGGTTCTTTACGCAAAGAGTAGTGAGGCCGTGGAATGCCCTACCTGCTACAGTAGTGAACTCGCCAACATTGAGGGCATTTAAAAGTTTATTGGATAAACATATGGATGATAATGGCATAGTGTAGGTTAGATGGCTTTTGTTTCGGTGCAACATCGTGGGCCGAAGGGCCTGTACTGCGCTGTATTGTTCTATGTTCTATGTTCTATGAAAGCTAGTGACATCAAAACAAACCTGTTGGACTTTAACCTGGTGTTGTAAAACTTCTTACTGTGCTCACCCCAGTCCAACGCCAGCATCTCCACATCATGGACAGTTATTTAGACCGAGCTTCCGCTCCTCCCTCATCCCTCCTTCATGCTCTAGTATGTGCAGTGTAGCGTCATCCAATTCTTGTTTCAATTTTACAACCTCCATCTCTCTCCCGCAATCACCATCACAATCACCTTACTAACCCTGGAAGCCCATTTCCCCACCTCTTTATGGGCGTGGTTCGAATCGTAGATCTGGTATTGGAGTTGTTTGGAAGGACAAATATGAATGCGGAATACAGGGTCAACGGTAGAGTTCTTGGCAATGTGGAGGAGCAGAGAGATCTTGGGGTCTATGTTCATACATCTTTGAAAGTTGCCACTCAAGTGGATAGAGCGGTGAAGAAGGCCTATGGTGTGCTCGCGTTCATTAACAGAGGGATTGAATTTAAGAGCCGTGAGGTGATGATGCAGCTGTACAAAACTTTGGTAAGGCCACATTTGGAGTACTGTGTACAGTTCTGGTCGCCTCATTTTAGGAAGGATGTGGAAGCTCTGGAAAAGGTGCAAAGAAGATTTACCAGGATGTTGCCTGGAATGGAGAGTAGGTCTTACGAGGAAAGGTTGAGGGTGCTAGGCCTTTTCTCATTAGAACGGAGAAGGATGAGGGGCGACTTGATAGAGGTTTATAAGATGATCAGGGGAATAGATAGACAGTCAGAGACTTTTTCCCCGGGTGGAACACACCATTACAAGGGGACATAAATTTAAGGTGAAAGGTGGAAGATATAGGAGGGATATCAGAGGTAGGTTCTTTACCCAGAGAGTAGTGGGGGCATGGAATGCACTGCCTGTGGAAGTAGTTGAGTCGGAAACATTAGGGACCTTCAAGCAGCTATTGGATAGGTACATGGATTATGGTAAAATGATATAGTGTAGATTTATTTGTTCTTAAGGGCAGCACGGTAGCATTGTGGATAGCACAATTGCTTCACAGCTCCATGGTCCCAGGTTCGATTCCGGCTTGGGTCATTGTCTGTGCGGAGTCTGCACGTCCTCCCCGTGATTGCGTGGGTTTCCTCCGGGTGCTCCGGTTTCCTCCCACAGTCCAAAGATGTGCGGGTTAGGTGAATTGGCCAATGATAAATTGCCCTTAATGTCCAAATTGCCCTTGGTGTTGGGTGGAGGTGTTGAGTTTGGGTAGGGTGCTCTTTCCAAGAGCCGGTGCAGACTTAAAGGGCCGAATGGCCTCCTTCTGCACTGTAAATTCAATGATAATCTATGATTAATCTAGGACAAAGGTTCGGCACAACATCGTGGGCTGAAGGGCCTGTTCTGTGCTGTATTTTCTATGTTCTATGTTCTATGTTGTGCCCACTGTCACCCAATTGAGCCATTTCTTATTCAGATAACTTCTGAGGGTTTCCTCTCATTCAGCGCGGCTGGCCATGTCTAATTCTCTCCCTCTCCGGTTCAGCACTGGTGTGTGGGAATTGGTCGGGATGGGGTTCCGGTTCACACTAAATTCCCTCCCACAGAGTTTACTCAACTCCTTTGACTATCCTAGGTCTAGATACGCAGTTTGTACACCTCGTGTTACAGACACCTGGGGCGAGATTCTCCACTCCCGCGCCGGTTGGGAGAATCACCTGGGCCGCCAGAATTTCCCGCGCCGCCAGTCCGACGCCCTCCCAAGCGGCGGGAACAGCCCCAACGAGTTCCGCGGGCCGGAGAATCGCCCGAGACACCAAAAATGGCGATTCTCCCGCACCCCTGCCATTCTCAGGCCCGGGTGGGCCGAGCGGCCAGCCCAAAACGGCGGGTTCCCCCCGGCACCGTCCACACCTGGTCGCTGCCGTCGGGAACAGCACGGGAATGCTGGGGGATCCTCAAATGTGGGGTGGCCCGCGATCGGTGCCCACCGATCGTCGGGCTGTCCTCTCTGAAGGAGGGCCTCCTTCCTTCCGCTGCCCCGCAAGATCCGTCCCCCATCTTCTTGCGGGGCGGACTCGGAGAGGTCGGCAACCACGCATGCGCGGGTGACGCCAGTTATGCGGCGCCGGCCGCGTCATGTATGTGGCGCCGCCTTTACACGGCGACAAGGCCTGGCGCGTGTAGATGACGCAGCCCCGCTCCTAGCCCATTATCGGGCCCTGAATCGGTCGGGTTAGGGGCCGTTTCGCGCCGCCGTGAACCTCGACGGCGTGGGCACTTCGGCGCGGGAGTGGAGAATCCCGCCCCAGTTTCTGGTCTAATTTACTGATCAGAAACCTGTACTACCCTTCACTCACTTAACACTGACTTTCACGTGGGGCATTTGTCCTCTTAATTCAGGCTCCGACGGAGTGTTGGAGAATACGAGGTTGGTGGATTCGACTTCGGAGAAACTAGGTTACTCCTTATCGAAGACGATCCAAGGATGCCAATGTTGTCTGTAAAACCTCAGACTCTTTGACCAGTTTATTAATCAAACATTTTACCCAGATGTCTTTATTGATGAGGTGAACAGAGGACAACAGAAGTGTAAAACTCAATCAAATTTATTTTGCACAATAACATTAATACCATAAGACATAGGAGCAGAATTAGGCCACTCGGCCCATTGAGTCTGCTCCGCCCATTCAATCATGGCTGATATTTCCTCATCCCCATTCTCCTGCCCTCACCCCATAACCCCTGATCCCCGTATTAATCAAGAACCTATCTATCTCTGTCTTAAAGACACTCAGTGATTTTGCCTCCACGGCCTTCTGCGGTAAAGAGTTCCACGGATTCACCACCCTCTGGCTGAAGAAATTCCTCCTCATCTCTGTTTTAAAGGATCGTCCTTTCAGTCTGAGGCTGTGGCCTCGGGTTCTAGTTTTTCCTACAAGTGGAAACATCCTCTCCACGTCCACTCTATCCAAGCCTCGCAGTATCCTGTAAGTTTCAATAAGATCCCCTCTCATCCTTCTAAACTCCAATGAATACAGACCCAGAGTCCTCAACCGTTCCTCATACGACAAACTCTTCATTGCAGGGATCATTCTTGTGAACCTCCTCTGGACCCTTTCCAAGGCCAGCACATCCTTCCTTAGATAATTTAAACCTTAAATGATCACATTCATTAAAATGCCCTTAGATTCATAATACTACCCGCACTGACGGTCTCCGTCGTGCCACGGGTCGGATTCTGAGTCTCACGATCCTCAGGACCTTCGTGGTGAAGGTGGGTTTCGCTGGCAACTTCCTTCCGTCTTTGGTCAGTCTTCCGAACCACCACGGTCATCTTCACACCATGTCTTCCCTAGGGTGTGTCCTGGGAGTCTACCTTTATCCCCCTTCCTTCGTGCCTTTCCAGAAACTTCTTTGGCCTTCTGCCAACGAGGTCTCTTGAGGGGGTCCCAATACCAATGGACTTGGTGATGGCCGATCAGTGGGACACTGGGGCCTGCCCCCAGGTGTCCATCTCTGGTAATGCTGTTTGCATGTAATCTGTTGCCATATAAGGAAACAGTGAGAACTCTGGGTGCCAGAAAGTCTGGCTCAATTTGGGTAACCCAAAGCAAATCTACGAATGGAAATGATTATCTCCTGGTGGCTGATTGACAAGGACGTCCCAGACATAGAACATAGAACATAGAACGATACAGCGCAGTACAGGCCCTTCGGCCCACGATGTTGCACCAAAACAAAAGCCATCGAACCTACACTATGCCATTATCATCCATATGCTTATCCAATAAACTTTTAAATGCCCTCAATGTTGGCGAGTTCACTACTGTTGCAGGTAGGGCATTCCACAGCCTCACTACTCTTTGCGTAAAGAACCTACCTCTGACCTATATCTATTACCCCTCAGTTTAAGGCTATGTCCCCCTCGTGCCAGCCATTTCCATCCGCGGGAGAAGGCTCTCACTGTCCACCCTATCTAACCCCCTGATCATTTTGTATGCCTCTATTAAGTCTCCTCTTAACCTTCTTCTCTCTAACAAAAACAACCTCAAGTCCATCAGCCTTTCCTCATAAAACTTTCCCTCCATACCAGGCAACATCCTGGTAAATCTCCTCTGCACCCGCTCCAAAGCCTCCACGTCCTTCCTATAATGCGGTGACCAGAACTGTACACAATACTCCAAATGCGGCCGTACCAGAGTTTTGTACAGCTGCAACATGACCTCCTGACTCCGGAACTCAAACCCCCTACCAATAAAGGCTAACACTCCATCGGCCTTCTTCACAACCCTATCAACCTGGGTGGCAACTTTCAGGGATCTATGTACATGGACACCTAGATCCCTCTGCTCATCCACACTTCCAAGAACTTTACCATTAGCCAAATATTCCGCATTCCTGTTATTCCTTCCAAAGTGAATCACCTCACACTTCTCTACATTAAACTCCATTTGCCACTTCTCAGCCCAGCTCTGCAGCTTATCTATATCCCTCTGTAACCTGCTACATCCTTCCACACTGTCGACAACACCACCGACTTTAGTATCGTCTGCAAATTTACTCACCCACCCTTCTGCGCCTTCCTCTAGGTCATTGATAAAAATGACAAACAGCAACGGTCCCAGAACAGATCCTTGTGGTACGCCACTTGTAACTGAACTCCATTCTGAACATTTCCTATCAACCACCACCCTCTGTCTTCTTTCAGCTAGCCAATTTCTGATCCACGACTTCCGGGTGCGGCGATGGCCAGCTGAGTCGCACGTTTTGGCAGCTCCCGGTGAAACGGACTTTTGGGCTCTTGATAGGAGCCCCAACGGCAACTTTGACGGCTAAAAACACTGTGCGGTAAACCAGAAGGGAATCCCCCCCTGGATACGGATGAAAAAAGGAGGAGAAAGTGGCCGGATTGCAGTGGATCCTTTAGAACAGCGGCAAGGAAGGCAAGCAAAAACCAAGATGGCGTCGGAAGGTGGCAGTTTAACATGGGGCCCTGAACAACAAGAGTTCTTGAAATGCTGTGTGGAAGAGCTCAAAAAGGAAATGAAGAAAGAGCTGTTGGCCCCGATACTACAGGCGATCGAAGGGCTAAAGGAGGAACAAAAGACCCAGGAGCGGGAGCTTCGGGTCGTGAAGGCAAAGGCAGCCGAGAATGAGGATGACATACAGGGCCTGGTGGTGAAGACGGAGACGCATGAGGCACATCAGAAACGATGTGTGGAAAGGTTGGAGGCACTGGAGAACAACGCAAGGAGGAACAACCTGAGGATTCTCGGTCTTCTTGAAGGTGCGGAGGGAGCGGACGTCGGGGCATATGTGAGCACGATGCTGCATTCGTTAATGGGAGCGGAGGCCCCGGCGGGTCCGTTGGAGGTGGAGGGAGCATACCGAGTGATGGCGCGAGGACCGAGAGCAGGAGAAATTCCCAGAGCCATAGTGGTTAGATTCCTCCGTTTTAAGGATAGAGAAATGGTCCTTAGATGGGCAAAGAAAACTCGGAGCAGTAAATGGGAGAACGCGGTGATCCGCGTTTATCAAGACTGGAGTGCGGAGGTGGCGAGAAGGAGGGAGAGCTTTAATCGGGCCAAGGCGGTGCTTCATAAAAAGAAGATAAAATTTGGAATGCTGCAACCGGCAAGACTGTGGGTCACATATCGAGGGAGGCACCACTACTTTGAGACGGCGGATGAAGCGTGGACTTTTATTGTGGAAGAAAAACTGGAATGAGCGGGTTATTAAAAAGAACGTTTGAACAAAGCGGTGGGGCGAATGTGGGGGGCGAAGAGGGGGGTTAAAATTGGGGAAAGAGGAGTTTTATGTACTAATCCTGCGAGGTGGTAACTTTTCTCTCTTCCACAGGGGGTGATGGGGGGAGGAGGGGAGGTGGAGGAGATGGGGCGTTGGCCATTGGGGGCGGGGCCAAGGGAGAAGCGCGGGCTTGGTTCCCGCGCTATGATAATCATGGCGGGAATAGAGAAGCAGGAAGGAGGGGACGTCGCACGGTGCGAGCCGAGGTCACGGGGGAAGCCGAGATCGGCCAGAGTTTGTTGACTTCTGGGAGCAACATGGGGGGAGTAATTACGCTAGCGGGGGATCTAGCGGGGAGGGTGGGAGGGGGGAATTACTGGGTTGCTGCTGCTGGGGAGAGGGGGGAGCTGGTATGGGAGGGGATGGGCGGGGGGGCACCGCCTGGGGGAGATACAGCTGCGTGGGAACCGGATGAGGAGCTGGAAAAAGGGGATGGCTAATCGACAAGGGGGGGGGGGCGGTTGGAAGCCCCCCAACCCGGCTGATCACGTGGAACGTGAGAGGGCTGAACGGGCCGATAAAGAGGGCACGGGTACTCGCACACCTTAAGAAACTTAAGGCAGATGTGGTTATGTTACAGGAAACGCACCTGAAACTGATAGACCAGGTTAGGCTACGCAAAGGATGGGTGGGGCAGGTGTTCCATTCGGGGCTAGATGCGAAAAACAGGGGGGTGGCTATATTAGTGGGGAAACGGGTAATGTTCGAGGCAAAGACTATAGTGGCGGATAACGGGGGCAGATACGTGATGGTGAGTGGCAAACTACAGGGGGAGACGGTGGTTTTGGTAAACGGATATGCCCCGAACTGGGATGATGCCAATTTTATGAGGCGGATGCTAGGACGCATTCCGGACCTAGAGATGGGAAAGCTGATAATGGGGGGAGATTTTAATACGGTGTTGGAACCAGGGCTGGATAGGTCGAAGTCCAGGACTGGAAGGAGGCCGGCAGCAGCCAAGGTACTTAAAGATTTTATGGAGCAGATGGGAGGTGTAGACCCGTGGAGATTTAGCAGACCTAGGAGTAAGGAGTTCTCGTTTTTCTCCTATGTCCATAAAGTCTACTCGCGAATAGACGTTTTTGTGCTGGGAAGGGCATTGATCCCGAAGGTGAGGGGAATGGAGTATACGGCTATAGCCATTTCGGATCACGCTCCACACTGGGTAGACTTGGAGATAGGGGAGGAAACAGGAGGGCGCCCACCCTGGAGAATGGACATGGGACTAATGGCAGATGAGGGGGTGTGTCTAAGGGTGAGGGGGTGCATTGAAAAGTACTTGGAACTCAATGATAATGGGGAGGTCCAGGTGGGAGTGGTCTGGGAGGCGCTGAAGGCGGTGGTTAGAGGGGAGCTGATATCAATAAGGGCACATAAAGGGAAGCAGGAGAGTAAGGAACGGGAGCGGTTGCTGCAAGAACTTTTGAGGGTGGACAGACAATATGCGGAAGCACCGGAGGAGGGACTGTACTGGGAAAGGCAAAGGCTACATGTAGAATTTGACTTGCTGACTACGGGCACTGCAGAGGCACAATGGAGGAAGGCACAGGGTGTACAGTACGAATATGGGGAGAAGGCGAGCAGGTTGCTGGCACACCAATTGAGGAAAAGGGGAGCAGCGAGGGAAATAGGGGGAGTGAGGGATGAGGAAGGAGAGATGGAGCGGGGAGCGGAGAGAGTGAATGGAGTGTTCAAGACATTTTATAAAAAATTATATGAAGCTCAACCCCCGGATGGGAGGGAGAGAATGATGGGCTTCTTGGATCGGCTGGAATTTCCCAAGGTGGAAGAGCAGGAAAGGGTGGGACTGGGAGCACAGATCGAGGTAGAAGAAGTGGTGAAAGGAATTAGGAGCATGCAGGCGGGAAAGGCCTCGGGACCGGATGGATTCCCAGTCGAATTCTATAGAAAATATGTGGACTTGCTCGCCCCGGTATTGACGAGGACCTTTAATGAGGCAAAGGAAAGGGGACAACTGCCCCCGACTATGTCTGAAGCAACGATATCGCTTCTCTGAAAGAAGGAAAAGGACCCGCTACAATGCGGGTCCTATAGATCTATTTCCCTCCTAAATGTAGATGCCAAGATCCTGGCCAAGGTAATGGCAATGAGAATAGAGGAATGTGTCCCGGGGGTGGTCCACGAGGACCAAACTGGGTTTGTGAAGGGGAGACAGCTGAACACGAATATACGGAGGCTGTTAGGGGTAATGATGATGGCCCCACCAGAGGGGGAAACGGAGATAGTAGTGGCGATGGATGCCGAGAAAGCATTTGATAGAGTGGAGTGGGATTATTTGTGGGAGGTGTTGAGGAGATTTGGTTTTGGAGAGGGGTATGTTAGATGGGTGCAGCTGTTGTATAGGGCCCCGATGGCGAGCGTGGTCACGAATGGACGGGGATCTGAATATTTTCGGCTCCATAGAGGGACAAGGCAGGGATGCCCTCTGTCCCCATTATTGTTTGCACTGGCGATTGAGCCCCTGGCGATAGCGTTGAGGGGTTCCAAGAAGTGGAGGGGAGTACTTAGAGGAGGAGAAGAACACCGGGTATCTTTGTATGCGGACGATTTGCTACTATACGTGGCAGACCCGGCGGAGGGGATGACAGAAATAATGCGGATACTTGGGGAGTTTGGGGATTTTTCAGGGTATAAATTGAACATGGGTAGCCTTGTGGATAGCACAATTGCTTCACAGCTCCAAGGTCCCAGGTTCGATTCCAGCTTGGGTCACTGTCCGTGCGGAGTCTGCACATCCTCCCCGTGTGTGCGTGGGTTTCCTCCGGGTGCTCCGGTTTCCTCCCACAGTCCAAAGATGTGCAAGGTAGGTGGATTGGCCACGATAAATTGCCCTTAGTGTCCAAAATTGCCCTTAGTGTTGGGTGGGGTTACTGGGTTATGGGGATAGGGTGCCGGTGTTGACCTTGGGTAGGGTGCTCTTTACAAGAGCCGGTGCAGACTCGATGGGCCGAATGGCCTCCTTCTGCACTGTAAATTCTATGATAATCTATGATAATCTATGGGGAAAAGTGAGTTGTTTGTGGTGCATCCAGGGGAGCAGAGTAGAGAAATAGAGGACCTACCGTTGAGGAAGGTAACAAGGGACTTTCGTTACCTGGGGATCCAGATAGCCAAGAATTGGGGCACATTGCATAGGTTAAATTTAACGCGGTTGGTGGAACAAATGGAGGAGGATTTCAAGAGATGGGATATGGTATCCCTGTCACTGGCAGGGAGGGTACAGGCGGTTAAGATTGTGGTCCTCCCGAGATTCCTCTTTGTGTTTCAGTGCCTCCCGGTGGTGATCACGAAGGCTTTTTTTAAAAAGGATTGAAAAGAACATCATGGGTTTTGTGTGGGCCGGGAAGACCCCGAGAGTGAGAAGGGATTCTTACAGCGTAGCAGGGATAAGGGGGGTGGGGGGGGGGGGCTGGCACTACCGAGCCTAAGTGAGTATTATTGGGCCGCTAATATTTCAATGGTGAGTAAGTGGATGGGAGAGGAGGAGGGAGCGGCGTGGAAGAGATTAGAGAGGGCGTCCTGTAGGGGGACTAGCCTACAGGCTATGGTGACAGCCCCATTGCCGTTCTCACCGAGGAACTACACCACAAGCCCGGTGGTGGTGGCTACACTGAAGATTTGGGGACAGTGGAGACGGCATAGGGGAAAGACTGGAGCCTTGGGGGGGTCCCCGATAAGAAACAACCATAGGTTTGCCCCGGGGGGAATGGATGGGGGATATGGAATGTGGCAAAGAGCAGGAATAACGCAACTGAAAGATCTGTTTGTGGATGGGAAGTTCGCGAGTCTGGGAGCGCTGACCGAGAAATATGGGTTGCCCCAAGGGAATGCATTCAGGTATATGCAACTGAGGGCTTTTGCGAGGCAACAGGTGAGGGAATTCCCGCAGCTCCCGACACAAGAGGTGCAGGACAGAGTGATCTCAAAGACATGGGTGGGGGATGGTAAGGTGTCAGATATATATAGGGAAATGAGGGACGAAGGGAAGACTATGGTAGATGAACTAAAAGGGAAATGGGAAGAAGAGCTGGGGGAGGAGATCGAGGAGGGGCTGTGGGCAGATGCCCTAAGCAGGGTAAACTCATCGTCCTCGTGTGCCAGGCTAAGCCTGATTCAGTTTAAGGTATTACACAGGGCGCATATGACTGGAGCACGGCTCAGTAAATTTTTTGGAGTGGAGGATAGGTGTGTGAGGTGCTTGAGAAGCCCAGCGAATCATACCCATATGTTTTGGTCATGCCCGGCACTACAGGGGTTTTGGATGGGGGTGACAAAGGTGCTTTCAAACCTAGTGGGGGTCCGGGTCGAACCAAGCTGGGGGTTGGCTATATTTGGGGTTGCACAAGAGCCGGGAGTGCAGGAGGCGAGAGAGGCCGATGTTTTGGCCTTTGCGTCCCTAGTAGCCCGGCGCAGGATATTGTTAATGTGGAAAGAAGCCAAGCCCCCGGGGGTGGAGACCTGGATAAATGACATGGCGGGGTTTATAAAGCTAGAGCGGATTAAGTTTGTTCTAAGGGGGTCGGCTCAAGGGTTCACCAGGCGGTGGCAACCGTTCGTCGAATACCTCGCAGAAAGATAGATGGAATGGAAAAAAGAAGGCAGCAGCAGCAGCCCAGGATCGGAGGGGGGGGCGGGGGGGGGGGAGGAGGAACCAGATGGACTCTCAGGGTTGTTAATATATACTGTATAATATGTATAGGTCGTTGCGACAGATAATTATATATTGGACTGTTAAATTATATTTTTGGAGAGTGTTACTTGTGATAAGGCAGTTGCCAATTAGGGTTAGTTTTCATTTTTGTTATTTATTATTTATTCATTTTTTGTTTATAAAATAGGTCATTGTTATTTGTGTTGTTATAATATTGTGTAAAGGGTGCACAATGTACTGTGTTGGTTGACCAAACATTTTCAATAAAATATTTATATAAAGTCAAAAATAAATAAATAAATAAAATAACGACCGGATGGAATGGAGAGCGTCCGGGAGGACCTCCTGCCACCGTGAAACTGGGAGGTCCCTGGACCGTAGGGCCAGTAGGACGGCCTTCCAGACCGTGCCGTTCTCCCTTTCTACTTGCCCGTTCCCCCGGGGGTTGTAGCTGGTCGTCCTGCTTGAGGCTATGCCCTTGCTGAGCAGGAACTGGCGCAGCTCGTCACTCATGAAAGAGGACCCCCTATCGCTGTGGACGTATGCGGGGTAACCGAACAGTGTGAAGATGCTGTTCAGGGCTTTAATGACTGTGGCCGCGGTCATGTCAGAACAGGGAATGGCAAAAGGGAAGCGGGAGTATTCGTCCACTACATTAAGAAAATATGCGTTGCGGTCGGTGGAGGGGAGGGGCCCTTTGAAATCGAGACTGAGGCGTTCAAAGGGGCGGGAAGCCTTAATCAGGTGCGCTCCACCTGGCCTGAAAAAATGCGGCTTGCATTCCGCGCAGATGTGGCAGTCCCTTGTGACTGTACGGACCTCCTCTAAAGAGTACGGGAGATTGCGGGACTTGATGAAGTGGTAAAACCGAGTGACCCCCGGGTGGCAGAGGTCCTCGTGGAGGGTTTGGAGGCGGTTAATTTGTGTGTTGGCACATGTGCCGTGGGATAGGGCATCGGACGGCTCGTTCAGCTTTCCGGGACGATACAAAATCTCATAGTTGAAGGTGGAGAGCTCGATCCTCCACCTTAAGATTTTGTCGTTTTTGATTTTGCCCCGCTGTGCACTATCGAACATGAAGGCTACCGACCGTTGGTCCGTGAGGAGAGTGAATCTCCTGCCGGCCAGGTAATGCCTCCAATGTCGCACAGCTTCCACTATGGCTTGGGCTTCCTTTTCTACTGAAGAGTGGCGGATTTCTGAGGCGTGGAGGGTCTGGGAGAAAAAGGCCACGGGTCTGCCCGCTTTATAAGGGTGGCCGCTAGAGCTACGTCGGAGGCGTCGCTCTCGACCTGGAAGGGGAGGGACTCGTCGATGGCGCGCATCGTGGCCTTTGCGATATCCGCTTTGATGCGACTGAAGGCCTGGCAAGCCTCTGTCGACAGAGGGAAGGTCGTGGTCTGTATTAAGGGGCGGGCCTTGTCTGCGTACTGGGGGACCCACTGGGCGTAGTACGAAAAGAACCCCAAGCAGCGTTTCAGGGCTTATGGGCAGTGCGGGAGGGGAAATTCCATGAGTGCGCGCATACGTTCGGGGTCGGGGCCTATTATCCTATTGCGCACTACGTAGCCCAGAATGGCTAGCCGGTCGGTGCGAAAAACGCACTTGTCCTCGTTGTACGTGAGGTTCAAGGCTTTGGCGGTCTGGAGGAATTTTTGCAGGTTGGCGTCGTGGTCCTGCTGATCGTGGCCGCAGATGGTTACATTGTCGAGATACGGGAACGTGGCCCGCAACCCATGTTGATCAACCATTCGGTCCATCTCCCGTTGGAAGACCGAGACCCCGTTTGTGACGCCAAAAGGGACCCGTAGGAAATGGTATAAGCGCCCGTCTGCCTCGAAGGCTGTGTACTTGCGGTCACTTGGTCGGATGGGGAGCTGATGGTAGGCAGACTTGAGGTCCACGGTGGAGAAGACTTTATACTGGGCAATCCGATTGACCATGTCGGATATGCGGGGGAGAGGGTACGCGTCTAGTTGTGTGTACCTGTTGATGGTCTGGCTATAGTCAATGACCATCCTTTGTTTCTCCCCTGTCTTCACTACTACCACCTGCGCTCTCCAGGGACTATTGCTGGCCTGGATTATGCCCTCCTTTAGTAGCCGCTGGACTTCGGACCGAATGAAGGTCCGGTCCTGGGCGCTGTACCGTCTGCTCCTAGTGGCGACGGGTTTGCAATCCGGGGTGAGGTTCGCAAACAAGGACGGGGGTTGCACCTTGAGGGTTGCGAGGCCGCAGATAGTGAGTGGGGGTATGGGGCCGCCGAATTTGAACGTAAGGCTCTGTAGATTGCATTGGAAATCTAATCCCAGCAAGGTGGGGGCACAGAGTTGGGGAAGGACGTTTAGTTTGTAGTTTTTGAACTCCCTCCCCTGCACCGTTAGGGTAACTATGCAGAATCCCTGGATCTGTACGGAGTGGGATCCTGCAGCTAGGCAAATCTTTTGTGCGCTGGGATAGGTGGTCAAGGAACAGCGTCTTACCGTGTTGGGGTGTATAAAGCTTTCCGTGCTCCCGGAGTCGACTAGGCATGGCGTCTCGTGGCCGTTTATTAGTACCGTTGTCGTCGTCGTCTGGAGTGTCCGGGGCCGAGCTTGATCGAGCGTAATCGAAGCGAGCCGTGGTTGTAGTAGTGGAGTGGGGTCCGTTGTTGCCGTCCAAGATGGCGTCGGGGATGAACAAAATGGCCGCCCCCATACATCGAACGTGGCTGGGGGGTCACAAGATGGCGGCGGGGGTGGACAAAATGGCCGCCCCCATGCGTCATACAGGTCTGGGGTGGTCCAAGGTGGCGGCGCCCCTCCTCCACTCGTGGTGGCCGGGACCCAAAATGGCAGCGTCTGCGGGTCGCACATGGGGCGCTGGGGGGGCTGGGGAGCGCTAGGACAGCGAGCGCTAGGACCGCGAGCGCTAGGACCGCGCGGAGCTCCCTCACCGGGGACAGCGGTGGTCGGGGCCCAAGTAGGTGGCGCCGGCGGGTCAGGCGTAGGGCGCGGGGTGGGGTTTAGGGTGGCGTTAGGGACGCGGAAAACTCCCTCCTCTCTGTGGAGAGTGTTGGCCGGGACCCAAAGCGGTAGCGCCGGCGGCGGGTCATACATGGGCTGCGGGGAGGGGGGTTGGGGAGCGTAGGCGGTGTGCAGGGCTCCCTGTTCTCCCGGGACCGTGGTGGTCGGGACCCAGAGCGGCTGCGCCTGCGGGTCGTACATGGCGTGCTGGGGGGGTTGGGGCGCGTAGACTGCTAGCAGGGCTCCCTGTGCTCCCGGGACAGCGGCGACCTCGCGGGACCGGCACACAACCGCATAATGGCCCTTTTTCCCGCAGCTTTTGCAGATTGCTGCACGGGCCGGGCAGCGCTGCCGGGGGTGTTTCGCCTGGCCGCAGAAATAACAGCGGGTGCCCCCGGTGCGACTCGGCGTTTGGACCGCGCAAGCCTGTGGGGTGTCCGGGGGGGGGGGGGGTAGGGGGTTTGCCGCGACGGGCACGTACGGGGCCCAATGGGTTGCTGCGCGGTCGGGGCCGTAGGCGCGGGTATTACGCGCGGCCACGTCTAGGGAGGCTGCTAAGGCCCGTGCCTCTGAGAGTCCAAGCGACTCTTTTTCTAGAAGTCTTTGGCGGATTTGGGAGGATTGCATACCTGCCACAAAAGCATCGCGCATTAACATGTCCGTGTGTTCGTTTGCGTTCACCGACGGGCAGCTGCAGGCTCGTCCCAAAATCAGCAGCGCGGCGTAGAACTCGTCCATCGATTCTCCGGGACCTTGCCGTCTCGTCGCGAGCTGGTAGCGAGCGTAGATTTGGTTAACTGGGCGAACGTAGAGACTTCTGAGTGCTGTGAACGCCGTCTGGAAATCGTCGGTGTCTTCGATGAGGGAGAAAATCTCCGTGCTCACCCTCGAGTGCAGGACCTGCAGTTTTTGTTCGTCTGAGACTCGGCCGGTGGTCATTCTGAGGTAGGCCTCGAAGCAAGTCTGCCAGTGCTTGAAGGCTGCTGCCGCGTTCACTGCGTGGGGGCTGATCCTCAGGCATTCCGGAATGATCCTGAGCTCCATAGTCCTTTTTAAGCACGCTTAATAAATTGTAGCGCACAAAGACTCCATGAGACGAATAGAGTGAAGTCGATGAGGCTTTATTAAGCGTGTCTGTTCCCCCGCAGCTCGATAGTAAACTGGCCTGCGGGGGAAGACTCCGGCTTCTTATACTCCGCCTTCAGGGCGGAGCTTGAGGTCAACGGCCAACCAGGACCCGGGATCTGTCAGCCAATGACATTAGGGCTTCCAGTCCCACATGACCCCCAATACATACTACCACAGACCCCAGTCAGTGTACTGAGAGAAACTGCGAGAGAGAGAGACCCCAGTCAGTGTACTGAGAGAAACTGTGAGAGAGAGAGACCCCAGTCAGTGTACTGAGAGAGAGAGAGAGACCCCACTCAGTGTACTGAGAGAGAGAGAGAGAGAGACCCCAGTCAGTGTACTGAGAGAGAGAGAGAACCCAGTCTGTGTACTGAGAGAGAGAGACCCCAGTCAGTGTACTGAGAGAGAGAGAGAGACCCCACTCAGTGTACTGAGAGAGAGAGAGAGAGAGACCCCAGTCAGTGTACTGAGAGAGAGAGAGAACCCAGTCTGTGTACTGAGAGAGAGAGACCCCAGTCAGTGTACTGAGAGAAACTGTGAGAGAGAGAGACCCCAGTCAGTGTACTGAGAGAAACTGTGAGAGAGAGAGACCCCAGTCAGCGTACTGAGAGAAACTGTGAGAGAGAGAGACCCCAGTCAGTGTACTGAGAGAAACTGTGAGAGAGAGAGACCCCAGTCAGTGTACTGAGAGCGAGAGAGAGAGAGACCCCAGTCAGTGTACTGAGAGAAACTGTGAGAGAGAGAGACCCCAGTCAGTGTACTGAGAGAAACTGTGAAAGAGAGGGACCCCAGTCAGTGTACTGAGAGAGAGAGAGAGACCCCAGTCAGTGTACTGAGAGAGAGAGAGAGAGACCCCAGTCAGTGTACTGAGAGAAACTGTGAGAGAGAGGGACCCCAGTCAGCGTACTGAGAGAAACTGTTAGAGAGAGAGACCCCAGTCAGTGTACTGAGAGAAACTGTGAGAGAGAGAGACCCCAGTCAGTGCACTGAGAGAAACTGTAAGAGAGAGAGACCCCAGTCAGTGTACTGAGAGAAACTGTGAGAGAGAGAGACCCCAGTCAGTGTACTGAGAGAAACTGTTAGAGAGAGAGACCCCAGTCAGTGTACTGAGAGCGAGAGAGAGAGAGACCCCAGTCAGTGTACTGAGAGAAACTGTGAGAGAGAGAGACCCCAGTCAGTGTACTGTGAGAGAGAGAGAGAGACCCCAGTCAGTGTACTGAGAGAAACTGTGAGAGAGAGAGACCCCAGTCAGTGTACTGAGAGAAACTGTGAAAGAGAGGGACCCCAGTCAGTGTACTGAGAGAAACTGTGAGAGAGAGAGACCCCAGTCAGTGTACTGAGAGCGAGAGAGAGAGAGACCCCAGTCAGTGTACTGAGAGAAACTGTGAGAGAGAGAGACCCCAGTCAGTGTACTGAGAGAGAGAGAGAGAGAGAGAGACCCCAGTCAGTGTACTGAGAGAGAGAGAGAGAGAACCCAGTCTGTGTACTGAGAGAGAGAGAGAGACCCCAGTCAGTGTACTGAGAGAAACTGTGAGAGAGAGAGACCCCAGTCAGTGTACTGAGAGAAACTGTGAGAGAGAGAGACCCCAGTCAGTGTACTGAGAGCGAGAGAGAGAGAGAGACCCCAGTCAGTGTACTGAGAGAAACTGAGAGAGAGAGAGACCCCAGTCAGGGTACTGAGAGAAACTGTGAGAGAGAGAGACCCCAGTCAGTGTACTGAGAGCGAGAGAGAGAGAGACCCCAGTCAGTGTACTGAGAGAAACTGTGAGAGAGAGAGACCCCAGTCAGTGTACTGAGAGAAACTGTGAGAGAGAGAGACCCCAGTCAGTGTACTGAGAGCGAGAGAGAGAGAGACCCCAGTCAGTGTACTGAGAGAAACTGTGAGAGAGAGAGACCCCAGTCAGTGTACTGAGAGAAACTGAGAGAGAGAGAGACCCCAGTCAGTGTACTGAGAGAAACTGTGAGAGAGAGAGACCCCAGTCAGTGTACTGAGAGCGAGAGAGAGAGAGACCCCAGTCAGTGTACTGAGAGAAACTGTGAGAGAGAGAGACCCCAGTCAGTGTACTGAGAGAAACTGCGAGAGAGAGAGACCCCAGTCAGTGTACTGAGAGCGAGAGAGAGAGAGACCCCAGTCAGTGTACTGAGAGCGAGAGAGAGAGAGAACCCAGTCAGTGTACTGAGAGAAACTGTGAGAGAGAGAGACCCCAGTCAGTGTACTGAGAGAGAGAGAGAGAGAGACCCCAGTCAGTGTACTGAGAGAAACTGTGAGAGAGAGAGACCCCACTCAGTGTACTGAGAGAGAGAGAGAGAGAGACCCCAGTCAGTGTACTGAGAGCGAGAGAGAGAGAGAACCCAGTCAGTGTACTGAGAGAAACTGTGAGAGAGAGAGACCCCAGTCAGTGTACTGAGAGAAACTGTGAGAGAGAGAGACCCCAGTCAGTGTACTGAGAGAGAGAGAGAGACCCCACTCAGTGTACTGAGAGAGAGAGAGAGAGAGACCCCAGTCAGTGTACTGAGAGCGAGAGAGAGAGAGAACCCAGTCAGTGTACTGAGAGAAACTGTGAGAGAGAGAGACCCCAGTCAGTGTACTGAGAGAAACTGTGAGAGAGAGAGACCCCAGTCAGTGTACTGAGAGAGAGAGAGAGAGAGACCCCAGTCAGTGTACTGAGAGAAACTGTGAGAGAGAGAGACCCCACTCAGTGTACTGAGAGAGAGAGAGAGAGAGACCCCAGTCAGTGTACTGAGAGCGAGAGAGAGAGAGAACCCAGTCAGTGTACTGAGAGAAACTGTGAGAGAGAGAGACCCCAGTCAGTGTACTGAGAGAAACTGTGAGAGAGAGAGACCCCAGTCAGTGTACTGAGAGAGAGAGAGAGACCCCAGTCAGTGTACTGAGAGAGAGAGAGAGAGAACCCAGTCAGTGTACTGAGAGAAACTGTGAGAGAGAGAGACCCCAGTCAGTGTACTGAGAGAAACCCCAGTCAGTGTACTGAGAGAGAGAGAGAGACCCCAGTCAGTGTACTGAGAGAAACCCCAGTCAGTGTACTGAGAGAGAGAGAGAGAGAACCCAGTCAGTGTACTGAGAGAGACTGTGAGAGAGAGAGACCCCAGTCAGTGTACTGAGAGAAACCCCAGTCAGTGTACTGAGAGAGAGAGAGAGACCCCAGTCAGTGTACTGAGAGAGAGAGAGAGAGAACCCAGTCAGTGTACTGAGAGAAACCGAGAGAGAGAGAGACCCCAGTCAGTGTACTGAGAGAAACTGTGAGAGAGAACCCAGTCAGTGTACTGAGAGACTGTGAGAGAGAGAGACCCCAGTCAGTGTACTGAGAGAAACCGAGAGAGAGACCGCAATCGGAACACTGAGTGAAACCGAGCGAGAAAGACGCCAGTCAGTGTAGTGAGGAAAAAACTGTGTGTGTGAGAGAGAGATTCCAGTCAGTGGACTGAGAGAAAAAGAGGGTGAGAGAGAGACAAGTCAGTGTACTGAGAGGAAAACTGAATGTGAGAGAGAGAGAGAGGCCACAGCCAGTAACAAAATAAGTAATGAAATTGAGTTCAGACACGGATCTGCATGAACTGACACCACTTTATTGACAGATTACCAGAGTAATCACTGCACTTGAATCCATGTTATTCACTTTTGGAATTGAATGAATTAAGGGTCAGATTCACTATATCACAATCACCCAGTATCAGATAGGTCTGTTTAATGCAGAACAGGGTTGATATACCTTCAATTCACCATGAGGCCGAGAGAGCGAGTGAACATGAGGCTTTATTATTAGTCGTGAACTTGCCTAGCCAGAGTCGGTTATGCAGATGAGTGCCACCCGTAGGTGGCCGGGTTATATATGGCCCCCGTGAGGGCGGAGCCAGAGGTGGAGCCCACCGGGGTAACAGTACAGTACCTGAAAGCAGCTCGTATCACCACTTCCAGGTCATAGGTTACATTAGGTGGATACCATGGCTCAGCACAACAATTACTCACGAGTCGAGAAGTGATGAAGTCAATCGAGGCTTGATTAAGCAAGACTTGTTCCCCAGCAGCTCAGTTACAGAATGCGGCTGCTGGGAGAACCCGGGCTCTTATACTCCGCCTTGCTGCATGGAGCCAGCAGGCGGCAGATCCAACCAGGACCCAGTGTCTGTCTACCAGTAGCCTCTCGGCGTCACAGGTACCGTACTACCCCTAATACATACCACCACATTCACCCCTTGTTAAAAAGGAACCCGGCGGGGTGGTGGGTCGCATGATGGTAGGGGTTTACAAAGCTGGTCCTGGAACTATTTTCATACAGTGGCTGTGCATGGAGCTCAACAGTTAACTATTTATAGGTTTTGTCAGAATTATTTACAGATTTCTGTCACACGGATTCCACGAGTCGAGCGGGTGCCCTGGTCGTCCTTGTCGATCGCCTCAGCCACGGTGGTGGTGCAGGTGCTGGCTCGGGCACGGTCGTCTCTGGGAGCGTTGCGCTGTTCGTCCCTGTTTCCTTCCTCCTGGGCGGGCACGGGCGGAGGACCGATCCACCCGGGAAGGGAGCGGCCGTGGGGTGCGCCGGTGGGAGGGAGGGGGTGATTGGTGTTGGGGGAGTGTGTGTGTTTCCGGCGGGCGCCAGGTCCCCCAGGGAGACCGTGTCCTGTCGGCTGTCAGGGTACGCCACGTAGGCGTACTGAGGGTTTGCGTGGAGAAGGTGAACCCTCTCAACCAACGGGTCCGATTTGTGCGCACGCACATGCTTTCGGAGCAAGATGGGTCCTGGGGCTGCCAGCCAGGTCGGCAGCGACGTTCCGGAGGAGGACTTCCTAGGGAAGACAAGGAGGCGCTCGTGAGGCGTTTGATTAGTGGTGGTACACAGCAGCGACCGGATGGAGTGGAGGGCATCCGGGAGGACTTCCTGCCAACGGGAAACTGGGAGATTTCTAGACCGTAGGGCCAGTAGGATGGTCTTCCAGACCGTGCCGTTCTCCCTCTCTACCTGACCGTTCCCCCGGGGGTTGTAACTGGTCGTTCTGCTCGAGGCAATGCCCTTGCTGAGCAGGAACTGACGCAGTTTGTCGCTCATGAAGGAGGACCCCCTGTCGCTATGGATGTACGCGGGGAAACCGAACAGTGTAAAGGTGGTGCAGAGGGCTTTAATGACTGTGGCCGCGGTCATGTCGGGGCAGGGGATGGCGAAGGGGAAACGGGAGTATTCGTCCACCACGTTTAGAAAGTACGTGTTGTGGTCGGTGGAGGGGAGGGGGCCTTTGAAATCCAAACTGAGGCGTTCAAAGGGACGGGAGGCCTTTATCAGGTGCGCTCTATCTGGCCTGAAAAAGTGCAGTTTGCACTCTGCGCAGATTTGGTAGTGCCTGGTGGCTGTACGGACCTCCTCAACAGAGTAGGGGAGGTTGCGGGACTTCACAAAATGGTAGAATCGAGTCACCCCCGGGTGGCAGAGGTCCTCGTGGAGGGTTTGGAGGCGGTTAATTTGTGCGTTGGCACATGTGCCGCGGGATAGGGCATCGGACGGCTCGTTCAGCTTTCCGGGACGATACAAAATCTCGTAGTTGAAGGTGGAGAGCTCAATCCTCCACCTTAAGATCTTGTCATTCTTGATTTTGCCCCGCTGTGCATTATCGAACATAAAGGCTACTGACCGCTGGTCAGTGAGGAGAGTGAATCTCCTGCCAGCCAGGTAATGCCTCCAATGTCGCACAGCTTCCACTTGGGCTTCCTTTTCCACTGAGGAGTGGCGGATTTCTGAGGCGTGGAGGGTCCGGGAGAAAAAGGCCACGGGTCTGCCCGCTTGGTTGAGGGTGGCCGCCAGAGCTACATTGGATGCGTCGCTCTCGACCTGGAAGGGGAGGGACTCGTCGATTGCGTGCATCATGGCCTTTGCGATATCTGCTTTGATGCGGCTGAAGGCCTGGCGGGCCTCTGTCGACAGGGGGAAGGTAGTGGACTGGATTAACGGGCGGGCCTTGCCTGCGTATTGGGGAGTCCACTGGGCGTAGTGCGAGAAGAAGCCCAAGCAGCGTTTCAGGGCTTTGGAGCAGTGGGGGAGGGGAAATTCCATAAGGGGGCGCATGCGTTCAGGGTTGGGGCCTATCACTCCATTACGCACTATGTATCCCAGGATGTCCAGACGGTTGGTGCTAAAAACGCATTTTTCCTCGTTATAGGTGAGGTTCAGGGCGTTAGCGGTCTGGAGGAATTTGCGGAGGTTGGCATCGTGATCCTGCTGGTCATGGCCACAGATGGTTACGTTGTCGAGATACGGGAACGTGGCCCGCAACCCGTGCTGGTCAACCATTCGGTCCATCTCCCGTTGGAAGACTTAGACTCCGTTCGTGACGCCAAACGGGACCCTTCAGAAATGGTAGAGCCGCCCGTCTGCCTCGAAGGCTGTGTACTTGCGGTCACTCGGGCGGATGGGGAGCTGGTGGTATGCGGACTTGATGTCCACGGTGGAAAAGACTTTGTACTGTGCAATCCGATTGACCATGTCGGATATGCGGGGGAGAGGGTACGCGTCTAGCTGCGTGTTCCTATTGATGGTCTGACTATAGTCTACGACCATCCTCTGCTTCTCCCCGGTCTTCACAACTACCACCTGGGCTCTCCAGGGACTGTTGCTGGCCTGGATTATGCCTTCCTTCAGCAGCCGTTGGACTTCAGACCGGATAAACGTTCGATCCTGGGCGCAGTATCGTCTGCTCCTAGTGGCGACGGGTTTGCAATCCGGGGTGAGGTTCACAAACAAGGAAGGCGGTTCAACCTTGAGGGTCGCGAGGCTGCAGATAGTGAGTGGGGGTATAGGGCCGCCGAATTGGAACGTTAGGCTCTGGAGGTTACATTGAAAATCTAACCCTAAGAGAGTGGGAGCGCAGAATTGGGGAAGGACATAAAGCCGATAATTCTTAAACTCCCTGCCTTGCACCATTAGGTTCGCGATGCAGAACCCTTTGATCTTTACGGAATGGGATCCCGCTGCTAGGAAAATCTTTTGGGTGCTCGGACGAATGGAAAGAAAACAATGTCTTACCGTATCCGGGTAGATAAAACTTTCCGTGCTCCCAGAGTCGATCAGGCATGGCGTCTCGTACCCGTTGACCAGCACCGTTGTTGTTGCCTTTTGGAGCGTCCGGGGCCGCGATTGGTCCAGGATCACCGAAGCCAGTCGTGGTTGTTGCATCGGGGCGTTTTCTTCAGACCCCGTGGAGCCGTCTATGCTGGGGTCCTTGGCTATCAGCCAAGATGGCGGCGTCCATGGATCGCACGCGGTCGGGGGTGGACAAAATGGCCGCCCCATGTGGGCAGCACGGTAGCATTGTGGATAGCACAATTGCTTCACAGCTCCAGGGTCCCAGGTTCGATTCCGGCTTGGGTCACTGTCTGTGCGGAGTCTGCACATCCTCCCCGTGTGTGCGTGGGTTTCCTCCGGGTGCTCCGGTTTCCTCCCACAGTCCAAAGATGTGCAGGTTAGGTGGATTGGCCATGATAAATTGCCCTTAGTATTGGGTGGGGTTACTGGGTTATGAGGATAGGGTGTAGGTGTTGACCTTGGGTAGGGTGCTCTTTCCAAGAGCTGGTGCAGACTTGATGGGCCGAATGGCCTCCTTCTGCACTGTAAATTCTAATTCTATGATGCATCGCACGTGGCCGGGGGGGGCGTCACAAGATGGCGGCGCCCATCCTCCCCGCGTGGTGTCCGGGACCCAAAATGGCGGTGCCCGCGGGCCGCACATGGGTAGTTGGGGTGTTGAGTCTGCTGTCCCCGTTCTCCCCCGGAGATAGCTGCGACCCCCCGGGACTGGCACACCGCTGAGACGTGCCCCTTTTTGCCGCAGCTTTTACAGATGGTTGAGCGGGCCGGGCAGCGCTGCCGTGGGTGTTTCGCCTGCCCGCAAAAATAGCAGCGGGGCCCACCCGGATGGTCTGGTGCTCTGGCCGCGCAGGCTTGTGAGGGGGTGGGGGGTGCCGGGGGGTTGGTCGCAACGGGGGTCCACGGAGCCCAAGGGGCTGCCACGCGGTCAGGGCCGTAGCCGCGGGCATTTTGTGAGGCCACGTCGAGGGAGGCCGCAAGGGCCCGTGCCTCTGTGAGTCCTAACGAGTCTCTCTCTAACAGTCTCTGGCGAATTTGAGAAGAAGTCATACCTGCCACAAAAGCATCCCTGATTAGGAGCTCCGTATGTTCGTTTGCACTCACCGACGGGCAGTTGCAGTTCCTTCCCAAAATCAAGAGCGCGCTGTAGAACTCGTCCAGCGATTCTCCGGGGATTTGCCGTCTCGTCGCGAGTTGATGGCGTGCGTAGACCTGGTTTATGGGCCGAATGTAGACCCCTTTCAGCATGGCGAGCGTCGTCGGGAAATCCTCCGCGTCTTCAATGAGCGTGTAGATCTCCGGGCTCACCCTGGAATGCAGGACCTGCATTTTCTGGTCTTCCGTGGTCCGGCCGGGGGCCGTTCGAAGGTAACCTTCGAAGCATGCTAGCCAGTGTTTAAACATGCACGCCGAGTTTGCTGCATGGGGGCTGATTCGCAGACACTCCGGGGCGATTCGGAGCTCCATCGTCTTTTTAAGTCTGCTTAATAAATTGTAGCACAACAATTATTCACGAGTCGAGAAGTGATGAAGTCAATCGAGGCTTTATTAAGCAAGACTTGTTCCCCAGCAGCTCAGTTACAGAATGCGGCTGCTGGGTGAACCCGGGCTCTTATACTCTGCCTTGCTGGGTGGAGCCAGCAGGCAGCAGATCCAACCAGGACCTAGTGTCTGTCTACCAATAGCCTCTCGGCATCACAGGTACCGTACTACCCCTAATACATACCACCACACATGGTTACAGCGTCATGCATTATGGTGAATACGTTCACCACAAGGGTTAAACCCAGTGTCCAATATTACTGGTCTCTCTGGCTGTTGGATGCCGAGTTTCACTGTACAGCTGACAAATCCACAGCTTTAGTGAACTCGTCTACCCAGCGTCTGTTTCTAAACCCTCATCGCAACATATTACCTGGTTAGCTATTGTATATATCATCATGGCAGGACAGCTCACACAAAGCTCAACCAGAAACTATGGTTCTTCTTTCTACTAATTCCAGCTCCTACAAGGGGTCACATCGCCTCAGCCCCGGTCACCCCACTCGCGTGCCCCGACTGGTCGAGTCCCATTTCCCAGTCAGTCCTCCACCACCTTTCTGTCTCTCTATTAGTGCGACGCCCATGGCAGTTTCCCAACTGGGGAGCAGGCCCCATTATTCACTCCGTCGCCTGCCTGCCATTGGCACGAGCAATAGAGACAGAAAGGTGCCCGAGGCTCAAATGGGAACTCAGAACTTGTGGCTCTAAACCAACTGTCAGGATCTCTGTAAAAGCCGGTATTTAATTTTGATCTACCTGCAGTGGTATTAACGACACAATTTGCTATCCCGGTTCAAATAAATGTCCCTCATCCCTTTTGTGGATCATTTCAGTGGAAATGTGCTCTCCCAGACTCAAAGTGCATCAGCAAAGTCGTGAGACTGACCAGTTCCGCAGCAATAAATCCCCCCACTTCACCAGCTGCCAAATGAAAATGGTTGACAGCTTCAAATTCCTAAGTGTGCACATCCCCAACAATCTGTCCTGGTCCACCCACGTCGACGCCACGACCACAAAAGCACAACAAGGCCTATACTTCCTCAGGAGTCCAAGGTAATTCAACATGTTCAGTTTGACTCTCACCAATTTTTACAGATGCATCGTAGAAAGCTGCAGCTTGTTAATTAGTGAATTGGATTAGGCCAGTTTTCAGAGGCTAGAGTCACACAGTATCAAGGTGAGCCAGCTTACAGTGCTGACTTTGTTTGCATTAGAGTTTGGTGACTGAGGGAGTTAGGTGAGGAGGGAGTAAGGTGCTCCTTTCATTTCATTTCCTACATTCCCTCAAAGAGCGTGAAGGGAGCTGGGAATTTACAGAGAGTGCAGCTGACTGGGAGCAGAGTCAGAGGGTGGAGTTCCAGTTAGTTCACTGGGCAGCTATATTCTGTAAGGTAAGAGTTGTTTGTTTTTTTTAAATTATTTTTTATTTTTGTGTTTTGTTTTGTTTTTTGGGGGCAGCAAGCTATTCTTGTATCATTTAGCAGAATCACTAATTTTAGAGAGTTCACTTGGGAGAGAAGTAGCAGTATATAAATATATATATTTTTTTTAAGGGCCAAACGGGTGTTCCATCTTTTTTTTCCCCTTTGAATCAGTGTTTTTCAAACTTTTTTTCCAGGGACCCATTTTTACCAACCGGCCAACCTTCGGGACACAACCCGGCCGACCTTTGTGACCTACGCCGTCCGACCTTCGCGACCCACGCCGGCCGACATTCGCGACCCACGCCGGCCGACCTTCGCGACCCACGCCGGCCGACCTTCGCGACCCACGCCGGCCGACCTTCGCGACCCACGCCGGCCGACCTTCGCGACCCACGCCGGCCGACCTTCGCGACCCACGCCGGCTGACCTTCGCGACCCACGCCGGACGACCTGCGCAACCCACCATTTTCTCTTACCTTGCTTGCTGCTGACAAAAATGGGGGAAATGGTTTTGGGTCCCTTTGGGCCTCGTACACACTCCTCCAATGGAACCTGTTGGATGAAGGTGAAGCCTTCTGGTGTCGGAAAGTATGGAGTCTCCATCTGTCCAAAGTTCTGCACTTTTCCCTGTAAAATTTTATCAAATAACGCCCCCCCCCCCGAACTTATAAAAAAAATTAAAATAAAATGATTAAAATAAATGAATAAACCCCCCCCTGAACTTGTAAAACAAAAAGCTGCTACCGTTTTAAAAAACAGCGGCCGCACTGCGCATGCGCACCGATGATCGGGCACGCATGCGCTGTGCGGCTGCATTTTTAAAAACATTTTCGCGGCCATTTTGAAGGCTGCTTGCAGCCGGCGTTGTTAACAGCCGGTTGCTGCGGCTGTTGCGCACAGATTTGCGCGATCGGGAGCGCTGCGGCGGACGGCTCCGCGACCCTCCCACGACCCACCCGCAGGTCGCGCCCCCGAGTTTGACAATGCCTGCTTTAAATCTCTTCGGGAGTTCTGATCAGAGGGGATGGAGGCTAGGGCAGTTGCACGCTCCTCCTGTAGGATGTGGGTGGTGAGGGACACCACTGGTGTCTCCGCTGACTACACCTGCAGGAAGTGCACCCAACTCCAGCTCCTCAGAGACCGTGTTAGAGAACTGGAGCTGGACGAACTTCATTCGGGAGACAAAGGGGGTGGTAGAGAAGAGTTACAGGGAGGTAGTCACACCCAAGGTACAGAACAAGAGTGGCTGGGTTACAGTCAGGGGAAGGAAAAGGAACAGGTAGACAGAGCAGGGATCCCTCGTGGCCGTTCCCTTTCAAAACAAGTATACCACTTTGGATGCTGTTGGGGGGTTGGGGGGGTGAGCTACCGGGGGAAGGCCCTAGGGGCCAGGTCTCTGGCACTGAGCCTGGCTCTGTGGCTCAGAAGGAATGGGGGGAGAATAGAAAGCAATAGTGATAGGAGACTTAATGATTAGGGGAATGGATAGGAGATTATGTGGTCGCGAGCGAGACTCCCGGAAGGTATGTTGCCCCCCGGGTGCCAGGGCCAGGGATGTCTCGGATCGAGTCTACAGGATTCTTAAGGGGGTGGGTGAGCAACCAGAAGTCGTGGTGCACATAGGCACCACGACATAGCTAAGAAAAGGGAGGAGGATCTAAAAAGTGATTTTAGGGAGTTAGGTTGGAAGCTAAAGAGCAGGACAAGCAGAGTAGTGATCTCAGGGTTGCTACCGGTGCCACGTGCAAGTGAGGCAAGGAACCGAGAGCGAGTGCAGCTGAACACGTGGTTACAGGGCTGGTGCAGGAGGGAAGGCTTCAGATATGTAGATCATTGGGATAACTTCTGGGGAAGATGGGACTTGTATATGAAGGACGGATTGCACCTAAACTGGAGGGGCACCAATATCCTGGGTGGGTTCTAGAGCTCTTCGGGAGGGTTTAAACTAGTTTTGCAGGGTGATGGAAACCAGAGCTATGGATTAGAGGATAGGGTAGCTGTTGAACAGGCAGAAATAGTATGCAGCGAGTCTGTGAGGAAGGATAGACAGTTGAGAGGGCAAAGTTGCTCTGAGTGGAATGGGTTAAAGTGTGTCTGTTTCAATGCAAGGAGTGTCAGGAATAAGGGAGATGAACTTGGAGCATGGATCAGTACTTGGAACTACGATGTTGTGGCCATTGCGGAGACATGGATTTCACAGCGGCAGGAATGTTAGATGTTCTGGAGTTTAGATGTTTTCAGAAGAATAGAGAGGGAGGTAAAAGAGGATGGGGAGTGGCACTGTTAATTAGGGAGTGCATCACAGCTACAGAAAAGGAGGTAGTTGAGGAGAGTTTGTCTACTGAGTCAGTATGGGTGGAAGTCAGAAACAAGAAAGGAGCAGTCAATTTATTGGGAGTTTTCTATAGACCCCCCCCCCCCAATAGTAGCAGAGAAATGGAGGAACAGATTAGGCGGCAGATCTTGGAAAGGTGAAGAAGTAACAGAGTTGTTGTCATGGGTGACTTCAACTTCCCTAATATTGGCTGGAACCTCCTTACTGCAAATGGTTTGGATGGAGCAGATTTTGTCAGGTGTGTACAGGAAGGATTCCTGACTTAATATGTAGTTAGGCCGACTAGGGGGAGGCCATATTGGACTTGGTGCTTGGCAACAAACCAGGCCAGGTTTCAGATGTCTCAGTGGGAGAGCATTTAGCTGACAGTGACCACAACTCCTTGACCTTTACCATAGTCATGGAGAGGGATAGGAACAGACAGTATGGGAAGGTATTTAATTGGGGAAGGGGAAATTATACTGCCATTAGACAGGAGCTGAGGAGCATAAAGTGGGTACAATTGTTCTTGGGGAAATGCACAACAGTAATGTGGGGGTTGTTTCAGGAACACTTGCTGCGAGTGCTGGATAGTTTTGTCCCACTGAGAGGAGGAAGAAATGGTAAGGTGAAGGAGCCTTGGATGACAAGAGAAGTGGAGCTTCAAGTCAAGAGGAAGAAGGAAGCTTACGTAAGGTTGAGGAAGCAAGGATCTGACTCGGCTCTGTAGGGTTACAAGGTAGCCAGGAAGGAACTCAAAAATGGACTTAGAAGAGCTAGAAGGGGGCATGAAAAAGCCCTGGCGGGAAGGATTAGGGAAAACCTCAAGGCGTTCTACACTTATGTGAGAAATAAGAGGATGATCAGAGTGAGAGTAGAGACGTTCAGGGATAGTGGACAGAACTTGTGCCTAGAGTTTGAGGAGATGGGGGAGGCCCTAAGTGAATATTTTGCTTCTGTATTCACTAGAGAGAGGGACCTTGGTGCTCATGAGAACAGTGTGAACCAGGTTAATAGACTCGAACAGGTTGATGTTCAGAAGGAGGATGTGCTGGAAATTTTGAAAAGCATCAGGATTTATAAGTCCCCTGGGCCTGACGGGATATACCCAAGGTTACTACGGGAAGCGAGGGAGGAGATTGCTGCGCCTTTGCGTCCTCACTCTCCACTGGAGGAGTACCGGATGATTGGAGGGAGGCAAATGTTGTTCCCCTATTCAAGAAAGGGAATAGAGAAATCCCTGGGAATTACAGACCCATCAGTCTTACATCTGTGGTGAGCAAAATATTGGAAAGGATTCTGGGAGATAGGATTTATGATTATTTAGAAAAACATAGTTTGATTAAAGATAGTCAGCATGGCTTTGTGAGGGGCAGGTCATGCCTCACAAACCTTATTGAATTATTTGAGGATGTGTGAGACAGATTGATGAAGGTCAGGCAGTGGATGTGGTGTATATGGATTTCAGTAAGGCATTTGATAAGGCTCCCCATGGTAGGCTCATTCAGAAAGTTAAGGGGCATGGGATACAGGGAAATTTGGCGGTCTGGATACAGAATTGGCTGGCCGAAAGAAGACAGTGAGTGGAAGTGGATGGAAAGTATTCCGCCTGGAGGTCGGTGACCAGTGGTGTCTCGTAGGGATCTGTTCTGGGACCTCTGCTCTTTGTGGTTTTTATAAATGACTTGCCGATGACACAAAGGTTGGTGGAGTTGTCGAGAGTATTGAGGGCAGTTGCAGGTTACAACAGGACATTGACAGGATGCAGAGCTGCGCTGAGAAGTGGCAGATGGAGTTCAACCTTGATAAATGTGAAGTGATACATTCTGGAAGGTCGAATTTGAATGCTGAATACAGGGTTAAAGGCAGGATTCTTGGAAGTGAGTAGAATCAGAGGGATCTTGGGGTCCACGTACATCGATCCCTCAAAGTTGCCACCCAGGTTGATAGGGTTGTTAAGAAGGCATATGGTCTGTTGGCTTTCATTAACAGGGGGATTGAGTTTAAGAGCCACAAGATTTTGCTGCAGCTGTATAAAACCCTGGTTAGACCAGACTTGGAATATTGCGTCCAGCTCTGGTCGCCTCATTATAGGAAGGATGTGGATGCTTTGGAGAGGGTACAGAGGAGATTTACCAGGATGCTGCCTGGATTGGAGGGCATGTCTTATGAAGAAAGATTGAGGGAGCTAGGGCTTTTCTCACTGGAGCGAAGAAGGAAGAGAGGGGACTTGATAGAGATGTACAAGGTGATGAGAGGCATGGATCGAGTGGATAGCCAGAGACTTTTCCCCAGGGTGGAAACGGCTGTCATGAGGGGACATAATTTTAAGGTGATTGGAGGAAGGTATAGGGGAGATGTCAGAGGTCGGTTCTTTACACAGAGAGTGGTGGGTGCATGGAATGCACTGCCAGCAGAGGTGGTGGAGTCTGAGTCATTAGGTACATTGAAGCAACTCTTCGACAGGCACATGGACAGCAGTAAATTGGAGTGGTGTAGGTTAGGTTGACATTAGATTAGGATAAATGGTCGGCACAACATCGTGGGCCTGTGCTATTCTATGTCCCTGTTCTAAAGCATCCTATCTGGCTGCATCATAGCTTGGTCTGGAAACTGCTCGGCCTAAGACCGTAGGAAACCACAGAGAGTCGTGAACACAGCCCAGTCCATCACACGAACCTCCCTCCCATCCATTGTCTCTGTCTATACCTCACGCAGCCTTGGGAAAGTGGGCAGCATAATCAAAGGTCCCTCCCACCCGGATTATTCTCTCTTTCAACCTTTTCCATTGGACAGAAGATTCAAAAGTCTGAGAACACACACCAACAGACTCAAAAACAGCTTCTTCCCCACACTTACCGGACTCCTGAATGACCCTCTTATGGACTGACCTCTCCATGCATCTTCTTGCACTATACTCCTTATGCTTCACCCAATGCCTATGTCTATGTATTTACCATATGTCCTATGTTTTTTATGTATGGAATGATATGCCTGTTTTGTACGCAGAACAATACTTTTCACTGTACCGCGGTACATGAGACAATAAATCTAAATCTAAATTTAGTGATTAATAGCAACAACAACAGCAAAATCCAATCTCTTGTCATCATTTATGGACCTGCTGATGTCTCAGCAGGAGTGTTGACCGAGTGAATCCCTTCCCACACATGGAGCAGGTGAACGGCCTCTCCCCAGTGTGAATTAGTTGGTGTGTCCGTAGGCTGGATAACTGAGTGAATCTCTTCCCACACGGAGTGCAGGTGAATGGTCTCTCTCCAGTGTGAACTCGCTGGTGTGTCAGCAGATTGGCTAACTGAGTGAATCCCTTCCCACATTGAGAGCAGGTGAACGGCCTCTCCCCAGTGTGAACTCGCTGGTGTGTCTGCAGGTGGGATGACCGAGGGAATCCCATCCCACAGTCAGAGCAGGTGAATGGCCTCTCCCTGGTATGAACTCGCTGGTGTCTCTGCAGTGCGGATGACGTTCTAAACCTCTTTGCGCATTTAGAACAGCTGAATGGTCTCTCTTCGGTGTGAATGCGCTGGTGAATCATCAGGTCCCGAGTGCTTTTGAAGCCACTCCCACAGTCAGAACATTTAAAGGGTCTCTCCTGGGTATGAGTGATATTGTGGCTCAGCAGGTTGGGTAACCGAGTGAATCCCTTTCCACATACAGAGCAGGTGAATGGTCTCTCCCCGGTGTGAACTCTCTGGTGCGTCAGCAGTCGGGATGAACGACTGAATCCCTTCCCGCACACAGAGCAGTTGAATGGCCTCTCCCCAGTGTGAACACGTTGGTGTGACCGCAGGTTGGATGAATCACTGAATCCCTTCCTACACACAGAGCAGGTGAATGGCCTTGCCCCTGTGTGACTGCGTCGATGAATTTCCAGCTCAGATGGGTACCTAAATCCTTTCCCACAGTCCCCACAGTTCCACTGTTTCTCCATGGTGCGAATTGCCTTGCGTCTCTCAAGGTTAGGCAATCAGTTGAAGTCTCACACAGAACATATGTTTGCCCCCCCTTCTCCCCTTCCCCCTGTGAATGGTGTAATAATTTTTCAGGCTGTGTAACTGGTTAAAGCTCTTTCCACAGTCAGTGCACTGGAACGCTCTCACTCGTTATGTATGTATCGGTACTTTTCCAGTCACACTGATGTATAAAATCTTCTCAAGTAGACAGAACAGACAAACATTTCTCCTTCTAGATTCAAAGGCCGATGATATTAAGGTCCTGATGAACTATCAGATCTTGACATGACGTTTGGTTTGAGATTTCTGTCTGTAAATCCTCTCTTTTTAATATCCTGTAAAAGGAGTTTACAAAAGTCATCACTGTCAGTCCAGGAAAGAAATTCAGAACAGACAATTCCACTTTCTATGGAACATTTTTTCTTCTCTTACAGTATTACCCAATACTGTAAATCTCCATCCCCCACACTCTCCCTCCATTCTCACTCTGCTGTATCTAATATTCACCCTCCCAATTCTCCTGAAGGTACTGATTCAGGCTGATTGACAGTTTCCTGCTCACTGCTTCCTCTCCTGGACACAGGGACCTGAAAATCTTCATGCAGGCTGCCAGACAGATATATGTCTATATTCCTGGATTAAAATGTGTTTAATTGATACAATTGTTTCAGTTGGTTAAGATACAGGGAGTTGTGAATGTTTACGGTCTTCAACTTGCTGCCTATGAGGGGAGTCAAGCAGAGATGATCAATCATTTTGAAATTAAATTGGATGGATGCTGCAGGTTTCCGGAATGGGATCCACTCGACACTGACAGAATTGCTCGACAGAGAGTCGGCATCGGTATCCAAGGGATTCCTTCTGTGCTGCAATGACTCAGTGACTGGAAATATATAACATAACTACAGTACATATTACAAGACTAGAAATAATAATAAATGTGAATAAAACTATAAATAATATATATCTACCATATAACAACACAAGACATATCTCTGTCCGAAAACAATTTACTGTACCCTTAAATGTCAGCCATCTCCTGGGGAAAGCAGCCCTTTAATTGTGAACATTAGGAAAGAGACCATCCTTTTAGCCAGACAAATAAATGTATCAAACTGAGGGAGCAAAGGATGTCAATGTCTTTAAGAGAGAGAGACCTGGGCCAAGCTTTGCAGAGTCTGCACCCTCCCTGGATTCACTTCCTTTCCCTTCAGTTGCTGCAAGTGACCAATTGAAGGTGAGAATGAGAAATGGAAAGGGGGAGAAAAGAAAGAGTTTTACTCACAGATGTTGGAGACAGGAGGAAGTTTCAGTCTGTGTGAAGCTCAATCCTCATTCGCACAAAGCCCGCGCTCTGATTGGCTGGAGCACCAGAGTCCTTCTGGTCCTCCAAGTCTGCCTATTGGTCAACACTTCAGCAGGAAGGTCAGGGGATGTACTCACCCTCGTACATACGCAACTTCCCCTCTCCGTTGGACATGCGCTGTCCCGGGCCGAGGGAAGGGGGCGATCACAGAGCGGCTTCTCGCTCTGGCCGGAGCCGTCAGCCGGTTGCCTGGACACCTCGTCTCGAGGAGGTGTGGGTGGGAGAGACAGTCTCTCTGTGGGCCCGGGCCACGCCTCCTTAATGTTTCCATGAGGGATACTGACCAATGGAAATCCGTGGAGTTGCTGCTCCTCTGTCAATGAATGAAGATCGAGCTTCAGAGAGACTGAAACTACCTCCTGTCTCCAACATCTGTGAGTAAAACACTTTCTTTTCTCCCCCTTTCCATTTCTTTTCTCATTCTGGCCTTCAATTGGTCACTTGAAGGAACATTCTGCTGTAACTTCACCAATTGAATCATTATCCATTAAACATATTTTTAGTTCAGTAATCTAGCCATGTATCTGTCTGGCAACCTGCATGAAGATTTTCAGGTCTCTGTGTCCAGGACAGGAAGCAGTGAGCATGGATCTGTCAATCAGCCTGAATCAGCACCTTCAGGAGAATTGGGAGGGTGAATATTAGACACAGCAGAGTGAGAATGGAGGGAGAGTGTGTGGGATGGAGATTTACACGGTTTGGGAAACTAGAGGAAAGAATGGTCCATCAAAACTAGAATTGACTTGTCTGAGTTTCTTTCCTGTACTGACAGTGATACCCTTTGTAAACTCCTTTTACAGGAGGATTTTACAGACAGAAATCTCAAACCAAACTTCACATCAGAATCTGAGAGTCACTCAATTCATTGGAGCTGAACCTAAAAGGAGAAATGTTTGTCTGTCTGCGTCCGAAAGCTTTGAACATTGGTGTGACTGGAAAAGCACCGAGACACACACACAGACACCCGAGTGAGGGTGTTCCAGTGAACTGACTGTGGAAAGAGCTTTAACCAGATTCACAGCCTGAAAAAAACATTGCACCATTCACAGCGGGGAGAGACTGGTCTGTCTGAGCCTTCAACTGATTGACCTTGAGAGACACAAGGACACCTGCACCATGGTGTCGGGAATGGGTTAATGATTCCCCTGAGAGAATGCTGGGCAGCCTTGATACTGCTCACTGTGAGAATACGTGGCAGCTTTCCACAGTTAGAATGTTTACTGGAACATGAGACAAAGTAAGACCCCATCAATAAACAAGTATTCAAGCGTTCTCGTGTATTTTGCTGACTATTATCAGACTTGTTTATTCCACTGTATATCTGAGACGCTCTTCTGCTTGTTCGCGGAACTTCACCTTGGACGAGAGTCGCAACAGGTGCCAGGAGCCGAATCTCGCAACCGGCGTCAACCCAGGGGTCCCCTACAAGCAGAAGGGTGTGAGGTTATTGTTTTATATTCTTGTTTTATATCCCCATTATTATTATATTATATATGTATTATATTCTTATATTATTCTTATCCCATTATTCTGATCAATAAAGTAGAGTAGACAAACTTCTGTTCTTGTTTTCCTTACTCCATCATGTCCAAACCATAAAGAATCCTTGGAGTAATCCAGGACACTTGGTGTCAAAACAGGATTTGGTAGCAATGTCTTGGAGAAAGGGACAGAAACCTAAGGAGCCTGAACCTGAGACCTTCGATGTTCCAGGAAGGTTTCTACTCAATAGCTAATTTGTTATCTCGCTTGGTTGGTGGAGCAGATGAAGGGGGACTTCAGAAGGTGGGACATGCTCCCGTTGTCACTGGCGGGGAGGGTGCAGGCAGTGAAGATGATGCTTCTCCTGAGGGTTTTGTTAATATTTCAGTGCCTGCCGATTTTTATCCACAAGGCTTTCTTTAAGAGGGTGAATGTGGGTAAACCCCGTGGGCAAAGAAGGTGTTGCTGGAGCAGGGTGGGGGAGGGGCTGGCCCTACGGAATTTTGGAAACTACTATTGGGCGGCAAACTTGGCAATGGTCAGGAAGTAGTCGGGGAGGGGTCGATGTGGGAGTGGGTGGAGGCGGCCTTATGTAGGGGCACAGGTTTCGGGGCACTTTAGCAGCGCCTATGCCGTTCTCGCCGGCTCAGTACTCCACAAGCCCGGTAGTAGTGGCTGTCCTGAGGGTGTGGGGTCAGTGGCCGAAGCATATGGGGTTGGAGGGGGTGTTGGTATGGGCACCAATTTCTGGCAACCATCGGTTTGCACCGGGGGGGGAGGCTGGATGGGGGGTTTCGGGGGTGACAGCGCCCGGGGATCGAGCGGTTTGGGGACTTGTTTATTGATGGGGTCTTTCTGTGTTTGGAGGAATTGTAGGAGGAGTTTGAGCTGCCTGGTGGGAATGGGTTCCGCTACTTGCAGACGAGGGACTTTGAGCGGAAACAGGTTCCGGCCTTTCCGCACCTGCCTCCCCAAGGGGTACAGGGCAAGATAATGTCGAAAATAGGAGTGGGGGAGGGAAAGGTCTCGGAAATTCATAAAGAGCTCATGGAATAGGAGAGAGCCCCGATAGAGGAGGTGAAGTGAAAGTGGGAAGAAGCAGGTTTCCGGAAGAATAAGCGGAGTATATTGCGGATGGGATGGACCCTCCTCACTGCGCTCCAGTGTGTGTGTCGGCAGATGAAGGAAGTACAAACACAAAATGAAAAATTGCTTGCGGCTGTCCGGGACTTAGAACACCAAAAGCTAATGTCAGCAGAAGCCGTAAGAACGGCTCAGGAAAGGGTGGATAGGGCAGAGCCACAGCAAGAAAAAGTAGCATGTCGACTAGCAACAGTACAACAGCGATAGAAGGCGAGCAGGAACAAATGGACCCAGTAAATGTGTGCACGTTAATGACATCGCAGTGGGTCCCAGGTTCGATTCCCGGCTTGGGTCACTGTGCGGAGTCTGCACATTCTCCCCGTGTCTGCATGGGTTTCCTTCGGGTGCTCCAGTTTCCTCCCTGTTGTCCCGAAAGACGTGCTTGTTAGGTGAATTGGACATTCTGAATTCTCCCTCTGTGTACCCGAATGTGGCGACTAGGGGCTTTTCACAGTAACTTTAATAAGCCTACTTGTGACACTAATAAAGATTATTATTTGGTATTTGTGCGACTCGGAATACGAGTGGATGGATGGGGGTGATTATTGGCGCTCCTGGGACCGGGCCAGGGACAGACAGTGGGACTGGTAGGATTATTGTTAGTACAGTTGGAGGATGTTGACGACAAGCCTAGATAGGCTCGGGCAGCGCAGATGGGGATCGGGACGACTAGTGCAATATGAAAACGAAGAGTGACTAGGACGGCAATGTTTGTGGCTTTATTGAAATGCGGGGAGCCTGGAGAAAAGATAGTTGGGATACCCAAGGCAGATATGTTTGACATGTGGAAAGACAAATGTGGTAAGGAGGTGAGAGAGAGCAAGTCAGATGTGGAGGACAAAGGATAAGAGGAGCGGGAAAGCCCCCATACTCTCACTATACACTTCTCTGGACGAGTATAGGTCCCCATGGCAACCAGCCATCCCTGGGATTCGGGGTGTGGCCAGGGATATGTGTGTATCATGAGACTGCCGGAGAGCTGAGGCCACATGTTCCGATTACAATGTATTGGCGGAAAGGGAACAGTCAGCAGAGCACTGCCCTCCTTGATACCGGTGCAGAAATGACAATTATACATGGAAACCCTGATCGGCTGAGGATGACAATAAATGGGTTTGGTGGGGCTGTCCAACAGGTTTGTTTGGAATCACGAGCTTTCGGAGCGTAGCTCCTTCATCAGGTGGGTGAAAATATTCTAGGCATGGATGTATTAAAGAACAAATAACAAAGAACAAAGAAATGTACAGCACAGGAACAGGCCCTTCGGCCCACCAAGCCCGTGCCGACCATGCTGCCCGACTAAACTACAATCTTCTACACTTCCTGGGTCCGTACCCCTCTATTCCCATCATATTCATGTATTTGTCAAGATGCCCCTTAAATGTCACTATCGTCCCTGCCTCCACCACTTCCTCCGGTAGCGAGTTCCAGGCACCCATTACCCTCTGTGTAAAAAAAACTTGCCTCGTACATCTACTCTAAACCTTGCCCCTCTCACCTTAAACCTATGCCCCCTAGTAATTGACCCCTCTACCCTGGGGAAAAGTCTCTGACTATCCACTCTGTCTATGCCCCTCATAATTTTGTAGACCTCGATCAGGTCGCCCCTCAACCTCCGTCGTTCCAGTGAGAACAAACCGAGTTTATTCAACCGCTCCTCATAGCTAATGCCCTCCATACCAGGCAACATCTGGTAAATCTCTTCTGCACCCTCTCTAAAGCCTCCACATCCTTCTGGTAGTGTGGCGACCAGAATTGAACACTATACTCCAAGTGTGGCCTAGGGATTGATGTTGCATACACCTATGGGAAAGTTTGCCTTTGGGGTACGTGCAGTTACCGTTACAGCAGGGCAAGCAAAGTGGGAACTGGTGATACCAGCATCCTCCCAGGTAGTGCCCATTATTATGGGCCAGGGTTTAGAGAGCCCCAAAGTGTATCATGGAGTTCACCTGACCCACAACTTTGAATAGATTGTGGTTATGGGGAGCACACGGCCCTACTCTGCAGGCGTGATGCAACAGAGATCTACAGTCCTTTTAAATTACAACACTGTGTATTTATGAAACCAGTTAACACTTTATAAACCCACAGTAAACATCTTACCAACTATCAACACCAATAAATCCCCCAAAGAATACAGTACTCTATAAGTAACTCTTAATCTTTCCTTGCAACATCCATAAGACAAAAAGAACCCTTTTACAGAAATACATCAGGTTTAACTTCTCTACTGAGAACAGTTACCACTTTGAAATCACCAAATGAACATTCATAAGCTTGCAGAGGTTCATACACATCTTACTGTGACTGCAGCTTCTGCAAATCTAAAACAAAACTAAACACACCATGTAGCTGCAAGCCCAAAGTGAAAGTAAAAAGCTGAGACAGCCCAGCTCCACCCACACTCTGACATCACTGATAAACACCCATTTCTTAAAGTTACATCCACTACAGATAGTTTTATGAACACCCATTTCTTAAAAGTACACTCACATGACACCATGAAACAATACCTTATCCCCGGATGGCCCAAAAAATTGGAGACACAATACAGGGATTGTTGACGGCAGGAATAACACCTGCTGTGTTAGCATATAATAGCCCGGTAAGGCCTGTGAAAAAAACAGACGGCTGCTGGCGGATGACTGTAGACTACAGACAGTTAAACAAGTATGTTCCTCCCTTATCAGTGGCAATGTCCGGCATCGTTGCGATAATAATAATCATCTTTCTTAAGGAGGCTTACATTAGCACTGCAAAGAAGTTATTGTGAAAAGTCCCTCGTCGCCACACGCCGCCGCCTGTTCGGGTACACTGAGGGAGAATTCAGAATGTCCGATTCACCTAACAAGCACGTTTTTCGGGGCTTGTGGGAGGAAACCGGAGCACCCGCAGGAAACCCACGCAGACACTGGGAGAACGTGCAGACTCCGCACGTGACCCAGGCTGGGAATCGAATCCGGGACCTTGGCGCTGTAAAGCAACAGTGCTACCCAATGTGTTACTATGCTGCCCATAGACCAACTCTTTGTCATGGTTTGGTGGCTCCGGACATCGAGATGTGTATTCTGGTCCCCCAAATGCAGATAGCACATTATATGACATCTTATACGGGGACCGACAGAAGCAGCTGTGGCTGAAGCCTTGGCTACGCTAGTGTAGCATGTGAAAGGGCGCGGAAGGGAAATCAATCCAAAAAAGGTACACGGGCCTCCCGAGCAGTTCAATTTTGGGCCCTCCCTGTCTGTTCAGTTTTGGGCCCTCCCGGTCAGTTCAGTTTTGGGGCCCTCCCTGTCAGTTCAGTTTTGGGGCCCTCCCGATCAGTTCAGTTTTGGGCCCTCCCGAGCAGTTCAGTTTTGGGGCATCCCGAGAATTCAGTTTTGAGCCCTCCCGAGCAGTTGAGTTTGGGGGCATCCCGAGCAGTTCAGTTTTGGGTCCTCCCCGTCAGTTCAGTTTTGGGCCCTCCCAGTCAGTTCAGTTTTGGGCCCTCCCAGTCAGTTCAGTTTTGGGCCCTCCCAGTCAGTTCAGTTTTGGGCCCTCCCAGTCAGTTCAGTTTTGGGCCCTCCCCGTCAGTTCAGTTTTGGGCCCTCCCCGTCAGTTCAGTTTTGGGCCCTCCCCGTCAGTTCATTTTGGGCCCTCCCCGTCAGTTCAGTTTTGGGCCCTCCCCGTCAGTTCAGTTTTGGGCCCTCCCCGTCAGTTCAGTTTTGGGCCCTCCAGAGCAGTTCAGTTTTGGGCCCTCCCGAGCAGCTCAGTTTTGGGCCCTCCCCGTCAGTTCAGTTTTAGGCCCTCCCCGTCAGTTCAGTTTTGGGCCCTCCCGAGCAGTTCAGTTTTGGGCCCTCCCGAGCAGTTCAGTTTTGGGCCCTTCCGAGCAGTACAGTTTCGAGCCCTCCCGGTCAGTTCAGTTTTGGGCCCTCACGGTCAGTTCAGTTTTGGGCCCTCCCGGTCAGTTCAGTTTTCGGCCCTCCCGTGCAGTTCAGTTTTGGGCCCTCCCGAGCAGTTCAGTTTCGGGCCCTTCGAAGCAGTACAGTTTCGGGCCCTCCCGGTCAGTTCAGTTTTGGGCCCTCCCGGTCAGTTCAGTTTTGGGCCCTCCCGGTCAGTTCAGTTTTGGGCCCTCCGGGTCAGTTCAGTTTTGGGCCCTCCCGCTCAGTTCAGTTTTGGGCTCTCCCGTTCAATTCTGTTATGGGCCCTCCCGAGCAGTTCAGTTTTGGGCCCTCCCGATCTGTTCAGTTTTGGGCCCTCCCGAGCAGTTCAGATTTGGGGCATCCCGATCAGTTCAGTTTTGGGGCATCCCGGTAAGTTCAGTTTTGGGCCCTCCCCGTCAGTTCAGTTTTGGGCCCTCCCCGTCAGTTCAGTTTTGGGCCCTCCCCATCAGTTCAGTTTTGGGCCCTCCCAGTCAGTTCAGTTTTGGGCCCTCCCAGTCAGTTCAGTTTTGGACCCTCCCAGTCAGTACAGTTTTGGGCCCTCCCAGTCAGTTCAGTTTTGGGCCCTCCCAGTCAGTTCAGTTTTGGGCCCTCCCAGTCAGTTCAGTTTTGGGCCCTCCCCGTCAGTTCAGTTTTGGGCCCTCCCAGTCAGTTCAGTTTTGGGCCCTCCCAGTCAGTTCAGTTTTGGGCCCTCCCAGTCAGTTCAGTTTTGGGCCCTCCCAGTCAGTTCAGTTTTGGGCCCTCCCGCTCTGTTCAGTTTTGGGCCCTCCCGAGCAATTCTGTTATGGGCTCTCCCGAGCAGTTCACTTTTGGGCCCTCCCGATCTGTTCAGTTTTGGGCCCTCCCGATCTGTTCAGTTTTGGGCCCTCCCGAGCAGTTCAGTTTTGGGCCCTCACCGTCAGTTCAGTTTTGGGCCCTCACCGTCAGTTCAGTTTTGGGCCCTCCCCGTCAGTTCAGTTTTGGGCCCTCCCCGTCAGTTCTGTTTTGGGCCCTCCCCGTCAGTTCAGTTTTGGGCCCTCCCCGTCAGTTCAGTTTTGGGCCCTCCCAGTCAGTTCAGTTTTGGGCCCTCCCAGTCAGTTCAGTTTTGGGCCCTCCCAGTCAGTTCAGTTTTGGGCCCTCCCAGTCAGTTCAGTTTTGAGCCCTCCCCTTCAGTTCAGTTTTGGGCCCTCCCGAGCAGTTCAGTTTTGGGCCCTCCCGAGCAGTTCAGTTTTGGGCCCTCCCGAGCAGTTCAGTTTTGGGCCCTCCCGAGCAGTTCAGTTTTGGGCCCTCCCCGTCAGTTCAGTTTTAGGCCCTCCCGAGCAGTTCAGTTTTGGGCCCTCCCGAGCAGTTCAGTTTTGGGCCCTCCCGAGCAGTTCAGTTTTGGACCCTCCCCGTCAGTTCAGTTTTAGGCCCTCCCGAGCAGTTCAGTTTTGGGCCCTCCCGAGCAGTTCAGTTTTGGGCCCTCCCGAGCAGTTCAGTTTTGGGCCCTCCCGAGCAGTTCAGTTTTGGGCCCTCCCGAGCAGTTCAGTTTTGGGCCCTCCCGAGCAGTTCAGTTTTGGGCCCCCCCGAGCAGTTCAGTTTTGGGCCCTCCCGAGCAGTTCAGTTTTGGGCCCTCCCGAGCAGTTCAGTTTTGGGCCCTCCCGAGCAGTTCAGTTTTGGGCCCTCCCGAGCAGTTCAGTTTTGGGCCCTCCCGAGCAGTTCAGTTTTGGGCCCTCCCGAGCAGTTCAGTTTTGGGCCCTTCCGAGCAGTTCAGTTTCGGGCCCTCCTGCTGGAGCAGTTCACTTTTGTGCCCTCCCAGTCAGTTCAGTTTTGGGCCCTCCCGGTCAGTTCAGTTTTGGGCCCTCCCAGTCAGTTCAGTTTTGGGCCCTCCCGGTCAGTTCAGTATTGGGCCCTCCCCGTCAGTTCAGTTTTGGGCCCTCCCAGTCAGTTCAGTTTTGAGCCCTCCCCTTCAGTTCAGTTTTGGGCCCTCCCGAGCAGTTCAGTTTTGGGCCCTCCCCGTCAGTTCAGTTTTAGGCCCTCCCGAGCAGTTCAGTTTTGGGCCCTCCCGAGCAGTTCAGTTTTGGGCCCTCCCGAGCAGTTCAGTTTTGGGCCCTCCCGAGCAGTTCAGTTTTGGGCCCTCCCGAGCAGTTCAGTTTTGGGCCCTCCCGAGCAGTTCAGTTTTGGGCCCTCCCGAGCAGTTCAGTTTTGGGCCCTTCCGAGCAGTTCAGTTTCGGGCCCTCCTGCTGGAGCAGTTCACTTTTGTGCCCTCCCAGTCAGTTCAGTTTTGGGCCCTCCCGGTCAGTTCAGTTTTGGGCCCTCCCAGTCAGTTCAGTTTTGGGCCCTCCCGGTCAGTTCAGTATTGGGCCCTCCCGCTCAGTTCAGTTTTGGGCCCTCCTGAGCAGTTCAGTTTTGGGTCCTCCCCATCAGTACAGTTTTGGGCCCTCCCCGTCAGTTCAGTTTTGGGCCCTGCCCGTCAGTTCAGTTTTGGGCCCTCCCCGTCAGTTCAGTTTTGGGCCCTCCCGACCAGTTCAGTTTTGGGCCCTCGCGAGCAGTTCAGTTTTGGGCCCTCCCGAGCAGCGCAGTTTTGGGCCCTCCCCGTCAGTTCAGTTTTGGGCCCTCCGGGTCAATTCAGTTTTGGGCCCTCCCGCTCAGTTCAGTTTTGGGCCCTCCCGAGCAATTCTGTTATGGGCCCTCCCGAGCAGTTCAGTTTTGGGCCCTCCCGATCTGTTCAGTTTTGGGCCATCCCGAGCTGTTCAGTTTTGGGCCCTCCCGAGCAGTTCAGATTTGGGGCATCCCGATCAGTTCCGTTTTGGGCCCTCCCGAGCAGTTCAGTTTTGGGGCATCCCGGTCAGATCAGTTTTGGGCCCTCCCCGTCAGTTCAGTTTTGGGCCCTCCCCGTCAGTTCAGTTTTGGCCCTCCCCGTCAGTTCAGTTTTGGGCCCTCCCCGTCAGTTCAGTTTTGGGCCCTCCCCGTCAGTTCAGTTTTGGGCCCTCCCGAGCAGTCCAGTTTTGGGCCCTCCCGAGCAGTCCAGTTTTGGCCCTTCCAAGCAGATCAGTTTCGGGCCCTCCTGCTGGAGCAGTTCACTTTTGGGCCCTCCCAGTCAGTTCAGTTTTGGGCCCTCCCCGTCAGTTCAGTTTTGGGCCCTCCCCGTCAGTTCAGTTTTGGGCCCTCCCCGTCAGTTCAGTTTTGGACCCTCCCCGTCAGTTCAGTTTTGGGCCCTCCCCGTCAGTGCAGTTTTGGGCCCTCCCCGTCAGCTCAGTTTTGGGCCCTCCCCGTCAGTTCAGTTTTGGGCCCTCCCCGTCAGTTCAGTTTTGGGCCCTCCCCGTCAGTTCAGTTTTGGGCCCTCCCCGACAGTTCAGTTTTAGGCCCTCCCCGTCAGTTCAGTTTTGGGCCCTCACCGTCAGTTCAGTTTTGGGCCCTCCCCGTCAGTTCAGTTTTGGGCCCTCCCCGTCAGTTCAGTTTTGGGCCCTCCCCGTCAGTTCAATTTTGGGCCCTCCCAGTCAGTTCAGTTTTGGGCCCTCCCAGTCAGTTCAGTTTTGGGCCCTCCCAGTCAGTTCAGTTTTGGGCCCTCCCAGTCAGTTCAGTTTTGAGCCCTCCCCTTCAGTTCAGTTTTGGGCCCTCCCGAGCAGTTCAGTTTTGGGCCCTCCCGAGCAGTTCAGTTTTGGGCCCTCCCGAGCAGTTCAGTTTTGGGCCCTCCCCGTCAGTTCAGTTTTAGGCCCTCCCGAGCAGTTCAGTTTTGGGCCCTCCCGAGCAGTTCAGTTTTGGGCCCTCCCGAGCAGTTCAGTTTTGGACCCTCCCCGTCAGTTCAGTTTTAGGCCCTCCCGAGCAGTTCAGTTTTGGGCCCTCCCGAGCAGTTCAGTTTTGGGCCCTCCCGAGCAGTTCAGTTTTGGGCCCTCCCGAGCAGTTCAGTTTTGGGCCCTCCCGAGCAGTTCAGTTTTGGGCCCTCCCGAGCAGTTCAGTTTTGGGCCCTTCCGAGCAGTTCAGTTTCGGGCCCTCCTGCTGGAGCAGTTCACTTTTGGGCCCTCCCGGTCAGTTCAGTTTTGGGCCCTACCGGTCAGTTCAGTTTTGGGCCCTCCCGGTCAGTTCAGTTTTGGGCCCTCCGGGTCAGTTCAGTTTTAGGCCCTCCCGCTCAGTTCAGTTTTGGGCCCTCCCGAGCAATTCTGTTATGGGCTCTCCCAAGCAGTTCAGTTTTGGGCCCTCCCGATCTGTTCAGTTTTGGGCCCTCCCGAGCAATTCTGTTATGGGCTCTCCCGAGCAGTTCAGTTTTGGGCCCTCCCGATCTGTTCAGTTTTGGGCCCTCCCGATCTGTTCAGTTTTGGGCCCTCCCGAGCAGTTCTGATTTGGGGCATCCCGATCAGTTCCGTTGTGGGCCCTCCCGAGCAGTTCAGTTTTGGGGCATCCCGGTCAGTTCAGTTTTGGGCCCTCCCCGTCAGTTCAGTTTTGGGCCCTCCCCGTCAGTTCAGTTTTGGGCCCTCCCCGTCAGTTCAGTTTTGGGCCCTCCCCGTCAGTTCAGTTTTGGGCCCTCCCCGTCAGTTCAGTTTTGGGCCCTCCCCGTCAGTTCAGTTTTGGGCCCTCCCAGTCAGTTCAGTTTTGGGCCCTCCCAGTGAGGTCAGTTTTGGGCCCTCCCAGTCAGTTCAGTTTTGGGCCCTCCCAGTCAGTTCAGTTTTGGGCCCTCCCCGTCAGTTCAGTTTTGAGCCCTCCCCTTCAGTTCAGTTTTGGGCCCTCCCGAGCAGTTCAGTTTTGGGCCCTCCCGAGCAGTTCAGTTTTGGGCCCTCCCGAGCAGTTCAGTTTTGGGCCCTCCCGAGCAGTTCAGTTTTGGGCCCTCCCGAGCAGTTCAGTTTTGGGCCCTCCCCGTCAGTTCAGTTTTAGGCCCTCCCCGTCAGTTCAGTTTTAGGCCCTCCCGAGCAGTTCAGTTTTGGGCCCTCCCGAGCAGTTCAGTTTGGGGCCCTCCCCGTCAGTTCAGTTTTGGGCCCTCCCCGTCAGTTCAGTTTTGGGCCCTCCCAGTCAGTTCAGTTTTGAGCCCTCCCCTTCAGTTCAGTTTTGGGCCCTCCCGAGCAGTTCAGTTTTGGGCCCTCCCGAGCAGTTCAGTTTTGGGCCCTCCCCGTCAGTTCAGTTTTAGGCCCTCCCGAGCAGTTCAGTTTTGGGCCCTCCCGAGCAGTTCAGTTTTGGGCCCTCCCGAGCAGTTCAGTTTTGGGCCCTCCCGAGCAGTTCAGTTTTGGGCCCTCCCGAGCAGTTCAGTTTCGGGCCCTCCTGCTGGAGCAGTTCACTTTTGGGCCCTCCCAGTCAGTTCAGTTTTGGGCCCTCCCGGTCAGTTCAGTTTTGGGCCCTCCCAGTCAGTTCAGTTTTGGGCCCTCCCGGTCAGTTCAGTTTTGGGCCCTCCCGCTCAGTTCAGTTTTGGGCCCTCCTGAGCAGTTCAGTTTTGGGCCCTCCCGAGCAGCGCAGTTTTGGGCCCTCCCCGTCAGTTCAGTTTTGGGCCCTCCGGGTCAATTCAGTTTTGGGCCCTCCCGCTCAGTTCAGTTTTGGGCCCTCCCGAGCAATTCTGTTATTGGCCCTCCCGAGCAGTTCAGTTTTGGGCCCTCCCGATCTGTTCAGTTTTGGGCCCTCCCGAGCTGTTCAGTTTTGGGCCCTCCCGAGCAGTTCAGATTTGGGGCATCCCGATCAGTTCCGTTTTGGGCCCTCCCGAGCAGTTCAGTTTTGGGGCATCCCGGTCAGATCAGTTTTGGGCCCTCCCCGTCAGTTCAGTTTTGGGCCCTCCCCGTCAGTTCAGTTTTGGGCCCTCCCCGTCAGTTCAGTTTTGGGCCCTCCCCGTCAGTTCAGTTTTGGGCCCTCCCGAGCAGTCCAGTTTTGGGCCCTCCCGAGCAGTCCAGTTTTGGCCCTTCCGAGCAGTTCAGTTTCGGGCCCTCCTGCTGGAGCAGTTCACTTTTGGGCCCTCCCAGTCAGTTCAGTTTTGGGCCCTCCCCGTCAGTTCAGTTTTGGGCCCTCCCCGTCAGTTCAGTTTTGGGCCCTCCCCGTCAGTTCAGTTTTGGGCCCTCCCCGTCAGTTCAGTTTTGGGCCCTCCCCGTCAGTTCAGTTTTGGGCCCTCCCCGTCAGTTCAGTTTTGGGCCCTCCCCGTCAGTTCAGTTTTGGGCGCTCCCCGTCAGTTCAGTTTTGGGCCCTCCCCGTCAGTTCAGTTTTGGGCCCTCCCCGACAGTTCAGTTTTGGGCCCTCCCCGTCAGTTCAGTTTTGGGCCCTCCCCGTCAGTTCAGTTTTGGGCCCTCCCCGTCAGTTCAGTTTTGGGCCCTCCCCGACAGTTCAGTTTTGGGCCCTCCCCGTCAGTTCAGTTTTGGGCCCTCCCCGTCAGTTCAGTTTTGGGCCCTCCCCGTCAGTTCAGTTTTGGGCCCTCCCTGTCAGTTCAGTTTTGGGCCATCCCCGTCAGTTCAGTTTTGGGCCCTCCGGAGCAGTTCAGTTTTGGGCCCTCCCAAGCAGTTCAGTTTCGGGCCCTCCTGCGGGAGCAGTTCACTTTTGGGCCCACCCGAGCAGTTCCGTTTTGGGCCCTCCCGAGCAGTTCCGTTTTGGCCCCTCCCGAGCAGTTCCGTTTTGGGCCCTCCCCGTCAGTTCAGTTTTGGGCCCTCCGGAGCAGTTCAGTTTTGGGCCCTCCGGAGCAGTTCAGTTTTGGGCCCTTCCGAGCAGTTCAGTTTCGGGCCCTCCCTAGCAGTTCAGTTTTGGGCCCTCACGGACAGTTCAGTTTTGGGCCCTCACGGACAGTTCAGTTTTGGGCCCTCCCGGTCAGTTCAGTTTTGGGCCCTCCCGGTCAGTTCAGTTTTGGCCCTCCGGGTCAGGTCAGTTTTGGGCCCTCCCGGTCAGTTCAGTTTTGGCCCTCCGGGTCAGGTCAGTTTTGGGCCCTCCCGCTCAGTTCAGTTTTGGGCCCTCCCGAGCAGTTCAGTTTTGGGCCCTCCCGAGCAGTTCAGTTTTGGGCCCTCCCGAGCAGTTCAGTTTTGGGCCCTCCCGAGCAGTTCAGTTTTGGGCCCTCCCGAGCAGTTCAGTTTTGGGCCCTTCCGAGCAGTTCAGTTTCGGGCCCTCCTGCTGGAGCAGTTCACTTTTGTGCCCTCCCAGTCAGTTCAGTTTTGGGCCCTCCCGGTCAGTTCAGTTTTGGGCCCTCCCAGTCAGTTCAGTTTTGGGCCCTCCCGGTCAGTTCAGTATTGGGCCCTCCCCGTCAGTTCAGTTTTGGGCCCTCCCAGTCAGTTCAGTTTTGAGCCCTCCCCTTCAGTTCAGTTTTGGGCCCTCCCGAGCAGTTCAGTTTTGGGCCCTCCCCGTCAGTTCAGTTTTAGGCCCTCCCGAGCAGTTCAGTTTTGGGCCCTCCCGAGCAGTTCAGTTTTGGGCCCTCCCGAGCAGTTCAGTTTTGGGCCCTCCCGAGCAGTTCAGTTTTGGGCCCTCCCGAGCAGTTCAGTTTTGGGCCCTCCCGAGCAGTTCAGTTTTGGGCCCTCCCGAGCAGTTCAGTTTTGGGCCCTTCCGAGCAGTTCAGTTTCGGGCCCTCCTGCTGGAGCAGTTCACTTTTGTGCCCTCCCAGTCAGTTCAGTTTTGGGCCCTCCCGGTCAGTTCAGTTTTGGGCCCTCCCAGTCAGTTCAGTTTTGGGCCCTCCCGGTCAGTTCAGTATTGGGCCCTCCCGCTCAGTTCAGTTTTGGGCCCTCCTGAGCAGTTCAGTTTTGGGTCCTCCCCATCAGTACAGTTTTGGGCCCTCCCCGTCAGTTCAGTTTTGGGCCCTGCCCGTCAGTTCAGTTTTGGGCCCTCCCCGTCAGTTCAGTTTTGGGCCCTCCCGACCAGTTCAGTTTTGGGCCCTCGCGAGCAGTTCAGTTTTGGGCCCTCGCGAGCAGCGCAGTTTTGGGCCCTCCCCGTCAGTTCAGTTTTGGGCCCTCCGGGTCAATTCAGTTTTGGGCCCTCCCGCTCAGTTCAGTTTTGGGCCCTCCCGAGCAATTCTGTTATGGGCCCTCCCGAGCAGTTCAGTTTTGGGCCCTCCCGATCTGTTCAGTTTTGGGCCATCCCGAGCTGTTCAGTTTTGGGCCCTCCCGAGCAGTTCAGATTTGGGGCATCCCGATCAGTTCCGTTTTGGGCCCTCCCGAGCAGTTCAGTTTTGGGGCATCCCGGTCAGATCAGTTTTGGGCCCTCCCCGTCAGTTCAGTTTTGGGCCCTCCCCGTCAGTTCAGTTTTGGCCCTCCCCGTCAGTTCAGTTTTGGGCCCTCCCCGTCAGTTCAGTTTTGGGCCCTCCCCGTCAGTTCAGTTTTGGGCCCTCCCGAGCAGTCCAGTTTTGGGCCCTCCCGAGCAGTCCAGTTTTGGCCCTTCCAAGCAGTTCAGTTTCGGGCCCTCCTGCTGGAGCAGTTCACTTTTGGGCCCTCCCAGTCAGTTCAGTTTTGGGCCCTCCCCGTCAGTTCAGTTTTGGGCCCTCCCCGTCAGTTCAGTTTTGGGCCCTCCCCGTCAGTTCAGTTTTGGACCCTCCCCGTCAGTTCAGTTTTGGGCCCTCCCCGTCAGTGCAGTTTTGGGCCCTCCCCGTCAGCTCAGTTTTGGGCCCTCCCCGTCAGTTCAGTTTTGGGCCCTCCCCGTCAGTTCAGTTTTGGGCCCTCCCCGTCAGTTCAGTTTTGGGCCCTCCCCGACAGTTCAGTTTTAGGCCCTCCCCGTCAGTTCAGTTTTGGGCCCTCACCGTCAGTTCAGTTTTGGGCCCTCCCCGTCAGTTCAGTTTTGGGCCCTCCCCGTCAGTTCAGTTTTGGGCCCTCCCCGTCAGTTCAATTTTGGGCCCTCCCAGTCAGTTCAGTTTTGGGCCCTCCCAGTCAGTTCAGTTTTGGGCCCTCCCAGTCAGTTCAGTTTTGGGCCCTCCCAGTCAGTTCAGTTTTGAGCCCTCCCCTTCAGTTCAGTTTTGGGCCCTCCCGAGCAGTTCAGTTTTGGGCCCTCCCGAGCAGTTCAGTTTTGGGCCCTCCCGAGCAGTTCAGTTTTGGGCCCTCCCCGTCAGTTCAGTTTTAGGCCCTCCCGAGCAGTTCAGTTTTGGGCCCTCCCGAGCGGTTCAGTTTTGGGCCCTCCCGAGCAGTTCAGTTTTGGACCCTCCCCGTCAGTTCAGTTTTAGGCCCTCCCGAGCAGTTCAGTTTTGGGCCCTCCCGAGCAGTTCAGTTTTGGGCCCTCCCGAGCAGTTCAGTTTTGGGCCCTCCCGAGCAGTTCAGTTTTGGGCCCTCCCGAGCAGTTCAGTTTTGGGCCCTCCCGAGCAGTTCAGTTTTGGGCCCTTCCGAGCAGTTCAGTTTCGGGCCCTCCTGCTGGAGCAGTTCACTTTTGGGCCCTCCCGGTCAGTTCAGTTTTGGGCCCTACCGGTCAGTTCAGTTTTGGGCCCTCCCGGTCAGTTCAGTTTTGGGCCCTCCGGGTCAGTTCAGTTTTAGGCCCTCCCGCTCAGTTCAGTTTTGGGCCCTCCCGAGCAATTCTGTTATGGGCTCTCCCAAGCAGTTCAGTTTTGGGCCCTCCCGATCTGTTCAGTTTTGGGCCCTCCCGAGCAATTCTGTTATGGGCTCTCCCGAGCAGTTCAGTTTTGGGCCCTCCCGATCTGTTCAGTTTTGGGCCCTCCCGATCTGTTCAGTTTTGGGCCCTCCCGAGCAGTTCTGATTTGGGGCATCCCGATCAGTTCCGTTGTGGGCCCTCCCGAGCAGTTCAGTTTTGGGGCATCCCGGTCAGTTCAGTTTTGGGCCCTCCCCGTCAGTTCAGTTTTGGGCCCTCCCCGTCAGTTCAGTTTTGGGCCCTCCCCGTCAGTTCAGTTTTGGGCCCTCCCCGTCAGTTCAGTTTTGGGCCCTCCCCGTCAGTTCAGTTTTGGGCCCTCCCCGTCAGTTCAGTTTTGGGCCCTCCCAGTCAGTTCAGTTTTGGGCCCTCCCAGTGAGGTCAGTTTTGGGCCCTCCCAGTCAGTTCAGTTTTGGGCCCTCCCAGTCAGTTCAGTTTTGGGCCCTCCCCGTCAGTTCAGTTTTGAGCCCTCCCCTTCAGTTCAGTTTTGGGCCCTCCCGAGCAGTTCAGTTTTGGGCCCTCCCGAGCAGTTCAGTTTTGGGCCCTCCCGAGCAGTTCAGTTTTGGGCCCTCCCGAGCAGTTCAGTTTTGGGCCCTCCCGAGCAGTTCAGTTTTGGGCCCTCCCCGTCAGTTCAGTTTTAGGCCCTCCCCGTCAGTTCAGTTTTAGGCCCTCCCGAGCAGTTCAGTTTTGGGCCCTCCCGAGCAGTTCAGTTTGGGGCCCTCCCCGTCAGTTCAGTTTTGGGCCCTCCCCGTCAGTTCAGTTTTGGGCCCTCCCAGTCAGTTCAGTTTTGAGCCCTCCCCTTCAGTTCAGTTTTGGGCCCTCCCGAGCAGTTCAGTTTTGGGCCCTCCCGAGCAGTTCAGTTTTGGGCCCTCCCCGTCAGTTCAGTTTTAGGCCCTCCCGAGCAGTTCAGTTTTGGGCCCTCCCGAGCAGTTCAGTTTTGGGCCCTCCCGAGCAGTTCAGTTTTGGGCCCTCCCGAGCAGTTCAGTTTTGGGCCCTCCCGAGCAGTTCAGTTTTGGGCCCTCCCGAGCAGTTCAGTTTTGGGCCCTCCCGAGCAGTTCAGTTTTGGGCCCTTCCGAGCAGTTCAGTTTCGGGCCCTCCTGCTGGAGCAGTTCACTTTTGGGCCCTCCCAGTCAGTTCAGTTTTGGGCCCTCCCGGTCAGTTCAGTTTTGGGCCCTCCTGAGCAGTTCAGTTTTGGGTCCTCCCCATCAGTACAGTTTTGGGCCCTCCCCGTCAGTTCAGTTTTGGGCCCTCCCCGTCAGTTCAGTTTTGGGCCCTCCCCGTCAGTTCAGTTTTGGGCCCTCCCGACCAGTTCAGTTTTGGGCCCTCGCGAGCAGTTCAGTTTTGGGCCCTCCCGAGCAGCGCAGTTTTGGGCCCTCCCCGTCAGTTCAGTTTTGGGCCCTCCGGGTCAATTCAGTTTTGGGCCCTCCCGCTCAGTTCAGTTTTGGGCCCTCCCGAGCAATTCTGTTATTGGCCCTCCCGAGCAGTTCAGTTTTGGGCCCTCCCGATCTGTTCAGTTTTGGGCCCTCCCGAGCTGTTCAGTTTTGGGCCCTCCCGAGCAGTTCAGATTTGGGGCATCCCGATCAGTTCCGTTTTGGGCCCTCCCGAGCAGTTCAGTTTTGGGGCATCCCGGTCAGATCAGTTTTGGGCCCTCCCCGTCAGTTCAGTTTTGGGCCCTCCCCGTCAGTTCAGTTTTGGGCCCTCCCCGTCAGTTCAGTTTTGGGCCCTCCCCGTCAGTTCAGTTTTGGGCCCTCCCCGTCAGTTCAGTTTTGGGCCCTCCCGAGCAGTCCAGTTTTGGGCCCTCCCGAGCAGTCCAGTTTTGGCCCTTCCGAGCAGTTCAGTTTCGGGCCCTCCTGCTGGAGCAGTTCACTTTTGGGCCCTCCCAGTCAGTTCAGTTTTGGGCCCTCCCCGTCAGTTCAGTTTTGGGCCCTCCCCGTCAGTTCAGTTTTGGGCCCTCCCCGTCAGTTCAGTTTTGGGCCCTCCCCGTCAGTTCAGTTTTGGGCCCTCCCCGTCAGTTCAGTTTTGGGCCCTCCCCGTCAGTTCAGTTTTGGGCCCTCCCCGTCAGTTCAGTTTTGGGCGCTCCCCGTCAGTTCAGTTTTGGGCCCTCCCCGTCAGTTCAGTTTTGGGCCCTCCCCGACAGTTCAGTTTTGGGCCCTCCCCGTCAGTTCAGTTTTGGGCCCTCCCCGTCAGTTCAGTTTTGGGCCCTCCCCGTCAGTTCAGTTTTGGGCCCTCCCCGACAGTTCAGTTTTGGGCCCTCCCCGTCAGTTCAGTTTTGGGCCCTCCCCGTCAGTTCAGTTTTGGGCCCTCCCCGTCAGTTCAGTTTTGGGCCCTCCCTGTCAGTTCAGTTTTGGGCCATCCCCGTCAGTTCAGTTTTGGGCCCTCCGGAGCAGTTCAGTTTTGGGCCCTCCCAAGCAGTTCAGTTTCGGGCCCTCCTGCGGGAGCAGTTCACTTTTGGGCCCACCCGAGCAGTTCCGTTTTGGGCCCTCCCGAGCAGTTCCGTTTTGGGCCCTCCCGAGCAGTTCCGTTTTGGGCCCTCCCCGTCAGTTCAGTTTTGGGCCCTCCGGAGCAGTTCAGTTTTGGGCCCTCCGGAGCAGTTCAGTTTTGGGCCCTTCCGAGCAGTTCAGTTTCGGGCCCTCCCTAGCAGTTCAGTTTTGGGCCCTCACGGACAGTTCAGTTTTGGGCCCTCACGGACAGTTCAGTTTTGGGCCCTCCCGGTCAGTTCAGTTTTGGGCCCTCCCGGTCAGTTCAGTTTTGGGCCCTCCCGGTCAGTTCAGTTTTGGCCCTCCGGGTCAGGTCAGTTTTGGGCCCTCCCGCTCAGTTCAGTTTTGGGCCCTCCCGAGCAATTCTGTTATGGGCCCTCCCGAGCAGTTCAGTTTTGGGCCCTCCCGATCTGTTCAGTTTTGGGCCCTCCCGAGCAGTTCAGATTTGGGGCATCCCGATCAGTTCAGTTTTGGGCCCTCCCGGACAGTTCAGTTTTGGGCACTCCCGGTCAGTTCAGTTTTGGGCCCTTTTGGACAGTTCAGTTTTGGGCCATCCCGGTCAGTTCAGTTTTGGGCCCTCCCCGCCAGTTCAGTTTTGGGCTCTCCCGAGCAGTTCAGTTTTGGGCCCTCCCCGTCAGTTCAGTTTTGGGCCCTATCGAGCAGTTCAATTTTGGGCCCTCCCCGCCGTCAGTTCAGTTTTGGGCCCTCCCGAGCAGTTCCGTTTTGGGCCCTCCCCGTCAGTTCAGTTTTGGGCCCTCCCGAGCAGTTCACATTTGGGCCCTCCCGAGCAGTTCCGTTTTGGGCCCTCCCCGTCAGTTCAGTTTTGGGCCCTCCCGAGCAGTTCAGTTTTGGGGCCTTCCGAGCAGTTCAGTTTCGGGCCCTCCAGCGGGAGCAGTTCACTTTTGGGCCTTCCCAGTCAGTTCAGTTTCGGGCCCTCCCGGTCAGTTCCGTTTTGGGCCCTCCCTGTCAGTTCAGATTTGGGCCCTCCCGAGCAGTTCAGTTTTGGGCCCTCCCGGTCAGTTCAGTTTTGGGCCCTCCCGGTCAGTTCAGTTTTGGCCCTCCGGGTCAGTTCAGTTTTGGGCCCTCCCGCTCAGTTCAGTTTTGGGCCCTCCTGAGCAATTCTGTTATGGGCTCTCCCGAGCAATTCTGTTATGGGCCCTCCCGGACAGTTCACTTTTGGGCCCTCCCGGTCAGTTCAGTTTTGGGCCCTCCCGGTCAGTTCAGTTTTGGGCCCTCCCGGTCAGTTCAGTTTCGGGCCCTCCCGGTCAGTTCAGTTTTGGGCTCTCCCGAGCAGTTCAGTTTTGGGCCCTCCCGCTCAGTTCAGTTTTGGGCCCTCCTGAGCAATTCTGTTATGGGCTCTCCCGAGCAATTCTGTTATGGGCCCTCCCGGACAGTTCAGTTTTGGACCCTCCCGGTCAGTTCAGTTTTGGACCCTCCCGGTCAGTTCAGTTTTGGGCCCTCCCGGTCAGTTCAGTTTCGGGCCCTCCCGGTCAGTTCAGTTTCGGGCCCTCCCGGTCAGTTCAGTTTTGGGCTCTCCCGAGCAGTTCAGTTTTGGGGCCTCCCCGCCAGTTTTTTTTTGGGTCCTCCCCGCCAGTTCAGTTTTGGGCCCTCCCGAGCAGTTCAGTTTTGTGCGCTCCCCGTCAGTTCAGTTTTGGGCTCTCCCGAGCAGTTCAATTTTGGGCCCTTCCAAGCAGTTCAGTTTCGGGCCCTCCTGCGGGAGCAGTTCACTTTTGGGCCCTCCCGAGCAGTTCAGTTTTGGGCCCTCCCGAGCAGTTCCGTTTTGGGCCCTCCCGAGCAGTTCCGTTTTGGGCCCTCCAGAGCAGTTCCGTTTTGGGCCCTCCCCGTCAGTTCAGTTTTGGGCCCTCCCGAGCAGTTCAGTTTTGGGCCCTCCTGAGCAATTCTGTTATGGGCCCTCCCGGTCAGTTCAGTTTTGGGCCCTCCCGGTCAGTTCAGTTTTGGGCCCTCCCGCTCAGTTCAGTTTTGGGCCCTCCCGAGCAATTCTGTTATGGGCCCTCCCGAGCAATTCTGTTATGGGCCCTCCCGATCTGTTCAGTTTTGGGCCCTCCCGAGCAGTTCAGATTTGGGGCATCCCGATCAGTTCAGTTTTGGGCCCTCCCGGTCAGTTCAGTTTTGGGCTCTCCCCGTCTGTTCAGTTTTGGGCTCTCCCGAGCAGTTCAGTTTTGGGCTCTCCCGAGCAGTTCAGTTTTGGGCCCTCCCCGCCAGTTCAGTTTTGGGCCCTCCCCATCAGTTCAGTTTTGGACCCTTCCCATCAGTTCAGTTTTGGGCCCTCCCGAGCAGTTCAGTTTTGGGCCCTCCCAAGCAGTTCAGTTTTGGGCCCTCCCGAGCAGTTCAGTTTTGGGCCCTTCCGAGCAGTTCAGTTTCGGGCCCTCCTGCGGGAGCAGTTCACTTTTGGGCCCTCCCAAGCAGTTCTGTTTTGGGCCCTCCCGAGCAGTTCCGTTTTGGGCCCTCCCGAGCAGTTCCATTTTGGGCCCTCACGGATAGTTCAGTTTTGGGCCCTCCCGGTCAGTTCCGTTTTGGGCCCTCCTGGTCAGTTCAGTTTTGGGCCCTCCCGGTCAGTTCAGTTTTGGACCTCCGGGTCAGTTCAGTTTTGGGCCCTCCCGAGCAATTCTGTTATGGGCCCTCCCGAGCAATTCTGTTATGGGCCCTCCCGAGCAGTTCAGTTTTGGGCCCTCCCGATCAGTTCTGTTTTGGGCCCTCCCGAGCAGTTCAGATTTGGGGCATCCCGATCAGTTCAGTTTTGGGCCCTCCCGGACAGTTCAGTTTTGGGCACTCCCGGACAGTTCAGTTTTGGGCCCTCCCGGACAGTTCAGTTTTGGGCCCTCCCGGTCAGTTCAGTTTTGGGCCCTCCCGGTCAGTTCAGTTTTGGGCCCTCCCGGTCAGTTCAGTTTTGGGCCCTCCCCGTCTGTTCAGTTTTGGGCTCTCCCGAGCAGTTCAGTTTTGGGGCCTCCCCGCCAGTTCAGTTTTGGGCCCTCCCGAGCAGTTCAGTTTTGGGAGCTCCCCGTCAGTTCAGTTTTGGGCCCTCTCGAGCAGTTCAATTTTGGGCCCTCCCCGCCGTCAGTTCCGTTTTGGGCCCTCCCGAGCAGTTCCGTTTTGGGCCCTCCCCGTCAGTTCAGTTTTGGGCCCTCCCGAGCAGTTCACTTTTGGGCCCTCCCGAGCAGTTCCGTTGTGGGCCCTCCCGAGCAGTTCCGTTTTTGGCCCTCCCCGTCAGTTCCGTTTTGGGCCCTCCCGAGCAGTTCAGTTTTGGGCCCTTCCGAGCAGTTCAGTTTCGGGCCCTCCTGCGGGAGCAGTTCACTTTTGGGCCTTCCCAGTCAGTTCCGTTTCGGGCCCTCCCGGTCAGTTCCGTTTTGGGCACTCCCCGTCAGTTCAGTTTTGGGCCCTCCTGAGCAATTCTGTTATGGGCTCTCCCGAGCAATTCTGTTATGGGCCCTCCCGGTCAGTTCAGTTTTGGGCCCTCCCGGTCAGTTCAGTTTTGGGCCCTCCCGGTCAGTTCAGTTGTGGGCCCTCCCGGTCAGTTCAGTTGTGGGCCCTCCCGGTCAGTTCAGTTTCGGGCCCTCCCGGTCAGTTCAGTTTCGGGCCCTCCCGGTCAGTTCAGTTTCGGGCCCTCCCGGTCAGTTCAGTTTTGGGCCCTCCCCGTCTGTTCAGTTTTGGGCTCTCCCGAGCAGTTCAGTTTTGGGGCCTCCCCGCCAGTTCAGTTTTGGGCCCTCCCGAGCAGTTCAGTTTTGGGCGCTCCCCGTCAGTTCAGTTTTGGGCCCTCCTAGGCAGTTCAGTTTTGGGCCCTCCCCGCCGTCAGTTCAGTTTTGGGCCCTCTCGAGCAGTTCAATTTTGGGCCCTTCCAAGCAGTTCAGTTTCGGGCCCTCCCCGTCTGTTCAGTTTCGGGCTCTCCCGGTCAGTTCAGTTTCGGGCCCTCCCGGTCAGTTCAGTTTCGGGCCCTCCCGGTCAGTTCAGTTTCGGGCCCTCCCGGTCAGTTCAGTTTCGGGCCCTCCCGGTCAGTTCAGTTTCGGGCCCTCCCGGTCAGTTCAGTTTCGGGCCCTCCCGGTCAGTTCAGTTTCGGGCCCTCCCGGTCAGTTCAGTTTCGGGCCCTCCCGGTCAGTTCAGTTTCGGGCCCTCCCGGTCAGTTCAGTTTCGGGCCCTCCCCGTCTGTTCAGTTTTGGGCTCTCCCGAGCATTTCAGTTTTGGGGCCTCCCCGCCAGTTCAGTTTTGGGCCCTCCCGAGCAGTTCACTTTTGGGCCCTCCCGAGCAGTTCAGTTTTGGGCCCTCCCGAGCAGTTCAGTTTTGGGCCCTCCCGAGCAGTTCCGTTTTGGGCCCTCCCGAGCAGTTCCGTTTTGGGCCCTCCCCGTCAGTTCCGTTTTGGGCCCTCCCGAGCAGTTCCGTTTTGGGCCCTCCCGAGCAGTTCCGTTTTGGGCCCTCCCGAGCAGTTCTGTTTTGGGCCCTCCCGAGCAGTTCTGTTTTGGGCCCTCCCGGTCAGTTCAGTTTTGGGCCCTCCCGGTCAGTTCAGTTTTGGGCCCTCCCGGTCAGTTCAGTTTTGGGCCATCCCGGTCAGTTCAGTTTATGGGCCCTCCCGCTCAGTTCAGTTTTGGGCCCTCCCGAGCAATTCTGTTATGGGCCCTCCCGATCTGTTCAGTTTTGGGCCCTCCCGAGCAGTTCAGTTTTGGGCCCTCCCGAGCAGTTCAGATTTGGGGCATCCCGATCAGTTCAGTTTTGGGCCCTCCCCGCCAGTTCAGTTTTGGGCTCTCCCCGCCAGTTCAGTTTTGGGCTCTCCCCGTCTGTTCATTTTTGGGCTCTCCCCGTCTGTTCATTTTTGGGCTCTCCCTGTCTGTTCAGTTTTGGGCCCTCCCGAGCAGTTCAGTTTTGGGCCCTCCCCGCCAGTTCAGTTTTGGGCCCTCCCGAGCAGTTCAGTTTTGGGCTCTCCCCGTCAGTTCAGTTTTGGGCCCTCCCGAGCAGTTCAGTTTTGGGCCCTCCCCGCCGTAAGTTCAGTTTTGGGCCCTCCCGAGCAGTTCAGTTTTGGGCCCTCCCCGTCTGTTCAGTTTTGGGCCCTCCCGAGCAGTTCAGTTTTGGGCCCTCCCCGCCGTCAGTTCAGTTTTGGGCCCTCCCAAGCAGTTCAGTTTTGGGCCCTCCCCGCTGTCAGTTCAGTTTTGGGCCCTCCCGAGCAGTTCAGTTTTGGGCCCTCCCCGTCTGTTCAGTTTTGGGCTCTCCCGAGCAGTTCAGTTTTGGGCTCTCCCGAGCAGTTCAGTTTTGGGCCCTCCCCGTCAGTTCAGTTTTGGGCGCTCCCCGTCAGTTCAGTTTTGGGCCCTCCCGAGCAGTTCAGTTTTGGGCCCTCTCCGCCAGTTCAGTTTTGGGCCCTCCCAAGCAGTTCAGTTTTGGGCGCTCCCCGTCAGTTCAGTTTTGGGCCCTCCCGAGCAGTTCAGTTTTGGGCCCTCCCGAGCAGTTCAGTTTTGGGCGCTCCCCGTCAGTTCAGTTTTGGGCGCTCCCCGTCAGTTCAGTTTTGGGCCCTCCCGAGCAGTTCAGTTTTGGGCCCTTCCGAGCAGTTCAGTTTCGGGCCCTCCTGTGGGAGCAGTTCACTTTTGGGCCTTCCCAGTCAGTTCCGTTTCGGGCCCTCCCGGTCAGTTCCGTTTTGGGCACTCCCCGTCAGTTCAGTTTTGGGCCCTCCTGAGCAATTCTGTTATGGGCTCTCCCGAGCAATTCTGTTATGGGCCCTCCCGGTCAGTTCAGTTTTGGGCCCTCCCGGTCAGTTCAGTTTTGGGCCCTCCCGGTCAGTTCAGTTTGGGGCCCTCCCGGTCAGTTCAGTTTCGGGCCCTCCCGGTCAGTTCAGTTTCGGGCCCTCCCGGTCAGTTCAGTTTCGGGCCCTCCCGGTCAGTTCAGTTTTGGGCCCTCCCCGTCTGTTCAGTTTTGGGCTCTCCCGAGCAGTTCAGTTTTGGGGCCTCCCCGCCAGTTCAGTTTTGGGCCCTCCCGAGCAGTTCAGTTTTGGGCGCTCCCCGTCAGTTCAGTTTTGGGCCCTCCTAGGCAGTTCAGTTTTGGGCCCTCCCCGCCGTCAGTTCAGTTTTGGGCCCTCTCGAGCAGTTCAATTTTGGGCCCTTCCAAGCAGTTCAGTTTCGGGCCCTCCCCGTCTGTTCAGTTTTGGGCTCTCCCGGTCAGTTCAGTTTTGGGCCCTCCCGGTCAGTTCAGTTTCGGGCCCTCCCGGTCAGTTCAGTTTCGGGCCCTCCCGGTCAGTTCAGTTTCGGGCCCTCCCGGTCAGTTCAGTTTCGGGCCCTCCCGGTCGGTTCAGTTTTGGGCCCTCCCCGTCTGTTCAGTTTTGGGCCCTCCCCGTCTGTTCAGTTTTGGGCTCTCCCGAGCAGTTCAGTTTTGGGGCCTCCCCGCCAGTTCAGTTTTGGGCCCTCCCGAGCAGTTCACTTTTGGGCCCTCCCGAGCAGTTCAGTTTTGGGCCCTCCCGAGCAGTTCAGTTTTGGGCCCTCCCGAGCAGTTCCGTTTTGGGCCCTCCCCGTCAGTTCCGTTTTGGGCCCTCCCGAGCAGTTCCGTTTTGGGCCCTCCCGAGCAGTTCCGTTTTGGGCCCTCCCGAGCAGTTCTGTTTTGGGCCCTCCCGAGCAGTTCTGTTTTGGGCCCTCCCGGTCAGTTCAGTTTTGGGCCCTCCCGGTCAGTTCAGTTTTGGGCCCTCCCGGTCAGTTCAGTTTTGGGCCATCCCGGTCAGTTCAGTTTATGGGCCCTCCCGCTCAGTTCAGTTTTGGGCCCTCCCGAGCAATTCTGTTATGGGCCCTCCCGATCTGTTCAGTTTTGGGCCCTCCCGAGCAGTTCAGATTTGGGGCATCCCGATCAGTTCAGTTTTGGGCCCTCCCCGCCAGTTCAGTTTTGGGCTCTCCCCGTCTGTTCATTTTTGGGCTCTCCCCGTCTGTTCATTTTTGGGCTCTCCCTGTCTGTTCAGTTTTGGGCCCTCCCGAGCAGTTCAGTTTTGGGCCCTCCCCGCCAGTTCAGTTTTGGGCCCTCCCGAGCAGTTCAGTTTTGGGCTCTCCCCGTCAGTTCAGTTTTGGGCCCTCCCGAGCAGTTCAGTTTTGGGCCCTCCCCGCCGTAAGTTCAGTTTTGGGCCCTCCCGAGCAGTTCAGTTTTGGGCCCTCCCCGTCTGTTTAGTTTTGGGCCCTCCCGAGCAGTTCAGTTTTGGGCCCTCCCCGCCGTCAGTTCAGTTTTGGGCCCTCCCAAGCAGTTCAGTTTTGGGCCCTCCCCGCTGTCAGTTCAGTTTTGGGCCCTCCCGAGCAGTTCAGTTTTGGGCCCTCCCCGTCTGTTCAGTTTTGGGCTCTCCTGAGCAGTTCAGTTTTGGGCTCTCCCGAGCAGTTCAGTTTTGGGCCCTCCCCGTCAGTTCAGTTTTGGGCGCTCCCCGTCTGTTCAGTTTTGGGCCCTCCCGAGCAGTTCAGTTTTGGGCCCTCTCCGCCAGTTCAGTTTTGGGCCCTCCCAAGCAGTTCAGTTTTGGGCGCTCCCCGTCAGTTCAGTTTTGGGCCCTCCCGAGCAGTTCAGTTTTGGGCCCTCCCGAGCAGTTCAGTTTTGGGCGCTCCCCGTCAGTTCAGTTTTGGGCGCTCCCCGTCAGTTCAGTTTTGGGCCCTCCCGAGCAGTTCAGTTTTGGGCCCTCCCCGTCTGTTCAGTTTTGGGCCCTCCCGAGCAGTTCAGTTTTGGGCCCTCCCCGTCAGTTCAGTTTTGGGCCCTTCCCGTCAGTTCAGTTTTGGGTCCTCCCCGTCAGTTCAGTTTTGGGCCCTCCCCGTCAGTTCAGTTTTGGGCCCTCCCTAGCAGTTCAGTTTTGGGCCCTCACCGCCAGTTCAGTTTTGGGTCCTCCCGAGCAGTTCAGTTTTGGGCCCTCCCCGTCAGTTCAGTTTTGGGCCCTCCACGTCTGTTCAGTTTTGGGCCCTCCCGAGCAGTTCATTTTTGGGCCCTCCCGAGCATTTTAGTTTTGGGCCCTCCCGAGCAGTTCAGTTTTGGGCCCTCCCGAGCAGTTCAGATTTGGACCCTCCCGAGCAGTTCAGTTTCGGGCCCTCCCGAGCAGTTCAGTTTTGGGGCCTCCCCGCCAGTTCAGTTTTGGGCCCTCCCGAGCAGTTCAGTTTTGGGCGCTCCCCGTCAGTTCAGTTTTGGGCCCTCCTAGGCAGTTCAGTTTTGGGCCCTCCCCGCCGTCAGTTCAGTTTTGGGCCCTCTCGAGCAGTTCAATTTTGGGCCCTTCCAAGCAGTTCAGTTTCGGGCCCTCCCCGTCTGTTCAGTTTCGGGCTCTCCCGGTCAGTTCAGTTTCGGGCCCTCCCGGTCAGTTCAGTTTCGGGCCCTCCCGGTCAGTTCAGTTTCGGGCCCTCCCGGTCAGTTCAGTTTCGGGCCCTCCCGGTCAGTTCAGTTTCGGGCCCTCCCGGTCAGTTCAGTTTCGGGCCCTCCCGGTCAGTTCAGTTTCGGGCCCTCCCGGTCAGTTCAGTTTCGGGCCCTCCCGGTCAGTTCAGTTTCGGGCCCTCCCCGTCTGTTCAGTTTTGGGCTCTCCCGAGCATTTCAGTTTTGGGGCCTCCCCGCCAGTTCAGTTTTGGGCCCTCCCGAGCAGTTCACTTTTGGGCCCTCCCGAGCAGTTCAGTTTTGGGCCCTCCCGAGCAGTTCAGTTTTGGGCCCTCCCGAGCAGTTCCGTTTTGGGCCCTCCCGAGCAGTTCCGTTTTGGGCCCTCCCCGTCAGTTCCGTTTTGGGCCCTCCCGAGCAGTTCCGTTTTGGGCCCTCCCGAGCAGTTCCGTTTTGGGCCCTCCCGAGCAGTTCTGTTTTGGGCCCTCCCGAGCAGTTCTGTTTTGGGCCCTCCCGGTCAGTTCAGTTTTGGGCCCTCCCGGTCAGTTCAGTTTTGGGCCCTCCCGGTCAGTTCAGTTTTGGGCCATCCCGGTCAGTTCAGTTTATGGGCCCTCCCGCTCAGTTCAGTTTTGGGCCCTCCCGAGCAATTCTGTTATGGGCCCTCCCGATCTGTTCAGTTTTGGGCCCTCCCGAGCAGTTCAGTTTTGGGCCCTCCCGAGCAGTTCAGATTTGGGGCATCCCGATCAGTTCAGTTTTGGGCCCTCCCCGCCAGTTCAGTTTTGGGCTCTCCCCGCCAGTTCAGTTTTGGGCTCTCCCCGTCTGTTCATTTTTGGGCTCTCCCTGTCTGTTCAGTTTTGGGCCCTCCCGAGCAGTTCAGTTTTGGGCCCTCCCCGCCAGTTCAGTTTTGGGCCCTCCCGAGCAGTTCAGTTTTGGGCTCTCCCCGTCAGTTCAGTTTTGGGCCCTCCCGAGCAGTTCAGTTTTGGGCCCTCCCCGCCGTAAGTTCAGTTTTGGGCCCTCCCGAGCAGTTCAGTTTTGGGCCCTCCCCGTCTGTTCAGTTTTGGGCCCTCCCGAGCAGTTCAGTTTTGGGCCCTCCCCGCCGTCAGTTCAGTTTTGGGCCCTCCCAAGCAGTTCAGTTTTGGGCCCTCCCCGCTGTCAGTTCAGTTTTGGGCCCTCCCGAGCAGTTCAGTTTTGGGCCCTCCCCGTCTATTCAGTTTTGGGCTCTCCCGAGCAGTTCAGTTTTGGGCTCTCCCGAGCAGTTCAGTTTTGGGCCCTCCCCGTCAGTTCAGTTTTGGGCGCTCCCCGTCAGTTCAGTTTTGGGCCCTCCCGAGCAGTTCAGTTTTGGGCCCTCTCCCCCAGTTCAGTTTTGGGCCCTCCCAAGCAGTTCAGTTTTGGGCGCTCCCCGTCAGTTCAGTTTTGGGCCCTCCCGAGCAGTTCAGTTTTGGGCCCTCCCGAGCAGTTCAGTTTTGGGCGCTCCCCGTCAGTTCAGTTTTGGGCCCTCCCGAGCAGTTCAGTTTTGGGCCCTTCCGAGCAGTTCAGTTTCGGGCCCTCCTGCGGGAGCAGTTCACTTTTGGGCCTTCCCAGTCAGTTCCGTTTCGGGCCCTCCCGGTCAGTTCCGTTTTGGGCACTCCCCGTCAGTTCAGTTTTGGGCCCTCCTGAGCAATTCTGTTATGGGCTCTCCCGAGCAATTCTGTTATGGGCCCTCCCGGTCAGTTCAGTTTTGGGCCCTCCCGGTCAGTTCAGTTTTGGGCCCTCCCGGTCAGTTCAGTTTTGGGCCCTCCCGGTCAGTTCAGTTTCGGGCCCTCCCGGTCAGTTCAGTTTCGGGCCCTCCCGGTCAGTTCAGTTTCGGGCCCTCCCGGTCAGTTCAGTTTTGGGCCCTCCCCGTCTGTTCAGTTTTGGGCTCTCCCGAGCAGTTCAGTTTTGGGGCCTCCCCGCCAGTTCAGTTTTGGGCCCTCCCGAGCAGTTCAGTTTTGGGCCCTCCTAGGCAGTTCAGTTTTGGGCCCTCCCCGCCGTCAGTTCAGTTTTGGGCCCTCTCGAGCAGTTCAATTTTGGGCCCTTCCAAGCAGTTCAGTTTCGGGCCCTCCCCGTCTGTTCAGTTTTGGGCTCTCCCGGTCAGTTCAGTTTTGGGCCCTCCCGGTCAGTTCAGTTTCGGGCCCTCCCGGTCAGTTCAGTTTCGGGCCCTCCCGGTCAGTTCAGTTTCGGGCCCTCCCGGTCAGTTCAGTTTCGGGCCCTCCCGGTCAGTTCAGTTTTGGGCCCTCCCCGTCTGTTCAGTTTTGGGCCCTCCCCGTCTGTTCAGTTTTGGGCCCTCCCGAGCAGTTCCGTTTTGGGCCCTCCCGAGCAGTTCCGTTTTGGGCCCTCCCGAGCAGTTCTGTTTTGGGCCCTCCCGAGCAGTTCTGTTTTGGGCCCTCCCGGTCAGTTCAGTTTTGGGCCCTCCCGGTCAGTTCAGTTTTGGGCCCTCCCGGTCAGTTCAGTTTTGGGCCATCCCGGTCAGTTCAGTTTATGGGCCCTCCCGCTCAGTTCAGTTTTGGGCCCTCCCGAGCAATTCTGTTATGGGCCCTCCCGATCTGTTCAGTTTTGGGCCCTCCCGAGCAGTTCAGATTTGGGGCATCCCGATCAGTTCAGTTTTGGGCCCTCCCCGCCAGTTCAGTTTTGGGCTCTCCCCGTCTGTTCATTTTTGGGCTCTCCCCGTCTGTTCATTTTTGGGCTCTCCCTGTCTGTTCAGTTTTGGGCCCTCCCGAGCAGTTCAGTTTTGGGCCCTCCCCGCCAGTTCAGTTTTGGGCCCTCCCGAGCAGTTCAGTTTTGGGCTCTCCCCGTCAGTTCAGTTTTGGGCCCTCCCGAGCAGTTCAGTTTTGGGCCCTCCCCGCCGTAAGTTCAGTTTTGGGCCCTCCCGAGCAGTTCAGTTTTGGGCCCTCCCCGCCGTAAGTTCAGTTTTGGGCCCTCCCGAGCAGTTCAGTTTTGGGCCCTCCCCGTCTGTTCAGTTTTGGGCCCTCCCGAGCAGTTCAGTTTTGGGCCCTCCCCGCCGTCAGTTCAGTTTTGGGCCCTCCCAAGCAGTTCAGTTTTGGGCCCTCCCCGCTGTCAGTTCAGTTTTGGGCCCTCCCGAGCAGTTCAGTTTTGGGCCCTCCCCGTCTGTTCAGTTTTGGGCTCTCCTGAGCAGTTCAGTTTTGGGCTCTCCCGAGCAGTTCAGTTTTGGGCCCTCCCCGTCAGTTCAGTTTTGGGCGCTCCCCGTCTGTTCAGTTTTGGGCCCTCCCGAGCAGTTCAGTTTTGGGCCCTCTCCGCCAGTTCAGTTTTGGGCCCTCCCAAGCAGTTCAGTTTTGGGCGCTCCCCGTCAGTTCAGTTTTGGGCCCTCCCGAGCAGTTCAGTTTTGGGCCCTCCCGAGCAGTTCAGTTTTGGGCGCTCCCCGTCAGTTCAGTTTTGGGCGCTCCCCGTCAGTTCAGTTTTGGGCCCTCCCGAGCAGTTCAGTTTTGGGCCCTCCCCGTCTGTTCAGTTTTGGGCCCTCCCGAGCAGTTCAGTTTTGGGCCCTCCCCGTCAGTTCAGTTTTGGGCCCTTCCCGTCAGTTCAGTTTTGGGTCCTCCCCGTCAGTTCAGTTTTGGGCCCTCCCCGTCAGTTCAGTTTTGGGCCCTCCCTAGCAGTTCAGTTTTGGGCCCTCACCGCCAGTTCAGTTTTGGGTCCTCCCGAGCAGTTCAGTTTTGGGCCCTCCCCGTCAGTTCAGTTTTGGGCCCTCCACGTCTGTTCAGTTTTGGGCCCTCCCGAGCAGTTCATTTTTGGGCCCTCCCGAGCATTTTAGTTTTGGGCCCTCCCGAGCAGTTCAGTTTTGGGCCCTCCCGAGCAGTTCAGATTTGGACCCTCCCGAGCAGTTCAGTTTCGGGCCCTCCCGAGCAGTTCAGTTTTGGGGCCTCCCCGCCAGTTCAGTTTTGGGCCCTCCCGAGCAGTTCAGTTTTGGGCGCTCCCCGTCAGTTCAGTTTTGGGCCCTCCTAGGCAGTTCAGTTTTGGGCCCTCCCCGCCGTCAGTTCAGTTTTGGGCCCTCTCGAGCAGTTCAATTTTGGGCCCTTCCAAGCAGTTCAGTTTCGGGCCCTCCCCGTCTGTTCAGTTTCGGGCTCTCCCGGTCAGTTCAGTTTCGGGCCCTCCCGGTCAGTTCAGTTTCGGGCCCTCCCGGTCAGTTCAGTTTCGGGCCCTCCCGGTCAGTTCAGTTTCGGGCCCTCCCGGTCAGTTCAGTTTCGGGCCCTCCCGGTCAGTTCAGTTTCGGGCCCTCCCGGTCAGTTCAGTTTCGGGCCCTCCCGGTCAGTTCAGTTTCGGGCCCTCCCGGTCAGTTCAGTTTCGGGCCCTCCCCGTCTGTTCAGTTTTGGGCTCTCCCGAGCATTTCAGTTTTGGGGCCTCCCCGCCAGTTCAGTTTTGGGCCCTCCCGAGCAGTTCACTTTTGGGCCCTCCCGAGCAGTTCAGTTTTGGGCCCTCCCGAGCAGTTCAGTTTTGGGCCCTCCCGAGCAGTTCCGTTTTGGGCCCTCCCGAGCAGTTCCGTTTTGGGCCCTCCCCGTCAGTTCCGTTTTGGGCCCTCCCGAGCAGTTCCGTTTTGGGCCCTCCCGAGCAGTTCCGTTTTGGGCCCTCCCGAGCAGTTCTGTTTTGGGCCCTCCCGAGCAGTTCTGTTTTGGGCCCTCCCGGTCAGTTCAGTTTTGGGCCCTCCCGGTCAGTTCAGTTTTGGGCCCTCCCGGTCAGTTCAGTTTTGGGCCATCCCGGTCAGTTCAGTTTATGGGCCCTCCCGCTCAGTTCAGTTTTGGGCCCTCCCGAGCAATTCTGTTATGGGCCCTCCCGATCTGTTCAGTTTTGGGCCCTCCCGAGCAGTTCAGTTTTGGGCCCTCCCGAGCAGTTCAGATTTGGGGCATCCCGATCAGTTCAGTTTTGGGCCCTCCCCGCCAGTTCAGTTTTGGGCTCTCCCCGCCAGTTCAGTTTTGGGCTCTCCCCGTCTGTTCATTTTTGGGCTCTCCCTGTCTGTTCAGTTTTGGGCCCTCCCGAGCAGTTCAGTTTTGGGCCCTCCCCGCCAGTTCAGTTTTGGGCCCTCCCGAGCAGTTCAGTTTTGGGCTCTCCCCGTCAGTTCAGTTTTGGGCCCTCCCGAGCAGTTCAGTTTTGGGCCCTCCCCGCCGTAAGTTCAGTTTTGGGCCCTCCCGAGCAGTTCAGTTTTGGGCCCTCCCCGTCTGTTCAGTTTTGGGCCCTCCCGAGCAGTTCAGTTTTGGGCCCTCCCCGCCGTCAGTTCAGTTTTGGGCCCTCCCAAGCAGTTCAGTTTTGGGCCCTCCCCGCTGTCAGTTCAGTTTTGGGCCCTCCCGAGCAGTTCAGTTTTGGGCCCTCCCCGTCTGTTCAGTTTTGGGCTCTCCCGAGCAGTTCAGTTTTGGGCTCTCCCGAGCAGTTCAGTTTTGGGCCCTCCCCGTCAGTTCAGTTTTGGGCGCTCCCCGTCAGTTCAGTTTTGGGCCCTCCCGAGCAGTTCAGTTTTGGGCCCTCTCCGCCAGTTCAGTTTTGGGCCCTCCCAAGCAGTTCAGTTTTGGGCGCTCCCCGTCAGTTCAGTTTTGGGCCCTCCCGAGCAGTTCAGTTTTGGGCCCTCCCGAGCAGTTCAGTTTTGGGCGCTCCCCGTCAGTTCAGTTTTGGGCGCTCCCCGTCAGTTCAGTTTTGGGCCCTCCCGAGCAGTTCAGTTTTGGGCCCTTCCGAGCAGTTCAGTTTCGGGCCCTCCTGCGGGAGCAGTTCACTTTTGGGCCTTCCCAGTCAGTTCCGTTTCGGGCCCTCCCGGTCAGTTCCGTTTTGGGCACTCCCCGTCAGTTCAGTTTTGGGCCCTCCTGAGCAATTCTGTTATGGGCTCTCCCGAGCAATTCTGTTATGGGCCCTCCCGGTCAGTTCAGTTTTGGGCCCTCCCGGTCAGTTCAGTTTTGGGCCCTCCCGGTCAGTTCAGTTTTGGGCCCTCCCGGTCAGTTCAGTTTCGGGCCCTCCCGGTCAGTTCAGTTTCGGGCCCTCCCGGTCAGTTCAGTTTCGGGCCCTCCCGGTCAGTTCAGTTTTGGGCCCTCCCCGTCTGTTCAGTTTTGGGCTCTCCCGAGCAGTTCAGTTTTGGGGCCTCCCCGCCAGTTCAGTTTTGGGCCCTCCCGAGCAGTTCAGTTTTGGGCGCTCCCCGTCAGTTCAGTTTTGGGCCCTCCTAGGCAGTTCAGTTTTGGGCCCTCCCCGCCGTCAGTTCAGTTTTGGGCCCTCTCGAGCAGTTCAATTTTGGGCCCTTCCAAGCAGTTCAGTTTCGGGCCCTCCCCGTCTGTTCAGTTTTGGGCTCTCCCGGTCAGTTCAGTTTTGGGCCCTCCCGGTCAGTTCAGTTTCGGGCCCTCCCGGTCAGTTCAGTTTCGGGCCCTCCCGGTCAGTTCAGTTTCGGGCCCTCCCGGTCAGTTCAGTTTCGGGCCCTCCCGGTCAGTTCAGTTTTGGGCCCTCCCCGTCTGTTCAGTTTTGGGCCCTCCCCGTCTGTTCAGTTTTGGGCTCTCCCGAGCAGTTCAGTTTTGGGGCCTCCCCGCCAGTTCAGTTTTGGGCCCTCCCGAGCAGTTCACTTTTGGGCCCTCCCGAGCAGTTCAGTTTTGGGCCCTCCCGAGCAGTTCAGTTTTGGGCCCTCCCGAGCAGTTCCGTTTTGGGCCCTCCCCGTCAGTTCCGTTTTGGGCCCTCCCGAGCAGTTCCGTTTTGGGCCCTCCCGAGCAGTTCCGTTTTGGGCCCTCCCGAGCAGTTCTGTTTTGGGCCCTCCCGAGCAGTTCTGTTTTGGGCCCTCCCGGTCAGTTCAGTTTTGGGCCCTCCCGGTCAGTTCAGTTTTGGGCCCTCCCGGTCAGTTCAGTTTTGGGCCATCCCGGTCAGTTCAGTTTATGGGCCCTCCCGCTCAGTTCAGTTTTGGGCCCTCCCGAGCAATTCTGTTATGGGCCCTCCCGATCTGTTCAGTTTTGGGCCCTCCCGAGCAGTTCAGATTTGGGGCATCCCGATCAGTTCAGTTTTGGGCCCTCCCCGCCAGTTCAGTTTTGGGCTCTCCCCGTCTGTTCATTTTTGGGCTCTCCCCGTCTGTTCATTTTTGGGCTCTCCCTGTCTGTTCAGTTTTGGGCCCTCCCGAGCAGTTCAGTTTTGGGCCCTCCCCGCCAGTTCAGTTTTGGGCCCTCCCGAGCAGTTCAGTTTTGGGCTCTCCCCGTCAGTTCAGTTTTGGGCCCTCCCGAGCAGTTCAGTTTTGGGCCCTCCCCGCCGTAAGTTCAGTTTTGGGCCCTCCCGAGCAGTTCAGTTTTGGGCCCTCCCCGTCTGTTCAGTTTTGGGCCCTCCCGAGCAGTTCAGTTTTGGGCCCTCCCCGCCGTCAGTTCAGTTTTGGGCCCTCCCAAGCAGTTCAGTTTTGGGCCCTCCCCGCTGTCAGTTCAGTTTTGGGCCCTCCCGAGCAGTTCAGTTTTGGGCCCTCCCCGTCTGTTCAGTTTTGGGCTCTCCTGAGCAGTTCAGTTTTGGGCTCTCCCGAGCAGTTCAGTTTTGGGCCCTCCCCGTCAGTTCAGTTTTGGGCGCTCCCCGTCTGTTCAGTTTTGGGCCCTCCCGAGCAGTTCAGTTTTGGGCCCTCTCCGCCAGTTCAGTTTTGGGCCCTCCCAAGCAGTTCAGTTTTGGGCGCTCCCCGTCAGTTCAGTTTTGGGCCCTCCCGAGCAGTTCAGTTTTGGGCCCTCCCGAGCAGTTCAGTTTTGGGCGCTCCCCGTCAGTTCAGTTTTGGGCGCTCCCCGTCAGTTCAGTTTTGGGCCCTCCCGAGCAGTTCAGTTTTGGGCCCTCCCCGTCTGTTCAGTTTTGGGCCCTCCCGAGCAGTTCAGTTTTGGGCCCTCCCCGTCAGTTCAGTTTTGGGCCCTTCCCGTCAGTTCAGTTTTGGGTCCTCCCCGTCAGTTCAGTTTTGGGCCCTCCCCGTCAGTTCAGTTTTGGGCCCTCCCTAGCAGTTCAGTTTTGGGCCCTCACCGCCAGTTCAGTTTTGGGTCCTCCCGAGCAGTTCAGTTTTGGGCCCTCCCCGTCAGTTCAGTTTTGGGCCCTCCACGTCTGTTCAGTTTTGGGCCCTCCCGAGCAGTTCATTTTTGGGCCCTCCCGAGCATTTTAGTTTTGGGCCCTCCCGAGCAGTTCAGTTTTGGGCCCTCCCGAGCAGTTCAGATTTGGACCCTCCCGAGCAGTTCAGTTTCGGGCCCTCCCGAGCAGTTCAGTTTTGGGCCCTCCACGTCTGTTCAGTTTTGGGCCCTCCCGAGCAGTTCATTTTTGGGCCCTCCCGAGCAGTTCATTTTTGGGCCCTCCCGAGCATTTTCGTTTTGGGCCCTCCCGAGCAGTTCAGTTTCGGGCCCTCCCGAGCAGTTCAGTTTTGGGCCCTCCACGTCTGTTCAGTTTTGGGCCCTCCCGAGCAGTTCATTTTTGGGCCCTCCCGAGCATTTTCGTTTTGGGCCCTCCCGAGCAGTTCAGTTTCGGGCCCTCCCGAGCAGTTCAGTTTTGGGCCCTCCCGAGCAGTTCAGTTTTGGGCCCTCCCCGCCGTCAGTTCAGTTTCGGGCCCTCCCGAGCAGTTCAGTTTTGGGCCCTCCCCGCTGTCAGTTCAGTTTTGGGCCCTCCCGAGCAGTTCAGTTTTGGGCCCTCCCCGTCTGTTCAGTTTTGGGCTCTCCTGAGCAGTTCAGTTTTGGGCCCTCCCCGTCAGTTCAGTTTTGGGCGCTCCCCGTCAGTTCAGTTTTGGGCCCTCCCGAGCAGTTCAGTTTTGGGCCCTCTCCGCCAGTTCAGTTTTGGGCCCTCCCAAGCAGTTCAGTTTTGGGCGCTCCCCGTCAGTTCAGTTTTGGGCCCTCCCGAGCAGTTCAGTTTTGGGCCCTCCCGAGCAGTTCAGTTTTGGGCGCTCCCCGTCAGTTCAGTTTTGGGCGCTCCCCGTCAGTTCAGTTTTGGGCCCTCCCGAGCAGTTCAGTTTTGGGCCCTCCCCGTCTGTTCAGTTTTGGGCCCTCCCGAGCAGTTCAGTTTTGGGCCCTCCCCGTCAGTTCAGTTTTGGGCCCTTCCCGTCAGTTCAGTTTTGGGTCCTCCCCGTCAGTTCAGTTTTGGGCCCTCCCCGTCAGTTCAGTTTTGGGCCCTCCCTAGCAGTTCAGTTTTGGGCCCTCACCGCCAGTTCAGTTTTGGGTCCTCCCGAGCAGTTCAGTTTTGGGCCCTCCCCGTCAGTTCAGTTTTGGGCCCTCCACGTCTGTTCAGTTTTGGGCCCTCCCGAGCAGTTCATTTTTGGGCCCTCCCGAGCATTTTAGTTTTGGGCCCTCCCGAGCAGTTCAGTTTTGGGCCCTCCCGAGCAGTTCAGATTTGGACCCTCCCGAGCAGTTCAGTTTCGGGCCCTCCCGAGCAGTTCAGTTTTGGGCCCTCCACGTCTGTTCAGTTTTGGGCCCTCCCGAGCAGTTCATTTTTGGGCCCTCCCGAGCAGTTCATTTTTGGGCCCTCCCGAGCATTTTCGTTTTGGGCCCTCCCGAGCAGTTCAGTTTCGGGCCCTCCCGAGCAGTTCAGTTTTGGGCCCTCCACGTCTGTTCAGTTTTGGGCCCTCCCGAGCAGTTCATTTTTGGGCCCTCCCGAGCAGTTCATTTTTGGGCCCTCCCGAGCATTTTCGTTTTGGGCCCTCCCGAGCAGTTCAGTTTCGGGCCCTCCCGAGCAGTTCAGTTTTGGGCCCTCCCGAGCAGTTCAGTTTTGGGCCCTCCCCGCCGTCAGTTCAGTTTCGGGCCCTCCCGAGCAGTTCAGTTTTGGGCCCTCCCCGCTGTCAGTTCAGTTTTGGGCCCTCCCGAGCAGTTCAGTTTTGGGCCCTCCCCGTCTGTTCAGTTTTGGGCTCTCCTGAGCAGTTCAGTTTTGGGCTCTCCCGAGCAGTTCAGTTTTGGGCCCTCCCCGTCAGTTCAGTCTTGGGCGCTCCCGAGCAGTTCAGTTTTGGGCCCTCCACGTCTGTTCAGTTTTGGGCCCTCCCGAGCAGTTCATTTTTGGGCCCTCCCGAGCATTTTCGTTTTGGGCCCTCCCGAGCAGTTCAGTTTCGGGCCCTCCCGAGCAGTTCAGTTTCGGGCCCTCCCGAGCAGTTCAGTTTCGGGCCCTCCCCAGCAGTTCAGTTTCGGGCCCTCCCCAGCAGTTCAATTTCGGGCCCTCCTGAGCAGTTCAGTTTTGGGGCATCCTGTGGACTAAAGGGAACAAAATCATCCCTGAACAAGATAATGGAGGTGACTGCTCCTACGAGCAAAACCGAGGCTCAGAAATTTGTGGGCTCTGGGGTATCGGCGCAGGCATATTCCCCATTTAACTGCTCTCCTGCGACTGATTTATTCTGTCACCCACAAGAAGACTCAATTTGAATGGGGTCCCGAACAACAGAAGGCGTTTGAGACGGCAAAAGAGGTAGTAGCCGCATCACTGCCCCAAGCACCGGGAATTCAGGGCTCAGCATCGAACTACATGCGTCAATGCCCAATGGTGTGGCTGCATGGAGCCTGTGGCAACATCAAGCGGGTTCTGGTCGAGGAAATTGCCAGATGCAGCTACCCGCTTGATAGTAATCAATTATTTTCTGATAGGTTAAAAGGCTACTTTAATGTAAATATTAAAGCCCAGTTTAATACCCATTTTAAAATGAGGATTTCAGCACTCATAACCTCAGGCCATGACAAAACACGCAGCTTCAACAGAGGCACAAAAGGCCTGACACATGCAGAAACTAATTGCAGATTAAAACAACATTTTTGCTGACAAAATGAACAAACGATTGTTCTAATAGACAGATTTTCAAAGTCAGTTTCACATTAAGAAATAAGCTGTACCAGTAATCGAGATCAAGGTCGAAGTAAGCACCACAGTAATATGAAGGCACCATTGTCCAGAATATGGATAAAGCAAAGTCAGCAGAAAACAGTAGAAACCAGTCTTGATAATAGCACAACATCGCATTCCATAACATACACAAATATTCAAACATGAAACATTCAGAACTTATGTTGCACATTGAGGATTGACAGTTAACCATCAAATCAAATACATTTCATTCTCACCCAAACCAATTAGGACGACACCGAGGTGCAGACAGATGGCTTAAGACTGGTAAAATTCTGCATTATTGCAAGCTGCTATTAACATGAAAACAATGAATACACTGATCGAAGTTCCACAGGGGGAGTGTGGCCAAATGGACTATCTGTCCGTTCCGGGTTCAAGGCCACTTTCTCCCCAGAACAAACCGTTATCTTACTCTGAAACCGACCAGGAAATGCTGCTGGCCCCGATCCAAAAGCCTCTCATGCAGCTTTAGTAGACTGTGATATTTTTAAACAAGAAAAGCCTGTTCGGTTGAGCAACAAACCTAGTGGCAAACAAAGTGTAATACAACTTAACCTATTAAGCACCAAACAGCTTGGAGTTGAAGTGATAAAGACAACAGCCTGGGTTTTAAACCATTTAAAAGATCTATCATCTAAAACACATTTTGTCACTGGTTTAAAACCAGAACTGTCTGCAGCTTTAAACTTGATCCTACCCAGACCTCAGTCCGAAACAGCAACTGCTAAAAATAGCACATCAATCGTTACTTCTCCTCCTCCATTAACGACAAATCCAACCCCTTTACTCACTTTGAAAAAGAATTCCAGAAAAGATATGAAATTCCTTTCTTGTGTTGAAGACGGCCATTTTGTGAATTTAAGATTTCATGATTGCAAACTGGACGCCTACAATGAAGGCCCGCCTCCTGGCTACAGCGATACGCCCTGAGTCACGTTTTTCCAAAACATTGCCAAGAACTATCAACTTCAGAAAACTGTCATTATTTTGAATGTTGCTTTATTAATTTTAAGAAATTAACGAATCTTGTTAGCTATGCTTTCTTCAACAGAGCCGAAGAATTCATCTACAGGAAACCAAGTTCATTCAGCGCAAGATTGGTTCAGTCCGATATTCAATAGGTTATTGTGTTTGATATTTTTAAATAAATGTTTAAAATTAGCTTGGAAATTAAAACATCAGACAATGTGGAAGCTGTTTTTAAGGGAAAAAAAACTCTGATTAAAAGCAAATCTATGTTTGAGAACACACCGTTCTAAGACAATTGATAAGCAGTAATTTGGCAGCAATCCAACTTTTACTCCCAGTCCATTTGAGTGACATATATATTTTTTAAAATTTGAGAAAGATGTGAATGGCATCATTCCAAGCTGTACGCCCCTTTTTGTTTCTGCAGGAAAAGTAACCCTTTCAGGCTTTTGTGTATAATCCAGAAGATGTCAAAGACTTGACAATTCACATCCAATACAAAGTTTTTTAAAAACTTAACCAACCCTTTGGGGTTGGCTTTCCGGATGGTTGGGTGGCACAGGAATTAACATCATTCAGGGACTTTTCCCATTTTGCAAATTTGGACTTATCATTTACGTACTAATGTTGCTTATCAGATGCTTTGGCTAATGCATGCCTACCCATAGTGCCCCACCAATCCACATGGTTCATATTAATTCATATACACCATCGGCCAATAACATCAAAATAGAAAGTTTCTGTTGAACTATTATTTACTGCATTATTATTCATTTATTAGTGAATAATTATTAATAATTTTATGACTGAATTACATAGTCAATTTTGATAATCATTTTACCATTTATTACTAAATCATATACTCAACTTCAGTTATTGTACTGTATAATCATTTTATTATATGAAATTATTATTATTAATTGTTTATTCCTGAATTATGTAACCATGATATCAATTTTCAATCAGTATATCAATGTTTTAAGCAGTACTAAGGAAAGAAAAGTTGGATCCACGCATCATATGTGAAGCGCGCATATAAGTATTAAGATCTGTAAAAATGTTTGCCGTAATATTCATTTTCAGTTATTTGATTGGCTTTGTAAATGTTGCACCAGAACTGAATGAGAACACATTCCTTTACACATCTAAGATATATGCTAAAAATTTCAACATTTCCAATTGTTGGGTATGCATTGCAACCCCGACTAACTCAGGAGAAGGTATTCCCTTCTTAACTAGCCCCTTTAATGCTTCAGAAACAGTAGAATGGTACATCTATCAAAGTGTCCATCGCTCTGTCGTGGTCCGTTCTGGAGCATATTCATGTGAAAAAGGAAGGTACAAGATTTATTTAAGGAAATTTATTAACTTATGGAAATTTGCAGGCTATCCACTAAACACCTTTTCAGGATGGCACCAACTTAAATATAACCCAAACAAAAATCCTAAATATATTAACCTCCCAACTAATATTAAACAAAAAGGATCAACATGCCTCACTAGTAATCACTCTAAAGGGATGGAAATGGGCAATAGTGTTTGTATCAATTATTTTGATGTTAACACAGTCTATAAATGTACCAATAATGTAAAACAAAGAACTGAACGATCCTCAACAATAGCAGGCATATATAACATCACAAATAATAAAACATTCTCAGATCACTGGTACTTCGAAGATATTTACTTACACTCTGCTTATAATGGAACTTATTTTATTTGTAATGACAAAGCATATTCCTGGCTCCCCAAATACTGGTCAGGATCTTGCTATTTAGGATACGTAATACCTGCCATCCGTCATCTTCCTCTTCTCCCTTATGTTTCAGAACCAGCCACTAAAGAAATAAACGTGCCATAACCTTACAAGATGCAATTTATGCGAAACTTATTCCTTTTTATTGGGAGACAAGGGTGGCCAACGAATTGAATAAAATAAGAACCATCATACAAAATGTAGCCGATTACACCACCACTGCCCTAGATAGAATCTCTGATGAAATGCGAGCAATTCGAACTGTGGCATTACAAAATCGAATGGCACTTGACGATGTGCCAGCCAAAAAAGGTGGCACCTGCGCCCTGATTGGTGCGGAGTGGTGCACTTTCATTCCAGATAACTCAAAGGAAGTTAAAGATCTGGCATTACATATCCAAAAGGAAGTCAAAAAACTTGATCCACCCCCAGGTATCTCGATCTGGGAGAAACCTTACGGGTGGTTGGGACACACTGGAATGTCCACAGTAAGAATAATCTTTTTCTCCAGTGTAACAGGATTCATCATTCACATAACATGCCAGTGTATCGAGTGCATTAAATAACTATTCACTAAACGCAAGGGCCCAACAGTCAGAATGATTCACACTAACCCCACTGCACCACCATTAGATGAAATAGAACTGCAATATTTTTGTTGAAATGTTACTGCTCAATCAATTATTTGACTATTATTAACATATTGCTAATAGATTAATACGGAATCAGCAGAATCAAATTTGATTAATTGTTGTTTTATAATAATAATTTAATAATTTTAATAATTTTTGCTGTAATGCTTGTAATGCAAAGCTTGCCCACTCTATTGTTGAGGATTGCAATGACAATATGAATGAGTTCCTCTTCGCGCTTTTACCTATCCTATCGCATTTACTCCTTTGTTTTATCTTATTGTGATGTATCTCACTCAATCTTTCGATTTATCAAAGGGCAGACTGATAGTAATCAACTATTTTCTGTTAGGTAAAAAGGCTATTTTAATGTAAATATTAAAGCCCAGTTTTAATACCCATTTTAAAATAAGGATTTCAGCACTCATAACCTCAGGTCATGACAAAACACACAGCTTCAACAGAGACACAAAAGCCTGACACATGCATAAACTAATTGGAGAGTAAAACAACAATTTTGCTGACAACATGAACAAGCTATTGTTCTACTAAACAGACTTTCAAAGTCAGTTTGACATTAAGAAATAAGCTGTACCAGTAATCGAGATCAAGGTCGAAGTAAGCACCGTAGTAATGTGAAGGCACCATTGTCCAGAATATGGATAAAGCAAAGTCAGCAGAAAACCAGTAAAAACTAGTCTTGATAATAGCACAAAATCGCATTCCATAGCATACACAAATAGTCAAACATGAAACGTTCAGAACTTATGTTGCAGATTGAGGATTGACAGTTAACCATCGAATCAAATGTATTTGATTCTCAACCAAACCAATTAGAACGACATAGAGGTGTAGACAGATGGCTTAAGACTGATAAAATTCTCCTTAAACATGATGGTCCATATGGCCATCTTTATTCTGGGATCATTCTATACTTTGATCTAGTTATTCGATATCTCTATTTTCATATTTTCGCTTTTCCACTCTAACTCTTGAAGTAAATGCAAGCTGTTTTGCAGTAAGCAAGAAACCATTTCTGTATTATTTTGAAAGTTAAATTGTTTATAAGTTACTTCTCTTTAAGTCCTTTGCTAGCCAGACTATATTGAGAATAGATTTAAGTTTCTCTCAATTGTAATCAAATAGAGGCAATAAAGATTCTTGTTTGCATCAAATTTCTACTGAGTTTTAGTGTTGCGAGACTTCACTAGATCCGCATGGTAAATCTCTACATCGCTATATCCCATTTGAAAAGCAGATGCTAGCGTGTTATTGGGCACTGGTACAGATGGAGGGAGTGACCGGTGATGGGGGGAGCCTACAGTGCTCTGTCTGGAGCTACAGATACTAACATGGGTGCGCTCACAGGCTACTACCACAAGGCAGTAAGAGCCCAACACAGCTCGATTGTTAAGTGCAAATGGTATATCGCTGATCGCATTGAGCCAGGCAAGGAAGCAGTTACAAAGCTACATGAACGGATTGCAAGTTACCCATTGAGGCTTCATCATCGTTACAGACTGAGGACCTCCTGAGAACATCACCAGTACAATGTCCCCTATGAAGATTTGTCAGGAGATGCCAGAAAACACGCACGGTTCACCGAGGGCTCAGCAACTTGGCATCTAGGATGTCGGCACTGGAGGGCAGCCGCCTTCAATCCTGGCACCCAGGCTATCTTGCATTGAGAGGGAGAAGGTGGCTTAAGTCAATATGCTGAATTGGCCGCTGTCGTCTGAGCATTGGAAGAAGAAACTGAGCAATGGCACATATATACTGACCCGTGGGACATGGCCAATGGCATGGCAGTATGGATGACTACCTGGCGAAGCCATGACTGGACAATAGGTAGTAAACCTATTTGGGGTGAGGACCTGTTAAGAATAATTTGGCAACAAGCCCAAAGGTTGGCCATCACCATACACCATGTGGCCACTCACACCAAGGGTGCCACACCGGCCGTACAACATAACGTAGACACCATAGTGAGGGCACGAGTGACAGATGCTGAACCCGTGAGTCCTCAAATGGCCAAGTTGGCATAGAACATTACAGCGCAGTACAGGCCCTTCGGCCCTCGATGTTGCGCCGACCTGTGAAACCAATCTAAAGCCCATCTACACTATTCCCTTATCGTCCATATGTCTATCCAATGACCATTTGAATGCCTTAATGTTGGCGAGTCCACTACTGTTGCAGGCAGGGCATTCCACGCCCTGCCTATAAGAGAAGGCTGGACATTTGGGATATTATGGTGCCATACTATGGGCCCGAGACCGAGGAATCCATTTACAAACGGATCTGGCTAGAAAAGTAACCAAAGAGTGTGACACATGCCAACAAGTGAAGCAAGACCCATTATCGAGGAAGCCATTGGCACAAATCGAGAGGGGTGACCAACCAACCAGCCCAGATTTGGAAGATTGATTATATTAGACCGTGCCATTGCAGCAATTTACCAATATGTCATGACAATTGTGGACACTTACTCAGGACTCGTCTTGGCATTCCCTGCCAATCAAATCAATATGATCAAAGGTCTTGGACAATTGATTTCGTACTATGGGGAACCAACGGAGGTGCAATCAGATAATGGTTCACACTTTGCAGGGAAACAGGTACAACAATGGAATACGGTGGGTATTTCACATTCCGTATTACCCCCAAGCCGCTGGCTTGATAGAAAGAATGAATAGGCTGCTAAAACAGCAGGTTAAATTACTCACACCACAACACACTCTCCAAGGGTGGCTGAAGGTTTTGCCACAAGCCTTGTATTATCTCAATAATCGACCATTACAAGATGGATCACCGATGTCGCGTGTGTTCCCTGCCCCTCCATCCGAGAGCATCCCGCCCCAAGGAGCTGACAGTGCTAACCACTGCACCACCGTGCCGCCTTTCTGTGAGTACAACACTTTCTTTTCTCCCCCTTTCCATTTCTTTTCTCATTCTCACCTTCAATTGGTCACTTGCAGCAACTGAAGGGAAAGGAAGTGAATCCAGGGAGGGTGCAGACTCTGGAAAGCTTGGCCCAGGTCTCTCTTCTCTCTTAAAGACATTGACATCCTTTGCTCCCTCAGCTTGACACATTTATTTGTCTGGCTAAAAGGATGGTCACTTTCCCAATGTTCACAATTAAAGGGCTGGTTTCCCCAGGAGATGCTGACATTTAAAGGGACAGTAAATTAATATCGGACAGAGATATGTCCAGTGTTGTGATATGGTGCATTTTTTTTTTTTCAACATTTTTATTCTCCTTTTTCACACTTTCTCCCAAATTTACACCCACCAACAATAAACAATAATCAGTAACAAATATGTCAATCCCCATATCAATAACAATGATCCCATCCTCCCACCAAACCCCAAACATTAGCTCGCATGTTCACATACACAAATGACAAAAAGGAATCAGGAATCACCCATCGTCGCCATTAACACACACAGCCCCCCTCCCCCAACCCTCCCACACATCCCTGCCAACTAATGTTCGATGTTATCCAGTTCTTTAAAGTGCATAATGAATAATGCCCATGAATTGTAGAACCCCTCCATCCTTCCCCTCAGTTCAAGCTTAACCTTCTCAAGAGTTAAGAATTCCAACAGGTCCCCCCGCCATGCCAGGGCACAGGGTGGAGAGGTTGCTCTCCAAGCCTATCAGGATCCGCCTTTGGGCGATCAACGAGGCGAAGGCTACAAATCTGCCTCCGCACCCGTTTCCAACCCTGCTTGTCTGAAACTCCGAATAGGGCCTCCCGGGGGCCCGGTTCCAGTTTCACATGCACCACTTTAGAAATTATCCTAAAAACCTCCTTCCAGTAATCCTCTAGCTTTGGACAGGACCAAAACATATGAACGTGATTAGCGGGGCCTCTTCCCCACAACGTTCACACACATCTTCTACTCCTTCAAAGAATTAGCTCATCCTCGCCCTCGTGAGGTGTGCTCTGTATACCACCTTCAGCTGTATCAGCCCCAACCTCGCGCACGAGGTGGAGACATTCACTCTCCGGAGCACCTCACACCAGAACCCCTCCTCCATATCCTCTCCCAACCCTTCCTCCCACTCATCTTTGATCCCTTCCAGTGGTGCCTTCTCCTCTTCCAAAATAGCTCCGTAAACCGCTGACACTACCCCCTTCTCCAGTCCCCCTGTCGTCAGCACCTCCTCCAGCAATGTGGAGGCCGGCTCCCCCGGGAAGCTCTGTATCTTCTTTCTGGCAAAATCTCGAACCTGCATGTATCTAAACATTTCTCCCGGCTCCAGCCCATACTTCGCTTCCAGCCCTGTCAATCCTGCAAACCGACCCCGAAGAAACAAATCTTTTAGCGTCTTAATACCCTTCTCTTCCCATTTCCGAAAACTTCCATCCCACCTCCCTGGCTCAAATCTGTGGTTCCCCCGATTCGGCATTTCCCTTGACCCTGCCCCCAACCCGAAGTGTTGGCGAAACTGCCTCCAAATTCTCAATGAAGCTATTATTACCGGACTCCCTGACTATTTCCCCGGGGCTGTCGGGAGCGGCGCTGTTGCCAATGCTTTCAATCCCGGCCCCCTGCACAAACTCTCCTCCATTCTGACCCACTGGGAATCAACCCCTCTGACCCAGCTCCGCACCTTCTCCACATTCGCCGCCCAGTAGTAATACAACAGGTTCGGAAGACCCAAACCCCCTGCCTGCCTTCCCCTCTGTAGCAGCACCTTTCTAACTCTGGCCACCTTCCCTCCCCATATGAACAAAGTAACCCTTCCCTCAATTGCTCTGAAAAAAGCCTTTGGCAGGAAAATCGGCAAGGCATTGAAAAATAAACAGAAATCGCGGCAACACGTTCATTTTAACCGCCTGTACCCTACCCGCCGATGACAGATGGAGACCGTTTCACCTTGCCAGATCAGCTTTCACTCTCCCCACTAAACTAGAAATGTTGTACCTACGGAGCCCCCCCCCCCCCACCACCACGTCAGGGCAGCCTGCACCCCCAGGTACCTAAAGTGAGTCCCTGCCCTACGGAATGGCAGCCCCCACCCACCTCTGCCCCCACCCCCGGCCGAGACACCACAAAATATTCACTCTTGTCTCGATTTAGCTTGTACCCCGAGAAAGACCCAAACACTCAAAGCAGCTCCAATATTCCCCCTATCGACACACTCGGTTCCAACACGTATAACAGCAAGTCATCGGCATACGAGGACACCCTATGCTCTATTCCCCCCCCCCCCCACACTATCCCTTTCCATACCCCCGAACTTCTTAATGCGATGGCCAACGGCTCAATCGCGAGTGCAAACAGAGGGGGGACATAGGACATCCCTGACCAGTCCCACGGTGGACAGAAAAGTATCTCGAGCTGATGTTGTTTGTGCGGACACTTGCCCTCGGCTCCTTATATAGTAGCTTTACCCAGTCCACAAATCTTGGTCCAATCCCAAACCGCTCCAGAACTGCCATCAAGTACCCCCATTCTACCCGGTCAAACACTTTCTCGGCGTCCAATGCCATAACCACCTCTGTTTCCTTCCCCTCCACCGGTGCCATAACTATGTTCTATACCCTTCTAAAGTTCGAAAAGAGCTGCCTCCCTCTCACGAACCCCGTCTGATCTTCACCCATCACCTTCGGGAGGCACTCCTCCAGCCTACCCGCCAGTACCTTCGCCAATACTTTTGCGTCCAAATTCAGAAGTGATATGGGCCTATACGACCCACACTCCGTCGGATCCTCATCGTTTTTTAGCAACAGGGAAATCAATGACTGCCCCAAAGTTTGCGGCAACACCCCCCTCCCTATCACCTCTTCAAACATCCCCACCATCAGGGGTGCCAGCTTATCCTTGAATTTTTTATAATATTCCACCAGAAACCCATCCGGTCCTGCCACCTTCCCCGACTGCATCCTCCCAATCGCATCCTTTATCTCCTGCTCCACTATCGCTCCTTCTAATGTAGCCCTGTCCCCCTCCCCTAACCTTGAGTACTGCAACCCATCTAGAAATTCCTGCATCTCACGGTTGATGTGTTGGGTGCTCTGGATCCGTGGAACACACACAGGCCACCAACACTTAAAATAGTGCAACACTATTTTATTAAGTTAGAAACTGTTGAACATACTTTCACTGTGGGTTAACACGATGTCAGATTAAACTAAAGACCTATGCCTGTCCGAACCAGTCTATGCACTGAGCACATGGTGATGATCTGTGCTGTAAGCTGTAAACTCTGTCCTTGTAGGAGGCTGCATCCCGAATGAGCGGGAACTCTGATGCCCCCTGTCTTTATAGTGAGTGTGCTCTAACTGGTGATTGGCTGCGGTGTTGTGTGTGTTGATTGGTCTTGCTGTGTGTCCATCAGTGTGTGTGTATCTGCACCATGATATACTGGTGTATATCATGACATCCCCCTTTTATAAAAGAATGTATGTGTGTGGCAATAAATAATGTATGGTGAGAATGTTCCTAACTACGTGTGGGGTGCGAAGACATATTTACAGGACTACGTATGTGAGAACTAAGCTATTTACATGGGAAGGTGCCTGGTGCAGAGAAGCAGTATGCAACAAGAATAACGAGATCAACACTATATACAAACCAGGGAAACGATCAAACAAAGCAACAAAACAATTCAGAGAGTCTATAAGTCCGCAAAGTTCATAAATTAGGTCTCTGAGATGGGCGACGAATTCTGGTTGACCGCCTCAAGGGTGGGTCGAGAGCCGCCGGTTCAGGAGCGGGCTGGACTGCGTCAGAGTCAGGGGGATGCAGAGTGACAGGGAGCTCTGCATAGTCCGTGCCAGGGTCAGCAGGAGGGCGAGGCGACAGTGGAGGATCACGTGGCGAGCGTGGAACGAGACGAAGGGCACGTCGATTGCGGTGCAGAATAGAGCCATCCAGCAGACGAACCAGGAACGAGCGGGGGGCCACCTGCTGAAGGACAACAGCGGTTGCAGACCAGCCCCCATCCGGACGATGGACGCGGATGTTGTCATCTGGAGCCAGAGCAGGGAGATCAGCTACACGGGAGTCATGAGCCACCTTGTGCTGTGCATGAGATAGCTGCATCCGGTGAAGGACCGGAACGTGGTCGAGGTCTGGCATATGGATGGACGGCACCGTCGTCCTCAGGGTACGACCCATGAGTAACTGGACAGTGGGGCGGAGCAAAAGGCCAGCAAGGCGAGGTAGAAATGGGACCCAGCATCGGCAGCCTTGCAGAGGAGCCGTTTGACTATATGTACTCCCTTCTCCGCTTTGCCGTTGGATTGGGGGTACAGGGGACTCGATGTCACATGGGCAAAATTGTACCGCCTGGCAATGTTGGACCATTCCTGGCTGGCGAAGCAGGGGCCATTGTCCGACATAACCGTGAGCGGGATGCCGTGTCGAGCAAATGTTTCTTCACATGCACGAATGACAACAGACGAGGTGATGTCGAGCAACCATATCACCTCCGGGTAATTCGAAAAGTAGTCCACGATCAGGACATAGTCTCTACCCAGCGCGTGGAACAGGTCGATGCCGACCTTGGTCCATGGTGACGTGACCAACTCATGGGGCTGCAGGGTCTCACGTGGTTGGACCGGCTGGAAGCGCTGACAAGTGGGGCAGTTGAGCACTGTGTTGGCTATGTCCTCATTAATGCCGGGTCAGTACACTGCGTCTCGGGCTCGTCGGTGGCACTTTTCCACGCCAAGGTGGCCCTCATGGAGTTGTTCCAGGACAAGTTGGCGTATGCTATGCGGGATGACAATGCGGTCCAGTTTTAGAAGAACCCCGTCTACTACCGCTAGATCATCTCTGACATTATAGAACTGAGGGCATTGGCCCTTGAGCCACCTGTCCGTTAGGTGGCGCATGACACGCTGTAGCAAAGGGTCAGCCGCCGTCTCGCGGCGAATTTGGACGAGGCGTTCATCCGAGGCAGGTAGATTGGAGGCCGCGAATGCCACATGGGCGTCAACCTGGCAGACAAATCCCGCTGGGTCACACGGAGTGTTGACCGCCCTGGAGAGAGCATCAGCAATGATGAGGTCTTTGCCTGGGGTGTATACCAGCTGGAAGTCATATCGCCGGAGCTTGAGAAGAATACGCTGGAGGCGAGGTGTCATATCGTTCAAGTCTTTCTGTATTATATTGACAAGCGGGCGATGGTCGGTCTCGACGGTGAATTGAGGAAGTCCGTACACATAATCATGAAACTTAACCATACCGGTCAGAAGGCCCAGGCACTCCTTTTCTATCTGCGCGTAGCGCTGCTCTTGGGGCTTATCGCACGTGACGCATATGCAACGGGGGCCCATGATGAGGCCTCATCACGTTGCAGGAGCACTGCCCCAATGCCGGATTGACTGGCATCGGTCAAAATCTTTGGTCTCCTTTACTGGATCAAAGAAAGCTAGGACCGGGGCTGTGGTCAGTTTTGCTTTGAGTTCTCTCCATTCGCGCTCGTGGGCAAGGAGCCATTGGAAGTCTGTCATCTTCCTGACCAGGTTCCTGAGAGCCGTGGTATGAGTGGCGAGGTTAGGGATAAATTTCCCTAAAGAATTGACCAGGCCCAGAAATCGGAGGAACGCCTTCTTGTCCTCTGGTGTTTTCATAGCTGCGATGGCAGCTACCTTGTCCGCATCCGGCTGCACACCCAATTGGGAGATGTGGTCCCCGAGCAAATTGAGTTCCATCTGACCAAAAGAGCATTTGGCCCTGTTGAGGTGGAGGCCATGCTCATGTATACGTCTGAATACGCGTTGGAGGCGACTAACATGCTCCTGAGGGGTGGTGGACTAAATGATTGTCATCGACATAGACGCGAACACCTTCAATGCCTCCCATCATTTGTTCCATAATCCTATGGATCACTTCTGATGCAGATATGATCCCGAACAGCATCCTGTTGTAACAATATCTGCCAAAGGGGGTATTAAATGTGCAAAGTTTCCTGCTGGATTTATCGAGCTGGATTTGCCAGAATCCCTTTGAGGCGTTGAGTTTGGTGAAGAGCTTGGCGCGAGCCATCTCACATGTGAGCTCTTTGCGCTTGGGAATTGGATAATGCTCCCTCATATTGCGATTTAGATCCTTGGGATCAATGCAAATTCTCAATTCGCCGGAAGGCTTTTTTACACATACCATGGAACTGACCCAGTCGGTCGGTTCCGTGACTTTGGAAATCACTCCTTGGTTCTGGAGGTCCTGCAGCTGCTGCTTGAGGCAGTCCTTAAGGGGTGCTGGGACCCTGAGAGGTGCGTGCACCACAGGCGTGGCATTCGGTTTTAATAAAATCTTGTAGGCGTACGGGAGTGTGCCCATGCCCTCGAAGACATCGTGGTACTGGTTGATAATGGCGTCGAGCTGCGCCCTGAAGTCGGTGTCGTGAAAGGCAGACGCGTCAGCAGGAGAGAGAGAGTGAACTCTCTGAACTAGGTTCAACAGCTTGCATGCCTGCACGCCAAACAGGGAGGCTTTCGAGGAGCCCACGATTTCAAAAGGAAGGATGGCTCTGCGTGACCTGTGCGTCACTTCAAGTTGACACGAGCCACTGGCAGCAATGGCATTGCCATTATAATCTAATAGCACGTTGTAGCGTCAGTGCGTTCGCTGCGCCACCACGCATGCGCGGTGCGGCCGTACGTGGTGCACGCCTGCGCAGTACGTTCGGTGCGCACAAGCGCGGGAGTCCGCAAAAAGCACGCGAAATGGCCGCCCTCATCCAGGCCGAGGCCCTGGAGTTGCTCGATTGCGTGGACCCGTTCTGCCTCATGGGGACCTTGTCGTGCCATTTCAGCCGCTTGGATGTGGGAATACCGACTAGTGGCATGTTCGTGTAGCACACAGGCCTCGATGGCGGTCGCTAGGGTGAGCTGCTTTACCTTGAGCTGCTGGCGTGGGGGGTCCGACTGAACACTGAAACAATCTGGTCGGGTATCATGGAGTCGGAGGTGGGCCTGTAATTACAGGACTGCGCAAGGATGCGGAGGTGGGTGAGAAAGGACTGGAATACATAGACTGTTTGAACACATAGCGCTCAAAACTTTCATTCACCTCTAGGTTGCAGTGAGTGTCAAACTTGAGGAGGACCGTCTTGAATTTTGATTTATCCTCATCATCAGCAAAGGTGAGAGAATTGAAAATGTGGATGGCATGGTCTCCGGCTATGGATCGGAAGAGACCGATCTTCTTGGTGTCCGAGGCATCTTCCCGGTCTGTGGCTTCCAGGTAGAGCTGGAAGCATTGTTTGAATATCTTCAGTTGGCCCCCAGGTTACCGGTGATGCGGAGCGGCGGCGGCGGGCGGACGCTGTCCATTTTGCAGGATGGCTGTATGCTGGTGGAAGGCAGATCACTTGCAGGTAGGTCTAAGAAGTTCTAATATCCCTCAACTCCTGGTATCATGATGTGTTGGGTGCTCTGGATCCGTGAAACACATACAGGCCACCAACACTTAAAATAGTGGAACACGATGTTAGAAATTGTTGAACATACTTTCACTGTGGGTTAACACGATGTTAGATTAAACTAAAGATTAAACTAAACTTGTCCGAACCAGTCTATGCACTCAGCACATGGTGAGGACCTGTGCTGTAAGCTGTAAGCTCTGTCCTTGTAGGAGGCTGCATCCCAAATGAGCGGGAACTCTGATGCCCCCTGTCTTTATAGTGAGTGTGCTCTAACTGGTGATTGGCTGTGGTGTTGTGTGTGTTGATTGGTCTTGCTGTGTGTCCATCAGTGTGTGTATCTGCACCATGATATACTGGTGTATATTATGACAACGGTCTCCCCCAGGTGGCTCTGGCTTATACAACTTCTCATAAAATTCCTCAAAAACCTTGTTAATCAGATCCGGAGCCACCACTGAACCTCCCTGACCTATCCCTCACCTGAACAATTTCCCTTACCCCTGCCTCCCTCCGGAGCTGACCTGCTAACATCCATGTTCATAAACTGCACCCCTTGCTCGTCTCAGTTGGCTCACCGCCTTCCTGGTGGACAGTCGGTCAAAGCTCGCCTGTAGTCCCTTCCTCTTTTCCAGCTTCGCCGGGTCCCCATCTTCTGCATACCTCCTATCTACCTCCAACATCTCATCTATTACCCTCTGCCGCTCCAACCTCTCCTCTTTGTCCACCCTGGCCTTAAAAACGAAATCACCTCACCCCTCACCACTGCCTTTAGAGCCTCCCAGACAACTGCCTTCGACACCTCACCCGTACAGTTGAAACCTACATATTCCTCAATTACCTTTTCAATTTTGTCACAGAACACTTGGTCTCCCATAAGACCCACACCTAATTTCCACCCCGGCCTCTGCGCCAACCCCTTCTCCAGTACCATATCCACCTAATGCGGAGCATGACCTGACACTGCAATTGCCGAGTATTCCAACCCCTTAACCCCAGCCAGCAAAGCCTTCCCCACTATGAAGAAGTCGATCCGCGAGTATATCTTATGGACTGATGAGGAAAACAAGTACTCCCTAATGGGACCAGCGAGCGCGGCCGTGACCTGTCCAACCTTGGCTCCTGCACCAAGTTCCAGGTCCCCCCCACTATCAGTTCGTGTGTGTCCAAGTTGGGCACAGCCCCAAACACCACCTTTGCAAATCCCACATCGTCCCAATTGGGACCATGTACACTTAACAGCGCCACTAACCTCCCCTCCAGCGCCCTGTCACAATCACAAACCTACCCCCCTGACCTGCCACCACCTTCTCCATCTGGAAGCGTACCCTTTTGCTGACCATTACCACTACCCCTCGAGCACTTCTGTCAAATCCAGAGTGAAACACCTGGCTGACCCAGCCCTTTTTAAGTCTCACCTGGTCCAGCATGGGTTGGTTTAACACACTGGGCTAAATCACTGGCTTTTAAAGCAGACCAAGGCAGGCCAGCAGCACGGTTCAATTCCCGTACCAGTCTCCCCGAACAGGCGCCGGAATGTGGCGACTAGGGGCTTTTCACAGGAACTTAATTTGAAGCCTGCTTGTGACAATAAGCGATTTTCATTTTCATTTTCATTCACCCTCAAGTGAGTCTCCTGCAGCATTGCTACATCGGCGTTCAAACTTTTAAGATGCGCAAGCACCCTTGACCTCTTGACCGGACCTCCTAACCCCTCACGTTCCACGTGACTATCCTAACTGAGGGTCTCTCACCCTCCCCCCACCCTTCTTATCCACCATCCTCATACCACCGGGCCCTGCCCCATGAGCCTGACCCGCCCCTATCCATTATTAACTTCGAACCCCTTCCACCCCCTCCCAGAACCCCCCCCCCCCCCCCCCCCCCCCGCCCCCCGGCACTTCCTCTCGAAAAAACATCTCCCAGCATCAATCCCCCCCCCCTCCTCGCTCGCCTCGTAGGCCCATCAAAACCTGCTCACCAGGCTCCAATGTCCATAGCCCTCTCACCTCACCTCCGTTCACTAGCCACCTTTAGTTAGCTAGCGCGGATGGCTCCCACCGCCACGCTTTCCCGTCCTCCCCCACCTAGTCCCTGAGAAAGAAAAAACAAAAACAACAATCCAACCCATACAATTCATTAAAATAAAATATAACCGTCGCAACACAGAATGCCAATGAACCCAAACAACAACTTGAACTTTGTAACAATGTGAAGAGAAGTAAATTTCAATACAAATCAGTAAAAAGAAAGTTGTAGCATTTATACATTTTCCAGCTCCCAATCACAGTCCATAGTCTCACTTCCAGCTCCGCTCTTCACGTCTGTCCCAAGCCTTCTGCCCTCACGAACGCCTCAGCCGCCTCCGCTGTCTCAAAATAAAAGTCTTTGGCATTATACGTCACCCTCAGCTTCACAGGGTACACCACACCAAATCGCACCCCCTTTTTGTACAGTGCCGCCTTCAATTGCCCGAACGCCGCTCGTCTTTTTGCCAACTCCACCGTCAAGTCCTGGTAGATCCGAACTCCAGCACCATCCCACTGCACCTCGCGTTCTGCTTCGCCCAGCTCAACACCTTCTCCTTCATGCAGTACTTATGGAAGCAGATAATTACTGCTCTTGGCGGCTCATTCACTTTGGGCTTCGGCCTTGATGACCGATGAGCTCGGTCCAGCTCATACTGGGAGGGGTTCTCACTCTCCCCCATCAACTCCGCCAACTTCTTAGCGAAGTACTCTGTTGGCCTTGGGCCCTCTGTCCCTTCGGGCAAGCCCACAATTCTCAGATTGTGCCGCCTCGAGCGGTTCTCCACGTCCTCGAGCTTTGCTCGGAGTCCTCTGTTGACCTCCACCACCCTCTGCAGCTCGTCCCCCATCGAGGTGAACTGGTTGCTGTGCTGCGACACGGCCTCCTTCACTTCCTTCATCTTCTCGCCCTGCTCTCTCACCTCGGCCGATGTCTTTGCCACAGCTATCCTCACCGGGGTGATTGCCTCCACCAATGACTTCAATGCGACCGCCATCTCCTTCCTCGAAGCCTCCATGTGCCTCGCAAACTGCTTTTCCAGCTCCACCACCATCGCCTCGGTCATCTTCTCCACTGTAAGTAGTGCGGCCCCACCATGCAGTCCGGCATCCGCCATCTTGTCAGCGCTTTTGCTGATCCTCTCATTCAACGGCGAGCCCGCGTTTCCTCCCTTTCCCGACGCTGCTTTTCGCATCCTTTAACGACTTATTATTTTTCCTCTTTTTTTCACCCTTCAATCTTTTTTTTAAATAGAAAAACAAAAAATTCTTCCTTCAATAAAAAGAAAAAAAAAACTTACCAAGTTTCTTTAAAACTTCTTTTCTTTTTTGTATTCCTCCAGAATTTCCCTGGGACCAGACTTCAGTCTTCTTACAACATTCTAGGCGGGAGCCACCCGATGTGGGACATCTCACCTACATCGCGCCCTGGCTTCGGGCCTGCCGCCCCGACCTCCGTTTGGCTCCTCCCCCGCTGCTATGACCTCCGAGTGCGCACTGGGCCCGACGCCTCAGCACCAGCCGCCCGACACCCGCGCGGGGTTCCTCGCCGGTTTTCAAACCGGCCCCGCTTGATGCCCGGGATGGCCACAAAGGCCGACAATAATCGGGAGGGGGGGGGGGGGGTAGAGTGAAGAATCAGGGAAATCCCCGAAAGCGCTGCAAATAGTGGCCACTGGAGGGAGCTCCACTCGATGTGGCTGACCCGCTCGCAAACGCCCCTGGAAGTCCTGATATGGTGCATATTAGGTATATTATTTACGGGGTGGCATGTGGCACAGTGGTTAGCACTGCCACCTATGGCGCTGAGGACTCCTGGGTTACAGTCCGTGTGGAGTTTTGCACATTCTGCCCGTGTCTGCGTGGGTTTCGCCCTCACAACCCAAAGATGTGCAGGTTAGATGGATTGTAACGCTAAATTGCCCCTTAATTGAAAAAAAAAACAATTGGGTACTCTAAATGTATTAAAAAAAGAACATTTAATTTTATTTCTAGTTGTGTAATATTTTACTGTAGCTACTGTGGTGAAATGCCTGTGCACAGTTTTGTATCCATCAATGTATATAGATATCGATGCGATATCCAACCAGCTGGTGGCTATAGAGATCTACCCTGTGACTCGAGATATCGGGCAGTTGGCAGTAAGTCATAGAAGAGAATGGTCGCAGTAGAAGTAGCACCAGGAGAATTCACTGAATTCATTTATTCGTTACTGTTTGTATCATAGTTCATCAGTTATCTTTCCATATGTTCATCTTATTAATAAATCATCTTACTAGTCATGAAACTAGATGTTCTGGGTGCATCTGCTTTATGGCCACAGCATAGAACACAACAGCTGTGTTATATATTTCCAGTCATCTCTTCCCTCAGAGGGCTGTTAATCTCTGGATTTCTCTTCCACAGGGACCAGTGGTCGCTGAGGCTCATTGAATATATTTGAGGATGAGTTTGACAGATTTCTGATTGACGAGGGCGCCGAGGGTTATGGGGAACCGGTAGAAAATGGGGAGAAAGCTGAGATGAGGAGGGATTTCCTCACTCGAGGATGTGGTGAAGCTTTGGAATTCTCTACCCCCAAGGACCGTGGAGCCTCAGTCATCAAGTATTTTCAAGACCGAGATTGATAGGTTTCTAGATAGTGAAGATAGCGAGGGATATGGAGGATAGTGCAGAAAAATGGCCCCCTCCCCCAAAAAACCACCACAGACCTCCCCCAGCTTATGGTCTCATAAATCTGTTCACCTGGTCTGGTGTTTCGAGGTAGTATTCTCGGCCTTCAAAGTGACCCACAGTTTCTCAGGGCATAAAACCTCGAAACAAATTTTGTCCTTGGCCTTGTTCAAACCCGTACACCTCTTCGCCAGTCTGTCCCGAGATCCTGGTAAATGGGGAGGACTCCCCATTTGTAATCACGCGTCTCACTGGCCCATTGCAAGATTTTTTCTTTTCCAGAAATTTGTGCATCCACACAATCATTGCCCATGGCGGCTCCCCCGCTCTCGGCCTTTGCCTTCAGGACCTGTGTGCACTATGCACTTCTGGGGCCCTTTCCAGCACTCGCTCCCCCACCAGACCGGCCAACAACTTTGTCACATATTTTGTGGCGCTCGTCCCCTCCGTGGCCTTCTGGCAGCCCCACGATTCGAAGGTTCTGCCGTCGGGGCCTATTTTTGTGCTTTTCAACCGTCACCTTGAGTGATTTACATTCGTCCCCCAGGGCTCCCACCTCCGCCTCCAGGGATACGATCTGATCACTTTGATCGGATCCACTGCCTCCACCTCTCGCAGCTTCACTCCTTGTGCCTCGAGGGACTTTTCCACGCGGTCCATTGTTACCTGGAGAGGTGCGACTGTATCCTCAATAACCCTTGACCAGTCCCCTTGCATACCTCTTCTTTGGTGCCAGAGTTCGCCCTTAATAAAAGCCATTAATTGCTCTGTCTGAGCTTTTCCCTCCGGTGTCGACTCTCCTCCTTCTGCCGCCATTTGCCTCAAGTTCCCTCCACTTTTTGGGCCAGGTTTTTAAGCGATTTCTGCCGGCGGATGTTCAGTCTTCTTCAATTTTTGGACCCTTTTTTTCTCGGTGGTGACCCATTGTTGGGGTTTAAAGTGCCAAAACTGTTGTTTCCGAGTCAGAGCCACCCTGTGTGCGGCCGCTTATGCCATGGCCGCCACCAGAAGCCCATGCTGACTGTTGTGGCAATATAATCAGGGCCTAGGTTTCAGGCCGATTAAATTGGATATCCTAAATTAAAGAATTACGGCATATTAAAATCAAACAGTCTCAGGAGGGCCAAACTTGACTACGGTCAAATATACAAAGATGCAGGAACATGTCAGGGCCTGTCCCATCAATCACCCATCAAAGATCATCACACTCTACTGAGACCCAGCAGGAGGTCATCGCACCTCATTGAAATCCACCGGCCTATTGTTAGAAGCCCAGATCGGGCCAGACTTTCTGTCACTAAAGTTCCTGCCGTTAGCTTAAATGGCAACAGGTTAAATGTAAGCAACACCATGGAGAGGGTCACCTGAGGGCGGGCCCCGGTGTCCTGTCAGGCAGACGTCAGGGAACCCATGGGTGTTGGGACCCCCTCCCAAGACCTCATTGGCCAGACCCCAGAGAACATATAGAACAGACAGTGCACAAGCCGACCCACATAAGCCCTCGCTTCCACCCCATCCCCGTAACCCAATGACCCCATCTAACCTTTTTGGTCACTAAGGGCAATTTATCATAGCCAATCCACCTAACCTGCACATCTTTGGACTGTGGGAGGAAACCGGAGCACCTGGAGAAAACCCACGCACACATGGGGAGAACGTGTAGACTCCGCACAGACAGTGACCCAGCGGGGAATCGAACCTGGGACCCTGGCGCTGTGAAGCCACAATGCTATCCATTTGTGCTACCGTGCTGCCCAAAGAAGTTTCTGGAAAGGCGGGGAGGGAGGGATGGGGATAAAGGTACGCATCTCAGACATATCGGCAGCGAAGACTCGACGAGGGAGGTGACCTTGACCAGAGAAGATGGAAGCTGCCAATGAGATGTACCTTTTAAAATATATATATATTTATTCAAATTTTCAACAAAACCGCCCCCCTCCAACCAAAAGAAAGAAATAAGAACACAACAATCAGAAATTATACATTGGATTTCCTCCATAGACAATAACCCCCCATATAACATTTAAAAACACAAATAGGGAAGAAAAAAAACACCTTCACCCAAACGCCAGCCCAAAAGAAACCCTCCCTTAAGAGTTAATAGTATTATTATTAATAAACTTATTGAACCTTTACTGCTGTTTGTCCTTTGTCCATCTTGCAACTGAGGGCACCTGAGTAAAACTTTGATTGACATACTGGTCAAAGTATCTTCGATTTAGCAGATACAACATTTGGGACCTCAGACGGTCCTCCGATAAGAAGCGATACGATGCTCCAAAGTCAAACTTTCAACCCAGTATTCTCCAACACTACATCTGAGCCTGAATTAAGAGGGAAACTGCCCCACGTAAGGGGGGTGGGCACGGGAGCAATAGGTCAGAAGGTGAGAGCATTGAGGGAGAATAGGACAGTGTGGCTCTGAGGCAGAGCAGACGGGGAGAAGTTGCTGAACACAGCGGGTCTGGTGGCCTGAAGTGCATATGTTTTAATGCAAGGAGCATTACGGGTAAGGCAGATGAACTTAGAGCTTGGATTACTACTTGGAACTATGATGTTGTTGCCATTACAGAGACCTGGTTGAGGGAAGGGCAGGATTGGCAGCTAAACGTTCCAGGATTTAGATGTTTCAGGCGGGATAGAGGGGGATGTAAAAGGGGAGGCGGAGTTGCGCTACTTGTTCGGGAGAATATCACAGCTATACTGCGAGAGGACACCTCCGAGGGCAGTGAGGCTATATGGGTAGAAATCAGGAATAAGAAGGGTGCAGTCACAATGTTGGGGGTATACTACAGGCCTCCCAACAGCCAGCGGGAGATGGAGGAGCAGATAGGTAGACAGATTTTGGAAAAGAGTAAAAACAACAGGGTTGTGGTGATGGGAGACTTCAACTTCCCCAATATTGACTGGGACTCACTTAGTGCCAGGGGCTTAGACGGGGCGGAGTTTGTAAGGAGCATCCAGGAGGGCTTCTTAAAACAATATGTAAACAGTCCAACTAGGGAAGGGGCGGTACTGGACCTGGTATTGGGGAATGAGCCCGGCCAGGTGGTAGATGTTTCAGTAGGGGAGCATTTTGGTAACAGTGACCACAATTCAGTAAGTTTTAAAGTACTGGTGGACAAGGATAAGAGTGGTCCGAGGATGAATGTGCTAAATTGGGGGAAGGCTAATTATAACAATATTAGGCGGGAACTGAAGAACATAGGTTGGGGGCGGATGTTTGAGGGCAAATCAACATCTGACATGTGGGAGGCTTTCAAGTGTCAGTTGAAAGGAATACAGGACAGGCATGTTCCTGTGAGGAAGAAAGATAAATACGGCAATTTTCGGGAACCTTGGATGACGAGTGATATTGTAGGCCTCGTCAAAAAGAAAAAGGAGGCATTTGTCAGGGCTAAAAGGCTGGGAACAGACGAAGCCTGTGTGGCATATAAGGAAAGTAGGAAGGAACTTAAGCAAGGAGTCAGGAGGGCTAGAAGGGGTCATGAAAAGTCATTGGCAAATAGGGTTAAGGAAAATCCCAAGGCTTTTTACACGTACATAAAAAGCAAGAGGGTAGCCAGGGAAAGGGTTGGCCCACTGAAGGATAGGCAAGGGAATCTATGTGTGGAGCCAGAGGAAATGGGCGAGGTACTAAATGAATACTTTGCATCAGTATTCACCAAAGAGAAGGAATTGGTAGATGTTGAGTCTGGAGAAGGGGGTGTAGATAGCCTGGGTCACATTGTGATCCAAAAAGACGAGGTGTTGGGTGTCTTAAAAAATATTAAGGTAGATAAGTCCCCAGGGCCGGATGGGATCTACCCCAGAATACTGAAAGAGGCTGGAGAGGAAATTGCTGAGGCCTTGACAGAAATCTTTGGATCCTCGCTGTCTTCAGGGGATGTCCCGGAGGACTGGAGAATAGCCAATGTTGTTCCTCTGTTTAAGAAGGGTAGCAAGGATAATCCCGGGAACTACAGGCCGGTGAGCCTTACTTCAGTGGTAGGGAAATTACTGGAGCGAATTCTTCGAGACAGGATCTATTCCCATTTGGAAGCAAATGGACGTATTAGTGAGAGGCAGCACGGTTTTGTGAAGGGAAGGTCGTGTCTCACTAACTTGATAGAGTTTTTCGAGGAGATCACTAAGATGATTATGCAGGTAGGGCAGTAGATGTTGTCTATATGAACTTCAGTAAGGCCTTTGACAAGGTCCCTCATGGTAGACTAGTACAAAAGGTGAAGTCACACGGGATCAGGGGTGAACTGGCAAGGTGGATACAGAACTGGCTAGGCCATAGAAGGCAGAGGGTAGCAATGGAGGGATGCTTTTCTCATTGGAGGGCTGTGACCAGTGGTGTTCCACAGGGATCAGTGCTGGGACCTTTGCTCTTTGTAGTATATATAAATGATTTGGAGGAAAATGTAACTGGTCTGATTAGTAAGTTTGCAGACGACACAAAGGTTGGTGGAATTGCGGATAGCGATGAGGACTGTCTGAGGATACAGCAGGATTTAGATTGTCTGGAGACTTGGGCGGAGAGATGGCAGATGGAGTTTAATCCGGACAAATGTGAGGTAATGCATTTTGGAAGGGCTAATGCAGGTAGGGAATATACAGTGAATGGTAGAACCCTCAAGAGTATTGAAAGTCAAAGAGATCTAGGAGTACAGGTCCACAGGTCATTGAAAGGGGCAACACAGGTGGAGAAGGTAGTCAAGAAGGCATTCGGCATGCTTGCCTTCATTGGCCGGGGCATTGAGTATAAGAATTGGCAAGTCATGTTGCAGCTGTATAGAACCTTAGTTAGGCCACACTTGGAGTATAGTGTTCAATTCTGGTCGCCACACTACCAGAAGGATGTGGAGGCTTTAGAGAGGGTGCAGAAGAGATTTACCAGAATGTTGCCTAGTATGGAGGGCATAAGCTATGAGGAGCGATTGAATAAACTCGGTTTGTTCTCACTGGAACGAAGGAGGTTGAGGGGCGACCTGATAGAGGTATACAAAATTATGAGGGGCATAGACAGAGTGGATAGTCAGAGGCTTTTCCCCAGGGTAGAGGGGTCAATTACTAGGGGGCATAGGTTTAAGGTGAGAGGGGCAAAGTTTAGAGTAGATGTACGAGGCAAGTTTTTTACGCAGATGGTAGTGGGTGCCTGGAACTCACTACCGGAGGAGGTAGTGGAAGCAGGGACGATAGGGACATTTAAGGGGCATCTTGACAAATATATGAATAGGATGGGAATAGAAGGATACGGACCCAGGAAGTGTAGAAGATTGTAGTTTAGTCGGGCAGTATGGTCGGCACGGGCTTGGAGGGCCGAAGGGCCTGTTCCTGTGCTGTACATTTCTTTGTTCTTTGTTCTTTGTAACGGCCAGTCTTAAGTGAGTGAAGGACGAATGCAGATTCGACCAGTAAAATTGGGCCACAAACCAGTTCTCTGGAACACGAGGTGGACAAACTGTGCAGTCAGAAATAGGATAGTCAAGGGAGTTTGGAGAAAATCTACAGGAGGGGATTTAGTGAAAACCGGACCCCTGCCCCGATCCCTTACCCATACCCACGTGGCGAACCCTAAAATGGAAATAATTAAGGCCAGTCATACCGAATAGAAGGAATTCCTCCGAATATAATTGAACCACAAACAGCCCAAATGGGCGCAGTGGTGTGACGCCCCAAAACCAGATCTGGGATCCGAGGGAGAGAATTGTTGGAGTCATGCCCATAAGTGGGTAAAGGGGCTTCCAAGCTTAATAAGGCAATTGCGATGGCCAGTTGTCTAGAAGCGGAGATTATCCGGGTTAAATTTATCATAGGATTTACAGTGCAGAAGGAGGCCATTCAGCCCATCGAGTCTGCACCGGCTCTTGGAAAGAGCACCCGACCCAACCGCACACCTCCACCCTATCCCCGTAACCCAGTAACCCCATCCAACACTAAGGGCAATTTTGGAATTTAAGGGCAATTTAGCATGGCCAATCCACCTAACCTGCACATCTTTGGACTGTGGGAGGAAACCGGAGCACCCGGAGGGAACCCACGCAGCCACGGGGCGGATGTGCAGACTCCGCATAGACAGTGACCCAAGCCGGAATCGAACCTGGGACCCTGGATCTGTGAAGCAACTGTGTTAACCACTATGCTACTGTGCTACCCCCAAATGGGACAGAGAAGCCCAGGTAACCCAACTAAAGCAGGACTTGATGAGTGCTACCGCGCACATACAACAATTGGAAGCGGAGGTAGGCACACAAGAGGAAAGGACCAAAAGGCACAGCGCGCTGTCAGTGAGAGAGAGGCCATGCTGCAACAGGTAGAGGAAGTTAAACATAAATGCAGCGACCTGCAGGCTGCAGTAAAGGTTTTGCACCAAGCAGGAAAAGAAAATACTGCCCGCGCAACCGACCACTCCAAATGCCTGTGCGAGATTGAAGATTTAAAATCACAACTAACCATACAAAGTGTGCATACACCGGGGATAGTGACCCAGGGGTAGAGTGGGGGGGGGGGATTAGAAGAGGGTGCCTGCCATCATGCAACAGCTAGCGCCACTGCCGACTGCGGACCCCCACCTCCATTCCCGACAATGGAACCAACAGCCCCCATCCCGGAAAACTCAGTCTCAGCCCCTAGTCCGGTTCCCACCCCAGTAGTCCCTGCCCCTAGTCCGACTGCCATCCCAGTAGATCCCACCCCTAGTCCGATTCCCATCCCAATAACTCCAGTCACTAATCGGGTTCTCGTACCAATGAATGCGGTCACCACCCGCCGACAGGATGGACAGAACCCCAATGTGACTTCTGTAATTCCATACACCATGACCCAACTCACTGACGTAGCTGAAGCGATTGGAGTATTCGAACCCTCCGGGGATCCAAATGCTCTCTTTGACCAAATCACCCAATGTCATGTTTTAAATGGCCTAGGTACACAACCCTGAACTCTCCTTTGCCCTTGAAGTAGTGGCCACTGACAGCACATTGGTAAGGTAAAATCCATCGAATATGAGGTTGGTGCAACAGATAATGATCAGTCTTCCAGCCTGGTCCGTTCCTGTCCCCCAACACAGCGGACCCTATCCGGTGGTAGATAAGACCAGCCCGTCGGTGTACAAGGCAGACCACAGAAAACTGGTACCATGCGAACCAAATGAAGGCATTCGGCTCACAGCAAAACTTTCATCAATACCACGTCACCCTGGAAGGAATCTTTGAGCCCAAGGGGGCCCCAACCCTCACCCCATATCACCGGACCCAAACCTGTAACATGGGTTATCAACCCTTACCCGGTACCCCCGGGACCAGCGCACGTTCCCCCGGTTCCCGCCCCAATTTACAGGGCCTCAGGAATAAAACCCCGGTCCAGGGGACCCTGACAGAAAGGATGGGGCAACCGCAAACCTTACCGCCCCTGGTACAGGGACTCCCAGAACTGCCTGACCCGGCCCTCACTCCAAGAGGTGGTAAAGCAGTGGGCACCCGGCGCCAAAGCCCGCCCACGTAGGTTCCCTCCGCTGAGGAGGAATCAGGGTCAAAATTGTAAATAGCTTTATCTGCCCACTCCACGCATCACCCAATTGAAAAGAGCTTCTTATCTGCCCACATTATACAGCGCCATAATCTTCCAACGCACCACAGTTTGGTTGTGGGATGAAGAATGTATTGTTCTACTGTGCCACAATCCTCTGTCATGCGAGAGTACCTTTAAGAAATGGGTGTTTATAAATGGGTGTATTTATAAGTATCTGTCGTGAGAGTACCTTTAAGAAATGGGTGTTTATTACTGCAGTGATGTCAGAGAGTGGGTGGAGCTGGGCTGTCTGTCAGCTTTTTACTTTCGTTTTAGGCTGTTTGCTGCAGGGTGTGTTTTAGTTTCGTTTTCAGAGCTGGAGAGCTGCAGTCACATCCAGAAGGTGTATTACAGTCTCTCTCTGTAATCTAAAGACTGTAAATCGATTCTGGTGTTTTAAAACTAATAACAGTAATAACTTTAACCTGATGTGCTTCTGGTAAAAGGTGTTTTAAGTCCGGTGCAGACTCGATGGGCCGAATGACCTCCTTCTGCACTGTAAATTCTATGATATGATTCTATGAAAGCTTAAAGTGTTACTTAGTGTCGTATTCTTTGGGGGTTGTATTTGAATTGATGGTTGCTAAGATGTTCACTGTATCAGTCTTCCAGCTGGTTTAGCAGGGGCTGCTTTAGCACACTGGGCTAAATCGCTGGCTTTTAAAGCAGACCAAGGCAGGCCAGCAGCACAGTTCGATTCCCGTACCAGCCTCCCCGAACAGGCGCCGGAATGTGGCGACTAGGGGCTTTTCACAGTAACTTCATTGAAGCCTACTCGTGACAATAAGTGATTTTCATTTCATTTCATGTTTTAAAAAGGTTAACTTGTGTTTACAGAATAAACATTGTTTTGCTTTAAAAAATACGTTTCCATTTCTGCTCGACCACACCTGTAGAGTGGGCCGTGTGCTCCCCATAACCACAATCTATTCAAAGTTGTGGGTCAGGTGAACTCCATGAGACACTTTGGGGTTCTCTAAACCCTGGCCCATAACACCTCCGACAACAAGGACACATCCCACATTCCAAGGGTCTCGTACGTTGGCTTCCCCGAAAGTACAGGCAACACTACACACATTTTTTTCTCTCTCCTCTCTCTCCCTTTCCCTTTTCCGCAGACGGCGCATATACCACTCCAACAGTGGAGGAAAAAGCTGACGCCAATGTTGCCACATACCCCAAATCTTTTTTTTAAATTAATCGACAGACTTTTTTTCCACTGTTCAGAATAACTGTTGCACACCATCGCCATTTTTTATTATTTGAGACAATCCGAAAGAAATTTTTCCCGCCACTATCCTGTGGAAATTCACTTGATACCAGGCAATTCCTGCTGGGCACGCTTTGCAAATTCCAACCCCACTCAACCCCATTAAACACCGATTGTCGACCAACCCTTTGAATGACACTATTGGGTCTTTATTATTCATTTACTTATTTCTTTGATTTTTTTTTTAAAAGAGGGGAGCCATACGACATTCTAGTAAAGAAAAGGAAAAGAGGTATTAATAAGAATTAACAGGTGCTACCTTGACCTCCCCCAGAATGAACTACATGCTTCCTTGCTATCTGGGACTCCTCATCTCAGAATAGACACAGAAGGATCGAACCACAGACGCCACATCAACTGAAGACCAGAAGATCAGGCTAAGATACCCTGGATATATGTGGTTCACCCCACCAGATGCAGGCAAATGTGAGAATGGCATACTATGGGTACACCCCAATAAGAGTGTCACCTGTGGGTGTAACAACTAAAGAGTGGTGTACATGAAAGATAATGAGAGCTCCGATTATTGCTCCCGAAAGATGACCCTCACTAGTGATTGGTGGGCTTCCACAAACCATGGGTAAATGGAGCTACACTAACCATGGGTAAATGGAGCTACACTAACCATGGGTAAATGGAGCTAGCCTGTCTAGCCCATGGCCCAGAAAAAGGGCTGGACTTAGGAAAGAAGTGCCCTGGTAAGGTTATTCAGAAGTACATATACTATGAAATTAAGAATGGGTTGAGACCAATAGTTTGCACATCCCTCCTCACTTGGCCTGAAACCACCCCAGGGCCCCAAAATGGGTTGATACTAAAACATACAGGGACAACACACACTACAAATTGTTACCAGTAGTGGTAGATTTAGCCGGAACACAATTACCAGACTGGTGTCCCTTCCCACTTAGAAAATTGTACCTCCACTTGACCCAGAGCCGAAAGACTGGGACACACAAGGAGGAAGAGACGCCCAGGTCAAAGGGGCGCAAGAGGAGGGAAATCCTGCATACAGGGCGGGGGTATCCATCATTAACGCCCTGGATCTGGCTGATTTGGATAATAAGCTCAGAGTCCTAACCCGACAAGTTTAACAGACCTTGGACAGCTTAAATGAAAACACTCAGCAAGGTGGCGAGGGAGATTTGGCTGAGAACAGGGCCAGGACCTGTGGGCTAAACAGCTGGCTTGTAATGCAGAACAAGGCCAGCAGCTCGGGTTCCATTCCCGTACCAGCCTCCCCGAACAGGCGCCGGAATGTGGCGACTAGGGGCTTTTCACAGTAACTTCATTGAAGCCTACTTGTGACAATAAGCGATTTACATTTACTTTACTTTACAAGTTACATTTACTTTACAAGTACCCTTATGGTTACTGAAATAGAAGGTCATGCCCAAACTATTACTTGACAGACTTTTTTTCACTGTTTAGAATAATTGTTGCACACCATCGCCATTTTTTATTACTTGAGACAATCCAAAAGAAATCTTTCCCGCCACTATCCTGTGCAAATACTTGAATCTGGGGTATCCTCTCATTTTAAGTGAGTAATTCAAGGGTTAATACTATTATTGTTAATAAACTTATTGAACTTTTACTTGTGTTTGTCCTTTGTCCATCTCGCAACTAAGGGCACCTGGGAACTTTGATTGATAAAAATTGTCAAAGTATCTGAGATTTAGCAGATACAACACTGTTCTTGATTAATCCCTGCCTCTTCAGATGCCGATTAATTCTGATTCTCAGAATTGCTTCTAATGGCTTCCCACCACTGAGGTTAGACTGACTGGCCTGCAGTTTCCTGGTTTATCCCTTCCTCCCTTCTTTTTTTTTTAATAGACAATTTTATTGAGGTATTTTTGGCATATAAAACAATGACATCGTAGAGTACTGTACAAAAGGGAAAGCAAATAACACATAGTGCAAACCACAACTCCATTCTCGCAAAGACCTGCCTGAACCGCCCCCTACTCTACACTACCCTAGCGCTCCCCCCCCCGCGCTGCCGATTAATTCTCCGCAAAGAAGTCAATGAATGGCTGCCACCTCTGGGCGAACCCCGACAGCGAACCTCTCAAGGCGAACTTGACCTTTTCTAGACCGAGAAAGCTCGCCATGTCCGATAGCCATGCTTCGGTCTTCGGGGGCTTTGAGTCCCTCCATGCCAACAGTGTTACTCGCCGGGCTACCAGGGAAGCAAAGGCCAAGACGTCGGCCTCCTTCTCCTCCTGGACTCCCGGGTCCTCCGACACCCCAAAGATTTCCACCTCCGGGCTCATTACCACCCGTTTTCAAAACCCGGGACATGATGTCCGCGAACCCCTGCCAGTACCCCCTGAGTCTAGGGCACGACCAGAACATGTGGACGTGATTAGCCGGCCCACCGGCTCATCTGGCACACTTGTCCTCCAGCCCGAAGAATTTACTCATCCGGGCCACCGTCATGTGGGCCCGGTGCTCGACCTTAAACTGAATCAGACTGGGCCTGGCGAATGTTGCGGTCATGTTTACTCTACCCAGAGCTTCTGCCCAAATACCATCCTCCATCTCTCACCCCCCGCCCCCCCCCCCCCCCCCCCCCCCCCACACCCCGAGCTCCTCCTCCCACTTAAACTTCAGGTCCTCAGTCTGTGTATCCTCTGCTCCCATTAGTTCTTTGTAAATATCGGAGACTCTACCCTCACCTACCTCTCCCCTAGAAACGACCCTGTCCTGCCTCCTCTTTGGCGGGAGGCGCCGCGTAGCTCCTGTCCGTCTGTAAAATTTCCTGAACCAGTCGGTCCGTTTCAGCCCTGTCTGTCCCGTCCCTATGAGCCCGGATTGAAATCAGCTCCCCTCTCACCACTGTCTTCAGTGCCTCCCAGAGCACTGCTGCTGAGACTTCTCTGGTATCAATTCTGCATGCATTTCCTAAATCTCTCACGCACCGCCTCGTCTGCTAGCAATCCAACTTCCAACCTCCACTGTGGGCGCTGAAAGCTGTCCTTACAAATCCGTAGGTCTACCCAGTGCGGAGCATGGTCCGATATGGCAATTGCCAAATATTCTGCCCCCACCATCCCGGCCAGCAAGTCCTTACTCATGACAAAGTAGTCAATTCGGGAATACACCTTGTGGATGTGGGAGTAGTACGAGAACTCCCTCGCCGACGGTCAGCTAAATCTCCATGGATCTGCTCCCCCCATTTGCTTCATGAACCCTCTCAGTTCCTTTGCCATCGCTGGCAACCTGCCCGTTTTTGAAGACGACCGATCCAGGCTCGGGTCCAGGACTGTGTTAAAGTCCCCGCCCATGATCAGCTTGCGCAAGTCCAAGTCGGGGATCTTCCCTAGCAACCTCCTGATGAAATCCACATCGTCCCAATTAGAGGCATACACACTGACCAAGACTACTCTCACCCCTTCGAGCTTACCCCTCACCATAACAAATCTGTCGCCCCCGTCCGCAACTGTACAGTCCGCCTCAAATTGACCCCTTTTATTAATCAAGATCTCAACCCCCCTAATCTTAGTGTCGAGCCCCAAATGAAAGACCTGACCAACCCAGCCCTTCCTTAACCTAACCTGGTCTGCCACTTTCAGGTGCGTCTCCTGCAGCACGACTATGTCCGCCTTCAGAACCCGCAAATGCGCGAACACAAGCGCCCTCTTCACTGGCCTGTTTAGCCCTCTAACATTCCAAGCGATCAACCTGGTTGGGGGGCACTTCGCCCCCCCCCCCCTCCCCCTTTGCTGATCAGCCATCCCCTTTCCTTGGCCAGCCCCCCATCCATGTGTCGCGCTTCCTCTGGCCCGCCCCCTGGCTGGCTCAACCCATGACCTCCTCACTGTTGCCATGTCCAGTTTCCATCCTCGTCAGCAGATCAACTTCCCCCCCTCCCCCCCCCAGTAACACCATCCTACCACCTAACCCCTGCTCTAGTCTAACTATATGAGCCCCCCTCACCTGGCTTCCATTGACTAGCCCACCCAGCTAGCCTGATGGCTCCCTTCCTGAATAATGGGACCACATTGGCTATCCTCCAGACCTCCGGAACCTCTCTTGTGGTCAGAGAGGAATTGAAAAGTATTACGAGCTATATGTTGCAGCCTGGGATACATTTCCCCTGCCCCGGAGAGTTGTCTACTTTTAAGCCTGCCAGACCACTCAGAACCTTCTCTCTGTTAATTTCTTTAATTTTATTATAGTGCTTCTTCCTGATTGCTATTCCCACGCCTGCGCTTTCACCAATAAATACCGACTATGAAGTCCAGGACCGTCCCCTCTCGTAGGGCTTTCTACCTACTGTCTTAAAATATTCTCATGGATGCATCTTAAGGATTCCATTTCCTCTAAACCTTTCACACGGTGACTACCCCAGTTAATGTTGGGGGAGTTGAAATTCCCCATCACTACCCTATTACCGCTCTGAAATTTGCCTATATATCTGCACTTCTATTTCTCTTGGACTGTTAGGGGGCCGATAGAACACTCCCAGCAATGTGATTGCTCCTTTTTGTTTTTTAAATTCTACCCATACGGCTTTGTTTGAAGAGCCCTCTAAGATGTCATCCCTGCTTACTGCTGCAATTGATACCCTGATCAAAATTGTGACAACCCCTCCTCTTTTACCTCCTTCGCTGTCTTGCCTGAAGATCCTGTATCCTGGAGTATTGAGCTGCCAATCTTGCCCCCTCTCAACTATGTCTCAGTGACAGCAATGACATCATTCCCCATGTTTTAATCTGGGCCCTCAACTCATCTGCCTTGTTCATCAGATTCCTTGCATTGAAATAAATACCATCCAATCTTGACAAACTCCCTGGTGACTTAACTGGTCTATAACCTCTGTGCCTTCCTGACTCCCTTGCTGTTGCTTCTAAGTTTGGTGTTTTATTCATTTACAGGATGTGGGCATCGAGCATTTATTGCCCAGCCCTAACTGCCCTCCATTTCAGATGGCAGTTGAGAGTCAATCACATTGCTGTGGATTTTATTTTATTCTGATTTTCCCCATTACAAATGTATTTTCCACAACCCTTAAATTTGGAATGTTTCAATTCTCTGTGACTAACCTGCACAGCAAACTCAAGGTAAGCTGAAATAAAGAGGTTGGTTTATTTTTACAGGGGAGGGGTTTCACAAGGTCCGCCCCCTTTTTGCACTCACACAATATACAGGGGATAAGAATAAAGGAAGCGGGTTCTGGGAATGACCACAATAAAATACAAGTTATGGTTTTCCATGTATCCAGAGTCCAGAATCCAAAGTCTAATGGAATGTTTCTTCAGAGGGAGGTTTACTGTTGCGGGAGATCTGTCTTTCCAGCAGCGAGACTTCCACGATGGGGGAAGACACGGAGAGTGAGTCAGTCTGGGAGGCACAAGTTCCAATGTTTCAGCCCTTTGCAGTTTTGATGAGGGTCAGAGTTCTTACTGCTGCCACGCGCTTGATGGTAAGATGTGGACAGCACAGTCTGCTTGCCTGGAGCTACTCTTCCCTTCAGAGATCCAGCAGCGACTGCCTGAGTTCAGTTCTACAGGACAATGTTACAAGTGCGAGCAGCTTGGGCGAGATCATGTGACACGTCTCCCACCATTCCTCCGATATGTTGGATAAAGGATGTATTTTCCCAGGGCTGGAAACTTGAGGTGTTCAGTTGGAATCCGGGTTTTGTTTTTTATTCTTAGAGACACTGGCTGCAGGTTGACTAATTGGGCCCCCTTGTTGAAACCTCCATGTTGGAACAGTTAACGCTGAGGCCATTGGCACCATTATTGGAGATTAGGACCAGATGCACTTGTTGGTAACTGGTTGGAGACATCCTGTCTGCTGGGACAGTGTGTGGGCTCGGCTGGAATGTTCATGTGATGCGACGTGTGTCACATTCCAGGACGTTTGCGCCGTTAGCCTTTGTTCTCTTTGAAACTGCTCAGAAACCAACATGTGACCATACCGTCAGCCCAGCAATTTGAACAGCATTTTATAAAAGACTTTATAAAGTAGTCCAGCTGACATACATATATATATATTTCCTCCCCGTCTTGATGGTGTCAAACTTTTAATTGAAACTTTTTTTAAAAATCTGTTTAACTTGTTGCCTTTCTACCTCATAACAGTTAATTAATCTTTTGAATTTACCATTTGAAGTGTTCTTTCTGGCTGAATGGATGATTCTTGCAAAACTTGATTTAATTTGCAGGGGGATTTCTTAAAAACCTGTACCCGATAAATCACCCTATTGTTTGTGAACTCGCTGGTGTGTCCTGAGGTGGCCTAACTGAGTGAATCCCTTCCCACAGTCAGTGCAGGCGAACGGTCTCTCCCCGGTGTGAACGCGCTGGTGCGTCAGCAGGTTTGATGAGCGACTGAATCCCTTCCCACACACGGAGCAGGTGAACGGTCTCTCCCCGGTATGAACTTGCTGGTGCTTTAGCAGGTTGGAGGAATCAGCAAATTTCTTCTCACACTGAGAGCAGGTGAATGGTCTCTCCCCGGTGTGAACTCGCTGGTGTTTCTGGAGGGCGGATAACTGATTAAATCCCTTGTCACACACGGAGCAGAGGAACGGCCTCTCTCCAGTGTGAACTCGCCCATGTTTCAACAGGGTGGATGAATCAGCGAATCTCTTCCCACAATCGGAGCAGGTGAATGGCCTCTCCCCAGTGTGAACCCGCAGGTGTCTCGATAGTGTAGATGATTCAGTGAATGCCTGGCCACAATCAGAGCAGGTGAATGGCTTCTCCCCGGTATGGCGGCGTCGATGGATTTCCAGCTGGGAAGGGCAAATAAATCCCCTCCCACATTCCCCACATTTCCACGGTTTCTCCATGATGCAGGTGTCCTTGTGTCTCTCCAGGTCAATGACAATTTGAAGCTTGTGCACACACACCGTACGATCTCTCCCCACTGTGAATGGTGCAATGTTCTTTTCAGACTGTGTAACTTTTTAAAGCTCTTTCCACAGTTCATACAATGGAATACGCTAACTTGTGTATGTGTGACTCAGTGATTTTCCAGTCACACTGATGTTTAAAATCCTTAGAAGCAGGTGGAGCAGACAAACATTTCTCCTTCTAGATTCAAAGGCTGATGATATTCAGGTCACGATGAACTGAGTGACTGTCAGATCTCAACGTGGCGTTTTGTTTGAGATTTCTGTCTGTCAACGCTCCCCTTCCAGTAACCTGTGAAAGGAGTTTATAAAAGTCATTACTGCCAGTACAGGAGAGAAATTCAGTTCTAGTTTTTATGGAACACTCTTTCTTCTTTCATTTAGTGAAAAGGTGTCAATCTCCATCCCACACACTCTCCCTCCATTCTCACTCTGCTGTATCTAATATTCATCCTCCCGATTCTGCTGAAGGTGCGGATTCAGGCTGATTGATGGATCCATGTCCCGAAAGACGTGCTCGTTAGATGAATTGGACATTCTGAATTCTCCCTCTATGTACCCGAACAGGCGCCGGAGTGTGGCGACTATGGGATTTTCACAGTAACTTTATTGCAGTGGTAATGTAAGCCTATGTGTGACAACAATAAAGATTATTATTATTATGTCCACTGCTTCCTGTCCTGGACACAGAGACTTTAAAATCTTCATGCAGGCTGCCAGACAGATATATGTCTATATTACTGAACTAAAAATGTATGTAACATACAGACTGGATTCACTTCCTTTCCCTTCAGTTCCGGCATGGTAACACAATGGTTAGCATCACTGCCTCCCAGTGGCAGGAACCCAGGTTCAATTCTGGCCTTGGGTGGCTGTCTGTGTGGGGTTTGCACTTTCTCCCAGCATCTGCGTGGGCTTCTTCCGGGTGCTCCGGTTTCCTCCCACAGTCCAAAGATGTGCAGGTTACGTGGATTGGCCATATTAAATTTCCCCTTAGTGTCTAAAGATGTGTAGGTTCGGTTAAGGGGCTATTGGGATAGGGTGGGGGAGCGGGCTTGGGTTGAGTGCTTTTTCAGAGGGTCAGTGCAGACTCAATGGGCCGAATGGTCTCATTTTGCACTGTAGGGATTCTATGATTCCTGCAAGTCATCAATTGAAGGCCAGAATGAGACAAAAAAGGAAAGGGGGAGAAAAGAAAGTGTTGTACTCACAGATGTTGGAGACAGGAGGACGTTCTAGCCCGTGCAAAGCTCAATCTTCACCCAGAGCGAGGAGCAGCATCTCGCTGGTGACTGATGAGGACGTTCACAAGCTCATTGTCCAATTTCCCGACTCAGACAACGGGGGACCTCTGATTGGCTGCAGGAGCAGAGTCCTTCCGGTTTCCCATTGGTCAGTCCCCCGCTGACAGACAATGAGGGGCGGAACCCCACGTGGGGCTGGGAGAGACCTTTCCCTCCAGCCGCGCTGAGCTGGTGTCCAATGGGAAAGGCTGGAAGACCCGGCCACACAATGGTCAGTGCGCCGCTTTGTCCCGGTCCCCGCCTCACCCCGCACATGCGCATTCGTCCCGGAAAGCTGAACATGCGCATTCCGAAACCAACAACCAGCACCTGCGCAATTTCGATTGACAGCTTCGCACTGATTCCGGCCAATGGAAGAATTGGAGGATCGGAAAAACTCTGAGCCTTCAGCCAATCAGCGCGCGGGCTTTATGTGAATTACTATTGAGCTTCACAAAGACTGAAACCTCCTCCTGTCTCCAGCATCTGTCAGTAAAACACTTTTTCCCCCCCTTTTCCATTTATTTTCTCATTCTCACCTTCAATTGGTCACTTGCAGCAACTGAAGGGAAAGGAAGTGAATCCAGGGAGGGTGCAGACTCTGCAAAGCTTGGCCCAGGTGTGGTGGTATGTATTAGGGGTATTAAGGTACCCTGTGATGCCGAGAGGCTATTGGTGGATAGACACTGGATCCCGATGGGGTCGGCTGCCTACTGGCTCCACCCAGTAAGGCGGAGTATAAGAGCCCGGGTTCTCCCAGCAGCCGCATTCTGTAACTGTGCTGCTGGGGAACAAGTCTGCGTAATAAAGCCATCGTTCGACTCCTCATCCCATCCCATCCCATTCCATCTCGTGAGCGATTGATTGTGCTACAATTTATTACGCAAACTTTAAAGGACATGGAGCTCCGAATCATTCCGGAGTGTCTGCGAATCAGCCCCCACGCGGCAAACGCAGCGGCCACTTTTAAACATTGGTTAGCATGTTTTCAGGGATACCTCTGAACGGCCCCTGGCATACCTACAGAAGACCAGAAAATGCAGGTCCTGCATGCCAGGGTGAGCCCTGAAATCTACACTCTCAGAGGATGCGGACGATTTCCAGGCGGCGCTCGCCATGCTGACAGGAATCTACGTTCGGCCCGTCAACCAGGTCCACGCACGCCACCAGCTCGCAACGAGACGGCAAATCCCTGGGGAATCACTGGACGAATTCTACAGTGCGCTGTTAATACTGGGGAGAAACTGCAACTGCCCATTGGTTTTGGCTAACGAACACACAGAGTTACTGGTCTGAGATGCGTTCATGGCAGGTATGCTTTCATCCCAAATTCGCCAGCGATTGCTGGAAAGAGACACACTAGGCCTCAAAGAGGCACGGGCCCTCGCGGCCTCAAAGAACAAAGAATTGTACAGCACAGGAACAGGCCCTTCGGCCCTCCAAGCCCGTACCAACCATGCTGCCCGACTAAACTACAATCTTCTACACTTCCTGGGTCCGTATCCCTCTATTCCCATCATATTCATGTATTTGTCAAGATGCCCCTTAAATGTCACTATCGTCCCTGCCTCCACCACCTCCTCCGGTAGCGAGTTCAAGGCACCCACAACCCTCTGTGTAAAAAACGTGCCTCGTACATCTACTCTAAACCTTGCCCTCTCACCTTAAACCTATGCCCCCTAGTAATTGACCCCTCTACCCTGAGGAAAAGCCTCTGACTATCCACTCTGTCTATGCCCCTCATAATTTTGTAGACCTCTATCAGGTCGCCCCTCAACCTCCGTCGTTCCAGTGAGAACAAACCGAGTTTATTCAACCGCTCCTCATAGCTAATGCCCTCCATACCAGGCAACATCTGGTAAATCTCTTCTGCGCCCTCTCTAAAGCCTCCACATCCTTCTGGTAGTGTGGCAACCAGAATTGAACACTATACTCCAAGTGTGGCCTAACTAAGGTTCTATACAGCTGCAACATGACTTGCCAATTCTTATACTCAATGCCCCGGCCAATGAAGGCAAGCATGCCTATGCCTTCTTGACTACCTTCTCCACCTGTGTTGCCCCTTTCAGTGATCTGTGGACCTGTACACCTAGATCTCTCTGACTTTCAATATGTTTGAGGGTTCTACCATTCACTGTATATTCCCTCCCTGCATTAGACCTTCCAAAATGCATTACCTCACATTTGTTCGGATTAAACTCCATCTGCCATCTCTCCGCCCAAGTCTCCAAACAATCTAAATCCTGCTGTATCCTCTGACAGTCCTCATCGCTATCCGCAATTCCACTAACCTTTGTGTCATCTGCAAACTTACTAATCAGACCAGTTACATTTTCCTCCAAATCATTTATAGACACTACAAACAGCAAAGGTCCCAGCACTGATCCCTGCGGAACACCACTGGTCACAGCCTCCAATTAGAAAAGCATCCTTCCATTGCTACTCTCTGCCTTCTATGACCTAGCCAGTTCTGTATCCACCTTGCCAGCTCACCCCTGATCCCGTGTGACTTCACCTTTTGTACTAGTATACCACGAGGGACCTTGTCAAAGGCCTTACTGAAGTCCAAATAGATAACATCCACTGCCCTACCTGCATCAATCGTCTTTGTGACCTCCTCGAAAAACTCTATCAAGTTAGTGAGACACGACCTCCCCTTCATAAAACCATGCTGCCTCTCACTAATACATCCATTTGCTTCCAAATGGGAGTAGATCCTGTCTCGAAGAATTCTCTCCAGTAATTTCCCTACCACTGAAGTAAGGCTCCCTGGCCTGTAGTTCCCTGGATTATCCTTGCTACCCTTCTTAAACAGAGGAACAACATTGGCTATTCTCCAGTCCTCCGGTGTTGATTCCCAAATTTCTTTATCCGTCAGTCTGGCCTCAATAAAAATCGAGATGGATTTGCAAGTAAAAAGAAGTTATTTTATTCAGCTTGCAAGCTACCTAGTCCACAGTGATACAGATAACATGTTGCTTTCTGCAGCCCCGGGAACTAAGTGAAGGTCCCAGACAAAGAGATCAGTACTCATACATTCAAATGGCATCAAGTTTCACATACTCGACACCCATAGGTCATCCTATGTCCCTCCTGACTTGTTTGATCTATTCTGATTGGCTCACTTCCAATCCCTTTCTCCGGCCTCTATCAATACAGCATCACTCTCATAGACACACCTCTTCCTGCTTTTTCCATGCGGTCTAAAATCCTTTGTCTCTACTTGCCAGAATCAAAGTGGCTTATTTCTACATTACATTAACCAATATCTCTAAAGTAACTATTTTATATCACATTCGTCATTCCCTCCTTTTATCATTCCATGATAACCGAACTATCCAATCCATAGCTACGGTTCCTCATCTAAAAAGATCCGTCGCTGCATTTCCAATTCCTGTCTCAGCCCCCCTTCATCTGCTTCACCCTCATGGATTTTAACAGTTAAATTTTTTTTTTTTGGTTAAATTTTACCCATCACACATTTAAGGATGGCCAGGCCCACAAAGATGCAGCCGATAGCTACCACTAGATACATGGCCATATTTATCAACCAGTCCTTCCAAACTCCAAATCCCCAGTTACCCCAAGAGCCAGGATCCTGCATTCTGTCCAGGTGATCCCATATGTGATCCATAAATTTAGTGATGTTAGCGGTCAAGTCCTGAACTCCCATGATACACTTGCCCTGCACTATGGCGCATACCCCACCCTCACGGGCCAAAAGATAGTCAAGAGCATACCGGTTCTGCATTGCAAACAACCGTAGCTGAGACAATTCCTTGGTTATTGCCCCGAGGGCTCCCAAGGTTTACTACCCGGGTTTTCCTCAGTTTGGCCTTTAACTAACTTAAGTGTATCTCCCGGTAACCTACGTTCTAGCTGTACTTCCCTTTTCATACGCCCCGTCCTCTCTCTAGTCCCTTTCACTTTCTCATAGCCTCTTCCTACGCTCTTCTGACAGCCTGATATTACCTTTATTGCACCACTCTTAACACATCCAAAATCGAATTTACATGTATTCCAAAAACAAGGCAATGTCCATATAATGTTCCCTTCCCATCGCCGGGACCGGTGCAACTGCTTCATGACTCCTGCATTCTCCTTAACTTTGATGACCTTCCATGAGTCGATACCATGTCCTCGTATATGGGGGCAGCGAAGAACATCACCTTTGCAGAGGTGATGTAACCTTGTAGATTGGTTGGGGCTACACAGATACATAATATTCCCCTTTTCCATGTCCATCGCCAATAACACGCCAAGCGAAGTGAGGCCAAATATTAGACAGACGATGCGTAGCCACTCCATCATGCTCCACACCTGTAATATAGCACTGGAGAAGGGAGGCAGGTTAGTATCCGACCTTTTACAGTAGTGGAGATGGACTCAATTTACAGTGATGTAGGTGGACCCAAGCACTTCGCCCCTTCACTTTAACTGCTGTGGGGGTGGTAAGGAGAACTTGGAAGGGCCCGTCCCATCGCGGCTCCGACCCCTTCCTAGTCCAATTTTTGACCATGACATAACTACCGGGCTGGACTGAAAGTGAGCTAGGTACTGGGGGCAATGGCTGGTGAGCCGCGCAGACCTGGCCATGGAGTTCCTTGAGCACTTGCGTGAGGGCTAGAACATAGGTGGTCATCTCTTCAGTCATCTGATGAAACTGAACCAGTCTGGGAACCTGCAGGCTCCAGGGCGTTCTAAGGGGCCTGCCATAAAGAATCTCGGCGGGAGAGAGCCGGTCCGGTCCCGCAGGTGTAACCCGCAGCTGGAAGAGGGCAACGGGGAGCAACTTAAGCCATGTCAGTCCCGTGTCTGCTCTTAATGTAGCCAATTTAGTTTTGAGGGTCTGATTGTGTCTCTCAACCAACCCGGCCGCCTGCGGTCTATAAGCACAGTGTAACTGCTGGCGTATGCCCAACTGGGAGCAAAACTCCTTGTTAATTTGTCCAATAAAATGAGGCCCATTATCAGAACTTAACTGAGCTGGTATACCATACCGGGGAATGATTTCCCTCATCAAGACTTTAACCACAGTAGCAGCTTTATTATCGATAGACGGATACGCCTCAACCCATCTGCTGAACACATCCACAATGACCAAAACATATTTATAACATTGACACCTTTCCAACTCAATGTAATCCATTTGGAGCGTCTCAAAGGGACCACTGGGCAACGGGGTTTGCCCCATCCCACAAGGGATACCTTTTCCGGTGTTATATCGCTGACAAATCAAACACCGATTACTGATACTTTGGGCCAACCCCTGCATTTTAGGGTGCCACCAAGTGTCCAGCAACAAATCACTAGTCCCTCGAGCCCCACAATGAGTTGCAAAGTGTACACATTCGATGACCCATAAAGCCAGTACATCAGACATACAAGTCTGATGTGCAGGCGTGGTCCATAAAGAGGAAACAGAATCATATGTACAACCTAACCATTTCCACATTTGTTTATCACTCTCAGGAGCGTCCGCCTGTAACCTTATGACGTCTTGGATGGTTGGCATTGACTTGTCAGAAGCAGACATATTTATAGTAGATCGTTTAGTCTGACTTAACATCTTAGGCACCATCACTTGCTGAATTTGCGCGGCTGTTCGCGCTGCACAATCTGCTCGTTCATTACCAACGTCAACTGGGGTTGTACCATTCGTGTGGGCAGTGCATTTAATAACGGAAATCTGCGCGGGCATAAGGAGGGCCTGCAGTAGGTCATTAACTAAACCCCGGTGGGATATTTGACCACACATAATCATGTCAGGTTGTTCTGACGAAATGTCACTCAAATCGCCCCTTATTGTGGTAGTTTCCTGAATCAAGGCTAAACAGTCGTGGCCAGGTGCATCTTCATGGACAGGGGGTCCACTAAGAAAACAGGCTGGATTGATAGTGGTACAGTATTTAAATGTCAGACGTGGATTGTTCAAAAGGTATATCTCATACCTATTCTGACGAGCTGCGGTATGATGCTGAGTCTGCAGTTGCCTCAGTAGTGCGATGACCGAGTGGGAGCTATACACCGTAATCCTGTTGGAGGGTGAGAGCATGTAACGGCTGTGCGATGGCATTGATTGAACGTACATCATGTACTAATCGGTACTGGTCTGGTTTGGCTGGTTTCGGCACAGCAAGTATGGGGGTGTTACATTCTGATTGGCAAGGGACCAAAATACCCTGTTTCAACAGCTCTTGAATTAATTTATCTATTGATGGAGCAGCTTGAGATTTCAGGGGGTATTGCCGAATGGAAGGTAGCTTTACATGATCCTTAATCGTCACCTTAATAGGTGTAACATTTGTCTTTCCCACTTGTGATGGGTATTCCGCCCAGACCTGTGGATTGACATATTCCAACACATCATGTCCCCTGTGATGCTGCAGTCGAGTGTTAATCGTTTCAGGGACCTCAAAATATTTTATGGTAGTGCCGTCCGGCATGACTTGAAGTGCGTAGTCTGTTGGATCCGAATGATCCACTGCCCTCCTTACCATTCGCCCCATATCCCTGGCATGGTACTGGTCATGGACCTGACGTGTAATATGAGGGCTCACCGAAGCTGACTGTGGCCATAAATGTGGTGATATTGTAACAAAATCGGCTGTACCTTCTTTTCCCGTGACTGTGGCTGTAACCTTGACTGGCCATTCGGTCTCAAGTAATGGCCGGTATTTGTCCTCCAACTCCCTGTTTCATCCAGTTCTGTCATAGGCCAGGGTAACGTGATGCAGTAACTGTTCAACGTCTAACGTCCACCACTGGGGGGTGATAGAAATATAGCACTGTTGTCTCATCCTCCATGATGTAACCGTTACCCCCTCATCTCCGCATTCTAGCTGTAGCTGGAAGATACACAGTAAATCTCGGGCCAACAAGTTACAGTCCAATTCAGTAGTCACTACAACCTGATGCTCTGCAGACTTATTCTCCTAAGTGACTGTCACAGGTTCAGAAATAGGATACTCACACACCTGTCCTTGGAACCCTGACAATTGCTGCGTGTGGTCGGATAATGGTAATTTAAGTGCTGATTGCACAGAAGACATGGCTGCCCCGTCCTCTTCTTCCAGTAGACCAATGGCCCCTCAGAGGGGGCTGCGGTTGTAGAGCTATTGATTCGTTCGGTGGGCCATAAAAAGGGGGTGAGGGTCCCTGTGGGTGGGTTTGGTATCCTCCTCTTCGCTGATCCACCCACCCAAAGTCACTATATTGGGGCTCCTGCTGGTAAACTACCATTTCTGCCGCTTGTTGAGGTCGCAGATCATCCTTTTTCATTACATACTCAGTCTTAACCTTTGTAACTGAGCCTCCTTCTTGGCCTACACCCTCCTTCCAATAAAATCTGACTGCCCTTGCCATCTGGGAAGGGTCGTTCTCTGTCCAATTCATGTTATTACATTTCACAGCAGTAACCACAGAAGGTGGTAGGCAATGCATTAACATAGCACAATATTGAGGGGAATTCTGACCATTTTGATACAGCAAATCGCCTGACTGCCCCCGGTAGATTTCATTAAAACGCTCCAGAAATTCCTCTGGCTCTTCAGTCTTCTTAGGTTTTAGGTCTAAGATAACAGAAAGATTTATGGGCCTTTGAAATGTGCTATTCAACGCATTCAAGATCTGTGTCCTTCTATCGTCGTCTAACGCATAGGCCTGCTGAAGTGCGGCATGACTAGCATAATTCAGGTGGTTAAGATAATTGCGGTACTCTGCTGGGGTTAAAATCTGCTGGACTAGGGCCCAGAGGTCCCTTAAATCAGCTTGATAAATTGAGATGGTAGTTCTCAAGGAATCCATGAAGGCAGCAGGAGATTTTTTCTATCTGGGATTGTAGACATAATAGCCATCATCTCACTGGGTGTCCATGGGAAGTAAACGTCTATCGTGGGGTTCGCTCCCACAGTCACTGCGTCGGGGTTTCGCATCTTCCTAATCGGTAACTGTCTCCGAATGTCACCAGGGGGCACTCTAGCTATTTCCCCTGGTTGTTCCAAGACTTCAACGTCTCTCCCTGTCACTAGGGGGAGTTCTTTCTCTTCAAAAGAAGTTGTTTCAGCTTCCTTTGTTCCTGAATCTTGTGGTTTCTCCTTAGTTTGGGGAGACTTAGGTGATATGCTTAATTGTTTCTGGTGAGCGTCAAGCCCCTCTCTCGCTGTCCGAGATCTTGTCCTAGAGCTAACGGGGCTTGTGGGACAGAGTTCCTTTTGCTCTTCCGGTTGTGAAGTTGGTAAATCAGGACCCACACTATCACCCACACTATCATCCAAAAGGGCTTGAGTTCCTGGCATATTTGAAATCTGGGGAGCAATGACTGGGTATATATTATTGTACTCTGGTGGTTCTGGAATGAGCGCAGACCATGCTATGGGTGCAGACCAAACTTTTACTGACTTTTCCAAATTATTGAATTTTTCTTCTTCTGTCAATTCAAGGCCAGCCATTGAACTACGTAGCTCATCTCTTGTGTGACCCATGTCCTTCCTCTACTTGCGCTTTTTTTTTTAAACTTAAAAATGTTTGAAAATTCAAATTGAATTACTGCAACTTGCAAGCTTAGCTCCTCTGATCTCAACTCAGAACTAAATTTACAATTTGCTTAACACAAACTTGTACAACATTTACAACTTAATTATTTCTTTATCTTAACAATTTTTCTTTTAACAAGTTTTTTTTCTTTTACATACACATAAGTATTAGCAAAATCAACTATCATCTCCAGATTTACACTTTTTAAAATGGTGTCCATGATCTTCTTTAAGTTTCTATTAATCTCCAGATAAAATGAGATAAACCTTATTTCAAGTAAGTAAAACTTAAGATTCTGGCAATTTCAATCAATTGCTTTCGAAAATAATAACTTTTATCAAAGAGGTGGAGAAACCCACTGGTTTCCTTTAATTAATTCAAAACGTAACTTTGCTGGTGTTCACTGACTCAAAGGAAAGGTATCCGATTACACTACAGACTGGTGCTGTTATCTCAAGGCCTGAGTGAGAAGCACTGTCTGTCTTTTACTTTGCCTGCTGCTATTAACCCTTTGAGAGACTTCTGCTTCAACCAATATGCAGCATTCCCCACAATCTCAACTAGTCCTCGGAATGCGTTTTTTGCCAATACAGTCCAAGGAGACAATTTTAGCTTAATCAACTATATTTTTAACACACACACACATAGAGGTGAACCATTTTCAATTTCAAATGTTGCATCAAACTCCCATAACGTAACCCAACCGAATTAACTCACAAATGAAGTTGAACCATTTATATTTTAAATGTCACATCAACAATACAGCCTACCCCAGCCAAATTAACGCACAAATGAAGTTGAACCATTTATATTTTAAATGTCACATCACCAATACAGCCTACCCCAGCCGAATTAACGCACAAATGAAGTTGAACGATTTATATTTTAAATGTCACATCAACAATACAGCCTACCCCAGCCGAATTAACAATATGAAATCCCATCAATTAAAATGCTAATCCCCAGACTGACCTGTGATTTCGTCGAGGCGGTCTTTCTGTGCAAACCGCGAGTGACCAGACTAATCAGACGATAAGAAGAGGGGAACAATCAATGCGCGGTCATTTTCCAGTTCTACATTGAGGGCCCTCGTTCCCCATCCTCCTGTTCATAATCAGTCTAATTCTGATTTCGCAGTTGGACCAGGATCGCCCTGAGAAATCCCGGTTTTCGGCACCAAATGTTGATTCCCAAATTTCTTTATCCGTCAGTCTGGCCTCAATAAAAATCGAGATGGATTTGCAAGTAAAAAGAAGTTATTTTATTCAGCTTGCAAGCTACCTAGTCCACAGTGATACAGATAACATGTTGCTTTCTGCAGCCCCGGGAACTAAGTGAAGGTCCCAGACAAAGAGATCAGTACTCATACATTCAAATGGCATCAAGTTTCACATACTCGACACCCATAGGTCATCCTATGTCCCTCCTGACTTGTTTGATCTATTCTGATTGGCTCACTTCCAATGCCTTTCTCCGGCCCCTATCAATGCAGCATCACTCTCATAGACACACCTCTTCCTGCTTTTTCCATGCGGTCTAAAATCCTTTGTCTCTACTTGCCAGAATCAAAGTGGCTTATTTCTACATTACATTAACTAATATCTCTAAAGTAACTATTTTATATCACATTCGTCACCGGGACATCACCTGAAGACAGTGAGGATCCAAAGATTTCTGTCAAGGCCTCAGCAATTTCCTCTCCAGCCTCCTTCAGTATTCGGGGTAGATCCCATCAGGCCCTGGGGACTTATCTACCTTAATATTTTTTAAGACGCCCAACACCTCGTCTTTTTGGATCTCAATGTGACACAGGCTGTCTACACACCCTTCTCCAGACTCAACATCTACCAATTCCTTCTCTTTGGTGAATACTGATGCAAAGTATTCATTTAGTACCTCGCCCATTTCCTCTGGCTCCACACATAGATTCCCTTGCCTATCCTTCAGTGGGCCAACCCTTTCCCTGGCTACCCTCTTGCTTTTTATGTACGTGTAAAAAGCCTTGGGATTTTCCTTAACCCTATTTGCCAATTACTTTTTGTGACCCCTTCTAGCCCTCGTTCGATGTGGCATCACAGAACGCCCGTGCCTACGCCCCCGACCGCGCGGCAGCCCCTTGGGCACCGTGGACCCCCGCCGCGACCGAACCCCCGGGACCCCCCCGCAGGCCTGCGCTGCCAGAGCGGCAGATCACTCGGGGGGGGGGCCCCGCTGCTACTTTTGTGGGCAGGGGAAACACCCCCGAATGCGCTGCCCGGCCCGCTCGGCCCTCTGTAAAGGGTGCAGCAAAAGGGGGCACTTTTTAGCAGTGTGCCAGGCCCGGGGGTAGCCGCAATCTCCGGGGGAGAACCCCAAACTCAACCCTCCCAGCGATCCATGTGCGGCCAACGGGCGCCGCCATCTTGTGTCCCGGACTCCATGCCTCCGACAACGTGCGATCCATGGGCGGCGCCATCTTGTCCACCCCCGACCGTGTGCGCCCCGTGGACGCCGCCATCTTGGCTGACAGCTAAGGACCCCGGGATGGGCGGCTCTATCACGTTTTAAGGGTTCACTAACGGGGTCTCGGTCTTCCAACGGGAGATGGACTGAATGGTTGACCTGTCCGGTTTGCGGGCCACGTTCCCGTACCTCGACAACGTCACCATCTGCGGCCACGACCAGCAGGACCACGACGGCAACCTCCGCAAATTCCTCCAGACCGCGAATGCCCTGAATCTCACATACAACAGGGAGAAATGCGTGTTTAGCACTGACCGTCTAGCCATCCTCTGGTGATAGGCCCAGACCCCGAACGAATGCGCCCCCTCATGGAGTTCCCCCTCCCCCACTGCTCCAAGGCCCTGAAATGCTGCCTGGGCTTTTTCTCTTATTACGCCCAGTGGGTCCCCAACTACGCGGACAAGGCCCGTCCGCTAATCCAGTCCACGGTTTTTCCCCTGTCGACAGAGGCCCGCCAGGCCTTCAGCCGCATCAAAGCGGATATCGCAAAGGCCACGATGCACGCGATCGATGAGTCCCTCCCCTTCCAAGTCGAGAGCGACGCGTCCGACGTAGCTCTGGCGGCAACCCTCAACCAAGCGGGCAGACCCGTGGCCTTCTTTTCACACACCCTCCACGCTTCAGAAATCCGCCACTCCACAGTGGAAAAGGAGACCCAGACCATAGTGGAAGCTGTGCGGCATTGGAGGCATTACCTGGCCGGTAGGAGAATCACTCTCCTCACTGACTCACGGTCGGTGGCCTTCCTGTTCGATAATGCACAGCGGGGCAAGATCAAGAACGACAAGATCTTGCGGTGGAGGATCGAACTCTCCACCTATAACTATGAGATCTTGTATCGTCCCGGAAAGCTGAACGAGCCCCCCGATGCCCTATCTCGCGGCACATGTGCCAATGCACAAGTGGACCGTCTCCGAACCCTCTATGAGGACCTCTGCCACCCGGGGGTCACTTCGTAAAGACCCGCAACCTGCCCTACTCCATCGAGGAGGTCAGGACCGCCACCAGGAACTGCCAGATCTGCGCAGAGTGCAAGCCACATTTCTACCGGCCAGATGAAGCGCACCTGGAAAGGCTTCCCGTCCCTTTGAACACCTCAGTCTGGACTTCAAAGGCCCCCTCCCCTCCACCGACCGCAACACCTAATTCCTGAACGTGATTGACGAATACTCCCGGTTCCCTTTCGCCATCACCTGTCCCGACATGACCGCGGCCACGGTCATTAAAGCCCTCTGCACCATCTTTACACTGTTCGGTTTCCCCGCCTACATACATAGCGATAGGGGGTCCTCCTTCATGAGAGACGAACTGCGTCAATTCCTGCTCAGAAAGGGCGTCGCCTCGAGCAGGACGACCAGTTACAACCCTCGGGGGAACGGTCAGGTAGAGAGGGAGAACGGAACGGTCTGGAAGACTGTCCTGCTGGCCCTACGGTCCAGAAGTCTCCCAGTTCCCCGCTCGCAGGAAGTCCTCCCAGATGCCCTCCACTCTATCCGGTCGCTGCTGTGTACAACAACGAATCAAACACCTCACAAACGCCTCGTCTTCCCTAGGAAATCCTCCTCCGGAATGTCACTTCCGACCTGGCTGGCAGCCCCGGGACCCATCCTGCTCCGAAAGCATGTGCGGATGCGCAAATCGGACCCGTTGGTCGAGAGGGTCATCTCCTCCAATCGTACCCCGATGGCCGACAGAACACGGTCTCCCTGCGGGACCTGGCACCCGCCGGAGCTCAACACACCCCCCCAACACCAGTCACCCCCTCTGGAGCTCCACAACCCCCCCAAACACAAATCACCCCCTCCCTCGCACCGGCGCACCCCACAGCCGCCCCCTTCCCGGGTGGATCGGTCCTTCCCCCGGCCCCGAATAGGGGTATTGGAGCGGGAAGAGGCATTGCAACGCTCCCAGAGACGACGGGGCCGAACCAGCGCCTGCATCACCACCGGGGCTAAGGCGATCGGTGAGGACGACCAGGGCACCCATTCGACTCATCGAATCAGCATAGTAAAGCAAGAAATGCCTCTGTAAATAATTTTTTGGGTTGCCCAGTAAAAGCGGCATTGTAAGTAGTACTAGTAGTGATATCGGAGCGAAGCCGCCGTGTTAGCGGCATCCTAAGTACCGACTCTGTAAACCCCTACCACCATACGGCCCACTACCCCGCCGGGTTCTTTTTTAACAAGGGGTGAATGTGGTATGTATTAGGGGTATTAAGGTACCCTGTGATGCCGAGAGGCTATTGGTGGATAGACACTGGATCCCGATTGGATCAGCCGCCTACTGGCTCCACCCAGTAAGGCGGAGTATAAGAGCCCGGGTTCTCCCAGCAGCCGCATTCTGTAACTGTGCTGCTGGGGAACAAGTCTTCGTAATAAAGCCATCGTTCGACTCCTTCTTATCCCATCTCATGAGTGATTGATTGTGCTACACCAGGTCGCTCTCTTAAAGACATTGACATCCTTTGTTCCCTCAGCTTGACACATTTATTTGTCTGGCTCGAATGAAGGGAGAGTTTGTGGGATGGGGATTGACAGCTTTTGGGGAACGAGAGGGGAAAGAATATTCCATAAAAAACAGAATTGTCTTTCCTGAATTTCTATCCTGTACTGAGTAATTATTTTTGGAAACTCCTTTTACAGGATGTTTAAAGGAGGAAATTTTCAGACAGAACACTCAAGAACTCGCAAGCCAGATATCATGTCAGCATCTGACATAGGAATTCAGTTTCACAGGGCCTGAATATCATTGGCCTTTGAGTCGAGAGGGAAAAATGTTTGTTTTGTCTACCTCGAAAGATTTTAACCATCAGTGTGACTGGAAAAGCCCCGAGACACACACACCCGAGTGAGAGTGTTCCAGAGCACTGACTGTGGAAAGAGCTTTAACCAGTTACACAGCCTGAAAAAACATCACACCATTCACAGCGGGGAGAGACTGTACACGTGTTCTGTGTGTATGAGCTGAGAAGTCAATTAATTATCAAACCTTGAGAGTCTCATAAACACCTGCCCAATGGGGAAACTGTGGAAATATAGGGACTGTGATGGGATAGAAAGCCTCATCTTAGCTGGAAATTCATCGACATATTCACACTGAGGAGATGCCGTTCACCTGCTCTGAGTGTGGGAGAGGATTCACCAAGTCTTTCAACCTGAGCCATACGACCAGTGGAAAATGAAGTGGAGATGTGGACATGGGCCATATCCCTACCAAGGAGGAAACCAGGTCTGGCCTCGGCACTGTCACTCCCTAACAAAAGGAAAATCAGAAGCAAAGTATTCTGGGAGCTGGGTGCCCGTCAGTTGGAGCCTGCTTAAAGTTTGGATCGTCCATTAGGGTTTCATTGATGAGGTTTACAAGAAAGATGATCTGTTGGATGTCTATGATGCACAGTTGGACTTTGACAGATTGTGAATGAGGGTGAAAGAATCTTTAGCAGATCGAGATATCACAACAAAAGACAGAATTGGAACAGCACTAATAGGTGAATGAACCCCAGGAATGACTGGCGAACAATTAGCAGGAGTTTCAGGTCAGACTGAAAATATCATTATTTTGCCAAATGGCAAACTGCAGTTCCTAATTCATAGACTCAGATTAAAGTTCATTTTCCAGCCTTAAACATTTTAAATTCTCTTTTCGAGATAAGTTCAAAATGGCTTCGTTTTGAACCAAGAACTGGTTCTTTATTTGGCCAAGATCTTCCTTGGGCCACTTTAAGAACATCATCCAGATGCTGTTTCTGCTCAAGCAGAAAGGTTTGATATTCTCGCTTGGTCTGAGCTTTAAACAATTCTCAATCTGTCAGTTTCTCCTGATCCCATTCAGATCGGATTCCATTGAATTATTTCTGAGTAACATCAACAGCCTCTTCGTTTTGGATCTTGCATTTTCTTTCTGATACTTTGAATCTTCCACACATTTCACCAATCAGTTTACACCAATCGTTCTGAGGTTGTGACTGGTCTTTTGATCTCAGTCCAGTGGATTGGATTTTTTCCAGCTGTATCCTGCATCTCACTAACAGGACCATTTAGTTCAGTATTAATGGTCATTAACCCTTTCTGCTCATTCTGAGATCTGTATGGTAGGATGCTATTAAAACAAATGTCTTGTTTTTTGCACAAGTAAAATCAAACAGCCAAGTACTTTGTAAACCATGTCTGGGCAGCAACGAAGAGAACAGAAGGAACAGGAAAGAATAGGGAACAGGCTGTTCTTTGCAATTGATACATTCAGTCGAGTGCTGTGAGCCAGGAAGCAGGCTGGTCACAGAGGAGGTGTTGAAGAAACAACCGCAGAGGGAGAGGGACAGCCATCCCCAGGAAACAGGTCAGCTAGAGATAAAGTGCTGAAGACAAAAGGCCAGTTTGTACAGAAGATAATTTTCTTCACTGGACTGAAGACCATTCCCATGTCCTGGTCACTTCGGCAGTACCATGCGGTAATTATTGACTATATTTGACCAATAGATTTATGGTTGTTGTTTGGGAGACAGAGAGTACCAATGGAAGGGTGCTTTTCTGAATGGAAGGCTGTGACTCGTGGTGTTCTGCACAGATCAGTGCTGGGACCTTTGTTGTTTGTAGCATATATAACTGATTTGGAGGAAAATATAGCTGGTCTGATTAGTAAGTTTACGGATGACACAAAGATTGGTGGAGTTGCAGATAGTGAAGAGGATTGTCAGAATCATAGAATTTACAGTGCAGAAGGAGGCCATTCGGTCCATCGAGTCTGCACCGGTCCTTGGAAAGATCACCCCACCTAAGCCCACACCTCCACCCAATTCCCGTAACCCAGTAACCTCACCTAACCTTCTTTGGACATTAAGGGCAATTTAGCATGGCCCATCTTTGGACTGTGGGAGGAAACCGGAGCACCCGGCGGAAACCCACGCAGACAAGGGGAGAGCGTGTACAGACAGTGACCCAAGCCGGGAATCGAACCTGGGACACTGGAGATGTGAAGCAACTGTGCTAACCATTGTGCTACCATGCCATCAGAGGATACAGATCGGTTGGAGATTTGGGAAGAGAAATGGTAGATGAAGCTTAATCCGGTGGGAATTATATAGTAAATGGCAGAATCCTTATGAGTATTGACAGGCAGAGAGGTCTGGGCGTACAAGTCCACAGAGAACTGAAAGTGGCAACGCAGGTGGATAAGATAATCAAGAAGGCCTACAGGTTTGCCTTCATTGGAAGGGAATTGAGTATAAAAATTGGCAAGTCATGCTGAAGCTGTACAGAACCTTAGTTAGGCCACACCTGGAATATTGCGTACGATTCTAGTCGCCACACTAACAGAAGGATGTGGATAGTTTGGCGAGGTTACAGAAGAGGTTTAACAGGATGTTGTATGGTATGGAGGACATTAGCTATGAGAGGTTTGATAAATTCAGATTGTTTTCACTAGAACGACGGAGGTTGAGGGGCGACCTGATAGAGATTGTCACAATTATGAGTGCCATGGACGGAATGGATAGTCAGACGCTTTTTCCCAGGGTGGAGACTGGGGGACATATTTAAGGTGCAACGGAAAAGTTTAGAAGAGATGTGTGAGACAGGTGATTTTACACAAAGAGTGCCTGGAACGTGCTGCTGGGGGAGGTGGTGGAAGCAAATACAACAGCGACGTTTAAGAGGCATCTTGGCGAATACATGAATAGGGATGGGAATAGGGGGATATGGACCCCAGAAGTACAAAAGGTTTTATTTTAGACAGGCATCATGATCGGCGCAGGCTTGGAGGTCCAGGGCCTGTTCCTGTGCTGTATTCCACTCTTTGAGGGTGAAAGAGATCTACCATGAGGAATTAGTGAATTCTCGCGACTACTAAAACTCAGTAGAAATTGGAGTTAAACTTCTCAGATGCAAACAAGAATCTTTATTGCCTCTATTTGATTACAATTGAGAGAAACTTAAATCTATTCTCAATAACGTCCGGCTAGCAAAAGGATTTAAAGAGAAGTAACTTATAAAGAATTTAACTTTCAAAATAATATAGAAATGGTTTCTTGCTCACGGCAAAACAGCTTGCACTTACTTCAAGAGTTAGAGTGGAAAAGTGAAAACATGAAAATAAGGATAGCAAGTAGTTAGATCAAAGTATAGGATGATCCTGGATAAAGATGGCAGTACGGACCATCATGTTTAAGGAGACTCTTATCAGACTTTAAGCATCTATCTACACCTCTATGTCGTCCTAATTGGTTTGGGTTAGAATCAAACATATTTGATTCGATGGTTAGCTGTCAATCCTTAATGTGCAACATAAGTTCTGAATGTTTCATGTCTGAATATTTGTGTATGTTACGGAATGCGATTCTGTGCTATTATCAAGACTGGTTTCGACTGGTTTTCTGCTGACTTTGCTTTATCCACATTGTGAACAATGGTGTCTTCATGTTGCTATGGTGCCTGCTTTGTCCTTGGTCTGATTACAGGTACAGCTCATTTCTTAATGTCAAACTGTCTTTGAAAATATGTTTATTAGAATAATAGTTTTTTCATCTTGCTCAGTGAAAATGTTGTTTTAATCTCCAATTAGTTTATGCATATGTCAGGCTTTTGTGCCTCTGTTGAAGCTGTGTGTTTTATCATGACCTGAGGTTATGAGTGCTGAAATCTTCATTTTAAATGGGTATTAAAACTGGAGCTTAATATTTACACTAACTAGCCGCCTTTTACCTATCAGATTTATCAGGAAGTAGTCGATTACTATCAGACGGAGTATGTGTTCACTGTTAATGTGTTGAAGTATAAGATTGTTCTTTGTAATGTTCCATTATCTTTCTTCTACTTTAATAAATACTTTTATTGTTGTTTAATGAAAGAAAGGTTTGGGTTCTCACAGACATTTCTCACTAATATCCAAAAACATACACACGGAGAAACCAGGCTGAAACACTCTCAAATTTAACTTCCACGTGTTCTGTATCAGGTTTTAGTGCTTTCTGTGCCGGCGTTTGATTTGGAAATTCTACAAAAGCTTTTGCTGCCTCCGTAGTGTCCGTTACTAGAATTGGGCAGCACGGTAGCATGGTAGTTAGCACAATTGCTTTACAGCTCCAGGGTCCAAGGTTCGATTCCCGGCTTTGTTCACTGTCTGTGCGGAGTCTCCTGAGTATGAGCTTCCCCAATGAGGGGGGCGGAGAAACCATTAGTAAACTCCAAGTATAAATAAAGCTGGCCAGTTTGGAACCAGCAGGAAGGAGTGTGCAGCAAGGGAGGTTGCTGCTGCTGTTATATATGTTATTGTAAATAAACGTTATTACTTTGTATCCTTAAAACTCGTGCTGGATTCTTCGTGGCCCTCACAAAACTGGCGACGAAAGTTAAAGTGAATAGCTGTCTACACTGCTGAAGCCACCTCCCTGGATTTTTGTTGGATACAGGTTGGAAGTTGTTTTCTATTATACCATGCCTCTGTACGGACGTTTGGATGTTTTTGATGCTGCGCTGGAAAGCTGGAACCAGTACGCACAACGGATGCGTTACTATTTCCAGGCAAATAATATCACTGAAAATGAGCGCCAGGTGGTCATATTGCTCACCGCCTGCGGCCCGCATACGTTTGGGGTGATTAGGAGCCTTGCGTACCCAGCTGCGCCGGACACCAAAACGTTTGATGAACTTGTGAATATAGTGGGGCAACATTTTAACCCAACCCCGTCCACGATAGTCCAGCGTTACCGGTTTAATACCGCTGAGAGGGCCCCAGGAGAATCCCTTGCCGACTTTCTATCCAGGCTCCGCAGGATTGCGGAGTACTGTGACTATGGTGAGACCTTGTCAGAAATGTTACGCGACCGTTTGGTTTGCGGTATTAACAATGCGGCCACCCAGAGAAAGTTGTTAGCGGAGCCAACATTGACTTTTCAACAGGCCATTCAAATAGTATTGTCCCGAGTGAGCGCAGAACGAGGAGTGCAGGAGCTACAGGGAATGGAAGTGCATGCCTTGGGGCGCAACCCCTTCCGTCTGAAAATGTCCCCCCCCCCCACTCCTGCGGTACCTTGGGCGAGGCAACGTCCAGACCGACGCCAGTGGCCGTCGGACTTTCCTCCCCAAAGGGAGCCTTCTCCAGAACCAATGGGTGAGGAGCCATGTCCGTGTCAGACTTGTAGGCGCCGACCCCGTCGCGGACGGCGGTCCTGGGGGCGCCAGAGGCGCCGTCGTTCTGACCGAAACTGGGACCAGCCCAGGGGCCGTAACAGTGACCAGCCCAGGGGCCGTACCTTCCATGTGGATGAACCTGCGGCAACTACTCATGAGGATGTGGAGTCGGAGGACGACTGCCTGCAGTTGCATTGTGTGGCAGCTCCCCGTGTGTCCCCCATTAAGGTGACAGTACGGGTCAATGGTCACCAGCTTGAGATGGAGTTGGACACTGGCGCAGCGGTCTCCGTGATCGCCCAGAGGACATTCGACCGCATCAAGCAGGGTATACAGACCCTTACATTAACCGACTCACAGGCCAGGTTGGCCACCTACACGGGGGAACCACTGGACATTGCAGGAACTACAATGACCCCTGTTTATGGACGCCAGGAGGGGCGTTTCCCACTTATCGTGGTGCGCGGCCATGGGCCCAGCCTGTTAGGTCGGGACTGGTTGCGCCATTTGCGGTTGCAATGGCAGCACATCCTCCAAACAGTTTCTGAAGGGTTGACTGAGGTGCTAGGACGATACCCAGATGTATTCCAGCCTGGTTTGGGGAAAATAAAAGGGGCCGTAGCCCGTATCCAAGTCGAACCAGGAGCCACGCCGCGCTATTTCCGGGCGCGCCCGGTGCCTTACGCCTTGAATGGCAGCACCAATTGTACCTGTAATGAAGCCAGATGCCACAGTTCGCTTGTGTGGCGACTATAAACTTACAGTGAATACGGCTTCCCGACTCGACTGATATCCAATGCCTCGCATAGAGGATCTCTACGCGAAGCTTGCAGGTGGACTCTCGTTCACAAACTTAGATATGAGTCACGCCTACCTGCAGTTGGAGCTGGACCCTGCCTCCCGACCATATGTAATGATTAATACACACCGGGGCCTGTATGAATATACACGGTTGCCCTTTGGAGTATCCTCTGCCTGCGCAATTTTTCAACGTGTTATGTAGGGCATTTTGAGAGGTTTACCACGTGTTGCTGTCTACTTAGATGACGTTTTGATTACAGGGACGTCGGAGCAGGAACATTTGGAAAATCTGGTGGCTGTCCTTAGACGCCTTTCGGAGGCTGGAGTCCGTTTACGTCGCACAAAGTGCGTATTTCAGGCAAAGGAAGTAGTCTACCTAGGTTATCGGGTGGACCGCGAAGGTTTGCACCCATCGCAGAGAAGGTGCGTGCAATTCAACAGGCCCCGGCCCCGACTGACACTTCGCATCTTCGTTCTTTTCTCGGTCTCGTAAACTATTACGGGAAGTTCCTCCCCAATCTGGCAACTACGCTGGCCCCTTTGCACCTTCTGCTAAAGAAAAATCACACCTGGGTTTGGGGTCAGCCGCAAGAAACTGCTTTCCAGCGGGTGAAGCAACAATTGTCGTCGTCTGGGTTACTAACCCACTACGATCCTGGAAAGCCTTTGCTCGTCACATGTGATGCATCCCCGTATGGTATTGGGGCCGTCCTGTCCCACAAGATGGAGAACGGGGCCGAGCGACCGATAGCTTTCGCCTCCCGCACATTGACTGCAGCGGAGAAAAAGTACGCGCAGATCGAGAAGGAGGGCCTGGCAGTGGTTTTTGCGGTGAAATGCTTCCACCAGTACGTGTATGGCCGCCATTTCACTATCGTGACTGATCATAAGCCTCTGTTGGGACTTTTCCGAGAGGATAAGCCAATACTGCCTATTGCTTCCGCACGGATCCAGCGCTGGGCTTTGTTGCTTGCTGCATACGAGTATTCTCTGGAGCACAAACCAGGTACGCAGATAGCAAATGCAGACAAACTGAGCCGATTGCCTTTATCGACCGGCCCCATGTCGACCCCCATGACCGGTGAGGTGGTTGCAACCCTAAATTTTATGGACACCTTGCCTGTCACGGCATCACAGATCCGTGAGTGGACCCAGACGGAGCCAGTCCTGTCAAAGGTTCGGCACATAGTCCTGTATGGTGGGCAGCATAGACAGCTCCCAGGCGAGTTGTGGGCATTTTCCTCCAAGCTGTCAGAATTCAGCGTGGAAGACGGCATCCTCTTGTGGGGGACGCGTGTGATTGTCCCGGAAAAAGGCCAGGAGCTGATACTAACAGATTTGCACAATGGGCATCCAGGTGTGACCAAAATGAAAATGTTGGCCCGGAGTTATGTCTGGTGGCCAGGCCTCGACACCGACATTGAGAAGGTGGCCCAAAACTGCTCCATTTGCCAGGAGCATCAGAAGCTTCCGCCGGCCGTGCCCCTACATCACTGGGAATGGCCAGGGCGGCCTTGGGCACGCTTGCATGCAGATTTCGCAGGCCCTTTTCAAGGATCCATGTTCCTTCTATTAATTGACGCCCAGTCTAAATGGCTAGAGGTGCATAAGATGCAGGGGACAACGTCCTGCGCAACAATTGAAAAGATGCGTTTGTCGTTTAGTACGCATGGCCTCCCCGAGGTGCTGGTCACGGATAACGGCACTCCATTCACGAGTGAGGAGTTTGCGAGGTTCACAAAGATGAACGGCATACGCCATATCCGCACTGCCCCTTACCACCCGGCTTCAAATGGGTTGGCAGAGCGCGCAGTGCTGACATTCAAAAGAGGCCTAAAGAAGCAGTGTTCCGGATCAATGGACACGAGACTGGCTTGCTTTTTGTTTACGTATAGGACCACCCCCCGTGCGGTGACTGGGGTAGCTCCCGCAGAACTCCTAATGGGCCGGAGACTTCGCACCCGCCTTAGTATGGTTTTCCCGGACATTGGCGCAAAAGTACACCGCACACAAGAACGGCAGGGACAGGGATTTTCTCGGCATCGGCCGATTCGGCAGTTTGCGCCCGGTGACCCAGTGTTCGTTCGGAATTTTGCTGGTGGTGCCCAGTGGGTTCCTGATGTAATCTTTCGCCAAACGGGCCCTATATCTTACCAGGTGCAAGCCCAGGGTCGTCTCCAGCGCAAACATGTAGACCACGTTCGGTCCAGAAGACTATCCCCTCAAAAGATTCCCCGCCCCCGGAGCTCATTTCTACAGCCGCAGAGACCAGAGACAAGGGAAGGTAGTCCTCACAATCTTCCACTGGTGCCTCACTCGAAGCCTGCGCAGGTCGTTACAGAACCGAATGGAGATCGAGACGCTGACATGACAGAGGCAGCAGACTCGGACTCCGAGATGGAGACACAGGATGCATCAGAGGGGGAATCCTCGGGTCCACGGGCCGTGGATGTACAACCGTTGCGCCGTTCATCACGGAAGCACCGGTCTCCGTCTCGTTACACGCCGCCTGATCCAGCGCCGCATGCAAATGGTGTCCAGCCTGCGGCAAAACGAGTCCGACGCCCTCCTTCGCCAGGGTCTTCGGTGGATTCCTTGGACTTTGGGGAGGAGGGATGTTATAACCTGCCTACCTACCATTGGCTGGGGACTAATGACAATCCCACAATCCTGTGGGAGTATGAGCTTCCCCAATGAGGGGGGCGGAGAAACCATTAGTAAACTCCTAGTATAAATAAAGCTGGCCAGTTTAGGAACCGGCAGGAAGGAGTGTGCAGCAAGGGAAGTTGCTGCTGCTGTTATATATATATGTTATTGTAAATAAATGTTATTACTTTGTATCCTTGAAACTCGTGCTGGATTCTTCGTGGCCCTCACAAAAATAATACATCTCATAGTGAAGGAAGTAAAGCTGCCATAGTTCTGGATAACCATAGGCTGCTTTCCCCTTTGAGGGGGGAGCGCTGTCTGATGGTGATTTAACCTGAGCATCGCCACGCCTCAGGCAAGGGGCATGGTTCAGAATAATCTCAGCCAGTACGGGAATTCAATCCATGCTGTTGTCCTTGATCTGCATCACAAACCAGCTGTCCAGCCAACTGAACTAAAGAGTACATATCTAATATGTAGCATATATTAGACATATCTCTGTCCGATATTAATTTACTGTCACCTCAAATGCCAGCCATCTCCTGGGGAACAGAGAACATATAGTGCAGAAGGAGGCCATTCAGCCCATCGAGTCTGCGAGCCAGTTAAGCCCTCTCTTCCACCCTATCCCCGTAACCCAATAGCCCCTCCTAGCCTTTTTAGACACGATGGGCAATTTAGCATGGCCAGTCCACCGAAGCTGCACGTCTTTGGACTTTGGGAGGAAACCGGAGCACCCTGGGAAGAATGTGCAGACTCCGCACCAACAGTGAGCCAGCAGGGTATTGAACCTGGGACCCTGGCGCTGTGAAGCCACAGTGCTAGCCATTTATGCTACCGTGCTGCCCTACGGTACCAGCACTTTAACTGAACATTGAGAAAGAGACCATCCTTCGTTTTAGCCAGAAAAATTAAATGTGTCAAGCTGAGAGCAAAGGAGAGAGACCTGGGCCAACCTTTCCAGAGTCTGCATCCTCCCTGGATTCTTCCTTTCCCTTCTGCAAGTCACCAATTGAAGGTCAGAATGAGAAAAGAACTGGAAAGGAGGAGAAAAGAAAGTGTTTTATTCACAGTTGTTGGAGACAGGAGGAGGTTTCAGTCTGTGTGAAGCTCGTCTTCATTCACACAAAGAACTGATTGGCTGGAGATGTTCCATTCGTCCCATTGGTCAACACCTCAGCCTGAAGGTCGGGTGAGCCCTTCTTGCACATGCGCAGCTACCCGTCACCTTTGGACATGCGCATTGCAGCTTTTAGCTCAGGTCCCGGTGCTTCGATAAGGCACATTGAGATTGTTGGGCCTGTTCGTTCCGCAGAAGCCGTGGGAAAATTAGGAGGTGGATGGGAGGGTTTGGGAACATATTTCATAATTGTTAGGGCCCTGGTTCACCGATGCAGGGCTTCACCCTCCCGCAACCAGGTTAACGGCCTCCATCTTGGTTGGACGGTGGGCGAGGGAAAGAAACGAGGTTAAGCCCCACCCCTCCTTCACTCTGATTGGTTGGAGGACCATGTGCCAGTCTGAGACCTCCAGCCCCGCCCCTGACCCCATTGTTCTGGATGGGGGAGGGGGGACAATAAATCAGAGGTTCCACTTTGGGCTCAAATCAATGAGGATTCTGATCTCTGGGAAGGAAGGAAACCCTGGGAGGTGGGCGAGGAGGATTCAGAAACACCCGCTGGAGGCCCCAACCTTCCTCCACCCCCCCATTAAGATTCAATGGTTTTATTCAGTCAGCAGACAGGAGCTGGTGAGCTGAACTCAGGCAGAGGAGAGAGAGGGAGAAAACTGGGAGTGGAGGAAAAAAATGGTGGTGATTGTGAGAAGGGATGGGTTCAGATTTCAGCCCAGGCAGGAGGGAGAGTGTGTGGGATGGAGATTTGCAGCTTTAGAGGAATAAGAGGCAAATATGTCCCACAGAAACGAGAATTGCCTGTTCTGAATTTCTATCTGCGACTGACAGCCATGGTTTTTGTAAACTCCTTTTTCAAGGTATTACAAGGGAAGATTTGCAGATGGGAAACTGGAATCAAGCTTCACATCAATATTTAACAGATTCACTCCATTCCTCAGGACCTGAATATCGTCGGCCTGTGAATGTGGAAAGAGAATTTTTAGTCTTTGGGAAAAGATTTTGAACATCTTGGTGACTGGAAAAGCACCGAGACTCACAAAGCCGAGTGAGTGTTCCAGAGCACTGACTGTGGAGAGAGCTTTAAACAGTTACACAGTCTGAAAAAGCATTGCACCTTACACAGTGGGGGAGAGACCGTATCCGTGTCCTGTGTGTGGACAAGATTTTAACTGATCGTCAAACCTGTGGAGACACAAATATGCTGAAACCATGGAAATGTGGGGAATGTGGGAAGGGATTCAGATCCCCATGTGAGCTGGAAATTCATCACCGCAGTCACACCGGTGAGAGACCATTTACCTGTTCCGAGTGCATGAAGGGATTCACTCAGTTATCCACCCTGCAAAACCACCAACGAGTTCACACCGGAGAGAGGCCATTTACCTGTTCGCAGTGTGGGAAGGTATTCAGTGATTCCTCAGCCCTTTGGAAACACCAGAGAGTTCATACGGGGGTGAGGCCGTTCACCTGTACTGAGTGTGGGAAGGGATTCACTCAGTTATCCAACCTGCTGAGACATCAGCCAGTTCACACTGGGGAAAGACCGTTCACCTGTTCTGTGTGTGGAAAAGGATTCACTCAGTCGTCGAACCTGCTGAGACACCAGGGCATTCACACCAACGAGAAACCCTTTAAATGCTCTGATTGTGGGAGTGGCTTCAAAAGCACTGCTGGCCTGATGATTCACCAGCGCATCCACACTGAGGAGAGACCATTCAGCTGCTCTCACTGTGCAAAGAGGTTCCGAACGTCATCAGCCCTGCTGACACACCAGCGGATTCACACTGGGGAGAGACCCTTCACATGTTCTGAGTGTGGGAAGGGATTCACTCAGTCATCCAGCTTGCTGAGACACCAGCGCAGTCACACCAATGAGAGACCTTTTAAATGCTTTGATTGTGGTGGTGTCTTTAAAAACTCTACGGATCTCATGATCCACCAGCGCATTCACACTGGGGAGAGGCCGTTCAGCTGCTCTCATTGTGCCAAAAGGTTTAGACGGTCATCCCACCTATGGACACACCAGCGAGTACACAGATAATGACAGGGGTTGGATTCTGCTGTTATTGCTGCTGTTAATCACATCCAGGACTGAACCATGTTCATTCTGACAGTGGGTGAAATGGGAGGGTTGGAAGGTTTCTTTCTGCTGGACTGGCCGGTCTCACAACTTTGTTCCCAGTAGACTGATGCTCTTTGAGCCTGGGAGAGAACATTTCCCTGAAATGATCCACAAAAACTGATGAAGGACATTTATTTTATCCTGGATAGTAAATAGTGTTTTTCCGACCACCACAGGTAGATCTAAAATAAATACATTTGTCTCTGTTCCATTGAGTCTACAGCACAGGGCCCGGCCAGTTGGCTCCATTGGTCTCTGTCAGTATTGATGCTCCACATGAGCCTCCACCCACCCCACTTCATCTCCCCCATCAGCATATCCTTCTATTCCTTTCTCCCTCATGCATGTATCTAGCTTCCCCTTCAATGTATTGATGTTGTTCACCTCAACCACTCGCTGTGGTAGCGAGTTCCACATTCTCACCACTCGAGGTTGCTCATCAAATCCCTATTGGATTATTGAGCCCCCTCAGGTCACCCTTCAGTCTTCCCTTTTCTAGAGAAAAGCAGCCCCAGCCTTTCCTGAGGGTGAAATGCTTTCAGTTCTGGTATTGTTCTTGTGAATCTTTGTTGCACCTTCTCCAGAGCCTCTATTTCCTTTTTCTAAATGGAGATCACAGATGTTGAGAGTGCTCCCAGTGTAGTCTAACCCTGGTTCTAAACAAGTTGAACATAACCTCCTTGCTTTTCAATTCTAACCCTCCATAATGGAACTCTATATATGGGCCCCACACTTTAGGAAAGATGTGAAGTTCTCAGAGAGGGTGTGGAGGAGATTTACGAGAATGGCACCGGGGATAAGGGACTTCAATGAGTGGGAGAGACTGGTGCAGCTGAAATTGTTCCCTTTGAATCAGAGCCATGAGGGCAGAGAAGGAGGCCATTCAGCCCTTCGATTCCATGTTGGTTCTCTGGAGCAAACCAATCAGTCCCTTGCCCCATTCTATCCCTGTAGCTCTGCAAGTTTAGTTCCCTCAAATGTCAATACAATTTCCGTTTGAAATCCTCCATTGTCTTCATTTCCACCCCCCCCTCACTGGCAGCAAGTTCTAGGTCATTACCATTCGCTGCATCAAAATATTCCCCCCCCCCCCCCCCCCCCCCCCCCCCCGCACTCCTCTGCCCATTGCATCTCTTACCTGAAATCTGTGTCCCCCTCATCCTTGTCCCATCAGCTAATGGGAACAGCTTTTCTTTATCCACCTGACCTAAATGTGTCTTAATCTTGTCCACCTCTTTCAAATCTCCCCTCGACCTCCTTTGCTCCGAGGTGAAGAATCCCAGCCTGACATGAACAAACAAACAGAATATGTGAATACCTGGGATCGGACGGAAATGTTCAATTTCTGTTTTTAAGATACTGGGAATATTGTCCTGGACAATAAATTAATTGGAATACTTTCCCATGGGTGTGGTCTGTAAGAATTCTGGGGACCCCCTACTTCGGGTTTTCTTGCTAATTAGTGAACATTAAATTAAATTCTATGACTGGCTGTGGATTTATTTTGAATTTGATTGTTACACTTCTCCTGTTTTTATTCCTGTTGTGATTACGCTCTGGGTAAGGATGGTTGACAGGTGACAGGATGGGAAATTGTGGTTTGGGTCTTCACTGACCAAATGTTTTATTGATCCGAAAGGTGTAAAAGGGACCAAACTCCAGCAGAAATCGAGCAGAGCTGAGAACAGACGACTTGCTGTGTGGGAACAGGGAGATAAACAGCTCCCAGCGGACAGAGAAAACAAGAGTGTCTGGAATCCTAGACCACACCCTGGGTGTCAAGGCCACCATGTTTTCACTGCTTGGCATGGGAATGCTGACTCCCTGTACCGGGGACGGAGCGTGGGGAAGACAATTGTTTGAGAGTTTGACGTGGCTTGGGCGGGTACAGATGGTTCAATGACAGGTTTTGTAATTGGTCCGTTCAAATGTTAGCTCAGCAATGATTGGGTGAAATCAGTCTCCATAGACTTTGTGATGTAATAAAGTATAAGAAGGGATTCCCCGAGCACAGAGATTTGTTGAGGTTTTACACATTCCACTGACTGGGACCATGGCATCTGGGGCAGAGCAGGGAGCATTTACCTGGAGATGGTGCTTCTACCCAGAGTGTAATGGTAATGCTGCTGCACTTTGATACTACTGCTCAGGTATTAGGGGAGGCCGTGGCGTAGTGGTATTGTCACTGGACTAGTAATCTAGCGACCCAGAGTACTCTGGGGTCCCAGGTTCCCAATTTAATAAAAATCTGGAATGAAAAGTCTATTGATGACCATGAAATTATTGCCGATTGTTGTAAAAACCCATCTGGTTCACTAAAGTCCTTTAGGAAATGAAATCTGCCATCCTTCCCTGGTGTGGCCCACACGTGACTCCGGACCCAGAGCAAAGTGGTTGACTCTAACTGCCCCTCAAGGGCAATTAGGGAGAATGCTGACCCACCCAGCCGGCGGCACCCATATCCGCTGAACGAATATTTTTTTTTTTAATTAGCATGTGTCATAGAATTTACAGTGCAGAAGGAGGCCATTCGGCCCATTGAGTCTGCACCAGCCCTTGGAAAGAGCACCCCACTTAAGCCCGTGTGTCCACCACATCCCCGTAACTCCACCCTACCTTTTTGGACACTAAGGGCAACTTATTATGGCCAATCCATCTAACCTGAACATCTTTGGACTGTGGGAGGAAACTGGAGCACCCGGAGGAAACCCACACAGACAATGGGAGAACGTGCAGACTCCGCACAGACAGTGACCCAAGCCGGAATTGAACCTGGGACCCTGGAGCTGTGAAGCAACTGTGCTACCGTGCTGCCCTCTTTGGTACTGAAAATGATCTAATTACTGCCACCAATACTGTGAATCATTTCAGAGTTTGAGAAAAGGGGAGAAAGGGTTAATTTAGGGGCTGGTTTAGCACAGGGCTAAATCGCTGGCTTTGAAAGCAGACCAAGGCAGGCCAGCAGCACGGTTCAATTCCCGCACCAGCCTCCACGAAACAGGCGCCGGAATGTGGCGACTAGGGGCTTTTCACAGTAACTTCATTTGAAGCCTACTTGTGATTTTCATTTCATTTCATATAACTTATCTGTGTCAAAAATGCAATCTCATCGTCCCTTTGGCTTATTTACCAATTACCTTAGAGGAACTTACTTTCTGTTAAAGAGCCTGTCAACACCTCTCACCCACTTTCCCTAAAGTGCATCAATTTTATCACGATAATTACAGAAAAATAAAATATTTTTAAACTGGTAAAAGTTTAATGAGACATAAAAAATGAGACACGGTTTTAAAAAAAGACAGAAAATGACTTGAGGATCAAAGCCAACCAGAATAAAAGGATGTTCACAATGTTCTGGACCCAAATCGTTTCTCTTTGGCTCCTCTGTATCCTGTACCCGTGACTCCCCTCTTTGGACACGGGCACTGAACCCCGGTGGTCACGTCACCATCAGCCCTGGTTTCCCTATCCTGAGCCCCGATTAGTTGCAACCCCATTTCCCAGTCCGTCCTCCAGAACATTCCTGTCTCTATTAGTGCGACGCCCATGGCAGTTTCCCAATTGGCGCAGGCCCTGTTATTCTCAGCTAAATTCAGCCCTCAGCTCCGTCGTCTGGCTGTCATTGACACGAGCAATAGAGACAGAAAGGTGCCCGAGGCTCAAATGGGAAGTCAGAACTTGTGGTTTGCGAATAACTGTTGGAATCTCTGGGCAGCACAAGTGGATAGCACTGTGGCTTCACAATGCCAGGGTCCCAGGTTCGATTCCCGGCTTGGGTCACTGTCTGTGCGGAGTCTGCACGTTCTCCCCGTGTCTGCGTGGGTTTCGTCCGGGTGCTCCGGTTTCCTCCCACAGTCCAAAGATGTGCAGGTTAGGTGGATTGGCCATGCTAAATTGCCCTTAGTGTCCAAAACGGTTAGGAGGGGTTAGTGGGTTACGGGGATAGGGTGGAAGTTCGGGCTTAATGTGGGTCGGTGCAGACTCGATGGGCCGAATGGCCTCCTTCTGCATTGTATGTTCTATGTTCTAAAAAAGTTTGCACCTTCTCCCTGTGTCTGCGTGGGTCCAACCCCCACAACCCAAAGATGTGCAGGGTAGGTGGATTGGCCATGCTAAATTGCCCCTTAATTTAAAACAAAATTAAAAATCTGTAAAAACCGGTTACTTCTCACATAATTCAAATTTCCAGTGAACAAATTAAAAGATAATACAACAAGGTTACAAGTTTTATGACGTTTACGGAAACAAACAAACTAAAAGGAACAATGAGTAAACACTATTTTTGCAGGAAATGTATACCTTAAAAAACAGACCTTTCCCCTTTTTAACAGAACCAAAAATCCCACTCCTGGTTATACTTCACTTTTTCCTCAAAGTGGACACTCAAGTCTCCCAGAACCAAAGCGATTCTTTGCTTCACGGGCAGCACGGTAGCATTGTGGATAGCACAATTGCTTCACAGCTCCAGGGTCCCAGGTTCGATTCCCGGCTTGGGTCACTGTCTGTGCGGAGTCTGCACATCCTCCCCGTGTGTGCGTGGGTTTCCTCCGGGTGCTCCGGTTTCCTCCCACAGTCCAAAGATGTGCAGGTTAGGTGGATTGGCCGTGATAAATTGCCCTTAGTGTCCAAAATTGTCCTTAGTGTTGGGTGGGGTTACTGGGTTATGGGGATAGGGTGGAGGTGTTGAGCTTGGGTAGGGTGCTCTTTCCAAGAGCCGGTGCAGACTTGATGGGCTGAATGGCCTCCTTCTGCACTGTAAATTCTATGATAATTCAGATGGTTTACTCCCATTCATTTCCTTTACCAATCTGGGGAACTTTAACCCCAGAACTGTCTTTCACAGTGACGTTTTCGTGGAGATTTTACCTCCATCTCAAGTCAAGTGAATATTGTTTTGAGTCCTTGTGATCTTTTCAGCTAAGCATAAGGTCCCATCCAGATTCCTATGTGATGAATCATAGAGACTTGTCTCCTTCGTCTGCCCCTCTCGAATCCTAACAGGCGGATCTGTCTGTGAGATTCAGACCCAGCTTTAACAGAACCTTTCAGCCGATGCTACGGTGGCTTCCTATGCACGCGTCCTCAGTTAAAGCCCATCTCCATGGCAATGTGAATCACATAGACCTTCTATCCAGGTAGACCTGATGATTAAAATCGGATTCCTAACTGGAAGTTAAATAGACAAAGCATAACCATTGACAAAATCTGACGTTATTAATGCTTATTGGGGCTTTCGCGAGAAACAGACTAGCTGAATATTGAAAGATACATGGCATTTAAGAAGCCCAAGAAGCTAGGAAAAGGTGGATGGGTGGCACTGTATTAATTATGGCATTAGCGCATTAGGGAAAGATGGTCCAAATTCAGGAAATGAGGATATAGAAGTGGTTCAGATCAAGATGAGAAATGATAAAGGCAAGAAGTCAGTTTGGGAGTGGTGTACAGGCCCCTGATAGTATTCACATGATAGGACGGAATACAAGAGAAGAAATAATGGGAGCTTGTCAGAAAGATATGGGGATAACTATGGGGGATTTTAATTTACATATACACTGGAAAAATCAGGTGGCCAAATATAGCCTTGATGGGGAGTTCACAGAAAGGTTTCAGGATCTTGCAGTGGCCTGTTCTGGATCCAATCAGCAGGGTATACAGGACCTGCGTCCCATGAGACATGATAAATTAATGACATAGCGAAGGTGTTCCTCAGTCACAGTAATCATAATATGATTAAATTTTACATTTAGTTTGAGGGAGAGAAGAATGGGTCCAAGACTAGTATTTTACACTAAGAAAGGGCAATTATGAGGCCATGAATGCAGAGTTAGCTAAAGTGAACTGGGAGGGCCCACTATCCTTGTTTTAAGCTTAGGAAAGTTATACATTTATTGGAGGCAGTTCAGGGAAGGTTCACTAGATGATCCGGTATGGAGGGATTGTCTTATGAGCAAAGGTTAAACAAGTTGGGACTCTACTCATTGGAAATTAGAAGGATGAGAGGTGATCTCATTGAAACATACAGGATTCTTAAGGGGATTGACAGGGCAAATGCTGAGAGGATGTTTCCCCTCATGAGAGAGTAGGACCAGAGGGCATAGTCACAGAATATAGAGGTGTCCACTTAAGACTGAGATGAGGATAATTTTTCTCCCAGAGGATTGTTAGTCTTTAGAACTCTTTGCCACAGAGGGCTGTGGGGACAAATTCCTTGTGCATATTTAAGGCTGAGATAGATTCTTGATCAGTCAGGGAATCAAGGGTTACGGGGAGAGGGTAGGAAAGTGGATGTGAGGAATGTTGGATCAGCCATGAGACAAAAGAAAGGTGCAACAGGCTCAAGGGGCCTACTCCGGTTCCTATTTCTTATGGTCTGATAAATGTGCAATGATGAGCAGCAGGTCAGAATACTGGACGGAATATGAACAAATGGCAAAAAATGTCCAAAAGATTGATAAGGAAAGAAAAATGAGAGTATAAGGGGAAGCAAGCTCGAAATATAAAGACAGGTAATAAGGGTTTCTGTGGGTGTTTAAGAAAAAGGAAAGAGCTAACAAATTGAGTGCTGGTCTTATAGAAAGTGTGTCTAGGAGTTAATAATGAAAAATAAGGAGGTGGCAGATTAATTCAACTGGAATTTCACATTAGTCTTCACTGTAGAGGATGTAGAGAATAGCCCAGAAACAGCTATAAATCAGAAAAGGGAAGTTTGGGACGAGCTCTGAAAAAATTAAATCACCAGAGAAGTGGTACTGAGCAAATTGTTGGAGCTGTGAGCTGACGAGCCCCCAGGTCATGCTGGACTTCATTCTGGGGTCTGAACAGAAGTGGCTAGTGAGATAGTTGTTCAATTTTCTAAAGTTCCCTAGGTTTGTGTCAAATTTCATTAGATTGGAAAATAGTGAATGTAAATCCTTTATTCATAAAGGGAGGGAGACAGAACGCAGAAAACTACAGACCAGTTAGCTTGTCAGATGTCACAAGGAAAATGTTAGAAGCTATTAGTAAAGATGTTATAACAGGCCACTTGGAAAAATGGAAGATAATCAGGCAGACTCACATGGTTTTGCGAGAGGGATCATACTTAACCAATCTATTGGAAGTCATGAGGAACTGGAGGAAGGGGAACCGATGGGTATGTTGTACTTCGGTTTCCAGAAATTATTTGTCGAAGAAGCCACATCAACGGTTACTGCAGGAAATAAACGTTCATGGTGTAGTGGGTTACATATTGTGTTATGGCCCCTTGGGCTAGTGCGCAGTCAATTCCGGTCCCAGCTAATCCGGAGTCGCAACACATTTAATATTGATAAATAATTCTTAGAAAAACACCCAGTCTTTGGCCCTTGACTGCCCAATAAGTAGTCAGCAGGTTTGTAAATTTAAACAATTTTATTAACAACAGTAGCTATACTTAAATATGCAGCAAATACAATAGGTTAACTATTATCTAATTCCGACTTCCGGTGGTGGCTATGAAGGAGTAGATCGCACATTTGGTGGCTCCCACTCTGGCCGGACGTTTGGACCTTCCCCCCGACTTTTCCGGTTTTAAACGGTGAATTCGAAGGCTGAGGCAATTGGGCACCGTCTCCACGTATCGGTGTATGGAGAAAAGAACCAGAAGTGCACGAAAAGGCAGAAATAAAAGACAGGCAAGGGCTGGGTTGAAGCTGCAGCAGGAGACAGCATGGCCGAGGACCGGGCCCCTGGGGTGTCGGCCCAGCGATCAACGGAGCAGTTGGTGCAGGTCATCCAGGACGCCTTTGCCAAGCAGAAACGGGACTGCCTGGACCCGATAAAAGTGGCTGGAACACAAATTGGACACCCAGGGTCAGGCAATCCGGAAGGTTGAGAAGGCGCTGGCTGAGCAGGAGGAGCATCAAACAGCTGTGGAGCTGGAGGTGGGGATGCTGTGGGACCAGCAGAAAAGGCTTCTGGAGAAGCTGGAGGACCTAGAGAATAGGTCCCGTCGGCAGAACTTAAGAATTGTCGGGCTCCCTGAGGGAGCAGATGCTGGGGCATACATAGCGGGTATGTTTCAGGAGCTGCCGGGGGATGGGGCATTTTCCCGTCCCTTGGAGGTGGACAGGGCGTATAGAGCGCTTGCGAGGAGGCCGCGAACGGGGGACCCTCCAAGGGTTAAGGTGGTGAGATTCCACAGGTTCCTGGACAAGGAATGTATCCTTCAGTGGGCCAAGCGAATGCGGAGCTGTAAGTGGGACAACAGTATCCTGCGGGTTTACCAGGACCTGAGTGTGGAGGTGGCCAGGAAAAGGGCAGGCTTCAACCTAGTTAAGGCAATCTTTTTCAAGAAATAGGTGAAGTTCGGACTGCTGTATCCGGCTCGTCTCTGGGTCACATATGAGGACCAGCATTATTATTTTGAGTCGCCCGAAGACGCGCTGGACTTCGCAAAAAGAAATGGGCTGGTGGTGGACTGAGAACTTTTGAAATATGATGCAATGGTTTGGCTTATATTTGTCTTGTTCCTCTTCTGTTTTCGAGTTCTGTTTAAGAAGCGGGGGGGGGGGGGGGGGGGGGGAAAGCTTTTCATTTTTGGGTTTTCATTTCGGGGGATGTTGGCAGTGCCTTTTGCTTTGATTGGCACATTTGTGGGATGGAGACGTGCTTGTTTGGATTTCGGTGTTTTTCTTTTCATTGGGTGATTGTGTGGGGATTGTTAGATGAGGGAATTTGTTTGTATGAGCGGGGGCTAGGGGAGCGAGGGAACAATAGGTGGGAGACTATCTGGCACCGGGGCGGGGGCCACCAAGCTAGCTGGGTGAGCTAGCTCACGGAAGCGCAGTGGGGGGGGGTGTGTATATGTTTAATTTATTGAATGGGTTAGGTTACAGAGTGGTGTTGCTTTGGGGGAAAGGGAGGTAGTTGTTCTGCTGTCGAGGGAGGGACTTGGGTTGAGGAACAGAGAGGAGGTCAGTGGTGGGGGCTGCCGGGGGGTGGACCGGAGGAGGCGCGGCCCCCGGGCTGGAAGTGGGCCCAAGAAAGGGGATGGCTGATCGGCGGAGGGGGGGGGGGGCACTGTGCCGCTCAACTAGGCTGATCACTTGGAATGTTCGAGGGTTAAATGGGCCGGTTAAGAGGGCATTGCGCTGGTCAAGGAGACACAGCCTGAGTGAGTGAGACACAGACAGAGTGAGAATTTGGTCATTTGGTGCAGTGAGGTAACCAGGAAAGGTAAGTGGTTAATCTAATTGTGCTGTTTTTCAGTTAAAAGTGCAGTGTAGATTAATGTCTGATTGGCTGAAGCTGCCCCCACCCTAATTGCTGAGAGGCAGTTATCTGGCAGTCACCTGAGGCCTGTTAAGGGGCACAAAGGTACACATTGTATTCTTCTCTTTGAAGTTTTAGTGTGAGTCATCCTAAAGTCTGTATAAAAGACAGACAGAAAGCGTACTTAGTAAGCATTGCGCTGGTCAAGGAGACACAGCCTGAGTGGGTGAGACACAGACAGAGTTAGAATTTGGGTAATTTGGTGCAGTGAGGTAATTCGGTGAAGAGTGGGAGAAGGTGCTTTTTCCCGACTGTTTTGTTCTCTCCCTTTCTTCGGGCCTAATTTCGGGAGCCGTTCGGAGGAGGAGGAGCAGTCTCTGTGAGTATAAAAACCTAACGGTTTTTATGGTTTTATGGTTTTAGATGGTCTCCACCTGAACCGAGCTGGGACCAGTGTTCTGGCGAAAAGAGTAAATAGGGTGGTCAATAGGACTTTAAACTAGAGATTGGGGGGGGAGGGAAAGTCAGGGAACCAAGAGGTGTAAAACTTCCTGTTTTCCAGTTTTTTTTCAAAAGTGACGTCAGAGGGAAGCTGTGATCTGATTGGTTGATAGCAAATCTGCCCCCAATTTTTTTTAAAACACAGCTAAACTCGTAAACTTAAATTAAACTAATTAATTAATTAGAGATGGCTGGTCAGGTGATGTGCTTGAGCTGCTTGATGTGAGAGCTGGCAGATCCCATTGCGAGCTGCAGCGACCACATCTGCAGTAAGTGTTGGCTGCTCGAAGAGCTCCGGCTCAGAGTTGATGAGCTGGAGCCTGAGCTTCAAACACTGAGGCACATCCGGGAGGGGGAGACTTACCTGGACACTGTGTTTCAGGAGGCAGTCACACCTGTCAGAGTAAGTAGTTCAAATCCTGCCAGTGGCCAGGGACAGCAGGGTGTGACTGCAAGTCAGGCAGGTAAAGGGAACCAGCAGTCAGGAACTCAGGATCCTCAGCCCTTGACCCTGTCCAACAGGTATGAGGCACTTGAGACTTCCGGGTGCGGCGATGACCAGCTGAGTCGCACATTTCGGCAGCTCCCTGTGAAACGGACTTTTGGGCTCTTGATAGGAGCCCCAACGGCAATTTTGACGGCTAAAAACACTGTGCGGTAAACCAGAAGGGAATCCCCCCTGGATACGGATGGAAAAAGGAGAGGGAAGTGGCCAGATTGCAGTGGATCCTTTAGAACAGCGGCAAGGAAGGCAAGCAAAAACCAAGATGGCGTCGGAAGGTGGCAGTTTAACATGGGGCCCTGAACAACAAGAGTTCTTGAAATGCTGTGTGGAAGAGATCAAAAAGGAAATGAAGAAAGAGCTGTTGGCCCCGATACTACAGGCGATCGAAGGGCTAAAGGAGGAACAAAAGACCCAGGAGCGGGAGCTTCGGGTCGTGAAGGCAAAGGCAGCCGAGAATGAGGACGATATACAGGGCCTGGTGGTGAAGACGGAGACGCAGGAGGCACATCAGAAACGATGTGTGGAAAGGTTGGAGGCACTGGAAAACAACGCAAGGAGGAACAACCTGAGGATTCTTGGTCTTCCTGAAGGTGTGGAGGGAGCGGACGTCGGGGCATATGTGAGCACGATGCTGCACTCGTTAATGGGAGCGGAGGCCCCGGCAGGTCCGTTGGAGGTGGAGGGAGCATACCGAGTGATGGCGCGAGGACCGAGAGCAGGAGAAATTCCCAGAGCCATAGTGGTGAGATTCCTCCGTTTTAAGGATAGAGAAATGGTCCTTAGATGGGCGAAGAAAACTCGGAGTAGTAAATGGGAGAACGCGGTGATCCGCGTTTATCAAGACTGGAGTGCGGAGGTGGCGAGAAGGAGGGCGAGCTTTAATCGGGCCAAGGCGGTGCTTCATAAAAAGAAGATAAAATTTGGAATGCTGCAACCGGCATGACTGTGGGTCACATATCGAGAGAGGCACCACTACTTTGAGACGGCGGATGAAGCGTGGACTTTTATTGTGGAAGAAAAACTGGAATGAGCGGGTTATTAAAAAGAACGTTCGAACAAAGTGGTGGGGCGAATGTGGGGGGCAAAGAGGGGTTTTATGTACTAATCCTGCGATGCGGTAACTTTTCTCTCTCCCACAGGTGGTGATGGGGGGAGGAGGGGTGGAGGAGATGGGGCGTTGGCCATTGGGGGCGGGGCCAAGGGAGAAGCGCGGGCTTGGTTCCCGCGCTATGATAATCATGGCGGGAATAGAGAAGCAGGAAGGAGGGGGCGTCGCACGGTGCGAGCCGAGGTCACGGGGGGAAGCCGAGGTCAGCCAGAGTTTGCTGACTTCTGGGAGCAACATGGGGGGAGTAATTACGCTAGCGGGGGATCTAGCGGGGGGGGTGGGAGGGGGGAATTACTGGGTTGCTGCTGCTGGGGAGAGGGGGGAGCTGGTATGGGAGAGGATGGGCGGGGGGGCACCGCCTGGGGGAGATACAGCTGCGTGGGAACCGGGTGAGGAGCTGGAAAAAGGTGATGGCTAATCGACAAGGGGGGGGGGGGTAGGAAGCTCCCCAACTCGGCTGATCACGTGGAACGTGAGAGGGCTGAACGGGCCGATAAAGAGGGCACGGGTACTCGCACACCTTAAGAAACTTAAGGCAGATGTGGTTATGTTACAGGAAACGCACCTGAAACTGATAGACCAGGTTAGGCTACGCAAAGGATGGGTGGGGCAGGTGTTCCATTCGGGGCTAGATGCGAAAAACAGGGGGGTGGCTATATTAGTGGGGAAGCGGGTAATGTTCGAGGCAAAGACTATAGTGGCGGATAACGGGGGCAGATACGTGATGGTGAGTGGCAAACTACAGGGGGAGACGGTGGTTTTGGTAAACGTATATGCCCCGAACTGGGATGATGCCAATTTTATGAGGCGGATGCTAGGACGCATTCCGGACCTAGAGATGGGAAAGCTGATAATGGGGGGAGATTTTAATACGGTGTTGGAACCAGGGCTGGATAGGTCGAAGTCCAGGACTGGAAGGAGGCCGGCTGCAGCCAAGGTACTTAAAGATTTTATGGAGCAGATGGGAGGTGTAGACCCGTGGAGATTTAGCAGACCTAGGAGTAAGGAGGTCTCGTTTTTCTCCTATGTCCATAAAGTCTACTCGCGAATAGACTTTTTTGTGCTGGGTAGGGCATTGATCCCGAAGGTGAGGGGAACGGAGTATACGGCAAAAGCCATTTCGGATCACGCTCCACACTGGGTGGACTTGGAGATAGGGGAGGAAACAGGAGGGCGCCCACCCTGGAGAATGGACATGGGACTAATGGCAGATGAGGGGGTGTGTCTAAGGGTGAGGGGGTGCATTGAAAAGTACTTGGAACTCAATGATAATGGGGAGGTCCAGGTGGGAGTGGTCTGGGAGGCGTTGAAGGCGGTGGTTAGAGGGGAGCTGATATCAATAAGGGCACATAAAGGGAAGCAGGAGAGTAAGGAACGGGAGCGGTTGCTGCAAGAACTTTTGAGGGTGGACAGACAATATGCGGAAGCACCGGAGGAGGGACTGTACAGGGAAAGGCAAAGGCTACATGTAGAATTTGACTTGCTGACTACAGGCACTGCAGAGGCACAATGGAGGAAGGCACAGGGTGTACAGTACGAATATGGGGAGAAGGCGAGCAGGTTGCTGGCACACCAATTGAGGAAAAGGGGAGCAGCGAGGGAAATAGGGGGAGTGAGGGATGAGGAAGGAGAGATGGAGCGGGGAGCGGAGAGAGTGAATGGAGTGTTCAAGACATTTTATAAAAAATTATATGAAGCTCAACCCCCGGATGGGAGGGAGAGAATGATGGGCTTCTTGGATCGGCTGGAATTTCCCAAGGTGGAAGAGCAGGAAAGGGTGGGACTGGGAGCACAGATCGAGGTAGAAGAAGTGGTGAAAGGAATTAGGAGCATGCAGGCGGGAAAGGCCCCGGGACCGGATGGATTCCCAGTCGAATTCTATAGAAAATATGTGGACTTGCTCGCCCCGGTACTGACGAGGACCTTTAATGAGGCAAAGGAAAGGGGACAACTGCCCCCGACTATGTCTGAAGCAACGATATCGCTTCTCTTAAAGAAGGAAAAGGACCCGCTACAATGCGGGTCCTATAGACCTATTTCCCTCCTAAATGTAGATGCCAAGGTCCTGGCCAAGGTAATGGCAATGAGAATAGAGGAATGTGTCCCGGGGGTGGTCCACGAGGACCAAACTGGGTTTGTGAAGGGGAGACAGCTGAACACGAATATACGGAGGTTGTTAGGGGTAATGATGATGGCCCCACCAGAGGGAGAAACGGAGATAGTAGTGGCGATGGATGCCGAGAAAGCATTTGATAGAGTGGAGTGGGATTATTTGTGGGAGGTGTTGAGGAGATTTGGTTTTGGAGAGGGGTATGTTAGATGGGTGCAGCTGTTGTATAGGGCCCCAGTGGCGAGCGTGGTCACGAATGGACGGGGATCTGCATATTTTCGGCTCCATAGAGGGACAAGGCAGGGATGCCCTCTGTCCCCATTATTGTTTGCACTGGCGATTGAGCCCCTAGCGATAGCGTTGAGGGGTTCCAAGAAGAGGAGGGGAGTAGTTAGGGGAGAAGAGCACCGGGTATCTTTGTATGCGGACGATTTGCTACTATACGTGGCGGACCCGGCGGAGGGGATGCCAGAAATAATGCGGATACTTGGGGAGTTTGGGGATTTTTCAGGGTATAAATTGAACATGGGGAAAAGTGAGTTGTGTGTGGTGCATCCAGGGGAGCAGAGTAGAGAAATAGAGGACCTACCGTTGAGGAAGGTAACAAGGGACTTTCGTTACCTGGGGATCCAGATAGCTAAGAATTGGGGCACATTGCATAGGTTAAATTTAACGCGGTTGGTGGAACAGATGGAGGAGGATTTCAAGAGATGGGATATGGTATCCCTGTCAATGGCAGGGAGGGTGTAGGCGGTTAAGATGGTGGTCCTCCCGAGATTCCTCTTTGTGTTTCAGTGCCTCCCGGTGGTGATTACGAAGGCTTTTTTTTAAAAGGATTGAAAAGAGCATCATGGGTTTTGTGTGGGCCGGGAAGACCCCGAGAGTGAGGAAAGGATTCTTACAGCGTAGCAGGGATAGGGGGGGGCTGGCACTACCGAGCCTAAGTGAGTATTATTGGGCCGCTAATATTTCAATGGTGAGTAAGTGGATGGGAGAGGAGGAGGGAGCGGCGTGGAAGAGATTAGAGAGGGCGTCCTGTAGGGGGACTAGCCTACAGGCTATGGTGACAGCCCCATTGCCGTTCTCACCGAGGAACTACACCACAAGCCCGGTGGTGGTGGCTACACTGAAGATTTGGGGACAGTGGAGACGGCATAGGGGAAAGACTGGAGCCTTGGGGGGGTCCCCGATAAGAAACAACCATAGGTTTGCCCCGGGGGGAATGGATGGGGGATATGGAATGTGGCAAAGAGCAGGAATAACGCAACTGAAAGATCTGTTTGTGGATGGGAAGTTCGCGAGTCTGGGAGCGCTGACCGAGAAATATGGGTTGCCCCAAGGGAATGCATTCAGGTATGTGCAACTGAGGGCTTTTACGAGGCAACAGGTGAGGGAATTCCCGCAGCTCCCGACACAAGAGGTGCAGGACAGAGTGATCTCAAAGACATGGGTGGGGGATGGTAAGGTGTCAGATATATACAGGGAAATGAGGGACGAAGGGGAGACTATGGTAGATGAACTAAAAGGGAAATGGGAAGAAGAGCTGGGGGAGGAGATCGAGGAGGGGCTGTGGGCAGATGCCCTAAGCAGGGTAAACTCGTCGTCCTCGTGTGCCAGGCTAAGCCTGATTCAGTTTAAGGTATTACACAGGGCACATATGACTGGAGCACGGCTCAGTAAATTTTTTGGGGTGGAGGATAGGTGTGCGAGGTGCTCGAGAAGCCCAGCGAATTATACCCATATGTTTTGGTCATGCCCGGCACTACAGGGGTTTTGGATGGGGGTGACAAAGGTGCTTTCAAAAGTAGTAGGAGTCCGGGTCGAACCAAGCTGGGGGTTGGCTATATTTGGGGTTGCACAAGAGCCGGGAGTGCAGGTGGCGAGAGAGGCCGATGTTTTGGCCTTTGCGTCCCTAGTAGCCCGGCGCAGGATATTGCTAATGTGGAAAGAAGCCAAGCCCCCGGGGGTGGAGACCTGGATAAATGACATGGCGGGGTTTATAAAGCTAGAGCGGATTAAGTTCGTCCTAAGGGGGTCGGCTCAAGGGTTCACCAGGCGGTGGCAACCGTTCGTCGAATACCTCGCAGAAAGATAGACGGAATGGAAAAAAGAAGGCAGCAGCAGCAGCCCAGGATCGGGGGTGGGGGGGGGGGGGAGGAACCAGAAGGACTCTCAGGGTTGTTAATATATACTGTATAATATGTATAGGTCGTTGCTACAGATAATTATATATTGGACTGTTAAATTATATTTTTGGAGAGTGTTACTTGTGACAAGGCAGTTGCCAATTAGGGCTAGTTTTCATTTTTGTTATTTATTATTTATTCATTTTTTGTTTATAAAATAGGTCATTGTTATTTGTGTTGTTATAATATTGTGTAAAGGATGCACAATGTACTGTGTTGGTTGACCAAAAATTTTCAATAAAATATTTAATAAAAAAAAAAAGGTATGAGGCACTTGCTCCCTGTGTGGATGGCGAACAGAGCTGCAGGAAGGATGAGTCAGCTGACCAAGGCACCATGGTTCAGCAGGCCATTCAAGGGGAGGGAGTAAATAGGCAAGTTGTAGGGGATTCTATTATCAGGGGGATAGATAGTATCCTTTGTGAGCAGGATAAAGAGTCCCGCATGGTATGTTGCCTGCCCGGTGCTAGGGTGCGGGACATCTCTGACCGGCTTGAAAGGATACTGGAGAGGGAGGGGGAGGATCCAGTTGTTGTGGTCCATGTCGGTACCACAACATAGGCAAGTCTAGAAAAGAGGACCTGTTTAGAGATTATAAAGAGCTAGGATTCAAATTAAAAACAGGTCCTCAATGGTCATAATCTCCGGATTACTGCCCGAGCCACGTGCAAATTGGCATAGGGAGGCAAAAATAAGGGAAGTTAACACGTGGCTGAAAGAGTGGTGTGAGAAAGAGGGGTTCCTTTTCATGGGACACTGGCATCAGCTTTGGGACAGGGGGGACCTATACCGTTGGGATGGTCTCCACCTGAACCAAGCTGGGACCAGTGTTCTGGCGAAAAGAGTAAATAGGGTGGTCAATAGGACTTTAAACTAGAGATTGGGGGGGAAGGGAAAGTCAGGGAACCAAGAGGTGTAATCAGTGGGAAGCGTAGCTGCTTAGGAATACAAAAAAGTACGAAAAGACAGAACTCAGGAGACGTTATGATAGTCCCCATCCCACAAAATATGACACAGTGTATGGAAAGGCTCAGTAAACCAAGGTCCACCACGCTAAGAAAACAAAAAGGGATGGTCAATAGAGAATTAAAGGTGCTATATTTAAATGCGCGCAGTGTACGGAACAAGGTAGATGAGCTGGTGGCCCAGATTGTGACTGGCAGGTATGATGTGGTAGGCATCACAGAGACGTGGTTGCAGGGGGTTCAGGACTGGCATTTAAACATCCAGGGATTCACAACCTATCGAAAAGACAGAGAAGTGGGCAGAGGGGGCGGGGTTGCCTTGTTAATTAGGAATGAAATTAAATCAATAGCACTAAACGACATAGGGTCAGATGATGTGGAGTCTGTGTGGGTAGAGTTGAGGAACCACAAAGGCAAAAAAACATAATGGGAGTTATGTACACGCCTCCTAACAGTGGTCAGGACCAGGGGCACAAAATGTACCACGAAATAGAAAGTGCATGTCAGAAAGGCAAGGTCACAGTGATCATGGGGGACTTCAATATGCAGGTGGACTGGGTAAATAATGCTGCCAGTGGACCCAAGGAAAGGGAATTCATTGAATGTTTACAGGAGGGCTTTTTGGAACAGCTTGTGATGGAGCCCACGAGGGAACAGGCCATTCTGGACTTAGTGTTATGTAATGAGCCAGACTTGATAAAAGATCTTAAAGTAAGGGAACACTTAGGAGGCAGTGATCATAATATGGTAGAATTCAATCTCCAATTTGAAAGAAAGAAGGTAGAATCAGATGTAAAGGTGTTACAGTTAAATAAAGGTAACTACAGGGGCATGAGGGAGGAACTGACGAAAATCGACTGGGAGCAGAGCCTAGTGGGAAAGACAGTAGAACAGCAATGGCAGGAGTTTCTGGGAGTAATTGAGGACACAGTACAGAGGTTCATCCCAAAGAAAAGAAAGGTTATCAGAGGGGGGATTAGGCAGCCATAGCTGACAAAGAAAGTTAGGGAATGCATCAAAGCAAAAGAGAAAGCCTATAATGTGGCAAAGAGTAGTGGGAAGGCTACAAAAACAAACAGGATAACAAAGAGAGAAATAAGGAAAGAGAGGATCAATTATGAAGGTAGGCTAGCCAGTAACATTAGGAATGATAGTAAAAGTTTCTTTAAATACATTAAAAACAAACAGGAGGCAAAAGTAGACATTGGGCAGCTCCAAAATGACGCTGGTAATCTAGTGATGGGAGACAAGGAAATAGCTGAGGAACTAAATAAGTACTTTGCGTCAGTCTTCACAGTAGAAGACATGAGTAATATCCCAACAATTCAGGAGAGCCAGGGGGCAGAGTTGAATATGGTAGCCATCACAAAGGAGAAAATGCTAGAGAAACTAAGAGGTCTAAAAATTGATAAATCTTCGGGCCCAGATGGGCTACATCCTAGAGTTCAAAAGGAGATAGCTGAAGAAATAGTGGCGGCGTTAGTTATGATCTTTCAAAAGTCACTGGAGTCAGGGAAAGTCCCAGAGGATTGGAAAATCGCTGTTGTAACCCCCCTGTTCAAGAAGGGAACAAGGAAAAAGATGGAAAATTATAGGCCAATTAGCCTAACCTCGGTTATTGGCAAGATTCTAGAATCCATTGTTAAGGATGAGATTTCTAAATTCTTGGAAGTGCACGGTAAGATTAGGACCAGTCAGCATGGATTTAGTAAGGGGAGGTCGTGCCTGACAAACCTGTTAGAGTTCTTTGAAGAGATAACAAATAGGTTAGACCAAGGAGAGCCAATGGATGTTATCTATCTTGACTTCCAAAAGGCCTTTGATAAGGTGCCTCACGGGAGACTGCTGAGTAAAATAAGGGCCCATGGTATTCGAGGCAAGATAGTAACATGGATTGACGATTGGCTGTCAGGCAGAAGGCAGAGAGCTGGGATAAAAGGTTCTTTTTCGGAATGGGAACCGGTGACGAGTGGTGTCCCGCAGGGTTCAGTGTTGGGGCCACAGCTGTTCTCTTTATATATTAACGATCTAGATGACGGGACTGGGGGCATTCTGGCTAAGTTTGCTGATGATACAAAGATAGGTGGAGGGGCAGGTAGTATGGAGGAGGTGGGGAGGCTGCAGAAAGATTTAGACAGTTTAGGAGAGTGGTCCAAGAAATGGCTGATGAAATTCAACATGGGCAAGTGCGAGGTCTTGCACTTTGGAAAAAAGAATAGAGGCATGGACTATTTTCTAAACGGTGACAAAATTCATAATGCTGAAGTGCAAAGGGACTTGGGAGTCCTAGTCCAGGATTCTCTAAAGGTAAACTTGCAAGTTGAGTCCGTAATTAAGAAAGCAAATGCAATGTGTCATTTATCTCAAGAGGCTTGGAATATAAAAGCAGGGATGTACTTCTGAATCGTTATAAAGCATTAGTTAGGCCCCATTTAGAATACTGTGTGCAACTTTGGGCCCCACACCTCAGGAAGGACATACTGGCCCTGGAGCGGGTCCAGCGGAGATTCACACGGATGATCCCAGGAATGGTAGGCCTAACATACGATGAACGTCTGAGGATCCTGGGATTATATTCATTGGAGTTTAGGAAGTTGAGGGGAGATCTAATAGAAACTTACAAGATAATGAATGGCTTAGATAGAGTGGACGTAGGGAAGTTGTTTCCATTAGCAGGGGAGACTCGGACCCGGGGGCACAGCCTTAGAATAAAAGGGAGTCACTTTAGAACAGAGATGAGGAGCAATTTCTTCAGCCAGAGAGTGGTGGGTCTGTGGAATTCATTGCCACAGAGGGCAGTGGAGGCCGGGACGTTGAGTGTCTTTCAGACAGAAGTTGATAAATTCTTGATTTCTCGAGGAATTAAGGGCTATGGAGAGAGAGCGGGTAAATGGAGTTGAAATCAGCCATGATTGAATGGTGGAGTGGACTCGATGGGCCGAATGGCCTTACTTCCGCTCCTATGTCTTCTGGTCTTATGGTGTGTTCGCACACCTGAGGGGACTGAAGGTGGACGTGGTGATGTTGCAGGAGACGTACCTTAGAGTAGCGGACCAGGTTAGATTGAGGAAAGGCTGGGTCAGTCAGGTCTTTCATTCGGGGCTGGAAACAAATACTAGAGGGGTCGCGATCTTGGTTAGTAAGCGGGTGATATTTGAGATGGGCAGAATAGTTTCGGATGTGGGAGGTCGATATATTATGGTTAGTGGTAAGTTGAAGGGGATGGAGGTAGTTTTGGTTAATGTATATGCGCCAAATTGGGATGACGTGGAATTCGTAAAGAATACAGTTATTGATCCCAGCCTGGATCAGTCATGCTCTAATACGGGCAGGGTACCAGCAATGGCAAAGGAACTGAAAGGGTTCATGGAGCAGATGGCGGGGGGGGGTGGATCAATGGAGATTTAGGCAACCTACGGTGAAGGAGTTCTCCTTCTACTCCCATGTACATAAGGTATATTCTCAGATTGATTTCTTTATGTTGAGCAGGGCTTTACTGGCAGGGGTGATGGACACGGGCTACTCGGCGATTACTATCTGAGACCATGCTCCACATTGGGTTGACCTGCAGGTTAGTAAAGAAAGTAATCAGCGCCCGCAATGGAGGTTAGATGTAGGGCTTTTGGCAGACGAGGCGGTGTGCGAGAGGCTGAGGAAATGCATGCAAAATTACCTGCAGGTAAACGATACGGGGGAAGTCTCAGCAGCGGTGGTCTGGGAACCGCTGAAGGCAGTGGAGAGAGGGGAACTGATCTCGATCCGGGCTCACAGGGACAAGACGGACAGGGCAGAGACGGACCGACTGGTAAAAGAGATTTTTGGGGTTTGTGACCGGGGTGGGGGGGGGTATATTATTGTGTTTTTTGTTTTTATTGAAATTTGATGTCTAAAATTGTTAAAATATAAATGCCTCAATAAAATAATTTCTAGAAGACAAAAATTCTTAGAAAAGCATCCAAAGTCTTTGACCCTTGACTGCCGAATACCTACATTCACCAGGTTTGTAAATTTAAACACAATTAATTTTATTAATAACAGTAACTATACTTAAATATACAGCAAATACAATAGGTTACATATTATCTAATTCCTCACCTGAACTGCCACTTAAACGCACCCCACCCTTTACACACACATCAGACAGACAAACACAGAGATGGGGAAGAGGGTGTAAAAATAATAATGAAAGTAAAACAATAAGAGTCTCTGTTTCAGTTGGGTGTGTCTAGCACACCTTTCTTCAATCCAGGCTTTCAGTTTGAGATTTCTGGTTTCAGTCTGCAATGGTTTTCACTGTAGATTCGTTCAGGTCTCTGCAGTTTCAGAAATATAGCAGCTTTTCTGGAGAAAACATGAGGGAGGGAGAGAGCAGATCCTTTCCTCTAAGTGTCCAGGATTCAAACCCTGGGTCTCTGAAAATCATACCCAATCGCCGCCTGTTACCGGGCGTTAAACACCCTTTTGGCTAATTCATTGGTCACCAGCCAAACAAAATCAAACTGAGTCCCACCGATCTCTCAGGTGCCGAAAAGTCTTGAGTTCTGCTGTCCGAACACTAGCAGTGTTGTTTGTAACTTTTAAATTCTCAATCCCCCTGCTCGACTTAAAGACATATGTCCATTAAGCATCCATGGATCAAAATGATAACAGCAAAAATAAAGAAAGGGGAATTAAGAGAAGCAACAGGAAAATCCCTTACAATTGGCTTGGGTTGAAGATTAGCTCACTAACAGGAAACAGAGTGGACATAAATGGGTCATTTTCTGATTGGCAAGATGCCACAACAGGTGTGCCACACGGCACAGTGCTGGAGCTCCAACATTTTACAATTTATATAAAAGACTGAGATGAAGTAACTGAAGGGATGGTTCCTAAATTTGCTAATGGCACAAAGATAGGTAGGAAAGTGAGTAACGGACAAGGAGAGTCCAGAAAGATATAGATCAGGCAGTGGGCAAAGAATTGGCAAATTGAGAAAAATGGGAGACAAATGTCAAATTGTACATTTTGACCAGAACTAAAAAGCGTATTACCGAAATGGTGAGTGAGCAGAGCTCGGAGACACAGAGGGATCTGGGTGTCCAAGAGCATGAATCACAAAAGGCGAGTATACAGGTACAGCAAGTAATTAGGAAAGCTAATAGAATGTTATTGTTTATTGTGAGGGGAATTGAATACAAAGGTAGGGAGGTCATGCTTCAGTTATACAGGACATTGGTGAGACCACATCTGGAGCACTGTGTACAGTATTGCTCTCATTTAAGGAATGATGTAAATGTGTTGGAAGCAGTTCAGAGAAGGTTTACAACATTAATACCTATAAGGGGTGGATTTTTTGTGAGGAAAGGTTGGACAGGCCGGACTTGTATCTGCTGGAGTTTGGAAGAGAAAGTGGTACCAATATCTCTCCAGCCGCCTCTTTCAACACTCTGGGATGCAGAGCACCAACTTTTGGCGATTCGTTAACTTTCAACCACATTAATTTCTCCAGTGCTACTTTTTCACTAATACTAATCTCTTTCAGTTCCTCGTGCTCAATAGTCCCTTGGTTCTCGGGACGATTTCTGTATCTTCCTCCATGAAGACAGACACACATTGTTTAGTTTCTCTGCCATTTCCTTATTCCCCATTATAAACTCTCCTGTCTCTGCCTGGAATGGACCCACATTGGTCTTTGCTAATCTTTTCCTTTCACATTCCTATAGGAGCGTTTCCAGTCGGTTTTTATGTTTCTCCCCAGTTTGCTCTCATATTCTACTTTCTCTTTATCAGTTTCTTGGTCTCCTATGCTGAATTCTAAAACAAGTTCCCAATCCTCAGACTTGCGACTATTTTGGCCTCTTTTTGAGCCTCTTCCTTTGATGAAATGGAATCTTTAACTTTTCTGGTTCGCCACGGTTACATCACTTTTCCTGTTGGAATTTTGAGCCTTACAGGAATCTATATTTGTTGTATAATTGTGAAATGAAAGTCTCCAAAGTCCCAGAGTACCATAGGCTGATGTCCCCTATGAGAGAGAGTGCTGACTGGTGTTGATTAATCTGAGGGTAACCATATCTCAGGCGAGGGGCAATGTTGAGAAGGTTACCCTTCATGGGTAACCTCAGCTGGTACGGGAGTTGAACCCACACTGTTGGTGCTGTGCCGCATCACGAACCGGCCATCCAGCCAACTGATCCCCTTGTAAATATGTAATAATTCCTTAAACATCAGCAATTTCTTGTCTCCCTTCATACCGTTAAATGCAATTTCCCAGTCCACCGTAGACAACCTGCCCTGTGATAGTTTTCTTCTGTGCGAAACATCCAGATTAATTAAGCAAAAGAAAAATGTAACCACCACAGTCCGTCTCCATAGTTACCTGGCATGTTTTGTGGAATTCTAAACAGAAATGGGAACTAAATATCTTGTAACTTTGAATCACCCTAACACTCTGTGATCCTTGTGAAATCTGAAACCAGGTATTCGCAACAAGGTTCAAAGAGCATCAGCCCCCAGGAGGTAAAGTTGTGAGACCGGCCAGTCCAGCAGAAAGAAACCCTCCAACCATCCCCATTGACCAACTGTGAGAATTAACAAAATGCATTCCTGGATGTGATTGAGAGGAGAAACATTAACAGCAGAATCCAACCCCTGTAATCACTTGTGAACTTGTTGGTGTCTCAGCAGGCGTGATGAATCACACAATCCCTTCTTGCCAGTGTGAACTCGCTGATGTTTCTGCAAGGTGGATGAATCCTTAAATCCCTTCCCACACTGAGAACAAATGAACGGCCTCTCCCCAGTGTGAACTCGCCGATGTACCCGCAGGTTGGATGAATTGTTAAATCCCTTCCCACACTGAGAGCAGCTGAACGGCTTCTCCCCAGTGTGAACTCGCTGATGCACCCGCAGATTGGATAAGTGAGTGAATCCCTTCTCACATTGAGAGCAGGTGAATGGCCTCTCCCCAGTGTGAACCCGCTGGTGTCTCTGCAGGTTGGATGAATCATTGAATCCTTTCCCACACTGAGAGCAGATGAAGGGTCTCTCCCCAGTGTGAACTCGCTGGTGTGACTTCAGGCTGGACGACCGAATGAATCCTTTACCACACTGAGAGCAGGTGAATGGCCTCGCCCCACTGTGAACCTGCTGGTGTATCAGCAGTTCGGATGACTGAACAAAAGCCTTCCCACACTGGGAGCAGGTGAATGGCTTCACCCCAGCGTGAACTCGCTTATGTCTCAGTAGGTTGGATGAATTATTGAATCCCTGCCCACACTGAGAGCAGGTGAACGGCCTCTGACCGGTGTGAATTCGCTGATGTTTCTTCAGGGTGGATGAATGTCTGAATCCCTTCCCACACCTTGAGCAGGTGAATGGCTTCTCCCCAGTGTGAACTCGCTCATGTCTCAGTAGGTTGGATGAATTATTGAATCCCTGCCCACACTGAGAGCAGGTGAATGGCTTCTCTCCAGTGTGAACTCGCTGGTGTGTACGCAGGTGGGATGAATCACTGAATCCCTTCCCACACTGAGAGCAGGTGAACGGCCTCTGCCCGGTGTGAATTCGCTGATGTTTCTGCAGAGCAGATGAATGTCTGCATCTCTTCCCACACACAGAGCAGATGAATGGTCTCTCCTCAGTGTGAATTCGCTGGTGTGACTGCAGACAGGATAACTGAGTGAATCCCTTTTCGCACACAGAGCAGGTAAACGGCCTCTCCCCAGTGTGACTGCGTCGATGAGCTTCCAGCGCAGATGGGACTTTGTACCTCTTCCCACAGTCCCCACATTTCCATGGTTTTGCCATGTCTTGAGTCTCCTAGAGACTCTCCAGGTCGGACAATCAGTTGAAGCCTTGTCCACACACAGATCACGTGTACGGTCTTTCCCCACTGTGAATGGTGCGGCGTTTTTTTCAGCTGTGCAACTGGTTATAGCTCTTTCCACAGTCAGTGCACTGGAACACTCTCACTCAGACCTGTGTGTCATGGTGTTTGTCCAGTCAAAATGATAGCTGAATTTTTTTGAGATAGACATTCAGGTCACGATGAATTGAGAAACACTTTCAGACCTTGACGTGATGTTTGCTTTGGCTTCCTGTCTGCTAATCCTCCTCTTCTAATATTCTGTAAATGGAACTGATAAAAGTCATGCCTCTCTGTGCCGAATAGAAATCCAGTGCAGACAATTCTAGTTTCTATGGAACATTCTTTCCTCACTTATTCCCCAAAAGCTGTAACTCTTCATCCCAAACACTCTCACTCCATTCTCACTCTGCTGAAGATGGTGATTCAGGCTGATTGACAGATCTATGCTCACTGCTTATGTCCTGGACACAGAGACCTGAAAAGCTTCATGCAGGGTGCCAGACGGATATATGTCCATATTACTGGACTAGAAATGTGTAATATACAACATACTTTGACAAAGAGTCATCCAGAGTCAAAACATTAGCTCCCTTCTCTCTCCACCGATGCTGTCAGACTGGCTGAGATTGTCCAGTATTTTGTGTTTTTTGTTTCAGATGCCAGCATCCGCAGTAATTTGCTTTTATCTATGTAAAAGACAAACTGGATTCAGTTATGTTTCAAATCTTTTGAAGCCGACAGAACAGACAAACATTTCTGCTTCTAGATTCAAAGGCCGACGATATTCAGATCCCAGGGAATGGAGTATCTCTGTCTGATCTTGATGTGACGTTTGAGATTTCTGTCTGTAATTCCTCCTCTTCTAATATCCTGTAAAAACAATTTACAAAAGTCATCATTGTCAAGACAGGACAGAAACTCAGAACGGGCAATTCTAGTTTCTCTGGAACATTCTTTCCTCTCGGTCCCCAAAAGCTGTAATTCTCCATCCCACGCTCTCCCTCCATTCTCACTCTGCTGTATCTAATATTCACCCTCCCAATTTTCCTGAAGGTGCTGATTGGGACTGATTGACAAATCCATGCCCCCTGCTTCTGTCCTGGACACAGAAACCATAACAAATAGGAGCTGCAGTCAGCCATACGGCCCATCGAATAAATGTGTCAAGCTGAGGGAGCAAAGGATGCCAATGTCTTTAAGAGAGAGAGAGACCTGGGCCAAGCTTTGCAGAGTCTGCACCCTCCCTGGATTCACTTGCTTTCCCTTCAGTTGCTGCAAGTGACTAATTGAAGGTGAGAATGAGAAAAGAAATGGAAAGGGGGAGAAAAGAATGTGTTTTACTCACAGATGTTGGAGACAGGAAGAAGTTGGTCTATGTGAAGCTCAATCTTCATTCTCACAAAGCCCGCGCTCTGATTGGCTGGAGGAGCAGAGTCCTTCCGGTCCCAACTCTTTTCATTGGTCCATACGTCAGTTTGAAGGTCTGGTGGGGGCACTGCCGCGCTCATGCGCACCTGCCCCTGTCGCTTGGACATGCGCAGTCCGTGGCCGGGGAGGGAGTGGAAGGAAGATCACCGAGCGGCTTCTCGCTCTGTCCAGAGCCGTCAGCCGGTTGCCTGGTAACCTTGTCGAGAGGAGGTGTAGGGGGAGGGAGAAACAATGGGTGGGGGCGGGGCTCATGCGTGCCGGGCCTGCGCACTGGACCGCGGAGACGTCACCAAGGATGCAGAGTGATTCCTATTGGCTGATTCAGGCAGTGCTCCATTGTACGTCACGACTCGGAAATTGGACACAGCTTCCCCCTCTCTGGAAGAAAATCAATGTTCCTCCCTTTCTGTTTCCTTTCTCATTCTGACCTTCAATTGGTCACTTGCAGCAACTGAAGGAGAGGGAAGTGAATCCAGGGAGGGTGCAGACTCTGCAAAGCTTGGCCCAGGTCTCTCTCTCTTAAAGACATTGACATCCTTTGCTCCCTCAGCTTGACACATTTATTTGTCTGGCTAAAAGGATGGTCTCTTTCCCAATGTTCACAATTAAAGGGCTGGTTTCCCCAGGAGATGGCTGACATTTAAGGGGACAGTAAATTAATATCGGACAGAGACATGTCAATTGTTTTTGGTACAGATTAGGTACATCATTTATAGTTCGTAATAAAGTACATTTATTATTATCTCTAGTTTTGTAATAACGTACTGTAGCTATGTGATATATTTCCAGCCTTGCCGTCATTATGACACAGAGGGAGTTCATTCCCTCGAGTCAGTCCATGCTGATTCATGAAAGTGCAATCCAGTCAGTCCCATTCCCCCTCTATCTCCCTGTGTCCCTGCAAGTTAGTTTCCTTCTAGCCCGCATCCAATTTCATTTTAAAATTATTCTTCTCCACTTCCACCACCGGCGCACAAAGAGATTTTCAGATGATGTTCGCTCATTGTCTAAACTAAATTCTTCCTCGCACAGATCCTCACTGTGAAATACAGTATTATATATCAGATGTTTTGTTGTACAGTGAATAATGCAGAGAGTTGGATAAATGCACGTACTCGTCGCCTGCATTACGATTTTTAGGTGTCTGTCTCCGGGATATGAGGCAGTGACCCTGTATCTGTGGATCAGCATGAATCACGCCTTCAGGAGAATTGGGAGGGTGAATATTAGGTACAGGAGAGTGAGAATGGAGGGAGAGTTTATTTTTGAGGAATGGGAGAGGAAAAAATTGTTCCACGGAAGCCAGAACTGTCTGTTCTGAATTTCTATCCAGTAGTGACTGTGATGAATTTTGTGAACTCCTTTTACAGTATATCAGAAGGAGAGGATTTACGGGCAGGAAATTGAGCCAAATATCGCGCCAAGTTCTGACTGAGACACTTAAATCATGAGGACCTGAATATTATCAGCCTTTAAATGTAGGAGAAATGTTTGTTCTGTGTGCTTCAGAAGATCTTAAACATCAGTGTGACTGGAAAAGCTTTGCGACTCACACAATTCATCGTTGAACATGGAGAGACACGCAAACGTCAACACATTTCCATCGGGCAGGAGATACCGAAGTCTGAGAACACGCACGAACAGACTCAAAAACAGCTTCTTCCCCACTGTCACCAGACTCCTAAATTACCCTCTTATGGACTGATTTCATTAACACTACACCCTGTATGCTTCATCCGATGCCAGTGCTTATGTAGTTACATTGTATATGTTGTGTTGCCCTATTATGTATTTTCTTTTATTCCCTTTTCTTCTCATGTACTTAATGATCTGTTGAGCTGCTCGCAGAAAAATACTTTTCACTGTACCTCGGTACACGTGACAATAAACAAATCCAATCCAATCCAAACCTTCGGAAAACCTTGGAAATGTGGGGAATGTGGGAAGAGATTCCCTTCCCCATCAAAGCTAGAAATACATCGACGCAGTCGCACTGGGGAGAGGCCATTCACCTTCGTTGAGTGTGGGATCAGATTTGTTCATTCATCAACCCTGCTGAATCATCAATGAGTTCACACCGGGAAGAGACCAGTGTGGGGGAAGTGATTCACTCAATCTTCCTACCTGCTGAGACACAAAGTCACTCACACCAATGAGAGACCCTTTAAATGCTCTGACTGTGGGAGTGGGTTTAAAAGCTCTCAGGCTCTGATGATCCACCAGCGCATTCACGCTGAGGGGAGACCGTTCAGCTGCTCTCACTGCACAAAGAGCTTTACGTGGCCATCCAACCTGCGGGAACACCGGCAAACACACACTGGGGAGAGGCCATTAACCTGCTCTGTCTGTGGAAAGGGATTCATTCAGTTTTCCAAACTGAAGATGCACCAATTCGCCATTTGCCTGCTCTGAGTGTGGGAAGGGATTCAGAGATTCATCAACCCTGCTGATACACCAGCGAGTTCACATTGAGGAGAGGCCATTCACCTGCTCTAAGTGTGGGATGGGGTCATTCAGTTATCCAAATTGCAGATACATGTACTTTCTGCTTTTTGTTAACAGATGTGGTTGCAGAATCACTGTGTGCTTTTCATCCACCTTCCTCTCATTTTCAAATGAGATGCCGGCGTTGGACTGGGGTGAGCACAGTAAGAAGCCTTACAACACCAGGTTAAAGTCCAACAGGTTTGTTTCAAACACTAGCTTTCGGAGCACTGCTCCTTCCTCAGGTGAATGAAGAGGTAGGGTCCAGAAACATATATATCGACAAATTCAAAGCTGCCAGACAATGCTTGGAATGCGAGCATTAGCAGGTGATTAAATCTTTACAGATCCAGAGATGGGGTAACCCCAGGTTAAAGAGGTGTGAATTGTGTCAAGCCAGGACAGTTGGTCGGATTTCGCAGGCCAGATGGTGGGGGATGAATGTAATGCGACATGAATCCCAGGTCCCGGTTGAGGCCGCACTCACGTGTGCGGAACTTGGCTATCAGTTTCTGCTCGGCCAGTCAGCGTTGTCGCGCGTCCTGAAGGCCGCCTTGGAGAACGCTTACCCGGAGATCAGAGGCTGAATGCCCTCGACTGCTGAAGTGTTCCCCGACTGAGGAAGGAGCAGTGCTCCGAAAGCCAGTGATTTGAAACAAACCTGTTGGACTTTAACCTGGTGCTGTAAGACTTCTTGCTGTGTTCATTTTCAAATGAATTGATAATGAATTATTTCATCTCCTTTGCTATTTGCTTCCTTTACCTTGAGGAGGCACTGTTGGCATTTAAAGAATGTGGTTAAACAGCTGTTTGCTTGGTGTCATTTCAGTTATTGCTGTCCTCATCCTCAATAGCTGATGCCAAGCTATTATGTATATTTTCTTCAAGACAGTGGTTTTATTGCAAGAGGCAGTAACAGGTTATCTTTAGGAAAGTCCAATTCACTTTTTTCTTCCACTGTGCTGTCTTCTTCCTTAGCTTTGGAAGAATTACTTGCCGTCTGTTCAGGATCAGTTAATGACAGGTCTCTTCAGTAGTAGTTGTTTAACATAGCTTCAAAATATCTTCAGAATCCAAATCGTCTGAATCTTCATCACTGTTACTATCAGACCGAATGGACCGAATGAAATGAAATGAAAATCGCTTATTGTCACAAGTATGCTTCGAATGAAGTTACTGTGAAAAGCCCTTAGTCGCCACATTCTGGCGCCTGTTCGGGGAGGCTGGTACGGGAATGGTGGACCAGTACGGGCTGCGGGCCACGTTTCCGTACTTGGACAATGTAACCATCTGCGGCCATGATCAGCAGGACCACGACGCCAACCTCCACCGATTTCTCCAAACCGCCCAAAAACTCAACCTCACCTACAAAAAGGAGAAATGCATTTTCCGCACAACCAGGCTAGCCATCCTCGGCTACGTCGTGGAAAACGGGGTCCTAGGGCCCAGCCCTGACCGTATGCGCCCCCTCCTCCAATTCCTTCTCCCTCACTGCCCGAAGGCCCTGAAGAGGTGCCTTGGTTTCTCCTATTACGCACAGTGGGTCCCCCAGTACGCGGACAAAACCCGCCCACTATTTAAGGGCACCATTTTTCCACTGGCAGCCGAGGCTCGCCAGGCCTTCAACTGCATCAAGGCGGACATCGGCAAAACTGCAATGCGCGTGGTGGACGAGTCCGCCCCCTTCCAGGTGGAGAGCGATGCCTCAGAGGTCGCCCTCGCCGCCACTCTCAACCAAGCAGGCAGACCGGTAGCGTTCTTTTCCCGCACCCCCACCACCTCTGAAATTCAACACTCCTCGGTCAAAAAAGAAGCCCAAGCCCATCTTGGAAGCCGTACGGTACTGGAGGCACTACCTCGCTGGTAGGAGGTTTACCCTCATCACTGACCAACGATCGGTTGCCTTTATGTTTGACAATACGCAGCGGGGCAAGATCAAGAACGACAAGATCTTGAGGTGGAGGATCGAACTCTCCACCGATAACTACGATATAGTATATCGTCCTGGGAAGCTCAACGAGCCTCCAGATGCCCTGTCCCGCGGCACGTGCGCCAGCGCGCAAGATGACCAAATACGTGCTATCCACGATGACCTCTGCCACCCGGAGTCACCCGGCTCGCCCACTACATCAAGGCCCGTAACCTGCCCTACTCCATCGAGGAGGTCAAAGCTGTAACCAGAGACTGCCAAATCTGTGCGGAGTGTAAACCGCACTTCTATCAACCAGATAAGGCCCACCTGGTAAAGACATCCCGCCCCTTGGAACGCATTTGTATCGATTTCAAAGGGCCCCTCCCCTCCAATAATCGCAACACGTACTTCCTGAACATCATAGACGAGTTCTCCCGTTTTCCGTTCGCCATTCCCTGCCCCGATATGACCACTCCCACAGTCATCAAAGCCCTGCATAGTGTCTTCACCCTGTTCGGTTTCCCCAGCTATGTCCATAGCGACAGGGGCTCGTTGTTCATGAGCGACAAACTGCGTCCGTACCTGCTCAGTAAGGGCATTGCCTCGAGCAGGACGACCAGCTATAACCCCAGGGGAAACAGGCATGTGGAGAGGGAGAACGCGACAGTCTGGAAGACCGTCCTACTGACCCTACGGTTCAGGAATCTCCCGGTTTCTCACTGGCAGGAGTCTTCCCCGATGCGCTCCACTCTATTAGGTCTCTCCTTTGCACGGCCACAAACCAGACCCCTCATGACCGCTTGTTTGTTTTCCCAAGGGGAGCTACCTCAGGGGCCTCGCTTCCACCCTGGCTGATGACATCGGGTCCAGTCCTCCTCCGAAAACATATTCGGAGCCATAAGACCGACCCCCTGGTAGAGAGGGTCCAGCTCCTGCACTCCAACCCACACTATGTGTATATCAGACTCTCCAATGGCCGGCAGGATACCGTCTCCCTCCGGGACCTGGCGCCCGCAGGCTCCGACACCACGACCACTACTGCATCCCCCACACTAGGACCCGCCCAACCTCCCATGTTCAGCGCCCCTACTCCTATCCAACCTCCCATGTTCAGCGCCCCTACCCCTATCCAACCTCCCATGTTCAGCGCCCCTACCCCGATATGGTTCTCGCGCTCCCTCCCACCCGTCGCACCGGTCCACAGGAATGAAGCTCTGGAAGAGCCGCTCCAGGAGTCCACGCCTGTGCCTGCTCCGGGCCCAGCTCCACAGCCACCCGAAACGGCTACAACACCAGTGCTTCGGCGGTCGCAACATACGATCCGGGTACCAGACCGACTGAATCTGTAAACCCGTCACCCCCGCCGGACTTCATTTTTTAAACAGGGGGTGAATGTGGTGAATGGAACGACTGTTAATTCACCAGTGCACTGTGATATGTTACTGCTGTATCATGTTACGTTATGTGTTTAACCCTGTGGGCTCCACCTATGTATAATTGTCCGGCTTCACCCACAGGGAGATATGTCGGGGCATGTACGGGCTCGCCCATGGCTCCACCCCTTATAGGAAGTATAAAGGCAGCTGACCTGCGGGGCCGCATTCATTGTTGTACCGGTCTCAGGCAGGCTCAGTTGTAAGCTGATTGAAACCACGGTTTACTTCTCAACGTGTCTCTCAGTAAATTGATGGTCGCATCACAGAATACAAATCCTCTTTCTCAGGATCGCCTTCAGTCTTGGGAGTTCCCAGAATCTGTTTTTCTATATCTTTCACAAACTTCTGGGAGGAATTATTCTCTTGAGATAATTTCATCAGTATCAGCAGAATGAGATTCACTACCACTGTCATTCGATGTGTGATTAATGTCTTTCTTTTTTTGAGTCATTTCATGCCAAATGAGTTTTCCTAATTCCCATCTGTCCTGCCATTGGTGTCTCATGCACTATCCGTAGTACTTCCCTTAGACGCTCTGTAATCATGGTTGAAGCGACAACCTTCACTTCTGCCAAATTATTCCCCAAAAGTAAGTCGATTCCATCCACTGGTAAAACTTTTAAACCATTTTGCCAACTGGACCTGACACTAAATGACACTCCAATTATACTTTATAAAATGGAACCAGGATATTATCTCCACCTATCCCCTTCACTATTACCTTAGCTTTCATTATGTGGAGATGCCGGCGTTGGACTGGGGTGAGCACAGTACGAAGTCTTACAACACCAGGTTAAAGTCCAACAGGTTTGTTTCGATGTCACTAGCTTTCGGAGCGCTGCTCCTGCCTCAGGTGAAGGAAGGAGCAGCGCTCCGAAAGCTAGTGACATCGAAACAAACCTGTTGGACTTTAACCTGGTGTTGTAAGACTTCGGACTTAGCTTTCATTGACCTCTCTTGAGGGAAAGCCAAATCCTTCTCCAGTAAGATAATTTGCGTAATATTCTCCACTTTTGTTACTGTGGCGAATGTAAATACAGTTAATTCACCAGTTATGTTCTATGTTTGTAAATACAGTTAATTCACCAGTTATGTTACATGTTATTAACCCTGTGGGTTTTATCTGTGGGCCATTGTATGACTTCACCCACAGGGGGAGATGTTGGAGCATGTACGGGCTCAGCACATGGCTCCGCCCCTTTGAAGGAGTATAAGAGTGGTTGGCCTGTGGGAATGTCCTCAGTATGTACCAGTCGCAGGCAGGCAAAGTTGATAGTTAATTAAAACCACTGTTTTACTCCGACACGAGTCCTTGAGTGAATTGATGGTCGCATCAGTTACCTCTTCAGAATCCTCCTTATGACCTCCAAGTCCCATGGGCATTCTTCTCTACTGCCAACATAATGTGTGAACGTGTCCCACCTTATTAAATTGGTAACACGTAAGCCTTTGAGCCTCACCTTTGCTCTCAGTACCTTCCTTCCTGGTCTGAGGTGGAGATCACGGAGGATTCCCATCTCTCCATTCCTCACCATGGTTCCCACATGCCTTCCTTTCACTCCCACATGCCATCCTTTTCAAAATTATGGTGATGGTGAAACAAAGTTTTAAATTTATGGATCAGCTCATAATCGACAACCATTACTGTTGCTTGCTAGGCGGTTGTCACCCTTTGGTCTTCAACATGGGTTCCTATCACAGAAGGTAGGGAATTCTTAAATTCTTCAAAGAGAATGACCTCGCTCAGTGCCACATAGGTAGTTTCAACTCCCAATGCTCGTACCCATCAATTAAAATTGTTCTACTTTTTTTTCTTAAAATTTAGAGTACCCAATTCATTTTTTCCAATTAAGGGGCAATATAGCATGGCCAATCCACCTACCCTGCACATCTTTGGATTGTGGGGGCAAAACCCTTGCAAACACGGGGAGAATGTGCAAGAAATTGTCCTGCTTAACCCTTTCGAATTTGGCAGATATCTGTCCCGGCTGTCTCCTTAAATTCCAAAACCTTTGCCTATATGCCTCGGGAACCAATTCAAATGCACCCAGAACAGACTTTTTTTTTAAACCATGTCATAATCTTTAGACATCCCCTCTGACAGGGAAGCATAAACTTCCTGTGCCCACCCCGTCAATTTACTTTGTATGGGTGATGTCCACTTTTCTTTTGGCCACTCCATTTGGGTCACTCATTTCTCAAATGCCCTAAAATAGGTTTCTACTTCCTTCTCTTCAAACTTTGGGAAGGCCTGTATAAATGTGAACTCATCACCACTGGGCTCTGTTCTCGGGTTAAGCCCTCCTCTAGCTCCTGGCAGCTCCCTCTTGATTTCCAGTGCCTTAAGCTGGAACTCACTCTCTTTTGCTTTTTCCTCGCTCTCCAATTCCGACCTCATTTCAATTTCCATTTGAAAAGCTCTATCTTTTTCTTTTTGTCGCATTTCTATTTCTTTCTCCATTCCCTCTCCTGCTCGAACTGCAACCAAACTTTCTCCAGCTCAGTTTCCCCACCAGAAAATGTATTTGATGCTACACTACTTCATGGGCTCTCCATGAAAAAGCCTTTCCTGTTGATTCTCTTATTTCCCCTTTATGTTTGCTGTTATCATTTTGATCCATGGATGCTTAATGGACATATATGTCTTTAACTCGAGCAGGGGGATTGAGAATTTAAGTTACAAAACAGAACACTATGGGTGGGATTCCCCCATCGGGCGGCTAAGTGTCGACGCAGGCGTAAAAACGGGAGTGTGTTACTCCGGCGTCGGTGCCCGTTCCGGGACACCATTCTCCGGCCCACAGGGGGCTAGCATGGCGCTGGAGCGGCCCACGACGCTCCAGCTGCCGATCTCGGTGTGAACCCAGCGCCGCGGGGTCCGCGCATGTGCAGTGGCCTTCTTCCCTGCGCCGGCCCCGACGCCAAATGGCGCTGGGCTACAGGAGCCGGCGCGGTGGAAAGGAGGCCCCCAGCCAGAGGCCGGCCCGCCCATCGATGGGCCCCGATCGCGGGCCACCCACTACGGAGGCCCCCCCCACCCGGGGTCGGACCCCCCCTCCCCCCTCCCACAGGCCGCCCCGGACTCTTCAACGCTCAAGTCCCGCCGGCTCAGAGGATGTTAGAATGGCGCTGGCGGGATCTGATTCATTGTGACGGCCGCTCGGCGCATCCGGGCTGGAGAGTCGGCGCATACCCCGACCGCCGCCGTGCCGACCACGCCGATTCTCCGCTCTGCGGGGGGTCGGAGAATTCCGTCCCGTGTTTCTAACAGGCGCAAGTGTTCAACAAGTAAATCATGTATATTTGCCTTCCACCTTCAGCTGGTACCTCTATTTTTAATTTGCCTGCCCATTTGATTTGCCTGTTTTTTTGAAGCCATTTTAAATAAACCAAAGACAAGTTAGTGGGCAGCACGGTAGCATTGTGGATAGCACAATTGCTTCACAGCTCCAGGGTCCCAGGTTCGATTCCGGCTTGGGTTACTGTTTGTGTGGAGTCTGCACATCCTCCCCGTGTGTGCGTGGGTTTCCTCCGGGTGCTCCGGTTTCCTCCCACAGGCCAAAGATGTGTGGGTTAGGTGGATTGGCCATGATAAATTGCCCTTAATGTCCAAAATTGCCCTTAGTGTTGGGTGGGATTACTGGGTTATGGGGATAGGGTGGAGGTGTGGACCTTGGGTAGGGTGCTCTTTCCAAGAGCCGGTGCAGACTCGATGGGCCGAATGGCCTCCTTCTGCACTGTAAATTCTATGAACTAAGTTGTCCACCTAAAGACAATTCTGAGCAGCTTCCAGAGCCATCCTGTTTTTTGCTGCAAACCTGGTGTCGCTTTTTATTTTATACCATAACCCAAACGTCACGATCTACCACTCCAAAGATCACGGACCCGAGACCCCAAATTATCTTACGAGTTTCTGGGCCCGTGCACAGTCAATTACAGCCGAACTTGACCCAGAGTTGCACATAATTAAAATAAATAATTCTTGAGGAAGGTGGCACTGTTTGTGTAAGCTGTTGGCTGGGGTTTGTGACCTGGGGGGGGGGGGGGGGGGGGGTGGTTGGGTATATTATTGTGTTTCTTGTTTTTATTGAAATTTGATGTCTAAAATTGTTAAAATTATAAATACCTCAATAAAATAATTTCTAAAAAACAAAAATTCTTAGAATAGCATCCAAAGTCTTTGACCCTTGACTGCCGAATACCTACATTCACCAGGTTTGTAAATTTAAACACAATTAATTTTATTAATAACAGTAACTATACTTAAATATACAGCAAATACAATAGGTTACATATTATCTAATTCCTCACCTGAACTGCCACTTAAACGCACCCCACCCTTTACACACACACCAGACAGACAAACACAGAGATGGGGAAGAGGGTGTAAAAATAATAATGAAAGTAAAACAATAAGAGTCTCTGTTTCAGTTGGGTGTGTCTAGCACACCTTTCTTCAATCCAGGCTTTCAGTTTGAGATTTCTGGTTTCAGTCTGCAATGGTTTTCACTGTAGATTCGTTCAGGTCTCTGCAGTTTCAGAAATACAGCAGCTTTTCTGGAGAAAACATGAGGGAGGGAGAGAGCAGATCCTTTCCTCTGAGTGTCCAGGATTCAAACCCTGGGTCTCTGAAAATCATACCCAATCACCGCCTGTTACCGGGCGTTAAACACCCTTTTGGCTAATTCATTGGTCACCAGCCAAACAAAATCAAACTGAGTCCCACCGATCTCTCAGGTGCCGAAAAGTCTTGAGTTCTGCTGTCCGAACACTAGCAGTGTTGTTTGTAACTTTTAAATTCTCAATCCCCCTGCTCGACTTAAAGACATATGTCCATTAAGCATCCATGGATCAAAATGATAACAGCAAAAATAAAGAAAGGGGAATTAAGAGAAGCAACAGGAAAATCCCTTACAATTGGCTTGGGTTGAAGATTAGCTCACTAACAGGAAACAGAGTGGACATAAATGGGTCATTTTCTGATTGGCAAGATGCCACAACGGGTGTGCCACACGGCACAGTGCTGGAGCTCCAACATTTTACAATTTATATAAAAGACGGAGATGAAGTAACTGAAGGGATGGTTCCTAAATTTGCTAATGGCACAAAGATAGGTAGGAAAGTGAGAAAAGGACAAGGAGAGTACAGAAAGATATAGATCAGGCAGTGGGCAAAGAATTGGCAAATTGAGAAAAATGGGAGACAAATGTCAAATTGTACATTTTGACCAGAACTAAAAAGCGTATTGCCGAAATGGTGAGTGAGCAGAGCTCGGAGACACAGAGGGATCTGGGTGTCCAAGAGCATGAATCACAAAAGGCGAGTATACAGGTACAGCAAGTAATTAGGAAAGCTAATAGAATGTTATTGTTTATTGTGAGGGGAATTGAATACAAAAGTAGGGAGGTTATGCTTCAGTTACACAGGACATTGGTGAGACCACATCTGGAGCACTGTGTACAGTATTGCTCTCATTTAAGGAATGATGTAAATGTGTTGGAAGCAGTTCAGAGAAGGTTTACAACATTAATACCTATAAGGGGTGGATTTTTTATGAGGAAAGGTTGGACAGGCCGGACTTGTATCTGCTGGAGTTTGGAAGAGAAAGAGGTACCAAAGGTCTCCAGCCGCCTCTTTCAACACTCTGGGATGCAGAGCACCAACTTTTGGCGATTCGTTAACTTTCAACCACATTAATTTCTCCAGTGCTACTTTTTCACTAATACTAATCTCTTTCAGTTCCTCGTGCTCAATAGTCCCTTGGTTCTCGGGACGATTTCTGTATCTTCCTCCATGAAGACAGACACACATTGTTTAGTTTCTCTGCCATTTCCTTATTCCCCATTATAAACTCTCCTGTCTCTGCCTGGGATGGACCCACATTGGTCTTTGCAAATCTTTTCCTTTTCACATTCCTATAGGAGCGTTTCCAGTCAGTTTTTATGTTTCTCCCCAGTTTGCTCTCATATTCTACTAACTCTTTATCAGTTTCTTGGTCCTCCTGTGCTGAATTCTAAAACAAGTTCCCAATCCTCAGACTTACGACTATTTTGGCCTCTTTTTGAGCCTCATCCTTTGATGAAATGGAATCTTTAACTTTTCTTCGCCACTGTCACATCACTTTTCCTGTTGGAATTTTGAGCCTTACAGGAATCTATATTTGTTGTATAATTGTGAAATGAAAGTCTCCAAAGTCCCAGAGTACCATAGGCTGATGTCCCCTATGAGAGAGAGTGCTGACTGGTGTTGATTAATCTGAGGGTAACCATATCTCAGGCGAGGGGCAATGTTGAGAAGGTTACCCTTCATGGGTAACCTCAGCTGGTACGGGAGTTGAACCCACACTGTTGGTGCTGTGCCGCATCACGAACCGGCCGTCCAGCCAACTGATCCCCTTGTAAATATGTAATAATTCCTTAAACATCAGCAATTTCTTGTCTCCCTTCATACCGTTAAATGCAATTTCCCAGTCCACCGTAGACAACCTGCCCTGTGATAGTTTTCTTCTGTGCGAAACATCCAGATAAATTAAGCAAAAGAAAAATGTAACCACCACAGTCCGTCTCCATAGTTACCTGGCATGTTTTGTGGAATTCTAAACAGAAATGGGAACTTTGAATCACCCTAACACTCTGTGATCCTTGTGAAATCTGAAACCAGGTATTCGCAACAAGGTTCAAAGAGCATCAGCCCCCAGGAGGTAAAGTTGTGAGACCGGCCAGTCCAGCAGAAAGAAACCCTCCAACCATCCCCATTGACCAACTGTGAGAATTAACAAAATGCAGTCCTGGATGTGATTGAGAGGAGAATCATTAACAGCAGAATCCAACCCCTGTAATCACTTGTGAACTTGTTGGTGTCTCAGCAGGCGTGATGAATCACACAATCCCTTCTTGCCAGTGTGAACTCTCTGATGTTTCTGCAAGGTGGATGAATCCTTAAATCCCTTCCCACACTGAGAACAAATGAACGGCCTCTCCCCAGTGTGAACTCGCCGATGTACCCGCAGGTTGGATGAATTGTTAAATCCCTTCCCACACTGAGAGCAGCTGAACGGCTTCTCCCCAGTGTGAACTCGCTGATGCACCCGCAGATTGGATAAGTGAGTGAATCCCTTCTCACATTGAGAGCAGGTGAATGGTCTCTCCCCAGTGTGAACCCGCTGGTGTTTCAGTAGATTGGATGAATCACTGAATCCCTTCCCACACTCAGAGCAGGTGAATGGCCTCTCCCCAGTGTGAACTCGCTGGTGTCTCTGCAGGTTGGATGAATCACTGAATCCCTTCCCACACTCAGAGCAGATGAAGGGTCTCTCCCCAGTGTGAACTCGCTGGTGTGACTTCAGGCTGGACGACCGAATGAATCCTTTACCACACTGAGAGCAGGTGAATGGCCACTCCCCACTGTGAACCTGCTGGTGTGTCAGCAGTTCGGATGACTGAACAAAAGCCTTCCCACACTGGGAGCAGGTGAATGGCTTCTCCCCAGTGTGAACTCGCTCATGTCTCAGTAGGTTGGATGAATTATTGAATCCCTGCCCACACTGAGAGCAGGTGAATGGCCTCTCTCCAGTGTGAACTCGCTGGTGTGTACGCAGGTGGGATGAATCACTGAATCCCTTCCCACACTGAGAGCAGGTGAACGGCCTCTGCCCGGTGTGAATTCGCTGATGTTTCTGCAGAGCAGATGAATGTCTGCATCTCTTCCCACACACAGAGCAGGTGAATGGTCTCTCCTCAGTGTGAATTCGCTGGTGTGACTGCAGACAGAATAACTGAGTGAATCCCTTTTCGCACACAGAGCAGGTAAACGGCCTCTCCCCAGTGTGACTGCGTCGATGAGCTTCCAGCGCAGATGGGACTTTGTACCTCTTCCCACAGTCCCCACATTTCCATGGTTTTGCCATGTTTTGAGTCTCCTAGAGACTCTCCAGGTCGGACAATCAGTTGAAGCCTCGTCCACACACAGAACACGTGTACGGTCTCTCCCCACTATGAATGGTGCAGCGTTTTTTTCAGCTGTGTGCAACTGTCAGTGCACTGGAACACTCTCACTCAGACCTGTGTGTCTTGGTGTTTGTCCAGTCATAATGATAGCTGAATTTTTTTTGAGATAGACATTCAGGTCGCGATGAATTGAGAAACACTTTCAAACCTTGATGTGATGTTTGCTTTGGCTTCCTGTCTGCTAATCCTCCTCTTCTAATATTCTGTAAATGGAACTGATAAAAGTCATGCCTCTCTGTGCAGAATAGGAATCCAGTGCAGACAATTCTAGTTTCTATGGAACATTCTTTCCTCACTTATTCCCCAAAAGCTGTAACTCTTCATCCCAAACACTCTCACTCCATTCTCACTCTGCTGAAGATGCTGATTCAGGCTGATTGACAGATCTATGCTCACTGCTTTTGTCCTGGACACAGAGACCTGAAAAACTTCATGCAAGCTGCCAGACGGATATATGTCCATATTACTGGACTAGAAATGTGTAATATACAACATATTTTGACAAAGAGTCATCCAGAGTCAAAACATTAGCTCCCTTCTCTCTCCACCGATGCTGTCAGACTGGCTGAGATTGTCCAGTATTTTGTGTTTTTTGTTTCAGATGCCAGCATCCGCAGTAATTTGCTTTTATCTATGTAAAAGACAAACTGGATTCAGTTATGTTTCAAATCTTTTGAAACCGACAGAACAGACAAACATTTCTGCTTCTAGATTCAAAGGCCGACGATATTCCGATCCCAGTGAATGGAGTATCTCTGTCTGATCTTGATGTGCCGTTTGAGATTTCTGTCTGTAATTCCTCCTCTTCTAATATCCTGTAAAAACAATTTACAAAAGTCATCATTGTCAAGACAGGACAGAAACTCAGAACGGGCAATTCTAGTTTCTCTGGAACATTCTTTACTCTCTCGGTCCCCAAAAGCTGCAAATCTCCAGCCCACGCTCTCCCTCCATTCTCACTCTGCTGTATCTAATATTCACCCTCCCAATTTTCCTGAAGGTGCTGATTGGGACGGATTGACAGATCCCTGCTCACTGCTTCTGTCCTGGACACAGAAACCATAACAAATAGGAGCTGCAGTCAGCCATACGGCCCATCGAATAAATGTGTCAAGCTGAGGGAGCAAAGGATGCCAATGTCTTTAAGAGAGAGAGAGAGACCTGGGCCAAGCTTTGCAGAGTCTGCACCCTCCCTGGATTCACTTCCTTTCCCTTCAGTTGCTGCAAGTGACTAATTGAAGGTGAGAATGAGAAAATAAATGGAAAGGGGGAGAAAAGAATGTGTTTTACTCACAGATGTTGGAGACAGGAAGAAGTTGGTCTATGTGAAGCTCAATCTTCATTCTCACAAAGCCCGCGCTCTGATTGGCTGGAGGAGCAGAGTCCTTCCGGTCCCAACTCTTTTCATTGGTCCATACGTCAGTTTGAAGGTCAGGTGGGGGCACTGCCGCGCACATGCGCACCTGCCCTTGTCACTTGGACATGCGCAGTTCCTCGCCGGGGGTGGGAGTGGAGGGGAGATCACCGAGCGGCTTCTCGCTCTGTCCGGAGCCGTCAGCCGGTTGCCTGGTAACCTTGCCTTGAAGAGGTGTGGGGGGAGGGAGAATCAATGGGTGGGGGCGGGGCTCCTGCGTGCCGGGCCTGCGCACTGGACCGCGGAGACGTCACCAAGGATGCAGAGTGATTCCTATTGGCTGATTCAGGCAGCGCTCCATTGTACGTCACGACTCGGAAATTGGACACAGCTTCCCCCTCTCTGGAAGAAAATCAATGTTCCTCCCTTTCTGTTTCCTTTCTCATTCTGACCTTCAATTGGTCACTTGCAGCAACTGAAGGGAAAGGAAGTGAATCCAGGGAGGGTGCAGACTCTGCAAAGCTTGGCCCAGGTCTCTCTCTCTGAAAGACATTGACATCCTTTGCTCCCTCAGCTTGACACATTTATTTGTCTGGCTAAAAGGATGGTCTCTTTCCCAATGTTCACAATCAAAGGGCTGGTTTCCCCAGGAGATGGCTGACATTTAAGGGGACAGTAAATTAATATCGGACAGAGACATGTCAATTGTCTTTGGTACAGATTAGGTACATCATTTATAGTTCGTAATAAAGTACATTTATTATTATCTCTAGTTTTGTAATAACGTACTGTAGCTATGTGATATATTTCCAGCCTTGCCGTCATTATGACACAGAGTGAGTTCATTCCCTCGAGTCAGTCCATGCTGATTCATGAAAGTGCAATCCAGTCAGTCCCATTCCCCCTCTATCTCCCTGTGTCCCTGCAAGTTAGTTTCCTTCTAGCCCGCATCCAATTTCATTTTAAAATTATTCTTCTCCACTTCCACCACCGGCGCACAAAGAGATTTTCAGATGATGTTCGCTCATTGTCTAAACTAAATTCTTCCTCGCACAGATCCTCACTGTGATATACAGTATTATAGCAGCACGGTAGCATTGTGGATAGCACAATTGCTTCACAGCTCCAGGGTCCCAGGTTCGATTCCGGCTTGGGTCACTGTCTGTGCAGAGTCTGCACATCCTCCCCGTGCGTCCGTGGGTTTCCTCCGGGTGCTCCGGTTTCCTCCCACAGTCCAAAGATGTGCAGGTTAGGTGGATTGGCCTTGCTAAAATTGCCCTTAGTGTCCAAAATTGCCCTTAGTGTTGGGTGGGGTTGCTGGGTTATGGGGATAGGGTGGAGGTGTTGACCTTGGGTAGGGTGCTCTTTCCAAGAGCCGGTGCAGACTCGATGGGCTGAATGGCCTCCTTCTGCACTGTAAATTCTATGATAATCTATGATATATCAGGTGTTTTGTTGTACAGTGAATAATGCAGAGAGATGGATAAATGCACGTACTGCAGTAAGATTTTTTTTTTTTATAAATGTTTTATTGAAAATTTTTTCCCAAACAACAATTTTTCCCCTCTAACAAAACAAACGCAACAATAACAATACAGAAATTTTAAACAATACACAAGTAACAAAACCCCTTTATCTTTGACCTAAACTAACCCCCCCCCCTCCCCCCCCCCCCCCCTCCCCCTGGGTTGCTGCTGCTGGTCATCTGTCTTCCCTCTAACGTTCCCCTAGGTAGTCGAGAAATGGCTGCCACCGCCTGGTGAACCCTTGAGCCGATCCTCTCAGGGCAAACTTTATCTGCTCCAGTTTAATGAACCCCGCCATATCATTTACCCAGGCCTCCAGTCCGGGGGGTTTCGCCTCCTTCCACATGAGTAGGATCCTGCGCCGGGCTACTAGGGACGCAAAGGCCACAACGTCGGCCTCTTTCGCCTCCTGCACTCCCGGCTCTTCCGCAACTCCAAATAGAGCTAACCCCCAGCCTGGTTTGACCCGGGCCTTCACCACCCGCGAAATCACTCCCGTCACTCCCTTCCAATACCCTTCCAGTGCCGGACATGCCCAAAACATATGTGCGTGGTTTGCCGGGCTCCCGCCACACCTCCCACATTTGTCCTCCACTCCAAAGAACCTGCTCAATCTTGCTCCCGTTATGTGTGCTCTATGTAGCACCTTAAATTGAATCAGGCTAAGCCTGGCGCATGAGGAAGAGGAATTTACCCTGCTTAGGGCATCAGCCCACATACCCTCCTCTATCTCCTCCCCTAGCTCTTCTTCCCACTTTCCTTTTAGTTCGCCCACCGACTCCTCCCCCTCTTCCCTCATCTCTCGGTAAATCTCTGACACCTTGCCCTCTCCGACCCACACCCCTGAAAGCACCCTGTCCTGTATCCCCTGTGTCGGGAGCAACGGAAATTCCCTCACCTGTTGTCTAGTAAATGCCCTCACCTGCATATATCTCAAGAAATTTCCCCGGGGCAACTTATACTTTTCCTCCAATGCTCCCAAGCTCGCAAAAGTCCCATCTATAAATAAATCTCCCACCCTCCTAATTCCCAACTGGAACCAGCTCTGAAATCCTCCATCCATTCTTCCTGGGGCGAACCTATGGTTGTTCCTGATTGGGGACCCCACCAGGGCTCCCCGCACCCCTCTCTGTCGCCTCCACTGTCCCCAGATATTCAATGTTGCCGCCACCACCGGGTTCGTGGTAAACTTTTTAGGTGAGATCGTTAGCGGCGCCGTCACCAGCGCCTCTAAACTCGTCCCTTTACAGGACTTTCTCTCCAGTCTTTCCCACGCCGCTCCCTCACCCTCCATCATCCATTTACGTATCATTGCCACATTGGCGGCCCAATAGTAATCGCCCAAGTTCGGTAGTGCCAATCCTCCTCTGTCCCTACTACGCTGAAGGAACCCCCTCCTTACTCTCGGAACTTTCCCTGCCCACACGAAGCTCGTGATGCTCCTGTCTATTTTATTAAAAAAGGTCTTAGTGATTAGTATAGGGAGACATTGAAATACAAATAAGAACCTGGGGAGGACCATCATCTTAATTGCTTGCACCCTGCCCGCCAGCGATAGAGGCTGCATGTCCCACCTCTTGAAGTCCTCCTCCATTTGTTCTACCAACCATGTCAGATTAAGTCTGTGCAAGGTTCCCCAGCTCCTAGCGATCTGAATCCCCAGGTATCGGAAGTTTCTTTCCACTTTCCTTAGAGGCAAGCCTTCTATCTCTCTACTCTGGTCCCCTGGATGTATCACAAATAATTCACTCTTCCCCATGTTTAGCCTATACCCCGAGAAATCCCCGAACCCCCTCAAAATTCGCATAACCTCTATCATTCCCCCCGCTGGGTCCGACACGTATAACAATAGGTCATCCGCATATAACGAGACTCGGTGTTCTTCTCCCCCTCTAATCACCCCTCTCCATTTCCTGGAGTCTCTCAATGCCATGGCCAGAGGTTCAATTGCCAACGCGAACAACAATGGAGACAGCGGGCATCCCTGTCTTGTTCCCCTATATAGTCGGAAATACTCCGATCTATGTCGACCTGTAACTACGCTTGCCGTTGGAGCCCCATAAAGAAGTCTAACCCAGCTAATAAACCCGTTCCCAAACCCAAACCTCCTTAACACTTCCCATAAATACTCCCACTCCACCCTATCAAATGCCTTCTCTGCGTCCATTGCCGCCACTATCTCTGCCTCCCCCTCCACTGGGGGCATCATTATCACCCCTAATAGTCGCTGCAGTAAGATTTTTAGGTGTCTGTCTCCGGGATATGAGGCAGTGACCCTGTATCTGTGGATCAGCATGAATCACGCCTTCAGGAGAATTGGTAGGGTGAATATTAGGTACAGGAGAGTGAGAATGGAGGGAGAGTTTATTTTTGAGGAATGGGAGAGGAAAAATTGTTCCACATAAACCAGAACTATCTGTTCTGAATTTCTATCCAGTAGTGACTGTGATGAATTTTGTGAACTCCTTTTACAGTATATCAGAAGGCGAGGATTTAGGGGCAGGAAATTGAGCCAAATATCGCGCCAAGTCCTGACCAAGACACTTAAATCATGAGGACCTGAATATTATCAGCCTTTAAATGTCGGAGAAATGTTTGTTCTGTGAGCTTCAGAAGATCTTAAACATCAGTGTGACTGGAAAAGCTTTGAGACTCACACAATTCATTGTTGAACATGGAGGGACACGCAAACGTCAACACCATAGGGAAACCTTGGAAATGTGGGGAATGTGGGAAGAGATTCCCTTCCCCATCAAAGCTAGAAATACATCGACGCAGTCGCACTGGGGAGAGGCCATTCACCTTCTTTGAGCGTGGATCAGATTTGTTCATTCGTCCACCCTGCTGAATCATCAAAGAGACCAGCCATCTGCTGTGTGTGTGGGGGAAGCGATTCACTCAATCTTCCTACCTGCTGAGACACAAAGTCACTCACACCAATGAGAGACCCTTTAAATGCTCTGACTGTAGGAGTGGGTTTAAAAGCTCTCAGGCTCTGATGATCCACCAGCGCATTCACGCTGAGGGGGGACCGTTCAGCTGCTCCCACTGCACAAAGAGCTTTACGTGGCCGTCCAACCTGCGGGAACACCGGCAAACACACACTGGGGAGAGGCCATTAACCTGCTCTAAGTGTGGGAAGGGGTCATTCAGTTATCCAAACTGCAGATACACCAGCAGGTTCACACTGGGGATAGGCCAATCATCTGCTCTCAGTGTGGGAAGAGATTCACTCGGTTATCCCACCTGCTGAGACACCAGTGAGTTCACACAGGGGAGAAGCCATTTGCCTGCTCCATGTGTGGGAAGGGATTCAGACATTCATCCACCCTGCGGACACACCAACGTGTTCACACTGGGGAGAGACCGTTCACCTGCACCATGTGTAGGAAGGGATTCACTAGGTCATGCTGCCTGCAGACTCACCAACAAATTCACAAGTGATAAGAGGGGTTGGATTCTGCTGTTTTTGCTGCTGTTCATCACATCCAGGACTGAACCGTGTTCATCCTGACACTTGATGAAGTGGGAGGGTCGGAGGGTTTCTTTCTGCTGGACTGGCCGGTCTCACGACTTTGCTTCCAGTGGACTGACGCTCTTTGAGTCTAGGGCAGCAGCCTTCCGGAGAGGTCCAATCTTTCCTTTTCAGTTGCCGCACCGCAGATCTCTCGGTCTGCTGTTCCAGTTCATTGGTTGTCTCGTTGGGTTTGCTGTCGGCCTCTTGGGGTCTGTGGAAGATCTCCCGGAGCCTCATTCGCCTGATGAATTCCTCCCTGCCTGCCGCGAGACTGATGGCGTCCATTTTGGTGGTGGTGCAGAAATTGAGCCCTCTGCTGAGGACTTTGATTTTGTCTGGTTGAAGGGTGTAGTCTGACAAGTTGACAATAGATTTCCCTGTATTGTTTTCTACTGTGGTACCAGGGAGGTTTGGTTGCTGCTGGTGGTGATGCCGAGTTTCTCAAGCTTCCTGTTCTTGGTGTGCATATAGGTGGCATAGTATCGTTGTCTCATCTGTTTGGCGGTGTTCAGCAGCTGGTCTGTTGCGTCCTGAGCAGAGGATGAGAATATGGCCTCTATCTTGGTTTCCAGGTTGCGGCATCTGCTGTAGAGCTGGCGTACGAGGTGGTTGAGGAGTGTGAGAGTGTTGCGACCGCAGAGTCTGTCAGCATAGTCTGTGTTGTAGGTCGACTTGAGTGGGTTTGTGTTCTGTCGCTCTTTCGGAATCTTGTCTGCTTTCTTGCATCTTTGTAGAAACTTAATGTCAGTGTCTACATCCGCGATCTTCTTGGAGATCCTCTCCACTTTGATCCGGCAGTTTGCTGTGTCGATGGTAGCCATGATGTGGAGACTCGCATTCAAAGTATCGTCTTGCATCTTTGAATTTGTCTATATATGTGTTTCTGGAACCAACCTCTTCATTCACCTGAGGAAGGAGCAGCGCTCCGCAAGCTAGTGATTCGAAACAAACCTGTTGGACTTTAACCTGGTGTCGTAAGACTTCTTACTGTGCCCACCCCAGTCCAACGCCGGCATCTCCACATCATATAAAAAGAATGTGCAATGAGGATAAATGTACTGGCAAGAGAGACCTTCAAGCTCTGATTAGCCTCAACATTTGAAACTGCCTGAATAAGGGATTGTATAGAATCAGATAAAGGGATAGTATGAAACAGTTCTATTGTATTCCTGTCTGAGATAATGAGAGAAGGTGGTGTCAATAGTTGGGGAGCCAATTAAATGAATCCAGTGACCAAATTGACCAATTGTCCTGTTACAACAGGCCCAACTCTGACGTGAGGTAATGGTCACTTTGGGGATAAAAGTAGAGGTTTCAAAGGTCTTCCTTGCTGTCCAAGTACTGAAGATTCCCGAGGCCGAGTTCCAAGGAAATTACTGTGAAAGAAGGAGCCAGACTCCCGAGGCTGAATTCCACAAGAATTACTGTCAAAGAAGTAGCCAGAGAGGGTTACGCTTCTACAGACTGATCACCCGCATGAAGTTGTAAAAGTCAATGTCTTGAAGTTGTTCAGAAACCTTTTTTCATTTAATAAAGTTATTTTTAAATTTACTATCCAGAGAATTCTGCCTATGCCTTCATTGATTAAAGTCTTGTCTGAACCAAAGTGAGTTTATTAAATGGTAAGTTGGAGGTGGCTGAAATCAATTAAATTCCAGATAACAAGATCACATAACAGAAATCTTCAATTTAAATCTTGCATTTCTTTTTTTTTTTTAATTTAGAGTACCCAATTATTTTTCTTTTCCAATTAAGGGGCAATTTAGCCTGGCCAATCCACCCCGACTCCCTCCCTCCCCACCATCCTCCTTTCCCTTCTGTTGGTACAGAGGCGAGGGCATCTGGTCTCTCCAGTGCAAAGTTTAGTGCTTGTACCATTTATTTTTTTGTAGAAATGTGTTGTGAATTGTTTCAATAATCAGAGTATCCACCCCCCCCCCCCACCCCCCCCCCCCCCCACCTCCCCGTACATTGGTACTGAGGGGAGGGTACCCTGTTTCTCCTATACAAAATTAGTGTTTGTACCGTTTGGCCTTGTATATATTTTTACTGTTTTAATAAAAAGATATGGCCAATCCATCTAACCTGCAAATTTTGGGTTGTGGGGATGAAACCCACGCAGACATGGGGAGAATGTGCAAACTCCGCACGGACAGTGACTCAGGGCCTGGATTCGAACCCGGGTCCTCGGCGCCATAGTCACAGTGCTAACCACTGTGCCACCTGCCTCCCCTAAATCTTGCATTTCTATAGCGCCTTTCACAACCACAGGACATCCCAAAGTGCTGTACAGCCAATGAAGTACTTTTGAAGTGCAGTCACTGTTGTAATGTCGGAAACACAGCAGCCAATTTACACACAGCGAGATCTCACACACAGCAATGTGATAAAGAAGAAAGAATTCCAGATTTTTATTCAATTCGAATTTCGCCATCTGCCATGAGATTCAAACCCGTACTCCCAGAGCATTATCCTGGGTCTATCAATTACTAGTCCAGTGACAATACCACTGCCTGTTTTTAGTGATGCTGATTGAGGGATAAATATTGACCAGGACACCGGGGATAACTCCCCTGCTCTTCTTCAAAATAGTGGCTGTGGGAACTTTTACACCCACCTGAGAGGGGCAGACAGGGCCTCAGTTCAACATCTTATTTGAAAGAAGGCTGTTCTGACAGTGCAGCACTCCCTCAGTGCTGGGACGAGGAATATTTGATGTGATTTTTTTCCCACGGGTTCCACCTAGGATTTGATCCCACATCCGTCTGATTCAGAGGCGAGAGAGCTGCCCACTGAGCCACAGCTGACACTATCGACAATACAAAGTTAGAAATGGAAAGTTACCCTTTAAAAACCCCCACCCTTTGCCTCCAGTGCCTAAATCTAATAATAAACCCCCCAGTATAAATAACATGGATTTGACTGACAAATGAAGAAGTGTTGGTTTAGAGCCACAAGTTTTGACTCCCATTTGAGCCTCGGGCATCTTTCTGTCTCTGTTGCTCGTGTCAATGACAGCCAGGCAACGGAGCTGAGGCTGAATTTAGCTGAGAATAACGGGGCCTGTGCCCAGTTGGGAAACTGCCATGGGCGTCGCACTAACAGAGAGACAGGTAGGTGCTGGAGGACTGACTGGGAAATGGGCCTCCGACTGATTGTTATATCGGTCACTTAGAGCTAAAGAGAAACCCGTCTCTTTAAATACATATACAGGGAAGAGGCTGCAATGAAATCTGTCCCTTTTAACCTGCACAAAAGCAGGAGGCTTAGATTCACAGGATGCGGGAGGAGTCCATTCAGCCCATCGTGCCCCTGCTATCTCTTTGAAAGGACTCTCCGATTCATCATCTGCCATGAGATTCAAACCCGTACTCCCAGAGCATTATCCTGGGTCTATCAATTACTAGTCCAGTGACAATACCACTGCCTGTTTTTAGTGATGCTGATTGAGGGATAAATATTGACCAGGACACCGGGGATAACTCCCCTGCTCTTCTTCAAAATAGTGGCTGTGGGAACTTTTACACCCACCTGAGAGGGGCAGACAGGGCCTCAGTTCAACATCTTATTTGAAAGAAGGCTGTTCTGACAGTGCAGCACTCCCTCAGTGCTGGGACGAGGAATATTTGATGTGATTTTTTTCCCACGGGTTCCACCTAGGATTTGATCCCACATCCGTCTGATTCAGAGGTGAGAGAGCTGCCCACTGAGCCACAGCTGACACTATCGACAATACAAAGTTAGAAATGGAAAGTTACCCTTTAAAAACCCCCACCCTTTGCCTCCAGTGCCTAAATCTAATAATAAACCCCCCAGTATAAATAACATGGATTTGACTGACAAATGAAGAAGTGTTGGTTTAGAGCCACAAGTTTTGACTCCCATTTGAGCCTCGGGCATCTTTCTGTCTCTGTTGCTCGTGTCAATGACAGCCAGGCAACGGAGCTGAGGCTGAATTTAGCTGAGAATAACGGGGCCTGTGCCCAGTTGGGAAACTGCCATGGGCGTCGCACTAACAGAGAGACAGGTAGGTGCTGGAGGACTGACTGGGAAATGGGCCTCCGACTGATTGTTATATCGGTCACTTAGAGCTAAAGAGAAACCCGTCTCTTTAAATACATATACAGGGAAGAGGCTGCAATGAAATCTGTCCCTTTTAACCTGCACAAAAGCAGGAGGCTTAGATTCACAGGATGCGGGAGGAGTCCATTCAGCCCATCGTGCCCCTGCTATCTCTTTGAAAGGACTCTCCGATTCATCCAACTGATCTGCTCTTTCCCCACAGCCCTGCAAATTCTTCCCTTTCAAGTATTTACTCTTTGGAAAGATACTATTGAATCTGCTTTCAGGCAGATCAGAACCATTCACTGTGTCAAAAAATAAAATAAAATCTCATCTCCCCTCTGGCTCCTTTGCCAATTACCTCAGAGGGACTCACTTTCTGTTAAAGAGCCTGTCAACCCCTCTCACCCACTTTCCCTAAAGTGCATCAATCTAATCATGAAACGTCCAGAAAAAGCAAATATTTTTACTGATAAAAGTTTACGAATGAAACAGAACACGGTTAAAAACAGAAAATGACTTGAGGATCATTGAATCATAGGATCACTACAGCGCAATGAGTTGGGTTTCATAATGGCTTTGGTGGGTGAGGAATAGGCTGAGGAAACAAGCAGCTTGGTGGGTCCCCAAATAAAAGGAGACCCCGGAGTGCAGGGGCGCACCCATGTGGCATACAGACAGTTGGCGGCCATGTTTGTGCCCCCTGGACAAAGGGAAACCCCAGAGCGCAGGGGCCCGACTCAGGGTGAGATTGGTGACTGTGGCCGTTTTGGACGCCTCCTTAACAAAGAGAAATCCCAAAGTGCAGGCTTGCGTCTGTCATAATATACATCTATGTATATAATGGAGTGCAGACAGGCAGTGATTGACACACAGGATGACCAGTAAGCACACAGAACAGAGCAGCCAATCACCAGACAGGACACGACCACTATAAAACCAGAGGGCACCAGTTTTCCCGCTCTCTCGGGACTCAGCCTCTGGGACAGTCAGAGTTAGTAAGCTGGCCAGTGCAAACACCATGTGGTAGCTAGTAAGTCTGGTTAGGCTAGTATCAGGTCTCCAGTCAAGTCAGCATAGTGTCAACCCACAGTTGAACATGTATAATAGTTTAGATGTTAAACCACTTCCGGGTGCGGCTATGCAGAGCTAGGTCGCATATTTGGCAGCTCCTGCTTGGAACGGACTTTTGGGCTCTTTTACAGGGCCCCCACGGCATTTGTTTGACATTTCCCGGTGTGGGAAGAAGGCTACAATATTTCCCCGACAGTGTCCCCCAGGAAGGGTATGTCTCTTGGTTGCCAGACACACGCAGAAACAGTAAAAGATTTGGCTGCAACTGCAGGATAAACAGGGCCTCTTCCAGCATGCAGGCGGGGGAAGGGCAAGCTGAAAGCTGCAAGCTGACCTGAGGGCCTGTATCAAAAGTGAATTCTAGCAGCAGAGGGAACAACTGTGAAAAGACCTCATCAAGGCCACTGAAGGGACTTCCAGTTGCGGTGATGCCTAGCTAGCCGCACGCTTCGGCGGCTCCAGCTCCGACGGACCTTCGGGCTCTTTTAAGAGCCCCAACGGGGAATTTTTCGACGACGCAACCCGGTGTGGGGCGTGTGAGAAGGGAGCCCCCCCCAAACGAAGGAGGAAAAAACCGGCGGCGGCGGCTGCAGCGCGAGGAATCGTCGACCAAAGGGTCAGAAAGAGAGAAGTACAAGATGGCGGCGGAGAAAGCGCAGGCGACATGGGGGCCTGAGCATGAAATTGTGAGACGGTGCGTGGAGCTGCTGAAGAGGGAGGTGCTGACCCCGTTGCTACAGGCAATTGAGGGGCTCAAGGAGACATTAAAGACCCAGGAGACAGAGCTCCGTGTGGTGGAGCAGAAGGTGACAGATATTGAGGACGAGATCCTGGGCCTGGCGGTTAAGACACAGACGCGCGAGGCACTTCATAAAAAGTGTACTGAAAGGATCGAAGCCCTAGAAAATGGAGCGCGAAGGAAGAACCTTCGGATACTGGGTCTCCCTGAGGGTGTGGAAGGAGTGGACTGTGGAGCGTACGCAAGTACGATGCTGAGCTCACTGATGGGTGCTGAGGCCCTTACGGGCCCCTTGGAGGTGGAGTGGGCAAATCGGATTCCGGCGAGAAGACCAAAAGCGGGAGAACCACCCAGGGCGATAATCGTGCGATTTTACCGCCTTAAGGATAGAGAAGAGGTCCTGAGATGGGCTAAAAATGTGCGGAGTAGCAGATGGGAGAATGCAGTGGTACGGGTATACCAGGATTGGAGTGCGGAGGTGGCGAGAAGGAGGGCGAGCTTCAACCGAGCCAAAGAGGTGTTGCATAAAAGGAAGGTGAAGTTCGGGATGCTGCAGCCGGCAAGACTATGGGTCACGTATCAGGAGAGACACCATTATTTCGAGACGGCGGAGGAAGCATGGACCTTCATCAAAGAAGAGAAATTGGATCGGAACTGAGGGACTGATGCTGCAGGAAATGTTATTGTTAATGTTATGGTGGAAGTTAATTGAGAAGTAAACAGGGAAGGGGGGAGACATTGGGGAAATGTGGGCGCCGGTGAGGGGGGAAAGGCGGGACATAGTTGGAGAATGGGGAAGGGGAGGGGGAGGGGAAAGGGAGCTGCGCCATAAGAGGCGGGTCAGGTAAAGGGATGTTCCCGCACCAGAAAGAATAAGGCGGGAAGACAGGCGCAAGGCGGATGGGAGTTCCCCACATGGGGGGGGTCGAGGAGTGAGCAGGAGTAGCCGGGGTCAGTTGAAGTCAGCTGACTTACGGAAGTAATATGGGGGGAGCAATCATGCTAGAAAGAGATCTAGCGGGGAGGGGGGGAGGGAGGGGGAGGGGGGGGGGGGGACAACTGGGTTGCTGCTGCGGAAATCCAAAAGGAAATGGCTAAAGAGTGGGTGGGCGGGGATGGTGTGCGACGCTGGGGGAGCGAGCGGGAGCGCGGAGGCGGGATATGGGACTGGCCTAGAGAAGGTAATGGCTAGTCGACACGGGAGGGGGGCAGGTAGCCCCCTAGTGAGGCTGATCACGTGGAACGTGAGAGGCCTGAACGGACCGATAAAAAGGGCCAGAGTGCTCGCGCATTTGAAAGGACTAAGGGCAGACGTGGTTATGCTCCAAGAGACGCACCTAAAGGTGGCGGACCAAGTTAGGCTAAGGAAAGGATGGGTGGGACAGGTGTTCCACTCAGGACTGGACGCAAAGAATAGAGGGGTGGCTATTTTGGTGGGGAAACAGGTCGCATTTGAAGCAAAGAACATCGTAGCAGATAGCGGAGGTAGATATGTAATGGTGAGTGGCAGGCTGGAGGGAATGGAGGTCGTGTTGGTTAACGTGTATGCCCCAAACTGGGACGATGCGGGATTTATGAGACGGATGCTGGGGCGTATACCGGACCTGGAGGTAGGAAACTTGATTTTAGGAGGGGACTTTAATACGGTGCTGGACCCGGGGCTAGATAGATCCAGCTCAAGGACCGGAAGAAGGCCGGCAGCGGCCAAGGTACTTAAGGGGTTTATGGACCAAATGGGGGGAGTGGATCCATGGCGATTTCTTAGACCTAGGGCTAGGGAGTTTTCCTTCTTCTCCCATGTCCATAAAGTGTACTCCCGGATAGATTTTTTTGTTTTGGGAAGGTCGTTGATCTCTAGGGTGGAAGAAGCTGAGTACTCAGCCATAGCGGTTTCGGATCATGCCCCACATTGGGTGGACCTGGAATTAGGAGAGGAAAGGGAGCAGAGAACACTCTGGCGATTAGATGTGGGACTGATGGCGGATGAGGGAGTGTGTGCAAGAGTGCGGGGGTGTATTGAGAGATATCTGGAGGTCAATGACGACGGCGAGGTCCCTGTGGGAATGGTATGGGAAGCACTAAAAGCGGTGGTCAGAGGAGAGCTGATCTCCATTGGGGCCCACAAAAGGAAAACAGAGGCCAAGGAAAGGGAAAGATTACTGGGGGAGATTTTAAGGGTGGATAGGGAATTTGCAGAGACCCCGGAGGAGGAATTGTACAGGGAGAGGAGACGACTCCAGACAGAATTTGACCTTCTGACCACCAGAAAGGCGGAGGTACTGTGGAGGAAGGCACAGGGGAGGAGGTATGAATATGGGGAAAAGGCGAGTCGCCTGTTGGCTCATCAATTCCGAAAGAGGGCAGCAGCGAGGGAGATAGGAGGAATTAGAGACGAAAGGGGAGACACGGTGCGAAGGGCAGGAAAGATAAATGAGGTGTTCAAGACCTTCTATGAGGAACTGTATAGGTCTCAACCCCCAGAGGGAGTGGAGGGGATGCGGCAGTTCCTGGACCAATTGAGGTTCCCGAAAGTGGAGGAGCGGGGGGTGGTAGGCCTGGGGGCACCGATTGGGGTGGACGAGGTTATTAAGGGACTGGGAAGCATGCAAGCAGGGAAGGCCCCAGGACCAGACGGGTTCCCGGTAGAGTATTACAGAAAATATATGGACTTGTTGGCCCCGTTGATGGTGAGGACGTTCAATGAGGCCAGGAAAGGGGGGACTCTACCCCCGACGATGTCGGAGGCGACGATATCGTTAATTTTGAAGAGGGATAAAGATCCGTTGCAGTGCGGGTCCTATAGACCCATTTCATTGTTGAACGTGGACGCCAAATTGTTGGCAAAGGTACTGGCATCGAGGATAGAGGACTGTGTCCCGGGGGTGGTGCACGAAGACCAGACAGGGTTCGTAAAAGGGAGACAACTGAATGTTAACGTGCGACGACTATTAGGGGTGATAATGATGCCCCCAGTGGAGGGGGAGGCAGAGATAGTGGCGGCAATGGACGCAGAGAAGGCATTTGATAGGGTGGAGTGGGAGTATTTATGGGAAGTGTTAAGGAGGTTTGGGTTTGGGAACGGGTTTATTAGCTGGGTTAGACTTCTTTATGGGGCTCCAACGGCAAGCGTAGTTACAGGTCGACATAGATCGGAGTATTTCCGACTATATAGGGGAACAAGACAGGGATGCCCGCTGTCTCCATTGTTGTTCGCGTTGGCAATTGAACCTCTGGCCATGGCGTTGAGAGACTCCAGGAAATGGAGAGGGGTGATTAGAGGGGGAGAAGAACACTGAGTCTCGTTATATGCGGATGACCTATTGTTATACGTGTCGGACCCAGCGGGGGGAATGATAGAGGTTATGCGAATTTTGAGGGGGTTCGGGGATTTCTCGGGGTATAGGCTAAACATGGGGAAGAGTGAATTATTTGTGATACATCCAGGGGACCAGAGTAGAGAGATAGAAGGCTTGCCTCTAAGGAAAGTGGAAAGAAACTTCCGATACCTGGGGATTCAGATCGCTAGGAGCTGGGGAACCTTGCACAGACTTAATCTGACACGGTTGGTAGAACAAATGGAGGAGGACTTCAAGAGGTGGGACATGCAGCCTCTATCGCTGGCGGGCAGGGTGCAAGCAATTAAGATGATGGTCCTCCCGAGGTTCTTATTTGTATTTCAATGTCTCCCTATACTAATCACTAAGACCTTTTTTAATAAAATAGACAGGAGCATCACGAGCTTCGTGTGGGCAGGGAAAGTTCCGAGAGTAAGGAGGGGGTTCCTTCAGCGCAGTAGGGACAGAGGAGGATTGGCACTACCGAACTTGGGCGATTACTATTGGGCCGCCAATGTGGCAATGATACGTAAATGGATGATGGAGGGTGAGGGAGCGGCGTGGGAAAGACTGGAGAGAAAGTCCTGTAAAGGGACGAGTTTAGAGGCGCTGGTGACGGCGCCGCTACCGATCTCACCTAAAAAGTTTACCACAAACCCGGTGGTGGCGGCAACATTGAATATCCGGGGACAGTGGAGGCGACAGAGAGGGGTGCGGGGAGCCCTGGTGGGGTCCCCAATCAGGAACAACCATAGGTTCGCCCCAGGAAGAATGGATGGAGGATTTCAGAGCTGGTTCCAGTTGGGAATTAGGAGGGTGGGAGATTTATTTATAGATGGGACTTTTGCGAGCTTGGGAGCATTGGAGGAAAAGTATAAGTTGCCCCGGGGAAATTTCTTGAGATATATGCAGGTGAGGGCATTTACTAGACAACAGGTGAGGGAATTTCCGTTGCTCCCGACACCGGGGATACAGGACAGGGTGCTTTCAGGGGTGTGGGTCGGAGAGGGCAAGGTGTCAGAGATTTACCGAGAGATGAGGGAAGAGGGGGAGGAGTCGGTGGGCGAACTAAAAGGAAAGTGGGAAGAAGAACTAGGGGAGGAGATAGAGGAGGGTATGTGGGCTGATGCCCTAAGCAGGGTAAATTCCTCTTCCTCATGCGCCAGGCTTAGCCTGATTCAATTTAAGGTGCTACATAGAGCACACATAACGGGAGCAAGATTGAGCAGGTTCTTTGGAGTGGAGGACAAATGTGGGAGGTGTGGCGGGAGCCCGGCAAACCACGCACATATGTTTTGGGCATGCCCGGCACTGGAAGGGTATTGGAAGGGAGTGACGGGAGTGATTTCGAAGGTGGTGAAGGCCCGGGTCAAACCAGGCTGGGGGCTAGCTCTATTTGGAGTTGCGGAAGAGCCGGGAGTGCAGGAGGCGAAAGAGGCCGACGTTGTGGCCTTTGCGTCCCTAGTAGCCCGGCGCAGGATCCTACTCGTGTGGAAGGAGGCGAAACCCCCCGGACTGGAGGCCTGGGTAAATGATATGGCGGGGTTCATTAAACTGGAGCAGATAAAGTTTGCCCTGAGAGGATCGGCTCAAGGGTTCACCAGGCGGTGGCAGCCATTTCTCGACTACCTAGGGGAACGTTAGAGGGAAGACAGATGACCAGCAGCAGCAACCCAGGGGGAGGGGGGGGGGGGGGAGGGGGGGGGGGTTTAGTTTAGGTCAAAGATAAAGGGGTTTTGTTACTTGTGTATTGTTTAAAATTTCTGTATTGTTATTGTTGCGTTTGCTTTGTAAGAGGGGAAAAATTGTTGTTTGGGAAAAAAATTTCAATAAAACATTTATTAAAAAAAAAAAAGTTTAGATGTTAAACAAAATCGTGTTGCATCTTATCAAGTGTTGGAGGTCTGTCTCTCGCTACACTGCATCAAGTGCAATCCACATCGACCCAGCCTACCCAACTCATCAGCGTCCACCAGGTAATATGGTTGATTCCACAGGAAGTGGGGGACAAAAATCCCCCATCAGGATTATCACCTGGGCTGTCAGGGGCCCAGTGAAAAGACTCGGAGTCTTCACCCACCTGAGAAGTTTGAAGGCTGACATAATCTTCCTCCAAGAGACGCACCTGAGGGAGAAGGACCGACTGTGGGTAAGAAAGGGCTGGGTGGGACAGACCTACCATTCCTGCGAAGGGACGAAGGCTAGGGATGTATCCATACTGATTAGCAAAAGGACGAGATTCACGGGAACAAGGCCGGTTATGGACTAAGGGGGATGGTGTTTCATGGTCAGCGGTGTCCTAGACGGGGCACTGGTAGTCATGGTAAATGTGTATGCGCCCAACTGGGACGTCACAGATGTAACTAAAAAGACCATGGTGGAAATCCCTGACACTGACACACACCAACTGATTATGGGAGGGGACACTTCAATTGTGTACAGAAACCACTGATGGACCGATCGAACCCCAGATTGGGGAAAAGGACGGGAATGGCTACGGAGCTGGGAACATTCATGGAGCAGATGGGAGCAGTAGACCCATGGCCGTTCCTACACCCAGGTGAGAAGGAATTCTCATTCTTTTCGCCGGTCCACAAGGCATACTCAAGAATTGACTTCCCAACAGTGGGGAAAGCAGTTCTTCCAGGAATAGTAAGAGTGGAATACTCCGCGATAGTGATCTCTGACCATGCTCCACATTACGTGGATGCGAGGTTGGAGGCGGGCCCTGCCCAGCGCCCCACATGGAGGTTGGACACGGACGTATTGGCCGATAAGGTCTTCTGCCAAAACATATCACAAGCCATAGGTGAGTACGTTACAAATAACCAGAGTGAGGAGGTCTCACCTTCCACGTTCTGGGAGGCACTATAGGCGGTGATTAGGGGAGAGATTATAGCCTACATGAAGCGTAGAGATGGGGAAGAGAGGGCATCCAGGCAACAACTGATCGACTCTGTTCTGGAGGTCGACAGAAAATACTCCGAGGCCCCGACTGTGGAGCTTCTGGGAAGCTCTGGGAAAGCTACAGATGGACTTTAACCTGCTCTGCACCAGGAAAGCAGTGCACCAACTCTGCCGGCATGGGGGACCTTCTATGAACACAGGGAAAAGACAGGCCGCCTTTTGGCTCCCAGCTGAGAAAGCAGGCAGCCACGAGGGAGAGAGTGCAGGTAAACGATAGCAGAGGCAGACGGGCAACAGAGAAACAAAGAGGTCAATACGGCATTTGATACCGTCTACAAGGGCTGTACACCTCCGAACCCCCCGACGGGGACGTGGGGATGAAACGGTTCATCGATGGACTCGACATATCAGTCATGGGGGACAATAGGCGGTGGGGGGGGGGGGTGGGGGGGGGAATGGAAGCACCAATAGGACTGGGAGAGATCATGGAGAGTATCAGCTCCATGCAAGCAGAGAATGTGCCGGGACCCATCGGGTTCCTGGCGGACCTCTATAAGAAATTTGCACCAGCCCTGGCCCCACACCTACGGGACATGTTCGCATAGGTGCCAGCGAGGGGCACCCTCCCTCCTACGCTAACACAGGCCACGATGTTGCTGATATCCAAAAAAGAGAGAACACCAGAGGGGATCGTCTCCCTGGACGCAGAAAAGGTCTTTGGCTGAGTTGAATGGAAGTACCTGAGGTACTGGGGTGGTTTGGGCCAGGATCAGGGTTCACCTCCTGGGTGAAGCTCTTACACAACGCCCCCAAGGGCGTTTGGACCAACACCACCAGCTCTGAATACTTGCAGTTGCACAGAGGCACGAGGCAGGGATGCGCATTGTCCCCGCTGCTGTTCGCCCTGGCAATTGAACCCCTGGCAATTGCCCTGCGAGATGCGAAAAGCTGGAAGGGCATCCAAAGAGGGTCGGCGAGCACAGAGTGTCGTTCTATGCAGATGACCTGCTCCTTAGGGCAGCACGGTAGCATTGTGAATAGCACAATTGCTTCACAGCTCCAGGTCCCAGGTTCGATTCCGGCTTGGGTCACTGTCTGTGCGGAGTCAGCACTTCCTCCCCGTGTCTGCGTGGGTTTCCTCCGGGTGCTCCGGTTTCCTCCCACAATCCAAAGATGTGCAGGTTAGGTGGATTGGCCATGATAAATTGCCCTTAGTGTCCAAAATTGCCCATAGTGTTGGGTGGGGTTACTGGATTATGGGGATAGGGTAGGGTGCTCTTTCCAAGAGCCGGTGCAGACTCGATGGGCCAAATGGCCTCCTTCTGCACTGTAAATTCTATGATAATCTAAGTTAATCTATGTGTCGGACCCACAGAACGGCATGAAAGCAATCATGCAGCTTTCTGGGATGATGTGGAGTTTATGAGGCAGGTGAGCCCGAGGTCGGGAGCGTGTCAGCAGTGGTGAAGGAGCTGAAGGGGTTCATGGAGCCAATGAGGGTGGGTGGATCAGTGGGGCTTTGGAAGGCCAAGGGTGAAGGAGTTCTCGTACTTCCCCCATGTGCACACGGTGAACTCTCGGATTGACTTTTTTGTGGTGGATAAGACGCTACTGGTGGGGGGTCATCGACTCGGGGTACTCGGTGGACATGGTCTCAGACCACGTTCCGCACTGGGTAGGTTTGCGAGTGGACTGGGAGAGGGGGCACGGCGCCCACAGTGGGGTTGGATGTGGGGTTACTAGCAGATGAGGAGGTGTGTGAGTGGATGAGGGCCGCCATCCGGGGGTACGTGGAACTGAATGACACAGGGGAAGCCTCGGCCGCCACGCTGTGGGCTGGTTTAGCACAGCGGGCTAAACAGCTGGCTTTTAATGCAGAACAAGGCCAGCCGGGCGGGTTCAATTCCCGTACCGGCCTCCCCGAACAGGCGCCGGAATGTGGCGACGAGGGGCTTTTCACAGTAACTTCATTGAAGCCTACTTGTGACAATAAGCGATTATTATTATTATGGGAGATGCTCAAGGCCGAGGTTAGGGGGGAGTTCATTTCGACTCAAGAGCATAGGGAAAAGAAGGAATGGGCAGAGGTGGACGGGGTTTTGCGGGTGGACAGGGTGTACTCGGAGGCCCCAGAGGCAGGATTGCTGAAGGAGAGGCAGAAGCTCCAGATGGAGTTTGGGCTGGTGTCCACAGGGTAGATAGTAGGGCAACTGCAGGGGCAGCTCGGTGTGCAGTGTTTAGCACCGCTGCCTCAGGCACCGAGGTCCCAGGTTCGATCTCGGCTCTGGGTCACTGTCCGTGTGGAGTTTGCACATTCTCCCCGTGTCTGTGTGGGTTTCGCCCCCACAACCCAAAGATGTGCAGGGTAGGTGGATTGGCCACGCTAAATTGCCCCTTAATTGGAAAAAACATAATGGGTACTCTAAATTTATTAAATAAGTAGGGCAGTTGCGGAGGGCCAGAGCGGCGGTATAGGAGTACGGGGAGAAAGTTGAGAGAGTAGTTGTGTGCTCTAGATATAGTTAGAGCATATTTTATTTAGCAACCGTTGTACTTCGGAAGATGTTCGAATCTAGTTATAAGTAGTGTTAATAAATTAGCTTGATGTTCTTTGTTGAACACTACACATCAAAGCTATCCTTACCAAGAAAACAGAGAACAACACACAGAGGGGAGGGGGGAGGGGGAGGGAATGCAGCGGTTCCTGGACAGGTTGGGGTTCCTCAAGATGGAGGAGGAACTGGGGGAGGGGCTGGGCCCCCATTGGACTGGTGGAGGTAATGGAGAATATGGGGGCAATGCAGGCAGGGAAGGCCCCGGGCCTGGATGGGTTCCCGGTGGAATTTAATAAGCAGATTGGGGGGGATCTGGGGCCTCTGCTGGTGAGGGGATATAATGAGGTAAGGGAAAAGGGGGACCTCTCCCCCCCCACACTATCGCAGACGTCCATATCCCTAACACTGAGGAAAGACAAAGAACTGTAGCAGTGTGGGGCTAACGCCCGATATTGTTGTTAAATGTGGACGCTAAGTTACCGAAGACCCTGACCTCGTGTATTGAGGACTGTGCGCCTGCGGTCATAGGGGAAGACCAGACGGGGTTTGGAAAGGGGAGGCAATTGTCCACGAATGTTAGGAGGTTACTGAACGTGATAATGATGCCCCTGGAGTGACAGGATGTGGAGGTGGCAGCGGCAATGGACTCAGAAAAGGCTTTCGATCAGGTGGCGTGGGAGTATCTGTAGGAAGTGTTAGGACAGTTTGGTTGCGGGCAGGGGTTCGCGGAGAGGGTCCGGCTGCTGTACAAGGCGGTCGTAGCGGCCGTGCGGGCAAATCGGGTGAGCTCGGGGTACTTTGGGTCACATTGTGGGACAAGGCAGGGGTGCCCACTCTCCCTGTTGCTTTTTGCCTTGGCAATTGAGCCATTGACAATGGTGATTAGAGCGTCAAGGAGTTGGAGAGGGATTCTGTTGGGAGGTGGTTGAGCACAGGGTCTCGCTGTATACAGACAATCTGTTGCTGCATATCTCAGACCCATTGGGGGGCATGGGGGGAATCATGAGTATCCTGGAGGAGTTTGGCCGGTTTTCCGGATCCAAGTTAAATATGGAGAAGAGTGAGGTGTTCCCGTTCGAGGTCAGGGTCAGAGGAGGAGGCTGGGAGAGCTGCCTTTCAAGGTGGTGGGGGCAAGCTTCAGATACCTGGGCATCCAGGTGGCGTGGGGATAGGCGCAGCTGCATAAACTGAATCTGGCTCGGTTGGTGGAGCAGATGAAGGGAGATGTTAAGAGGTGGGATGTGCTGCCATTGTCGCTGGCGGGGCGGGTATAGACAGTGAAAATGACGGTGCTGCCAAGGCCCTTATTTGTGTTTCAGAACCTCCCGATCTTCAACTCAAAGTCAGTTTTTAAGAAGGTCAACGTGTTAATTTTGGGGTTTGTGTGGGCAGAGAAAACCCCGCGGGTTAAGAAGGCGGGGGGGGAGGGGGCCTTGTCAAACATAATTACGTATTACTGGGCAAGTAATATCGCTATGGTTAGGAAGTGGGTACTGGGAAAGGTGTGGGGGCGGACGGAGGCAGCCTTTTGTCGGGGTACAAGTCCAGGGGCATTGTTGACGGCACCTCTGCCATTCCCGCAGGCCAGGTACTCCACAGGCCCAGTGGTGTTGGCAGCCGTGAGGGTGCGGGGACAGTGGCAGCAGCACCTGAGGTTGGAAGATGCCTCTGTGTGGTCACCGATCCAGGACTACACCGGGCGGGGGGATGCTGGATGTGGGGTTTTGGGGGTGGCGGCAGGCAGGGATCGAGCGGTTTGAGGACCTGTTTGTGGAGAGGGAGGGGGGTTGCTTTACGAGCTGAGAAGACCTGGAAGAGGAAGATGAGCTGCCCCGCGGGAATGGGTTTTGATAACTTTCAAGTTCGGGACTTTGTGAGGAAGCAGGTGCCGGCCCTTCCCGGTCTCCGCCCTTGGGGGTTGCAGGATAAGGTGCTATCGAGGGATGGAGTGGGTGAGGGTAGGGTGTCTGAGATTTATAAGGAGCTAATGGACTGGGAGGGAGCCCCAATAGGAGAAGTCAAATGGAAATGGGAGGAAGAACTGGGGGAGAAATGGAGGCCGGGATGTGGAAGGAGGTCCTGAGGAGGGTGCAAGCATCCTCAGTGATGTGTTATGTACTCTGGGGTAACACAGGCTGCAACTGGATGCAGCTTTAACCAAAAGATACTCCAGACCTTGAAGTTAGTTCAATCTGATTTATTGAACCAGTAGCACAGTTCTCTACGAGTTCGACTCTCTGCTAACCCTACTCTGTCTGACTGAACCAGACTAGCACGTGCTGGAGGTGTGATACTGTACATACACCCTGACTCACTCTGTAGATGTTCATCAATGGAAAGAGGCGGAGTGTGAGTGCCTCGTGCCTTTTAGAATAAGATACCACCCCTGAGTGTCCTGCCTGTTCATTGGTCATGTCCTGTTCTCTTTTCATTAGCTGCCTGTCTGTGCCTGTCTGTATATCATTATCTGTATGTCTGCATATCATAACAGATCAGATCATAGAATTTACAGTGCAGAAGGAGACTATTCGGCCCATCGAGTCTACACCGGCTCTTGGAAAGAGCACCCTACCCAAGGTCAACACCTCCACCCTATCCCCATAACCCCACCCAACACTAAGGGCAATTTTTCACACTGAGGGCAATTTATCATAACACTCGGCATGTGCAAGGTTTAGCCGTTTCCAGTTTAAAATAGTTCACAGGTGGCTAGTGTAGCGCAAAGTTATCGGCGCAAAGTCCGCCAATCAGCGCCAAAAACGGCGCAAATCCGACCTTCATCACGCCGCCCCAAACGTCGCAAAGTCTCCGGCCCGGAATGGGCTAGCAGCGACGTGACGGGACCCGCGCTTGCTCACGTGCTTCACGGCGTGACGGCTCATCAGGACGCGCTGCTCCCCCCCACCCGACCGGAACACCCGACCGGAACACCCGACCGGGATGGCCGCCGCTCAGCCCCGAGGTTCGAGTCGGGGGATGTGGAGGCGCTCCTGGACGCAGTGGAGCAGAGGAGGGAGGCCCTGTATCCCGGGCACGGCCGCAGAGTTGCCCCACGCCACAGCCGGCGTCTGTGGAGGGAAGTGGCAGAGGCCGTCACCGCTGCGGCCCTGACACCACGGACAGGCACCCAGTGCCACAAGAAGGTGAACGACCTCGTCAGAGCAGCCAGGGTGAGCCTCCCCCCCCCGCCCGATATCCATATCCCCCATCCCTATATCCCCCCTCCCCCATATCCCCCCTCCCCCCCATGTCCCCCCTCCCCCCCATATCCCCCCTCTCCCATATCCCCCATATCCCCCTCCCCCATATCCCCCCTCCCCCATATCCCCATCCCCCATATCCCCCCTCCCCCATATCCCCCATATCCCCCATATCCCCCCTCCCCCATATCCCCCCTATACCCCTCCCCATATCCCCCCTCCCCCATATCCGCCTTCCCCCATTTCCCCAAGTGAATCCAGCCCTAACCTTAACCTCTGCAATGCACGCGCAACCGATGGCGTGCATTCATATACCTGTCTAACACTGTTGCCTTTTACCCCCCCCCCCACAGGAGAAACGAGCACACAACACCAGGGAGCATGTGAGGACTGGAGGAGGCCCCGCTGATGAGAGGCCACTGACCGAACACGAGGAAAGGGCCCTGGAACTGGCTGGTGGACCTGAGGACCGGGAGGTTGCTGATGCAGAGGTCGGGGGCCCACCAGCAAGTGAGCCACCGACAGCCCGTCCCCATATCCCCCCTCCCCTATATCCCCCTCCCCCATATCACCTGATCACTGCCTGCGTGTCTAACCATGCATGCTTCATTGTGTATCGCAGGAGCAAACATCGAGGCACCCATCCCCGCAGATGCAGATCGCCCGCAGGATGCCCCTCGGAGGCCACGGGAGACGGAGAGACCCGGACCCTCCAGCATGCGACGCCCGCAGGATGCCCCTCGCACACCACGGGAGACGGAGAGACCCGGACCCTCCGGCATACGACGCCCGCAGGATGCCCCTCGCACACCACGGGAGACGGAGAGACCCGGACCCTCCGGCATACGACGCCCGCAGGATGTCCCTTGGAGACCACTGGAGACGGAGAGACCTGGAGCAACAGGGAGACAACGCCCCTGTCTCGTGCGGGTGCGACGACGCAGGCGTGTGCCACCCAGCGACGAGAGGGGCAGCCACAGGCCACCGTCACAGCCGAGCCAGGACACCACTACCCAGGACACCACTACCCAGGACACCCCTACCCAGGACACCACTACCCAGGACACCCCTACCCAGGACACCCGTACCCGGGACAGCACTACCCAGGAAAACGAAATACCGGACAGTGACACAGATTGGATGGGTGGAGACGAACCTCCACCCCAAAGTGCCATGGACTCAGAGTGGGACGAAGAGCACGACACAACGCCACTGCTGTCACCAACACCCTCCACCATCGCAGAAACACTCACCTCGGTTGGGCACTTTAGTGATGAGGCGTCTGGTACACTCACTGGTGCGCACAACACAGCCGTCCCGGTACAGCAGGTGGAGGTAGGAGCAGCAGAGGGGCCGGGCGGTCGGAGCGCAGCCCAGACCAAGCGAGCATCTGCCGCCCAGATGGATCCCGGGTTCCTGGAGTTTCCACACCCACACATAGATCCGATGCAACCACCGACCCGGAGACGAGCGAAGAGGGTGACGGGCGGCTTGCGGCGGCTGCAGTGGCAGGTGGAGGAATCCACCCGCATCCAGGAGCTGGGAGTGGTCCCGGTCATGCGTGCCACCCAGGCTGACACCGCACGGGTGGCGTCCGCAGTGGAGGCAATGGGTGCGACGGTGTCAGACATGGGGAACGGTTTGCGAGGCCTGGGGCTTTCCGTGCAGGCGGCGTCTGTGGCCCAGGACATGGCTGCCCTCTCACAGGAGGCCATGAGCCAGCGCCAGCGGCAGATGGCAGAGGCGCTCAACGCCATGGCCCAGTCTCAGCAGTCCATAGCCCAGTCTCTGCAGGCCATGGCCCAGTCTCAGCAGGCCATAGCCCAGTCTCTGCAGGCCATCGCTGAGGGCATCGGCGCCATTGCCCATGTGCGAGCCGGCGTCGCACAGTCACAGACAGGGTTTGCCAACCCCCTGAGCTCCATGGCTGTAAACCTGCAGACCCCTGTCGATACCAGCACGGGCCTCCAGGACTGGCAGCGCCAGATGTCGGGGGGGCGTCGGATGGCCAGTCCGTTCACATCCCCCACCCATGTAGAGGCCTGGGGGCCATCGGGCACCCCGAGGGAGGAGGAGGTGCTGTGGTCCATCCCGGGTCCCCCTGTAGGGGAGGTCCCGGAACACCGCGACACCTCGGACTCCCCCCCTTCCGTCCCAGGTGCATCGGGTGGGCAACGGGCAGGACAGGCTGGCAGCTCGCCATCCCAGTCGCCCGGGCCGCAGCCTGGCCCATCTAGGCCAGGACGCCTCAGGCAACGGCCGCCAAAGGGATCCCGTGTCAGAGGGCAGGAATCACAGGAGTCCACCTCCAGTTCTGCTGTACCGTCTGGGGAACCACGTAGACGTAGTCATAGGGTCCGTAAGGCCAAACAACTAGACACTGCGTAAGTTGGCAAGGGTGCAGGGCACAGATGAGTTTTAGGGGCTAGGGCTCGTGCATGAACTCCGTTCGTTATTAAAGTCAATGTTACACCTACAGAAGCTTCCTTTGTGCTCTGTCCAAAGCATGCGGGGGTGTCATGTACGTTGAGCGCAAGTGTGTGTGTGAGGGGTGGTCTTACCTCAGCCTCAGATGAGTCTGCCCCCTTCCCCCTGGGCCGCCATCAACATCCCCCCGGGCAGAGGACGGGACCGTGCGCTGCAGTGTCACAGCCGCATGCAGGGATGGTCCGGGTGGATGGTGGTACTGTGGCCCAGGAGTAGGCCATTCAGCCCTTCGAGCCTGCTGCCCCTTTCTATACGATCATGGCTGATCTGGTTGTGATCCCAGCTCCACTTTCCTGTCTCACCCCCAAAACCCTTGACTCCTCTGTCAAAACTCTGACTAACTCTGCCCTGAATATATTCAATGACCCAGCCTCCATTGCTCTCTGGGGAAGAGAATTCCACAGACTGAAGACCTTCTGAGAGAAAAACATACTCCTCTGATGTGTCGGGTGTTCTGGGTCACATACTGGTCACCAGCACTTGAAATAGTGCAACACTATTTTATTGAATCATTAACTGTTTAACATACTCAGACTGTGGGTTTATACAATACTAGCTTTAACTAAAGATCTTTGCCTTGTCCTAACCAGTCGATGCACTCAGCACATGGTGAATGTCTGCATTGCAGGCTGTGAGCTCTGTCCTCCTAGCTAGCTGCAACTCGAATGAGCGGGAGCTCTGATGCCCCCTGTCTTTATAGTGCGTGTGCTCTCACTGATGATTGGCTGCGGTGTTGTTGTGTGTCCATCAGTGTGTGTCTGCACCATGATATACTGGTGTATATTATGACATCCCCCCATTTATAAAAAATATACCTGCGTGGCAATAAATAGTGTATGATGAATGTTCCTGACTACGTGTGTGCGAAATATTTACAGGACTATGTACATAAAACTAAGCTATTTACATGGGAAGGTGCCTGGTGCAGAAAAACAGTGCGTCACAAGAATAACGAGATGAACACAATATACAAACCACTTGAACGATTAAACGGAAGAACAGAACGAATCAGAAGGTCCATAAGTCCACAAAGTTCACAAATTAAGTCTTTGAGGTGGGCGACGAATTCTGGTTGACCGCCTCAAGGGTGGGTCGGGAGAAACCGGTTGAGGAGCGGGCTGGACTGCGACACAGTGAGGCGGATGCAGAGTGACCGGAATCTCTGCATAGTCCAGGTCAGGGTCAACAGGAGGGCGTGGCAATGGTGGAGGATCACGTAGCGAGCGCAGAACGAGACGAAGGGCACGTCGATTGCGGCGCAGAATGGAGCTAGCCGGTAGACGAACCAGGAACGAGCGGGGGGGGGCCACCTGCCGAAGAACCACAGCGGTTGCAGACCAGCCACTGTCGTGTTGGGTGTTCCGATACACAAACGAACCAACACGGTTGTAGATGGTACAACTCTGTTTTATTATTCTGCACAATAATAACTATTAACTTCTGGCTGTGGTTCGTACTTCACCAGCTAACCTGTGGACCCAGCCCTATCACTATCTTAGTGAGGCACTCAGCACATGGTGTATGTCTGAGTGGCACGCTGTGAGCTCTGTGCTCTGAGCTATCTCCTGGTAGAATGAGCGGGAACTGTGGTGTTCCCTGTTTTATAGTGCGTGTGCTCTCACTGGTGATTGGCTGCGATGTTGTGTGTGTGTTGGTTGGTCCAACTACCTGTCCATCAGTGTGTGTGTGATTGCACCATGAAAAATGAAAATGAAAATGAAATGAAAATCGCTTATTGTCACAAGTAGGCTTCAATGAAGTGACTGTGAAAAGCCCCTAGTCGCCATATTCCGGCGCCTGTTCGGGGAGGCTGTTACGGGAATTGAACCCGCGCTGCTGGCCTGCCTTGGTCAGCTTTCAAAGCCAGCTATTTAGCCCAGTGCTAAACAGCCTATGATATGCTAATGTGGATATCATGACATCCCCCCCTTTTCACAAGGATATGTGCCTACATGCTAATAAATATTAGTGTGTACTGAGTGCATCTGAGTATGTGTGTGCAATATTTACAACATGTACATGGGGCTAAACTACATACAGAGGAAGGTGTCAGGTACAACAGAACAACGAGGTTGTACCACCAACTAAACAAGTGCAATCCGCAAACGACGAGAGAGAACTTCTGGAACGACAAGAAAGAAACACGTTAACATTATTGTAAAACAATTCAGTGAGTCCAATGTGCTAACAGGCTCATAAGTCCAGTCTATCAGGTGGGCGACGAATTCGGGTTGACCGCCTCAAGCGTGGGTCAGGATCCACCGGCTGAGGAATGGGCCTGGCCACGGGCGAGAGAGGAATAGGCAGAGTGGCAGGAAGCTCAACAAAGTCGACATCAGGGACAACAGGAGGGCGTGGCACTGGTGCATGATCTCGTAGCGAGCGCAGAAGCAGCCGAAGGGCCCGCCGATTACATCGGCGAATGGAGCCATCAGGCATGCGAACCAGGAACGTGCGGGGAGCCACGCGGCAGAGAACCTCGGCGGTTGCCGACCAGCCACACTCCGGTAGGTGGATGCGGATGTTGTCTCCAGGCGCCAGGGCAGGAAGATCAGTTGCCCGAGCGTCATGTGCCACCTTCTGCTGAGCACGCTGCTGTCGCATCCTCCGCAGTACTGGAGCATGGTCGGGTTCAGGAACATGAATGGACGGCACAGTGGTCCTGAGGGTAAGACCCATCAACAGCTGGGCTGGCGACAGGCCCGTGGACAGTGGGGCCGAGCGATAGGCCAGCAGGGCTAAACAGAAGTCAGATCCGGCATCAGCAGCCTTGCAGAGGAGCCACTTCACGATGTGGATGCCTTTTTCCGCCTTGCCATTTGACTGGGGATGTAAAGGACTGGACGTCACGTGTGTGAAGTTGTATGAAGTGGCAAAAGAAGACCATTCTTGGCTCGCAAAACAAGGCCCGTTGTCAGACATGACGGTGAGTGGAATTCTATGGCGAGCGAAGGTTTCTTTGTATGCCCGGATGACAGCTGATGATGTCATGTCGTGCAGGCGTATGACCTCCGGATAATTTGAAAAATAGTCCATCAGAATAATGTAGTCCCTGCCGAGCGCATGAAAGAGGCCCACACCCACCTTCGCCCTGGGGGACGGGACCAACTCATGGGGCTGAAGTGTCTCAGGGGGTTGCGCCGGCTTAAACCTTTGGCAGGTGGGGCAGTTGAACACCATGTTAGCGATGTCGTCGCTGATGCCCGGCCAGTACACAGCTTCCAGGCCCTCCGCCTGCACTTTTCAACTCCGAGATGGCCTTTGTGCAGTTGTTCGAGGACAAGCCGGTGCACGCTGTGTGGGATCACAATCCGGTCCAGCTTTAGGAGGACACCGTCAATGACGGCCAAGTCGTCCTGGACATTGTAGAATTGTGGGCACTGCCTCTTGAGCCACCCTTCCGTCATGTGGCGCATTACACGCTGTAGAAGGGGGTCAGCCGCAGTCTCACGGCGAATGTGGGCCAGACGTGCGTCAGTAGCCGGCAGATTGGCCGATGTGAAGGCTACTTGTGTGTCGACCTGACAAACAAACCCCTCTGATTCGGGCGGTGTGCTCACTGCTCTGGACAGAGCATCCGCGATGATGAGGTCCTTTCCCGGGGTGTAGACAAGTTGGAAGCCGTACCTCCGGAGCTCGAGCAGAATGTGCTGGAGGCGAGGGGGCATATCGTTGAGGTCCTTCTGAATGATGCCGTCCAGGGGGCGATGGTCGGTCTCCACAGTGAACTGCGGAAGACCATATACATAATCGTGGAATTTGTCGATGTCGGTCAACAAGCCTAGGCACTCCTTTTCAATATGTGCATAGCGCTGTTCTGTGGGGGTCATGGCCCGCGAGGCACAGGCGACCGGGGCTCATGATGCGGTGTTGTCCCGTTGCAGGAGTACCGCCCCAATGCCGGACTGGCTGGCGTCAGTCGAGATCTTGGTGTCCCGAGTGGTATCGAAAAACGCCAGTACCGGGGCGGCGGTGAGCTTGACCTTGAGCTCCTCCCATTCACGCTGGTGTGCGGGCAGCCACTGGAATTCCGTTGTCTTCTTGACCAGGTGGCGAAGAGCCATTGTGTGGGAGGCAAGGCTGGGAATAAACTTCCCCAGGAAGTTGACCATCCCAAGAAAGCGCAACACTGCCTTCTTGTCTGCCAGCTGCTGCATGGCTGCGATGGCTGCCACTTTGTCGGCAGCCGGCCGCACCCCTGACCGGGATATGTGGTCCCCCAAAAACTTTAGCTCAGTCTGGCCAAAAGAGCACTTGGCTCGGTTGAGGCGCAGACCCTGATCTCGTATCCTTGCAAAGACACACTGGAGACGACTGATGTGCTCCTGTGGTGTGGTGGACCAGATGATAACGTCGTCTACATAGACGCATACCCCTTCGATGCCCTCCATCATCTGTTCCACGATGCGATGGAACACTTCGGAGGCCGAGATGATGCCAAACGGCATCCTATTGTAGCAGTATCTGCCAAATGGAGTGTTGAAAGTGCACAGCTTCCTGCTGGACTGATCCAATTGAATCTGTCAAAAACCCTTTGAGGCATCAAGCTTGGTGAAAATTTTTGCCCGAGCCATTTCGCTCGTGATTTCTTCCCATTTGGGTATGGGGTAGTGTTCCCTCATGATGTTGTTGTTCAGGTCTTTTGGGTCAATGCAGATCTGGAGCTCGCCGGAGGGCTTCTTGACGCACACCATGGAGCTGACCCATGGCGTTGGCTCCGTGACCCGTGAAAGCACTCCTTGATCCTGCAGGCCCTGCAGCTGCTGCTTGAGCGGTCCTTGAGTGGTGCTGGGACTATACGAGGTGCGTGAATGACCGGGGTGGCGTCCGATTTGAGCCGTATTCTGTGTGTGTAGGGCAGTGTACCCATGCCCTCGAAAACCTCCTGGTTGTGCGCGAGAAGTGAGTGGAGCTGCGCCCTAAAGTCTGCATCCGGGAAATCGGACGTGCCTTCTAGAGAAAGAGAGTGTACACGCCGAACAAGGTGGAGGATCTTGCACGCCTGTGCGCCTAACAGAGAGTCCTTCGAGGATCCAACTAGTTCAAAAGAAAATGTGGCTTTATGTGAGTTGTGTGTAACCTCGAGCTGGCAGGACCCCGTGGCTGGGATAACTTTTCCGTTATAGTCAACCAGCTGACAGTGGGATGGCAGAATCGGTGGTTTAACCTTCAAGGCCTGGAAGGCTGACCATGCGAGGAGATTGGCGGAGGCAGCAGTGTCCAAGCGAAATGTGATGGGTGATGGGTTGACCGTTAGGGTGGCACACCACTCAACGCCCGGATCAATGCTGTGCACTGGCATCAGCTGGTGGTTCCGACTTGAGGACATCCAGTTCTTGTTTATTACCGCAACGCGGAAGGGTTCCCGGTCGTCGGTATCACAGGTCTGCATGTTGTCAGGATATGACTCAGTGTATGGGGGCTGAATGGCCCGCACGTCCCTGCGAGGCTGGCGGAATTGAGGAGAGTCGGCAGGTTGAGCTGCTCGACAGCAGGCAGCGTAGTGGCCCATCCTGTCACAGCGGAGGCATTGTCGCGCTTTGGCCGGACATTGCCGCTTTAAGTGTGCGGATCCACAGTTGCCGCATGTCGAGACATCATGGCGTTCGTTGCGCCACCGCGCATGCGTGGTGCGGTCCTGCATAGAGCGCGCCTGCGCATCCCGTCCCTCTGCGCGACGTCCCCTCTTTTGGCGCGTACAAGCGCGGGAGGCCTCGGAAAGCGCGCGAAATGGCCGCCCTCGTCCGGGCCGGGGACCGGAAGGAGCTCGATCGACTGGACCCGCTCGGCCTCGTAGGACTCCTGCCGTGCCGATTCGGCCGCCTGGATTTGGGAGTACCGGCTGGTGGAGGACGCAGGTCTCGATGGCGGTGGCTAGGGTGAGGCGCTTTATTTTGAGGAGCTGCTGGCGTAGGGTGTCCGAGGCGACCCCAAAAACTATCTGATCCCGAGTCGGAGGAGGCCTCATAGCCGCAGGACTGCGCGAGGATACCGAGTTGTGTCAAATAAGATTGAAAAAGCTCATCCTTACCCTGCAGGCACTGCTGGAAGAGGTACCTCTCGAAGCTCTTATTAACTTCCACGCTGAAGTGTTCCTCAAACTTTAGAAGGACCGTCTTGTATTTCGTCTTGTCCTTGCCTTCCGCGAATGCCAGGGTGTTGTAGATGTGGATGGCAGGTTGCCCCGCCGTGGAGAGGAGGAGGGGGATCTTCCTGGTGTCCGATTCATTCTCCCTGTCTGTGGCTTCTCGGAAGAGCTGGAAGCGGTTTTAACATTCCGGCACCTGTTCGGGGAGGCTGGTACAGGAATTGAACTCACACTGCTGGCCTTGGTCTGCGTTACAAACCAGCTATTTAGGCCACTGTGCTAAACCAGCCCCTACACCACAAACAATGGAGGCCCAAACACCGATCCCTGTGGAACACCACTAGTCACAATCTTCCATTCAGGAAAACACCCTTCTACTGCTACCCTTTGCCTTCTGTGACCGAGCCAGTTCTGTATCCATCTTACCACCTCACCTCTGATCCCGTGTGACTTTACCTTTTGTACCAGTCTGCCATGAGGCACCTTGTCAAAGGCTTTACTGAAGTCCATGTAACCAGCATCCATTGCCCTCCCCTCACCAATCATCTTTGTCACCTCCTCAAAAAACTCAATCAAGTTAGTGAGGCACGACCTCCCCTTCCCAAAACCATGCTGTCTATCGCTAATGAGTCCATTTGTTTCCAAATGGGTATAAATCCTGTCCCTGAGAATTCTCTCCAATAATTTACCTACTACCGAAGTAAATAGGACACTGCTTCTCTGTTCCTCCTGCCATAGTGAGCACATTCACATTCTCCCACATTATACTCCATCTGCAAATCTTTACCCTCACTTCACCTGTTTGTATCTTTTTGTAGACTCCCCACAACCTATTGGTAATTTTAAAAAATATATATTTATTAAAGTTTTTTAACACAATTTTTCTCCCTTACAAGCAATAAACCCCCCCCCCCCCGTAACAAAATAATGAGGAATTGCGCAGAGCAAGATATATACATGGCAAAATGATATATTTACATGGCTTTGTACACTGGCTCTCTCCCATACGTGCCAGTTTCCCCAACCCTTCATGTTATACCTTGCTCATTCACCCTCCCGGGCAGTCCCCCCTTCCCCCCCCCCCCTTCCCAGGACGTCCCCCCCCGTCCCCGTCCCCCCTTCCAGGTTGCTGCTGCTGCTGACCGATCTTCCTCTAACGCTCCGCGAGATAGTCTAGGAACGGTTGCCACCGCCTGTAGAACCCCCGCGCAGACCCTCTCAAGGCGAACTTAATCCTCTCCAACTTTATGAACCCAGCCATATCGTTTATCCAGGCCTCCACGCTGGGGGGCTTCGCCTCCTTCCACATTAGCAAGATCCTTCGCCGGGCTACTAGGGACGCAAAGGCTAGAATGCCGGCCTCTTTCGCCTCCTGCACTCCCGGTTCGTCCACTACTCCGAATATTGCTAGGCCCCAGCTTGGCTTAACCCGGACTTTCACCACCTGAGATATTGCTCCCGCCACTCCTCTCCAGAACCCCTCCAGTGCCGGGCATGACCAAACATATGGACATGGTTCGCCGGGCTCCCTGAGCACCTTCCACATCTGTCCTCTATCCCAAAGAACCTGCTCAACCTCGCCCCCGTCAGGTGAGCTCTGTGAACCACCTTAAATTGTATCAGGCTGAGCCTGGCACACGAGGAGGAGGAATTAACCCTACCTAGGGCATCAGCCCACAGACCTTCCTCGATCTCCTCCCCCAGCTCCTCCTCCCATTTACCCTTCAACTCTTCTACCAGCGCTTCCCCCTCTTCTTTCATCTCCTGGTGTATTTCCGACACCTTGCCCTCCCCAACCCATACACCCGAGATCACCCTGTCTTGAATTTTGTGTGCCGGGAGCAACGGGAATTCCCTCACCTGTCGCCTCACAAAAGCCCTCACCTGCATATATCTAAAGGCATTTCCCGGGGGTAACTCAAACTTCTCCTCCAGTGCCCCTAGGCTCGCAAATGTTCCGTCAATGAACAGGTCCCCCATTCTTCTGATCCCCGCCCGATGCCAGCTCTGGAACCCCCCGTCCATCTTCTCCGGGACAAACCGGTGGTTACCCCTGATCGGGGACCACACCGATGCTCTCATTGTACCCCTGTGCCGTCTCCACTGGCCCCAGATCCTTAGCGTTGCCGCTACCACCGGGCTCGTGGTATACTTTGTCGGCGAGAGCGGCAGCGGTGCCGTCACCAATGCCCCCAGGCTCGTTCCTTTACAGGACGCCATCTCCATCCTCTTCCATGCCGCCCCCTCTCCCTCCATAACCCACTTGCGGATCATCGCCACATTTGCTGCCCAGTAGTAGCTTCCCAGGTTTGGCAGCGCCAACCCTCCTCGGTCCCTACTGCGTTCCAGGAACCCTCTCCTTACCCTCGGGGTCCTATTCGCCCACACAAACCTCATAATACTCCTACCTACTCTCTTAAAAAAGGCCTTAGTGATCACGATGGGAAGGCACTGAAACACAAACAAGAACCTCGGAAGGACCACCATTTTGACCGACTGCACTCTACCCGCCAGCAAGAGCGGTAACATGTCCCATCTTTTGAAATCCTCCTCCATTTGCTCCACCAACCTCGTCAGATTCAGTTTATGTGGGGCCCCCCAACTCCTGGCTATCTGGATCCCCAGATACCGAAAGCTCCCCTCTGCTCTCCTCAGCGGTAGGTCCCCTATCCCTCTTTCTTGGTCCCCCGCCTGTAATATAAAGAGCTCACTCTTCCCTACATTGAGCTTATAGCCCGAAAACTCCCTCAGAGTTTGCATGACCTCCACCATCCCCTCCATTGGATCCACCACGTACAGCAACAGGCTCTTCCGCATATAGCGACACCCGATGCTCTTCTCCCCCTCGGACCACCCCCCTCCATTTATTAGACTCCCTCAATGACATGGCCAATGGTTTGATCGCCAATGCGAACAACAGGGGGGACAGGGGGCACCCCTGCCTCGTCCCTCGGTACAGTCGAAAGTACTCCGACCTCCGCCGGTTCGTCACTACACTTGCCACCGGGGCTCTGTAAAGGAGCTTAACCCAGCTGAAAAACCCTCCCTCGAACCCAAACCTACACAGCACCTCCCAGAGGTATTCCCACTCTACTCGGTCAAAGGCCTTCTCCGCGTCCATAGCTGCCACTATCTCCGCCTCTCCCTCCACCGATGGCATCATTATCACGTTTAAGAGCCGCCACACATTGGTGTTTAGCTGCCTACCCTTTACAAATCCTGTCTGGTCCTCGTGAATCACCCCCGGGACACAGTCCTCGATCCTCGTGGCCAGCACTTTTGCCAGCAACTTTGCATCCACATTAAGGAGCGAGATCGGCTTGTACGATCCACATTGCAGTGGGTCCTTGTCCCGCTTTAGGATCAAAGAAATTGTCGCTTCCGACATTGTCAGGGGTAGGGTCCCCTCCTCTCTTGCCTCATTAAAGGTCCTCACTAGTAGCGGGGCCAACAGGTCTACGTACTTCCTGTAGAACTCCACCAGGAACCCGTCCGGTCCCAGGGCCTTCCCCGCCTGCATGCTCCCCAAACCCTTGCTCAGCTCCTCCAACCCAATTGGTGCCCCCAAACCAGCCACCTCTTGCTCCTCCACCCTCGGGAATCTCAGTTGGTCTAGGAATCGTCTCATCACCTCTTCCCCCGCTGGGGGCTGGGATCTGTACAGCTCTTCATAGAAGGCCTTAAATACCTCGTTTATTTTCGTCGTACTCCGAACCGTGGCTCCCCTTCCATCTTTGACTCCCCCTATTTCCCTCGCTGCCATCCTTTTACGGAGCTGGTGTGCCAGCATCCGACTAGCCTTTTCCCCATACTCGTAGGTCGCCCCCTGCGCTTTCCTCCACTGTGTCTCCGCCTTCCCTGTGGTCAACAGTTCAAACTCCGTCTGGAGCCGTCGTCTTTCCCCAAGTAATCTTTCCTCCGGGGCCTCTGCGTATCTCCTGTCCACTCTCAAAATCTCCCCCACTAACCTATCCCTTTCCATGCCCTCTGTCTTCTCCCTATGAGCCCTAATGGAGATTAGCTCTCCCCTGACCACCGCCTCCCACACCACCCCTACCCGCACCTCCCCGTTGTCGTTGGCCTCCAAGTACCTTTCGATACACCCCCTCACCTTCCCACACACCACCTCGTCCGCCAGCAGTCCCACATCCAGCCGCCACAGCGGGCATTGGTCCCTCTCCTCTCCCAGCTCCAGTTCCACCCAGTGCGGAGCATGGTCCGAAACGGCTATGGCCGAATACTCCGTCCCCTCCACCCTCGGGCTGAGTGCCCTACCCAGAACAAAAAAAAATCTATCCGGGAGTAGGCTTTGTGTACATGGGAAAAGAAAGAAAATTCCAACCTATTGGTAATTAACAAGATCCCACAAACAGTAATAATGTGATAATGAGCAGATGATCTGTTTTTAGTGATGTTGATTGAGGGATAAATATTGACCAGGACACCAGGGATTCTTCTTCAAAAATAACGTGAGGTGATTTAAATCTAACCAAGCAGGTAAAGTAGGCCTCACTAACATCTCACCTGAAAGACGGGACTTCCAACAGAGCAGCGCTCCCTCCGCACTGCACAAGGGGGCAGCTGGGAGGCTTGTTCCCAGTCCTAAATGGGGACTGGACCTCAGACTGAGCCCTGACTGACTGGGAAGAGGCATGTGTTGAGTGTAAAAACCACCACAGACCAGGTGAGCCGAATGGTCTGTTTCTTTGATGTCCGTTTTATGTCATTTCAATCAGTGGAAAATTTCAGACTTGGAATTGTCAATTCCACAGCAAGGATTTGTTTGGGTGCGATGCTGAAAATGAACAGTTTGATTGTAAATTGATTTCAGCTGAGAGTCCTGAATGAATGAGGAGAAATCACAAACAGCAGTTCTTAAAGAGAAACCGAGCACCCAGCAAGAGACAACTGATCCCACATCAAGGCAGCAATAAAACAGCAAAATCATTCTCCCTCTAAAATAATAAATATCTGTCCCCCAAACTCTCCCTTGTCCTTATTAATTTTAACACTAATTCATCCCACTACTCTCCTCCCCTGAAGGTGCTGACTCTCGGGTTCAGTCTCTCTCACCGCCTTCCCCAATATGTCACCCAGGTGTCTAAACTTTACGCCTGAAGTTGTTGACAAGCTGTTTTGTTAAGGGGGCATCACAATCAAATCCAGTGACTACCCACATGTACTTTGTGTCAGGGTGGGGTCACTCCCCCCCCACCCATTCATGAGGGATTGTCCCAGGGCCGGGATTGAACCTGGGTCATCAGCACCGTGAGGCAGCAGTGCTAACCATCCTAGTCAGCAAATATTTTCAAAGACAGCGATTGATGGTTCTCTAAATATTGAAGACATCGAGGGGTATGGGGGATAGTGTGGGAAAATAGTGCTGAGGTGGATCGGCCATGATCCCATTGAATGGTTGAGTAGGCTCGATGGGCTGAATGGCATGACAGGAAGCAGTGAGCAGGGATCTGTCAATCAGCCTGAATCAGCACCTTCAGGAGAATTGGGAGGGTGGATATTAAATACAGCAGAGTGAGAATGGAGGGAGAGTGTGTGGGACGGAGATTTAGGAGAACGAGAAAGAAAAGAATGTTCCATAGAAACTAAATTTATCTGTTCTGAATTTCTATCCTGTACTGACAGTGATGTCTTTTCCAAATTGTTTTTTACAGGATATTAGAAGAGGAATTACGGACAGAAACCGCAAATGTCACATCTCGATCTGAGAGTCTCTTGATTCCTTGGGACCCGAATATCTCGGCCTTTGAATCGCCAAGAAATGTTTTCGAGTTGTTTCCTTTATGTCCTGTACTTTCCCACTGACTTGCAGACAAAACAGCCCGGCCAGCTGCAACTGTACTGTGTATAAACGTGTGTTATTGTAACTGCTCCTTGAGATGCTTCAGTTCGCTGAAGCACTCCCTGCATGTTTGTAATAAAGATTCCCAAACTTTAACCAACTCTGGACTCCGAGTGACATTTGTCCCACAACAACCTGGTGTCAGGAACAGGATCCACTGACGGCTCTGATTAAAGGAAGGTCCCCGTGTATAGCAGACACTGGGGGTGAGTATTGTTTGTTTTATACCACCCATGTTTAGTTCAGTCGGACTGACCACTGGGTACTCCTCAGAACCTCAGGGAGCTGTTTCTGGTCTGTTTCTTTGACGTCCATTCAATGTAATTTCAATAACTGGAACATTTCAGACAGGGAATTGTCGGTTTTCAAGGATATGTTTGGGGGCGATGCTGAAGTCCCCGTGACCAAGAGGGTTTTGTAGCTGCCGACAAATGAGGGAATAAAGGCGTACGGGAGACTAAACAGCAAGATTTGGCAGTTGGACAGAGTTTGGCGTGTGTTCAGAGGTCCCAGATCGGGGTCAGCCAGCATCATCACATCGATGGATCTGCACAGAAAAGGTCCAACCGGATGCAACTTATCAGGCCCAAGGTGAGGTTAGTCGCTCGAGGATTTGAAGAACCCTTTGGGGATAAAGAGATAAGAGTGGACTCACCCAGAGCGGGAAAGGTCATTCTGAAATCTCTTTGGCCCGTTTGGTGACATTTTCTCGGAACTTTTGACAAGAAACATAAATGCTGCATTTGCGCTGGGGGGTCACCTCCCGAGGGCAGTATTTCTGCAACTTCCCAAGGTGACAGATGTAGACGAAAGACTTTGGAAGTTAAATAAGTTTGTCTCTGTTTGAATGTTTCTTTTTAAAAAAAATATATTTAAAGTACCCATTTCTTTTTTTCCCCCCCAATTAAGGGCAATTGGAAAAACCCTGCACATCTTTCTGGGTTTGTGGGAGTGAGACGCATGCAGACACGGGGAGAATGTGCAATCTACACAGGGCCAGTGACCCGGGGCCAGGATCGAACCCGGGTGTTTGGTGCTGTGAGGCAGCAGTGCTAAACACTGGACCATCCCATTGAACAATGTTTCAGTGTACGGTACTTCTCAGTTAGATCAGTTTTGTTAAAGACGCGTTGTCCCCACCTGAAGACAGAAGCTGCCGTGCTTTTTTGGTAGTGGCGGGAGACTGTCGGGCATCTTTATGATGCATGTTGATGACTACCTATGTGGTGGCACTAGTGAGTTCCAAAACAACAACATTGAAGGTTCGGAGTCAGGCTTCTGGGGCCTTTAGATAAATTGGATTGGAAATCAGACAGTGTGGGTCTGATGTGACTTTCCATCAACAATCTCATGGAGAAGTGAGGAGAAATTTATTCACCCAGCGGGTGGTAATCTGTGGAATTCACTACCACAGAAAATAGTTGAGGCTAAAACATTGTGTAATGTCAAGAAAGAATTAGATATAGCTCTTGGGGGTCAAGAGATATGGGGGGGAAGGGGGGATCAGGGTATTGAACTTGATGATCAGCCATGATTACAATGAATGTTCGATCTGGCTCGAAGGGCCGAATGGCATCCTTCTATTTTCTATGCTTTTATGAGACAGTATCAACCCTGTCACAGTCAGGGACACACAGAAAGAGGAAGGTGTTTCCAAAGCTGGGACTGAGCTGCTGCAAAGTTGAATTGACAAATGGGGCACACAGGCAAGGCCGGATACAAGTTTTGATGTCTTCGAGCTGAGTTCTGTAATGAAACATCCAGAACTCGAGGATATTTAACGGGCAAACAAAACATTAAAAAATACAAGATGGAGAAATGTGTGCTGAAATTTCCATCTTTGGGTGAGCTGAAGAATATAGAATGGTTGTTTTTAGTGATGCCTCTCACTGGCTGGAGCCTGTCTCAGTGTCTGTACACGGAGTGATGTTTAAACATCTCTTTCAGCAGAATAACTTAACATTTCTCCTTCTAGATTCAAAGATCAATGATATTCAGCTCCCATGAATTGAGTGACTGTCAGATCTTGACCTGATGTTTGGTGTGAAATTTCTGTCTGTAAATCCTCCCCTTCTAATATCCTGTAAAAGGAGTTTACAAAAGCCATCACTGTTAGTGCAGGATACCCGGAATGTGAAATTCGATCCTATTGTAAGGTCCGGGTTTGGCTCCAATCTCAATTGTAATCCTCAAATCAATTACACGTCAGACTGTGTTGTGAAAGTTACCCAAAAGGAAGCTGCAGCTCCTGACTAGTTACAGATCATTCCGGGCACAAGAATGTTGTCACAGAATTTATTAAGTTAATTGTAATAAGTACAAAATCACAATAATTAACAAAGGTAGTGGATCAGTCCGTTCACTCTGGATCACCAGCTCTCGACTTCTGGGTGACTGTGGAGCTGTCTCTTGTTCTGTTGACTATCTTCTTATTTCATATTGTGTTGCATACCGAGCTCTAGAGAATTGTCGCTCATTAACCCTTTCCAGAAACTACCTCCACGCATGGTCAGTTATATCCTGCAGTTCTGATTGGCCCAAGCAGCAAATGATCTGTGCCTGATTGGTTAAATGGGGCACAATCAATCTCGGATCGCTGAAGGATGGTGGTCATGTTGCTGATGTCACTTCCCCTTAACTTGGTCACCTTGCTGATGTCACTTCCTATTAATTCAGTCACATTTGCTGATGTCACTTCCCATTAACTCCTAATTGGTTGCCCAGGATTTCAGTTACTTGTGGGAATATCCTTTTCTTTATTTTTAACTTTAAAAAAAATAAATCTCATCCTTAAAAGTTACACAGCCAATGCAGAGTGGACAGCGCAAGCCCCTAAGCCATCTCATTGCTTGTGCCAAAAATCAATTCAAATTGAATCGAATTCATGGTCTCCACAAGAGAGATGTACAAGATCCAAGCTGACAAGAAAAGGCATTGCATCTCACCTTGGGTTTGATCTAACACTTGATCATGGATGGCCAAAAGGCCGAGAAGTGATTGCTGTTCTCTGCTGTTTTATTAAGTTTCTCGCTTTTCCCCTCAAGTAACAAGACAACATAAGGTAATTTGTGTGTCTACATACTTGTAATAAGAGGATGTGTGATGTCACTTCCTCATGACTGATGTTCGTCAGGCTCATCGTCCTAACTGACACATCTCAGGTGTTATGTGGAACTTCCTAGTGACTGCTGATGCCTAAAGCAAGTTACTTCAATCCAAATAACTAAAAGTCACGAGATACACAAACTTAAACTAATACAGCATTAACTACAGAACATAGAAAATAAATCCATAAAGGGGATTGGTATGTTAAAGTTCAAGTAGCAAGATACACATCACAAAACACCATTTTCTATTCAGAAATTACATGTTCATAAGAAATAAAAATCACAAACTACATAACTACAACACCATTACAGAAACTGATAATAAAACTCACACCAATGGAGAAATTCTGTGCACACTTTGAAGGAAAGTGACATTAAGCTTTAAGTTAAAAAACAAATACAATTTAAAACATAGTTTAATTCAGAAACATCACACAGATCTCCTAATCCTGCAATAAACGATAACCGAGATTTTCATCCTGCATTAGTCCTGTGGTAAAACCATAAAACGTAATCCTACTTTGGCCTAAGACAATATGGCACAAGTCATTTGTCAAGCGGAGTGCACCTGAATACAGAGCCTCACAGAGTGTTATACCGTATTGAGCGAATTGATTCATACACTTTGATTGTGATAACTGAACATAACAAAACCAAAACGATTAAAATGACTAATATGATTATGATCACTGTTACCAAGATACTCTATCACAATGTGTTTATTGATTAATCCTGTTTTCACAGTAACTTCATTGCACTGTAAATGTAACCCTACCTGTGACACTAATAAAGATTATTATGATCTCACTGCACATTGAGATGTCAGATAGCTTTGCTCCTGCTTGGCTCTGGAAGGAACTGCTCTGAGAAATAACCCCCCCCCCCAAAATTTATGAACCAATGTTCCCGGCTATCTTTGCTAATGTGATTCTTCCAATCTACATTCAATTAAAGTTACCCATGATTATTTTGGTACATTAATGACAAGCCTGGTTTATCACTTCCTGTACACTCCACCTACAGTGTAACTACTGTTTGGAGGCCCATTAACTACTCCCACAAGGGACCTCGTGTCTTTACTATTCTTATCTCAACCCAAACTGATTCCACATCCTCATCTTTCAGGCTACGGTGGTCTCTCAGTACTGAACTAATGTAATTTTTAATAAACAGGAACAATCACATCACCTACCGAGCTTCGTGCCATTCCGATCTGTCAAATATCATTCAACATTTCCATCCCAGCCTTGGTCACCTTTCAAACAAGTCTGTGTAATGTCTATCAGGACACACATTTATCTCTATCCGCGCTGACAATTCATCCCTTGGTTACAAATGCTGCGTGCATTTTCAATCCATTTTCAGGAGTTCAATAATCCAATAGGGATTTGATGAGAAACCTCTTTACCCAGCGAGTGGTGAGAATGGGGAACTCGCTAACTCAGCGAGTGGTTGAGGTGAACAGCATGAATGCATTGAAGGGGAAACGAGATACATACATGAGGGAGAAAGGAATAGAAGGAGATGCTGATGGGGGAGATGAAGAGGGGTGGGTGGAGGCTCATGTGGAGCATAAATACTGACAGAGACCAATTGAGCCGACTGGCCTGGCCCTGTGCTGTAGACTCAATGGAACAGAGACAAATGTGTTTATTTTAGATCTACCTGCAGTGGGGGAAAAACACTATTTACTGTCCAGGATTTATGTCCTTCATCAACTTTTGTGGATCATTTCAGTGGAAATGTTCACACTGAGGCTCAAGGAGCATCAGCCCACTGGAAGCAAAATTGTGAAACCTGCCAGAATAAACTTATTATATAGAACCTTGGTTAAACTACAGCTGGAGTACTGCGTGCAGTTTTGGACCATTACCTTAGGAAAGGTATTATTGTCACAGAGGAAGTGCAACAAATGAGAAGTAATCGCACTGAACCTACAAAACCTTAAAGGCCAGGGGAGATGCAGGTGAGAGGTTTCCCCTGGTTGGAGAGTCTAGAACCAGGGGACAGAATTTCAAAATAAGGGATTACCTTGGGTCCGGTCTCAGAGGAAACATTTCTTTACTCAGAGGGTTGTGAATCTTTGGAATTCTCTACCCCAGAGGGCTGTGGGAGCTCAGTCACTGAGTGTGTTTAAAGCAGAGACTGACAGATTTCTAAACACCAATAACACAAAGGGATATGGGGATAGTGTGGGGGAAAATGCATTGAAGTTGATGATCAGCCATGATCGTATTGACTGGTGGAGCAGGCTTGAAGGGCTGAATGGCCAACTCCTGCTCCTATATTCCAATGATACAAAGATAGGTAGAAACTTAAATAGTGAAGGGGACATAAGGAGACTACAAGATTAGGTTAAGTGAGCGAGAAAAGACCTGGGAAATGGAGTACATTGTGGGAAAATGAGAAATTGTTCATTTTGGCAGAAAGAATAAAACAGCTTATTATCTAAATGGTGAGAGATTGCAGAGCTCCGAGATTCAGAGGGATCTGGGTGTCCAAGAGCATGAATCACAAAAGGCGAGTATACAGGTACAGCAAGTAATTAGGAAAGCTAATAGAATGTTATTGTTTATTGTGAGGGGAATTGAATACAAAAGTAGGGAGGTTATGCTTCAGTTACACAGGACATTGGTGAGACCACATCTGGAGCACTGTGTACAGTATTGTTCTCATTTAAGGAATGATGTCAATGTGTTGGAAGCAGTTCAGAGAATGTTTACTGGACTCATACCTGGAATTGGAGGCTGGTCTTATGAGGAATGATTGGACAGGCTGGGCTTGTGTCCGATGGAATTTAGGTGAATTGATTGAACTGTATAAGATCCTGAGGGGCCTTGACAGGGGGGATGTGGAAAGAATGTTTCCTCTTGTGGGAAGATGTAGAAACTGGAGTCACTTTAAAAGTAATAACTTGTCCATTAAAGGCAGAGGAGAACTTTTTTCTCTGAGGGTCATCAGTCATCAGAACTCTCTTCCTCAAAGGGCAGCGGAAGTAGAGACTTTGAATATTTTGAAGGCAGAGCTGAATAGATTCTTGATCAGCAAGGGGGTGAAAGGTTATCGGGTGGTCAGCGGGAATGTGGAGAAGGCTCGAGTGGCCTACTCCTGCTCCTAATTCGTATGTTATCACATCCTTTATAATAGATTGTAGCATTTTCCCTCCTACTGATGTCAGGCTAATGGGCCTGTGGTTCCCCGTTTTCTCTCTCTCTCTCCTTAAATATTGGGGTTACATTTACCACCTTCCAATCTGCAGGAACCATTCCAGAATCTATAGAATTGTGAAAGATGATCACCAATGTATCCACTATCTCTACAGCCACCTCTTTCAACACTCTGGGATGTAGAGCATCAGCTTTTGGGGATTTATTAACTTTCAATCCCATTATTTTCTCCAGTGCTACTTTTTCACTAATACTAATCTCTTTCAGTCCCTCGTGCTCACTGGTCCCTTGGTTCTCTAGTGTTTTGGGGATGATTTCTGTATCTTCCTCTGTGAAGACAGACACACATTGTTTAGTTTCTCTGCCATTTCCTTATTCCCCATCATAAACTCTCCTGTCTCTGCCTGGAATGGACCCACATTGGTCTTCGCTAATCTTTTCCTTTTCACATTCCTATAGGAGCTTTTCCAGTCGGTTTTTATGTTTCTCCCCAGTTTGCTTTCATATTCTATTTTCTCTTTATCAGTTTCTTGGTCCTCCTTTGCTGAATTCTAAAACAAGTTCCCAGTCCTCAGACTTACTACTATTTTGGCCACTTTATGAGCCTCTTCCTTTGATCTAATGGAACCTTTAAATTTTCTTGTTAGCCAAATTTCCTGTTGAGATTTTTGCTCCTTAGAGGAATCAATATTTGTTGTATATATGTTTAAGGAAAGTCGCCAAAGTCCCAGAGGTCCATAGGCTGCTCTCCCCTTTTGAAAGAAATAGAGCTGACTGGTAGTGATTTAACCTGAGGGTCACCACACCTCAGGTGAAGGGCAATATTGAGAAGATGAGGCCTTCATGGATAACCACCCGGTACGGGTGTTGACCCCATGCTGTTGGCGTCACTCCGCATCATGTTTTTAAAAAAAAAAAATTTTTTTTTAAATTTTTTTTTAAAAAAAGAGTATCCAATTATTTTTTTTCCAATTAAGGGCCAATTTAGCGTGGCCAATCCACCTACCTTGCACATCTTTGGGTTGTGGGGGCGAAATCCATGCAAACACGGGGAGAACGTGCAAACTCCACACGGACAGTGACCCAGAGCCGGGATCGAATCCAGGTGCTCGGCGCCATGAGGCAGCAGTGCTAACTACTGCGCCACCGTGCCGCCCCCGTTGCTTCACATCACGAACCAGCCATCCAGCCAACTGAGCTAACCAATCCCCTTGTAAATATGCAATCATTCTTTAAATATTAGCTATTCCCTGTTTCCCATCAGTTTCCCAGCCCACCTCAGACAACCTGCCCCTCATACCCTGACAGTTGTCTTCTGTGAGGAATACCCAAATAAATTAAACAAATCAAAAACATGTAATCACCACAGCCCATCTCCATGGCAACGTGGCATGCTTTGGAGGTTCCAAACAGAAATGGGAACTAAATATCTTCAAATTTCCAAATACCCTTTCACTCTGTCACCCTTGTGAAATTTAGAACCAGGTCATCGCAACAAGGCTCAAAGCACATAAACCCACTGGAGGCAAAGTCGCGAGAGTGGCCAGTCCAGCAGAAAGAAACCCTCCGATCATCCCCTTGACCAACTGACAGGATGAACAAAATGCAGTCCTGGGTGTAATTGAGAGCAGAAACAATAACAGAATCCAACTCCTGTAATCACTTGTGAACTTGTTGGTGTCTCCACCGTTGCGATGAATCACAGATTTCCTTCCTAGGCTGAACACACGTGAATGGCCTTACTCGTGAAGTCGCTGGTGTGTCCGCAGGCTGGATGAGTGAATAAATCCTTTTCCACACTGAGAACAGGTGAAAGGTCTCTCTCCAGTGTGAAGTCGCTGGTGTGACTTCAGATTGGTTGACCGAGCGAATCCCTTCCCACACTGAGAGCAGGTGAATGGCCTCTCCCCAGTCTTAACGCGCTGGTGTGACTGCAGGTGGGATAATTGACTGAATCCTTTCCCACACTCAGAGCAGGTGAACGGCTTCTCCCCGGTGTGAACTCGCTGATGTGACCGGAGGCTGGTTGAAACACGGAATGCCTTTCCACACTGAGGGCAGGTGAATGGCTTCTCCCCAGTGTGAACTCGCTCATGTGACTGCAGGTTGGATAACTGACTGAATCCCTTCCCACAATGAGAGCAGGTGTATGGCTTCTCCCCGGTGTGAACTCGCTGGTGTTTCTTCAGTATGGATAGCTCAGTGAATCCCTTCCCACACTGAGAGCAGGTGAACGGCTTCTCCCCAGTGTGAACTCGCTGGTGTTTCACTAGCTCAGATGAAACACGGAATCCCTTCCCACACTGGGAGCAGGTGAACGGCCTCTCCCCAGTGTGAATTCGCTTGTGTACACGCAGGTCATGTAACTGTCTGAATCCCTTCCCACACTGAGAGCAGGTAAACGGCTTCTCCCCAGTGTGAACTCGCTGGTGTACCCGCAGGGTGGATGAATCACTGAATCCCTTCCCACACAGAGAGCAAATAAATGGCTTCTCCCTAGTGTGAACTCTCTGGTGTGAACGCAGGCCAGATGGATCACTGAATCCCTTCCCGCAGTCAGAGCAGGTGAACGGCTTCTCCCCGGTGTGAATTCGCTGATGTTTCCGCAGGCTGGATGAATCACTGAATTCCTTCCCACATTGAGAGCAGGTGAATGGTCTCTCTCCAGTGTGAACTCGCTGATGTGTCCGCAGGTTGGATAACACAGTAAATCCCTTTCCACACACAGGGCAGGTGAACGGCCGATCCCCAGTGTGAATGCGTCGATGAGCTTCCAGTGTAGATGGGGCTCTGAATCCCTTCCCACAGTCCCCACATTTATATGGTTTCTCCATGTTGCGTCTCCTCATGTTTCGCCAGGTAACAATCAGTTGAAGCCTCGTCCACACACAGAACACGTGTACGGTCTCTCCCCGCTGTGAATGGTGTGATGTTTTTTCAGGCTGCGTAACTGGTTAAAGCTCTTTCCACAGTCAGTGCTCTGGAACACTCTCACTCGGGTGTGTGTGTGTGTCTTGGAGCTTTTCCAGTCACACTGATGGTTAAAATCTTTTGATGCTGAGAGATCGGGCAAACATTTCTCCTTCTAGATTGAATGATATTCAGGTCCCAAGGAATCGAGTGACTCCGTAACATCAAGAGGTTACGTTTGAGATTTCTGCCTGCAATTCCTCCTCTTCGATTATCCTGTAAAAAGGAGTTTACAAAAGACATCACTGTCAGTACAGGATAGAAATTCGGAACAGAGAATTCTAGTTTTGATGGAACATTCTTTCCTCTCTCATTCCCCAATACCTAGTCTCCAGGGATCGGACTCAGAGGGCCGGAGTATTGGAGCGGTGAGTATAAAAACCTTACCTCAGGGATTCGCGGCCTAGTCTCCAGGGAGCGGACTCGGAGGGGTGGAGTATCAGAGCTGTGAGTATTAAAGCCTAACATCAGGCTGGGATGTGTTGAGCGGCGCACAGAAGGTGGCGCTCCTCCGAGGAAATCGAATTGAGGCAATTTTATCCAAAATAGCCGACCAGAACAGAGGAAAAAAAGTATCCTTTTCCAACCCACACAAGGTACAGGATATTTGCAAAAATGCCGAACAACAGCTGCACTAGAGGCTGCAAGGAAACAAGAGGCAACGGGAGCCTGGAGAAACTGGTGAGCGAGACGGCGGCCCACGAGGCGAGAAAACTCTGGCAGCACCTGAAAGAGAGGGACCAGCAAGCCGTGCAAGGAACTGCCCCTGTTCCATTACTAATGACTACACATATCATACTATCCCCTTGTTCCTGTTTCTTGTCTGTAAGATAAATGGAGATTGTTGCAAACATATATCAAAAACATTGTCAGATCAATACAAGTAGTCGTGTACTAGTTAACAATTTTTTAAAGAACTTTTTTTGAAATTTGTTACAGTCCACAAATGTGAGTATGTACTCAGTCTTCAGTGTGAAAAAATGCTTATGTCACAAGGAGGCTTCAAATGAAGTTACTGTGAAAAGCCCCTAGTCGCCACATTCCGGCACCTGTTCGGGGAGGCTGTTACGGGAATCGAACTGTGCTGCTGGCCTGCCTTGGTCTGCTTTCAAAGCCAGTGATTTAGCCCTGTGCTAAACAGCTCTGTGGCAGTGTGTTACAGTACCAACAAGTCATCAGTCCAATCCACCAAATGTTCGAATGGTTGAACCATGTTCGTTGTCTGACGTGATCTTTTTCTGTGCTTGTGGTGTTGCTTTCGTGTTTCCTTTGCCTTCAAAACCTATTTGGTATCTGTTTTTTCCAGCAAGAACCATCACTTCCAGACCATTGGAATGTCATTGTTTCTTTCCAAACAATGTCGTGTCCTTCCTGACATTGGTACCATTATGCATGAACTTGGTAGAGTCAACGCACGCATTTGTCGGTTTTATCTTGACTGTTGCTGTTTTTCATACACTGTCCTGCAGTCCCTTGCTTGGCTGCCACCTGGATTGCTTTCCATACTGTATGGTCTGTCAAGTGTGACTCACTAACTTGATAGAGATTTTCAAGGTGGTCGAAAAGATGGTTGATGCAGGTAGGGCAGTGGATGTTGTCTATATGGACTTCGGTAAGGCCTTTGACAAGGTCCCTCATGGCAGACTGGCACAAAAGGTGAAGTCACACGGGATCAGGGGTGAGCTGGCAAGATGGATACAGAACTGGCTAGGTCATTGAAGGCAGACAGTAGCAATGGAAGGGTGCTTCTCTGATTGGAGGGCTGTGACCAGTGGTGTTCCACAGGGATCAGTGCTGGGACCTTTGCTATTTGTAGTATATATAAATGATTTGGAGGAAAATGTAACTGGTCTGATTAGTAAGTTTGCGGACGACACAAAGGTTGGTGGATTTGCGGAAAGCGATGAGGACTGTCAGAGGATACAGCAGGATTTAGATTGTTTGGAGACTTGGGCGGAGAGATGACAGATGGAGTTTAATCCGGACAAATGTGAGGTAATGCATTTTGGAAGGTCCAATACAGGTAGGGAATATATAGTGAATGGTAGAACCCTCAAGAGTATTGCCAGTCAGAGATCTCTAGGTGTACAGGTCCACAGGTCACTGAAAGGGGCAACACAGGTGGAGAAGGTATTCAAGAAGGCATACGGCATGCTTGCCTTCATTGGCCGGGGCATTGTTTATAAAAATTCGCAAGTCATGTTGCAGCTGTAAAGAACCTTAGTTAGGCCACACTTGAGGTATAGTGTTCAATTCTGGTCGCCACACTACCAGAAGGATGTGGAGGCTTTAGAGAGGGTGCAGAAGAGATTTACCAGGATGTTGCCTGGACTGGAGGGTATAAGCTAGGAGGAGAGGTTGAATAAATTTGGTTTGTTCTCACTGGAACGACGGAGGTTGAGGGGCGACCTGATAAAGGTCTGCAAAATGAGGGGCATAGACAGAGTGGATGGTCAGAGACTCTTTTACTGGGTGCAGGGGTCAATCACTAGGGGGCAAAGGTTGAAGGTGCGAGGGGCAAGATTTAGAGGAGATGTACGAGGCACGTTTTTTTTTTAATACACAGAGGGTAGTGGGTGCCTGGAACTCGCTACCGGAGGAGGTGGTGGAAGCAGGGACCATAGTGACGTTTAAGGGACCTCTTGACCAATAAATGAATAGGATGGGAATAGAGGGATACGGACCCCGGAAGTGTAGAAGATTTTAGTTTAGACGGGCAGCATGGTCGGCACAGGCTTGGAGGCCCGAAGGGCCTGTTCCTGTGCTGTACATTTCTTTGTTCGATACCTTTGTGTACATTCTGTTGTTCCGTAGTTATGCTTTGTGTGCTCAAAATCCATTCCTTCTGGCTTGTCTGATTCATTTTCAACCTTTATACTATCAGTGTCCTTTGTATTATCTGATGTATCTTTGAACTTTGTGATAGCAGTTCCTTTTGGGTAATCTGATGTATCTGTGATCTCTTGGTGCTTCTCATCTGCAGTCAACTTCTCCAAGATGTCATTTTCTTGTAAGCTCTTCACAATTGAGGTGTTCTCAACTGATTTGATCACTGTTGCGCTTTCATTGCTACGTTCTTGTTGGTTATTCACAATTGATGTTCTCTCAATTGACCTGTTCATTGTTGCACTCTGACTGTCAGCCTTTGTACAGTCCAGCTGAGATCTGTCAGTCTTGCTTTCGTCCTGCACAGCTTGTATGCTATTTGTGATCATTTCATCACTCGTCGCAAATAAAGTGGATCGACTGTCATAGCTTTCTTTTTGTTGCTCATCATTTGTTTCTTCACTGTTGTCCTTATTGGCAAATACAGTGGATATAATTTCATAGTCTTCTATTTCTGGCTCATCAAATATAGAAGATAGACCTTCATACATAAGAACTAGGAACAGGAGTAGGCCATCTGGCCCTTCGAGCCTGCTCCGCCATTCAATGAGATCATGGCTGATCTTTTGTGGACTCAGCTCCACTTTCCGGCTCGAACACCATAATCCTTTATTCCTTCATTCTTCAAAAAACTATTATCTTTATCTTGAAGACATTTAATGAAGGAGCCTCTACTGCTTCACTGGGCAGGGAATTCCATAGATTCACAACCCTTTGGGTGAAGAAGTTCCTCCAAACTCAGCCTCAAAATAAGGGGAAGTAGATTTAGGACTATGCCCCCCTAGTTCTGCTTTCACCCGCCAGTGGAAACAACGTCCCCACATTTATCCTATCTATTCCCTTCATAATTTTATATGTTTCTATGAGATCCCCCCGCATCCTTCTAAATTCCAACGAGTACAGTCCCAGTCTACTCAACCTCTCCTCGTAATCCAACCCCTTCAGCTCTGGGATTAACCTAGTAAATCTCCTCCGCACACCCTCCAGTGCCAGTACGTCTTTTCTCAGGTAAGGAGACCAAAATTGAACACAATACTCCTGGTGTGGCCTCACTACCACCTTATACAATTGCAGCATAGCCTCCCTAGTCTTAAACTCCATCCCTCTAGCAATAAAGGACAAAACTCCATTTGTCTTCTTAAACACCTGTTGCACCTGTAAACCAACTTTTTGTGACTCTTGCACTAGCACACCCAGGTCTCTCTGCACAGCAGCATGTTTTTATATTTTATCATTTAAATAATAATCCCGTTTGCTGTTATTCCTACCAAAATGGATAACCTCACATTTGTCAACATTGTATTCCATCGACCAGACCCTAGCCCATTCACTTAGCCTATCCAAATCCCTCTGCAGACTTCCAGTATCCTCTGCACTTTTTGCTTTACCACTCATCTTAGTGTTGTCTGCAAACTTGGACACATTGCACTTGGTCCCCAACTCCAAATCATCTATGTAAATTGTGAACAGTTGTGGGCCCAACACTGATCCCTGAGGGACACCACTAGCTACTGATTGCCAACCAGAGATACATCCATTAACCCCCACTCTTTGCTTTCTACTAATTAACCAATCCTCTATCCATGCTACTACTTTCCCCTTAATGCCATGCATCTTTATCTTATGCAGCAACCTTTTGTGTGGCACCTTGTCAAAAGCTTTCTGGAAATCCAGATATATCACATCCATTGGCTCCCCGTTATCTACCGCACTGTTAATGTCCTCAAAAAATTCCACTAAATCAGTTAGGCACGACCGGCCCTTCATGAACCCATGCTGCGTCTGCCCAATGGGACAATTTCCATCCAGATGCCTCGCTATTCCTTCCTTGATAATAGATTCCAGACTAGATTCACCAGACTCCTAAATGACCCTCTTATGGACTGATTTCATTAACACTACACCCTGTGTGCTTCATCCGATGCCAGTGCTTATGTAGTTACATTGTATATGTTGTGTTGCCCTATTATGTATTTTCTTTTATTCCCTTTTCTTCTCATGTACTTAATGATCTGTTGAGCTGCTCGCAGAAAAATACTTTTCACTGTACCTCGGTACACGTGACAATAAACAAATCCAATCCAATCAGCATCTTCCCTACTACCGACGTTAAGCTAACTGGCCTATAATTACCCGCTTTCTGCCTTCCTTCTTTTTTTAAACAGTGGTGTCATGTTTGCTAATTTCCAATCCGCCGGGACCACCCCAGAGTCTAGTGAATTTTGGTAAATTATCACTAGTGCATTTGCAATTTCCGTAGCCATCACTTTTAGCACTCTGGGATGCAATCCATCAGGGCCAGGAGACTGGTCTACCTTTAGCCCCATTAGCTTGCCCATCACTACCTCCTTGGTGATAACAATCCTCTCAAGGTCCTCACCTGTCATAGCCTCATTTCCATCAGTCACTGGCATGTTACTTGAGTCTTCCACTGTGAAGACCGACCCAAAAAACCTGTTCAGTTCCTCAGCTATTTCCTCATCTCCCATTATTAAATTCTCCCTTCTCATCCTCTAAAGGACAAATATTTACCTTAGCCACTCTTTTTTTGCTTTATATATTTGTCGAAAGTTTTCCTCTGTTTTTATATTCTGAGCAAGTTTACTCTCATAATCTACCTTACTATTCTTTATAGCTTTTTTAGTAGCTTTCTGTTGCCCCTTAAAGATTTCCCAATCCTCTAGTCTCCCACTAATCTTTGCCACTTTGTATGTTGTTCCCTTCAATTTGACACTCTCCCTTATTTCCTTAGATATCCACGGTCGATTTTCCCTCTTTCTACCATCCTTCCTTTTTGTTGGCATAAACCTTTGCTGAGCACTGTGAAAAATCGCTTGGAAGGTTCTCCACTGTTCCTCTACTGTTTCACCATAAAGTCTTGAAAATGAAATGAAAATAGCTTATTGTCACAAGTAGGCTTCAAATGAAGTTACTGTGAAAAGACCCTAGTCGCCACATTCCGGCGCCTGTTCGGGGAGGCTGTTACGGGTCTTTGCTCCCAGTCTACCTTAGCTAGTTCTTCTCTCATCCCATTGTAATCTCCTTTGTTTAAGCACAAAACACTAGTGTTTGATTTCATCTTCTCACCCTCCATCTGTATTTTAAATTCCACCATATTGTGATCGCTCCTTCCGAGAGGATCCCTAACTATGAGATCATTAATCAATCCTGTCTCATTATACAGGACCAGATCTAGGACCGCTTGTTCCCTCGTAGGTTCCATGACATACTGTTCTAGGAAACTATCGCGGATACATTTTTAAACCCCTCCTCAAGGCAGCCTTGACCGACCTGGTTAAACCGATTGACATGGAGATTAAAATTCCTCACGATAACTGCTGTACCATTTCTACATGCATCAGTTATTTCTTCATTTATTGCCCGCCCCACCGTAATGTTACTATTTGGTGGCCTATAGACTACACCTATCAGTGACTTTTTCGCCTTACTATTCCTGATTTCCACCCAAATGGATTCAACCTTATCCTCCATAGCACCAATGTCATCCCTTACTATTGCCCGGATGTCATCCTTAAATAACAGAGCTACACCACCCCCCTTACCATCCACTCTGACCTTCCGAATAGTTTGAAACCCTCGGATATTTAACTCCCAGTCGTGACCATCCTTTAACCATGTTTCAGTAATGGCCACTAAATCATAGTCATTCACGATGATTTGCGCCATTAACTCATTTACCTTATTCCGAATACTACGAGCATTCAGGTAAAGTACACTTACGTTGGCTTTTATACCTCCGTTTTGAATCTTAACACCTCTATCAGTAACCTCTCCTAAGTTATTTTTCCTTTTAACTTTTCTCCTAATTTTCCTTATCGTAGAACCCTTATCTTCATGTAACAACCTGGCGCGTCGCTTTCCATTTATGTTTTTATTTACCGTTTTACTCCTTTTAGTATTCCTGGTCCTATTCACTGAGCTCCTCAGTCACTGTACCTTGTACTGACGCCCTTTTTCATTTTTGACTATGGCTTCCCTGCCTTACACTTTCCCCCTTACTGCTTTTCGTTTCTGTCCCCATTTTACTCCCCTCCGACTTCCTGCATTGGTTCCCATCCCCCTGCCATATTAGTTTAAACCCTCCCCAACAGCTCTAGCAAACGCCCCCCCAAGGACATCGGTTACCGTCCCGCCCAGGTGCAGGCCATCCCGCCCCAGGTGCGGAGCGCCCCGTCCCGCCCCAGGTGCGGAGCGCCCCGTCCCGCCCCAGGTGCAGACCGTCCCGCCCCAGGTGCAGACCGTCCCGCCCCAGGTGCAGACCGTCCCGCCCCAGGTGCAGACCGTCCCGCCCCAGGTGCAGACCATCCGGTTTGTACTGGTCCCACCAGTTTTCTTCTGGTTGTTCACCTGTCAGATTACTGCTATCTGATGTCGCAAAAGTATGCAATTCCATCAATGTATTGGATTCATCTACCTTTAGTAGAGAATATTTCCACCATATCTGAATAATAGTCTTCAATGTACGAGTTACCTCCTGTATTCTCATATTGGTTAAAATTGTCATCTTCTTTCACTGCTCTCTTTCTGGGGTCCTTCACTGCCCTCCCTGTGGGGATTTTCATTGTGTAAACTGCTTGGTCAATGGTGCTGCAAAAATCTTCTTCAGCTATTGGTTCAAATTCAGGCAATGTTCTGCTTTGCGAGGCAAAATGCTTCTGTTTGGTGCCTTTTAAACTTGTGTTTCCTATTGCCAGGCATTTTTTTTTTTTTTTTAAGTGGCTGTGGCCACAAAGTCTGCACGCCATCACGTTCATGACGTCATGCGTAAACTTTCATTGCCCAAAACTATTAATTTATTACACTACTAAGATTTGTTTACATTCTTAAAGTAGAAGGTTTCTATATTAACCTGTGCTAACTCTAACTGCAGAACTCTCAAGTGCACAACTCCGCTCTCTCTCATGCCTCACCATCTTCTCTAATAAGACCAGAAGACCATAAGACATAGGAGCGGAAGTAAGGCCATTCGGCCCATCGAGCCCACTCCGTCATTCAATCATGGCTGATTTCAACTCCATTTACCCGCTCTCTCTCCATAGCCCTTAATTCCTCGAGAAGTCAAGAATTTATCAACTTCTGTCTTAAAGACACTCAACGTCCCGGCCTCCACCGCCCTCTGTGGCAATGAATTCCACAGACCCACCACTCTCTGGCTGAAGAAATTGCTCCTCATCTCTGTTCTAAAGTGACTCCCTTTTATTCTAAGGCTGTGTCCCCGGGTCCTAGTCTCCCCTGCTAATGGAAACAACTTCCCTACATCCACCCTATCTAAGCCATTCATTATCTTGTAAGTTTCTATTAGATCTCCCCTCAACCTCCTAAACTCCAATGAATATAATCCCAGGATCCTCAGACGTTCATCGTATGTTAGGCCTACCATTCCTGGGATCATCCGTGTGAATCTCCGCTGGACCCGCTCCAGTGCCAGTATGTCCTTCCTGAGGTGTGGGGCCCAAAATTGCTCACAGTATTCTAAATGGGGTCTAACTAATGCTTTATAAAGCTTCAGAAGTACATCCCTGCTTTTATATTCCAAGCCTCTTGAGATGAATGACAACATTGCATTTGCTTTCTTAATTACGGACTCAACCTGCAAGTTTACCTTTAGAGAATCCTGGACTAGGACTCCCAAGTCCCTTTGCACTTCAGCATTATGAATTTTGTCACCGTTGAGAAAATAGTCCATGCCTCTATTCTTTTTTCCAAAGTGCAAGACCTCGCACTTGCCCACGTTGAATTTCATCAGCCATTTCTTGGACCACTCTCCTAAACTGTCTAAATCTTTCTGCAGCCTCCCCACCTCCTCCATACTACCTGCCCCTCCACCTATCTTTGTATCATCTGCAAACTTAGCCAGAATGCCCCCAGTCCCGTCATCTAGATCGTTAATATATAAAGAGAACAGCTGTGGCCCCAACACTGAACCCTGCGGGACACCACTCGTCACCGGTTGCCATTCCGAAAAAGAACCTTTTATCCCAACTCTCTGCCTTCTGCCTGACAGCCAATCGTCAATCCATGTTAGTACCTTGCCTCGAATACCATGGGCCCTTATTTTACTCAGCAGTCTCCCGTGAGGCACCTTATCAAAGGCCTTTTGGAAGTCAAGATAGATAACATCCATTGGCTCTCCTTGGTCTAACCTATTTGTTATCTCTTCAAAGAATTCTAACAGGTTTGTCAGGCACGACCTCCCCTTACTAAATCCATGCTGACTTGTCCTAATCTGACCCTGCACTTCCAAGAATTTAGAAATCTCATCCTTAACAATGGATTCTAGAATCTTGCCAACAACCGAGGTTAGGCTAATTGGCCTATAATTTTCCATCTTTTTCCTTGTTCCCTTCTTGAACAGGGGGGTTACAACAGCGATTTTCCAATCCTCTGGGACTTTCCTGGACTCCAGTGACTTTTGAAAGATCATAACTAACACCTCCACTATTTCTTCAGCGATCTCCTTTAGAACTCTAGGATGTAGCCCATCTGGGCCCGGAGATTTATCAATTTTTAGACCTCTTAGTTTCTCTAGCACTTTCTCCTTTGTGATGGCTACCATATTCAACTCTGCCCCCTGACTCTCCGGAATTGGTGGGATATTACTCATGTCTTCTACTGTGAAGACTGACGCAAAGAACTTATTTAGTTCCTCAGCTATTTCCTTGTCTCCCATCACAAAATTACCAGCGTCATTTTGGAGCGGCCCAATGTCAACTTTTGCCTCCCGTTTGTTTTTAATGTATTTAAAGAAACTTTTACTATCATTCCTAATGTTACTGGCTAGCCTACCTTCATATTTGATCCTCTCTTTCCTTATTTCTCTCTTTGTTATCCTCTGTTTGTTTTTGTAGCCTTCCCAATCTTCTGACTTCCCACTACTCTTTGCCACATTATAGGCTTTCTCTTTTGCTTTGATGCATTCCCTAACTTCCTTTGTCAGCCATGGCTGCCTAATCCCCCCTCTGATAACCTTTCTTTTCTTTGGGATGAACGTCTGCACTGTGTCCTCAATTACTCCCAGAAACTCCTGCCATTGCTGTTCTACTGTCTTTCCCACTAGGCTCTGCTCCCAGTCGATTTTCGTCAATTCCTCCCTCATGCCCCTGTAGTTACCTTTATTTAACTGTAACACCTTTACATCTGATTCTACCTTCTTTCTTTCAAATTGGAGATTGAATTCTACCATATTATGATCACTGCCTCCTAAGTGCTCCTTACTTTAAGATCTTTAATCAAGTCTGGCTCATTACATAACACTAAGTCCAGAATGGCCTGTTCCCTCATGGGCTCCATCACAAGCTGTTCCAAAAAGCCCTCCTGTAAACATTCAATGAATTCCCTTTCCTTGGGTCCACTGGCAGCATTATTTACCCAGTCCACCTGCATATTGAACTCCCCCATGATCACTGTAACCTTGCCTTTCTGACATGCACTTTCTATTTCGTGGTGCATTTTGTGCCCCCGGTCCTGACCACTGTTAGGAGGCGTGTACATAACTCCCATTATGGTTTTTTTGCCTTTGTGGTTCCTCAACTCTACCCACACAGACTCCACATCATCTGACCCCATGTCATTTAGTGCTATTGATTTAATTTAATTCCTAATTAACAAGGCAACCCCGCCCCCTCTGCCCACCTCCCTGTCTTTTCGATAGGTTGTGAATCCCTGGATGTTTAAATGCCAGTCCTGAACCCCCTGCAACCATGTCTCTGTGATGCCTACCACATCATACCTGCCAGTCACAATCTGGGCCACAAGCTCATCTACTTTGTTCCGTACACTGCGCGCATTTAAATATAGCACCTTTAATTCTCTATTGACCGTCCCTTTTTGTTTTCTTAGTGTGGTGGACCTTGGTTTACTGAGCCTTTCCATACACTGTGTCATATTTTGTGGGATGGGGACTATCGTAACCTCTCCTGAGTTTTGTCTTTTCGTGCTTTTTTGTATTCCTAAGCTTCTCCATCTGCCCCACAAGGCTCAGCATCATCCCTTATATACTCTCAGGATTAGCTCCCTCAGTGGCTGTCTGTATACATTTCATTAACCCTTGCATTGTCTTCATGTATGACAATATCACACCAGCAAAACATGAAAGAGAAGGTCGAGGACCAAGAGAACTGGTCGAGACGCCAGGCACTCAGAATAGTGGGATTGCCAGACGGAACTGAAGGTAGAAATCCCACGGACTACGTGGCCCAGATACTGGGAACCCTGATGAGAAGGGACAGTTTCCACAGCCCGCCAGAGATAGACAGGGCACACAGGTCGCTGTGACCAAAACCCAGGGCTGGGGAACTGCCAAGGGCAATTATTGCGAAGCTGCACCGGCACTAAGACTGGGAGAGAATCCTGAGATGAGCCAGACAGAGGAGAACCTGTCACTGGGAGGGAAACCACATACGAATCTATCAGGGAGACACAAAATCCCCCATCAGAATAGTCACCTGGAAAGTCAGGGGACTTAAAGGCCCAGTGAAAAAAATCCAGATTCTTCGCCTACCTGAAAGTATGAAAGCCGACAAAGTCTTCCTCCAAGAGACACACCTGAGGGCGAAGGACCGACTGCGGGTAAGGAAGGGCTGGGAGGGACAGGCTTTCCATGCCTGCTACGGGACCAGAGCTTGGGGTAGCCATACTGCTCAGTAAGAGGATGGCGTTTAATACGCTGAGGACAGTTACATACCCAGGGGGACGGTACGTCATGGTCAGCGGTGACCTGGTGAACTTGTATGCTCCCAACTAGGCTGACACGGAGATTCTGAAGAAGACCATGGTGGAATCCTGACATAGACACACACCGACTCATCATGGGCGGGGGCAGGTGGGGGTGGAGGAGAGAACTTTAACTGTGTACAGGACCAAACTTCAAAACAGGAAAGACCTCCAGCATGGCAAAAGAACTTAGAACATTTATGGAGCAGTGGACCCATGGAGGTTCAGGCACCTAGGGGAGGAGTGCTCCTTCTTCTCCCAAGTAAATAAGGTATACACACGCATTGATTTCTTTGTGGGGAAAGGGAGGGGTTCCAGCGGTATTAAGAGTGGAATACTCCGCGATTGTGATTTCCGACCACGCTCCACACTACATGGACGTGAGGTTCGTGACGGGCCATATCCAACCCATGGAGGTTGAATTCGGACCTCTTGCCGACAGGGCTTTCTGCGAGAAAATATCACAGGCCACTGACTGGTACATTACCAACAACCAGAATGGGGAGGTCTCACGCTCCACGTTCTGCGAGGTGCTGAAGGCGGTGATCAGGAGAGAGATTATTGCCTCTAAAGCACATAGAGTCGGGGGAGAGGGGGCGGCCCGGGGAGAGGGGGCGGCCCGGGGAGAGGGGGCGGCCCGGGGAGAGGGGGCGGCCCGGGGAGAGGGGGCGGCCCGGGGAGAGGGGGCGGCCCGGGGAGAGGGGGCGGCCCGGGGAGAGGGGGCGGCCCGGGGAGAGGGGGCGGCCCGGGGAGAGGGGGCGGCCCGGGGAGAGGGGGCGGCCCGGGGAGAGGGGGCGGCCCGGGGAGAGGGGGCGGCCCGGGGAGAGGGGGCGGCCCGGGGAGAGGGGGCGGCCCGGGGAGAGGGGGCGGCCCGGGGAGAGGGGGCGGCCCGGGGAGAGGGGGCGGCCCGGGGAGAGGGGGCGGCCCGGGGAGAGGGGGCGGCCCGGGGAGAGGGGGCGGCCCGGGGAGAGGGGGCGGCCCGGGGAGAGGGGGCGGCCCGGGGAGAGGGGGCGGCCCGGGGAGAGGGGGCGGCCCGGGGAGAGGGGGCGGCCCGGGGAGAGGGGGCGGCCCGGGGAGAGAGGGCGGCCCGGGGAGAGAGGGCGGCCCGGGGAGAGAGGGCGGCCCGGGGAGAGAGGGCGGCCCGGGGAGAGAGGGCGGCCCGGGGAGAGAGGGCGGCCCGGGGAGAGAGGGCGGCCCGGGGAGAGAGGGCGGCCAGGGGAGAGAGGGCGGCCAGGGGAGAGAGGGCGGCCAGGGGAGAGAGGGCGGCCAGGGGAGAGAGGGCGGCCAGGGGAGAGAGGGCGGCCAGGGGAGAGAGGGCGGCCAGGGGAGAGAGGGCGGCCAGGGGAGAGAGGGCGGCCAGGGGAGAGAGGGCGGCCAGGGGAGAGAGGGCGGCCAGGGGAGAGAGGGCGGCCAGGGGAGAGAGGGCGGCCAGGGGAGAGAGGGCGGCCAGGGGAGAGAGGGCGGCCAGGGGAGAGAGGGCGGCCAGGGGAGAGAGGGCGGCCAGGGGAGAGAGGGCGGCCAGGGGAGAGAGGGCGGCCAGGGGAGAGAGGGCGGCCAGGGGAGAGAGGGCGGCCAGGGGAGAGAGGGCGGCCAGGGGAGAGAGGGCGGCCAGGGGAGAGAGGGCGGCCAGGGGAGAGAGGGCGGCCAGGGGAGAGAGGGCGGCCAGGGGAGAGAGGGCGGCCAGGGGAGAGAGGGCGGCCAGGGGAGAGAGGGCGGCCAGGGGAGAGAGGGCGGCCAGGGGAGAGAGGGCGGCCAGGGGAGAGAGGGCGGCCAGGGGAGAGAGGGCGGCCAGGGGAGAGAGGGCGGCCAGGGGAGAGAGGGCGGCCAGGGGAGAGAGGGCGGCCAGGGGAGAGAGGGCGGCCAGGGGAGAGAGGGCGGCCAGGGGAGAGAGGGCGGCCAGGGGAGAGAGGGCGGCCAGGGGAGAGAGGGCGGCCAGGGGAGAGAGGGCGGCCAGGGGAGAGAGGGCGGCCAGGGGAGAGAGGGCGGCCAGGGGAGAGAGGGCGGCCAGGGGAGAGAGGGCGGCCAGGGGAGAGAGGGCGGCCAGGGGAGAGAGGGCGGCCAGGGGAGAGAGGGCGGCCAGGGGAGAGAGGGCGGCCAGGGGAGAGAGGGCGGCCAGGGGAGAGAGGGCGGCCAGGGGAGAGAGGGCGGCCAGGGGAGAGAGGGCGGCCAGGGGAGAGAGGGCGGCCAGGGGAGAGAGGGCGGCCAGGGGAGAGAGGGCGGCCAGGGGAGAGAGGGTGGCCAGGGAACAGATGATACCACGCGGCCCACACCGTAGAGCTTCTGGAGGAGAGGAAAAAGCTACAAATGGACTTTCACCTGGTCTCCATGAGGAAAGCAGTGCCCCAACTCTGCCAGACACGGGGGACCTTCTACGAATACAGAGACAAAGCCAGCCGCCTGCCTCACCAGCTGAGAACACAGGCAGCCACGAGAGAAATAGCTCAGATTAGAGACAACAAAGGCAGACTCGTAGCAGAGTCGGAAAAGATCAACAACACATTTGAGGCCTTCTACTGGGGGCTGTACACCTCTGAGCCTTCAGAGGGGGATTTGAGGGTGAAGCAGTTCCTCGATGGACTGGACATGCCAGTCGTGGGGGAGGATAGGAAGTGGGAGGCTGGAAGCACCATCAGAACTGGGAGAAGTCATGTAGATCATCAACTTCATGTAGGCAGGGAAGGCACTGGAACCAGATGGATTCCCGGTGGACTTCTACAAAGAATTCATGACAGCACTGGCCCCGCACCCGCGGGAGATGTTCACAGACTCGCTAACAAGGGACACCCTGCCGCCAACGCTGGCACAAGCCTCAATATCGCTGATGCCCAAGAAAGACAAAGACCTGATCGAATGCGGGTCTTACAGACCCACCTTGTTACTCAATGTAGCTGTGAAAATACTGGCCAAAGTCCTAGCCAGGTGACTGGAGAACTGCGTACCAGAGGTGGTGGCAGAAGACCAGACAGGCTTTGTCAAGAATAGACAGCAAACATTGAACATCAGGCGTCTGCTAAACGGGAAAATGACCCCATCCAGGGAGAGAACATAAGAGGTGATCATCTACCTGGACGCAGAAAAGGCCGTCGACAGAGTCGAGTGGAAGTACCTCATCGAGATACTGGAGGGGTTCGGGTTTCGAGCAGGGTTCACAACATGGGTGAAACTTCTGTATGGAGAGCGTGCGGACCAACACCACCAGCTCTAAGTACTTCCCGCTGCACAGAGGCACAAGGCCGGGATATGCCTCTTGTCCCCGCTGCTATTCACCCGGGCAATCGAGCCTCTAGCGATCGCGTTCAGAGTGGCGAAAACTGGAAGGGGATCCGGAGGGGAGACAGAGAGCACAGAGTCTCGCTCTATGTGGATGACCTGCTCCTCTATGTTGCAGACCCACAAAGCAGCATGGAGGGAATCATGGCGCTCTTGAAAGGGTTTGGAGCGTTTCTCGGGATAGAAACTCAATCTGAGCAAAAGTAAGATCTTCCCGGTGAACCGCCCAAGGTAGCGGGGCAGAGCTGGAGGGACTGCCTTTTAAACAAGCCCGAAACAAATCCCACTACCTGGGGATCCAAATTAGCCACGACTGGTCACGATCCACAAATGGAACCTGGCTGGAGGAAGTAAAAAAGGGCCTGCAGAGGTGGGACACACTCCCACTCTCCCTGACGGGGAGGGTGCAGACGAGTGCGTGCAAGTGCTTGTGTGCATACCAATGATCCCCCAAAAAGTCTTGCAAAGAATAAGAAGCCGTGGGGGCCTGGCCCTCCCAAACCTGCAATATTACCACTGGGCAGCCACAGCGGAAAGAGTGAGGGGATAGGTAAAATGAGCAGAAACTGATGGGTAAAAATGGAGGAGAGTTCCTGCACATGGATGTTCCTCCAGGTCCTGACCACATCAGTACTCCCATACCCACCGGCCAAGCACTCCGCAAGCCCAGTGGCAGTAGACGCGCTCCGGACGTGGAAACAACCAAGACAAAACTCTGGTCTGACCGAAATGTCCCACTATTACCCCCACCTGCAACAATCACAGGTTCGCGCCAGCCAAAATGGACACCGCCTTCAAAAGGTGGAGACAGGACGGGGGGGGGGGGGACACTGACAGTTAGTGACGGCCACACGGACAACAGACTGACAATGCTAGAAGAACTGACGGAGAGGCTCCAACTGACCAGGGGGACAGGTTACGACAAATGCAAGTCAAAAACGTCCTCCGTAGGAAAACAAGGACATACCCGCGGGCACCGGGACAATCACTATTAGAAGAACAGTTTGACAGGGGGCAACGTAGGGTGGAAGCTGTGGGAACTTGTATGGGTGACAGGTGAGATAAAGCATGCTCCCCACTGGTCAAGACATGAGAAAAATGGGAGGAAGTGCTCTGATTTTAAATAGGGTGGGGAACATAGAACATAACAGCGCAGTACAGGCCCTTCGGCCCTCGATATTGCGCCAACCTGTGAAACCACTCTAAAGCCCATCTACACTATTCCCTTATCGTCCATATGTCTACCCAATGACCATTTGAATGCCCTGAGTGTTGGCGAGTCCACTACTGTTGCAGGCAGGGCATTCCACGCCCTTACTACTCTCGGAGTAAAGAACCTACCTCTGACATCTGTCTTATATCTATCTCCCCTCAATTTAAAGCTATGTCCCCTCGTGCTAGCCATCACCATCTGAGGAAAAAGGCTCTCACTGTCCACCCTATCTAATCCTCTGATCATCTTGTATGCCTCTATTAAGTCACCTCTTAACCTTCTTTTCTCTAACAAAAACAGCCTCAAGTCCCTCAGCCTTTCCTCATAAGATCTTCCCTCCATACCAGGCAACATTCTGGTAAATCTCCTCTGCACCCTTTCCAATGCTTCCACTTCCTTCTTATAATGCGGCGACCAGAATTGCACGCAATACTCCAAATGCGGCCGCACCAGAGTTTTGTAAAAGCTAACACACCGTACGTCTTCTTAACAACCCTCTCAACCTGGGTGGCAACTTTCAGGGATCTATGTACATGGACACCGAGACTCTGGAGCAAAGCACTGAACAGGGTCAACTCCAGTTCCTCATGTGCAAGGCTAAGCCTAATGCAGCTGAAAGTGGTACCAGAGATCGCCTTCTTCAAGGCAATGCCCAAGGTTGTGGAGTGAGGGTTGCAGTCTTCGGGGTATCGGACCAACCAGAACTATTCATGGGGAGGAGGGCGAACGCCCTTGCCTTTGCCTCCCTAATCGCCCGCCAAAGACACCTGCTCGGCTGGCGATCAGCAGCACCGCCCTCAGCTGCAGGCTGGCTGGCCAACCGGTCAGGATTTCGCGAACTGAAGAAAATCCAATTCACCATCCGGGGGTCGGAAGAGGGCTTCCACACGACATGGAGGTCATTCACCAACCTGTTCCAGGACCTTGTCACTGAAGCTGAAAAAGTAACGTCACAGGAAAGCTGTGACTGGATTGGCTGGTCGGGAATCTGCACTAAATTTGAAAAAGAAACATTAAAAATCTAATTAATTCGCGAAGTGGAGACGGCTGGGCAGGCGATGTGGGAGCTGGCAGATCCCATTGTGAGCTGCAGTGACCACATCAGCAGCAAGTGTTTGTTGCTCGAGGAATTTCGGCTCAGAGTTGATGAGCTGGAGTCTGAGCTTCGGACACTGTGTTACATCCGGGAGGGTAATTACCCTAATTGGCAAGAGGTGAGTAGTGGTGTACCACAGGGATCTGCGTTGGGGCATCAATTATTCACACTATTCATTATTGACTTGGATGATGGCAAAGAAAGTCATAGATCTAGACTTGTGGATGATACAAAGTTAGGGGGCATTGTAGACAGTGGATAATAGCAGAAAATTGCCAGGAGATATTGATAGACCAGGTGAATGAGCAACATTATGGCAGATGGAATTTGACGTAAGCGAATGTGAGGTTATCCATTTTGGACCAAAAGAAGGATAGAGCAGAGTACTTTCTAAATGGAAACAGGTACAGTGGATGTCCAAAGAGACTTGGGGGGGTTCAGGTGCACAGATCCTTAAAATAGCAGGAACAAGTGCAGAAAATAATAATAAAGGCAAATGGAATGCTAGATTTTATATCTAGAGGATTGGAACACAAAGACACAGGGGTTATGCTGCAGCTATACAAAACCCTGGTTAGACTCCACTTGGAGACTGAGAGCAGTTCTGGGCACCACACCTTAGGAAGGATATTTTGGCCTTGGAGGGGGTGCATCGTAGGTTTACAAAAATCATACCTGGATTACAGCGGTTGAATTACGAGGAGAGATTACTCAATTTAGACCTGTTTGCACTGGAATTTAGAAGAACAAGGGGTGATGTGATCAAAATATTCAAGATATTAACAGGGAAAGACAGGGTAGATGATAAACTATTTGCTCTGGTAGGAAATTCTAAAACTAGGGGCTGGTTTAGCTCACTGGGCTAAATCGCTGGCTTTTAAAGCAGACCAAGGCAGGCCAGCAGCACGGTTCAATTCCCGTACCAGCCTCCCTGAACAGTCGCCGGAATGTGGCGACTAGGGGCTTTTCACAGTAACTTCATTGACGCCTACTTGTGACAATAAGCAATTTTCATTCATTTCATTCAACTAGGGGACATGGACTAAACGGTTCAGGAGAGATGTTGGGAAGAACTTCTTCACTCAAAGGGTGGTAGAGATTTGGAAGTCTCCCACAATCGGCAGTTGAAGTTAGATCAGTTGCTAATTTTAAATCTTAGATTGAGAGGTTTTGTTAAGCAAAGATATTAAGGGAAATGGGCCAAAGGCAGGTAGATGGAGTTAGGTCACAGATCAGCCATGATCTCATGGCGGGACAGGCTCCAGGGGCTGAATGGCCAGCTCCAGTTCCTATGACTCAGCAGGTCACAAAAATGTTGAAAGTTTGCGAGGCAGAAGTTGTGCCAGTTTGGGAATAAGCCGAGCAAATACTTGGTCTGTTTGACAAAGAAAATGGCCTACTTTAGAGAGATTCCCTCTGTGCGGCTTGGGGGAGGGAAAAGGGTCATGAAGACGGAAGAGATAAACTTGGATTTCAGGAATTATACAAATCTGAGCAATCTGGTGATGTGTTGATGGATGTGGAGCAAGTCGACTCATCCTCGAAGCTTCCGGAGGTCTCAGGAAGCCAGTGTGAGGCTCTTAATGCTCTCCTTTTCAGGGAAGAGGTGTCAAAGGCCATGAAGGAGCTGCAGTCGGGTAAAGTCCCGGGACTGGATGGCTGTGGCTGTGAGTTTTATCGGGGGTTTGAGGATTTGTTGTTGGACCCGTTGGTAGATATGTATTGTCACTCTTTTGACTCTGGGATAGATTATCATAGAATTTACAGTGCAGAAGGAGGCCATTCGGCCCATCGAGTCTGCACCAGCTCTTGGAAAGAGCACCCTACCCAAGGTCAACACCTCCACCCTATCCCCATAACCCAGTAACCCCACCCAACACTAAGGGCAATTTTGGACACTAAGGGCAATTTATCATGGCCAATCCACCGAACCTGCACATCTTTGGACTGTGGGAGGAAACCGGAGCACCCGGAGGAAACCCGCGCACACACGGGGAGGATGTGCAGACTCAGCACAGACAGTGACCCAAGCCAGAATCGAACCTGGGACCCTGGAGCTGTGAAGCAATTGTGCTATCGTGCTGCCACCGATTCTTCGTGAGGCTAATATCTCTTTGATTCTGAAGGTGGGCAAGGACCCAGAGGAGTGGGCCTCTCATCGCCCAATCTCGCTTTTGAATGTTGACTTGAAACAGCTGTCCAAAGTTTTGGCCACGATGTGGAGATGCCGGCGTTGGACTGGGTTGTGCACAGTAAGAAGTCTTAATAATAATATTATAATAATATTATTAATAATCGTTTATTGTCACAAATAGGCTTCAATGAAGTTACTGTGAAAAGTCCCTAGTCGCTACATTCCGGCGCCTGTTCGGGGAGGCTGGTACGGGAATTGAACCCGTGCTGCTGGCATTGTTCTGCATTACAAGCCAGCTATTTAGCCCACAGTGCTAAACCAGCCCCATATATATTATAACACAAGGTTAAATTCCAACAGGTTTATTTGGAATCACGAGTTTTCGGAACATAGCTCCTTCATCAGGTGAGTTTGGCGGGAAGGCTGGCGGACATCAATCCGACAACATAAGAACCAGGGGCAGTAGGCCACCTGGCCCCTCGAGCCTGCTGCGCCATTCGATGACATCATGGCTGATCTTGTGTGAATTCAGCTCTACTTACCCGCCCGCTCTCCATAACCCTTAATTCCTTTACTGTTCAAAAATTTACCGACCTTTGCCTTACAAACAATTAATGAGATTAAAGTTCTCGTTTCACTTATCTCTTTTTGGTTTCTCTGTGTACATCTGTAAATATACCAGCTATTAAAAACCCAATAAAAAACATCTAACAAATAAAAAAAGTTATAGTTTCACCCGCCAGTGGAAACAACCTCCCTGCTCCTATCCTATCTATTCCCTTCATAATTTTACATGTTTCTATAAGATCCCCCCCTCATTCTTATGAATTCCAATGAGTATAGTCCCAGTCTACTTAGTTTCTCTTCATAAGCCAATCCTCTCAACTCCGGAATCAACCGAGTGAATCTCCTCTGCACACCCTCCAGTGCCGGTACATCCTTTCTCAAGTAAGGAGACCAAAACTGTACACAGTACTCCAGGTGAGGCCTCACCAGCACCCCATACAACTGCAACATAACCTCCCTGCTTTTAAACTCCATCCCTCTAGCAATGGAGGACAAAATTCCATTTCCCTTCTTAATTACATGCTGCACCTGTAAACAAACATTTTGCGACAGAGGGAAGTATTCAAAATGGCGACCACAGGTGTTTGGGAGGATTATGGAATCATGGAATTTGTGAAATATCAAATCCACAAAATCCCTACAGTTCAGGAGGAGACCATTCAGCCCATTCAGTTGGCAGTGACGCTCCTAAAGAGCACCATCTCGAAGCCCACTCCCCCACCCCATTACCCCCACCTAACCTGTACATCTTTGGTCACTAAGGGCTATTTATCATGGCCGCTCCACCTAACCTGCACGTCTTTGGACTGTGGGAGGAAACCGGAGCACCCGGAGGGAATCAAACACAGACACGGGGAGAACGTGCAAACTCCACACAGACAATCTGGTCAATCGAATGCGACTCCCTGTCTCTGTGAGGCAGCAGTGCTAACCACTGGAGTGCTGGAGGAACTTTCCTGTCCAATTTACTATTCACATAATACATTTGTAGATAAGAGATTGAAGAACAGGAACTTGCAAACAGTTTGGAGAGAACTCCTATATCTCCTGTTCTCAAACACTTTTTCTTCAAAGTTAAGAAATAGGATGAGGCTAAATCTTTAAAAGACACAATGTCTTCAGTCCAAATCATCATCGCTGTCAGTGGAAAGGGTTAACCTCTCTGCTCTCAAAGGTGTTGGAGAAAACGTTCTCAATTGTGTACAACTGTTTACTTTACCTAACTTTATTTCCAGATAAAAGATGAATCAAACACCATTTTAAAATGCGTTTTCTCACTTCTTTTGGCAACTTTTTCAGCTTTGCCCAAATGCGTTTTTCCCTCTTTCTTCAGGCATCTTTCCAAATGACTCAAATGAAACTTAAGAAAACGAAAAGTAAAACAAAGAACAAGGAACAATATGGAACAGGCCTTTTGGCCCTCCAAGTCTGTACCGGTCATGATACCAACCTTTGGCCAAATACCTCAGCACTTCCTTGTACCATATCCCTCTATACCCATCCTATCCACGTATTTGTCAAGATGCCTTTTGAACACCATTAACGTATCAGCTTCCACAACCTCCCCTGGCAACACGTTCCAGGCACTCACCACCCTCTTGTGTAACAAAACCTGCCTCACATATCTCCTCTAAACGTTGCCCCACGGACCTTAAACACATGCCCCCCAGTGACTGACCCCTCTACCCTGGGAAAGACTGCCTGCCCAACCACTCTAGCCACGCCCCTCATAATCTTGTAGACGCCGTCAGGTCGCTCCTCAACCTCCGTCTTTCTAATGAAAACAGTCCGTCTTTTCAGCATCTCCACAGAGCAAACACCCTTCAAACCAGGCAGCATCCTGGTAAACCTCCTCTGTCCCCTCTCCAAAGCCTCCACATCCTTCTGGTAGTGTGGCGACCAGAATTGTGCGCAATATTCCAAATGCAGCCTCACCAAGATTCTATACAACTGTAGCATGTCTTGCCAGTTTTTATACTCGATGCCCCTTCCAATGAAGGCAAGCATTCCGGATGCTTTCTTGGCTACCGTGCCCACTTGTGTTGCCACTTTCTTCCTTTTAAAAAAATAAATTTAGAGTACCCAATTATCTTTTTCCAATTAAGGGCAATTTAGCGTGGCCAATCCACCTAGCCTGCACAGGGGCTGTGGGGGCGAAACCCACGCAAACACGAGGAGAATGTGCAAACTCCACACGGACAGTGATCCAGGGCTGGGATCGAGCCTGGGAGCTTGGCGCCGTGAGGCAGCAGGGCTAACCCACTGCGCCCACCGTGCTATCTTGTGTTGCCACTTTCAAAGACCTGTGGTCATGCACGCCCAGATCTCTCTGACTTTCTATATTCCAAAGAGTTTTGCCAGGGGCTGTTTAGCACAGGGCTAAATCGCTGGCTTTGAAAGCAGACCAAGGCAGGCCAGCAGCACGGTTCAATTCATAGAATTTACAATGCAGAAGGATGCCATTCAGCCCATCGAGTCTGCACCGGCTCTTGGAAAGAGCACCCTACCTAAGGTCAACACCTCCACCCTATCCCCATAACCCAGTAACCCCACCCAACACTAAGGGCAATTTTGGACACTAAGAGCAATTTAACATGGCCAATCCACCTAACCTGCACATCTTTGGACTGTGGGAGGAAACCGGAGCACCTGGAGGAAACCCGCGCACACACGGGGATGATGTGCAGACTCCGCACAGACAGTGACCCAAGCCGGAATCGAACCTGGGACCCTGGAGCTGTGAAGCAATTGTGCTATCCACAAGGCTACCGTGCTGCCCTAATTCCCGTAACAGCCTCCCCGAACAGACGCCGGAATGTGGCGACTAGGGGCTTTTCACAGTAACTTCATTTGAAGCCTACTTGTGACAATAAGCGATTTTCACTCATTTCATTTACAGTATATTTCCCCTCTATGTTAGACCTACCAAAATGCATTACTTCACATTTGTTTGGATTCAACTCCATTTGCTATTTCTCTCTCCAAATCTCCAACCTATCCATGTCCTGCTGTATCCTGTGACAATCCTCAACACTATCTGCCACTAACCATAGATTTGAGCCAGGGAAGTGGGATGGAAATTTTCAGAGATGGGAGGAGAAAGGAGAAAAGATTTGTTTCTTGGGGGTCGTTTTGCGGGATTGAAGGAGCTGGGAGTGAAGTACGGGCTGGAGCAGGGGGAAATATTTAGATACATGCAGGTTCGAGACTTTGCCAGAAAGGAGACACGGAGCTTCCCAGTAGAGCCGGTTTCCGCATTGCTGGAGGAGGTGCTGACGACAGGGGGGCTGGAGAAGGGGTCGTAGCGGCGGTTTCCAGGCTATTTTGGAGGAGGAGAAGGCGCCACTAGACGGGATCAAGGCAAAGAGGGAGGAAGAGTTGGGAGAGGGTATGAAGGAGGGGTTCTGGTGTGAGGTGCTTCGGAGGGTGAACTCGTGTGCCTCCACCTCGTGTGCGAGGTTGGGGTTGATATAACTGAAGGTGGTGTATAGAGCGCACCTGAAAGGGCGAGGATGAGCCGGCTCTTTGAGGGGGTAGAGGATGTGTGTGAACGTTACGGGGGGGGGGGGGGGTCCCCACAAACCATGTTCATATGTTTTGGTCCTGTCCAAAGCTGGAGGATTACGGGAAGGAGGTTTTTAGGGTAATCTCTAAAGTGGTGCAAGTGAAACTGGACCTGGGTACTCGGGAGGCCATATTGTGTCTGACCAGCCGGGGTTGGAAACGGGTACAAGGCAGATGTTGTAGCCTTTGCCTCGTTGATCGCCCAAAGGCGGCTCCTGTTAAGGTGCAGATCAACCTCTCCACCCTGTGCCCTGGCGTGGCGGGGGGAACCTGCTGGAATTCTTGACGCTTAAAAAGGTCAAATTTGAACTGAGGGGAAGAATGGAGGGGTTCGACAGTTCATGGGCGTTATTCATTATGCACTTTCGAGAATTAGATCACATCGAACATTAGGGGGTTTTGGGGGCTGGGAGGGTTGTGGGGAGGGGACTGTATTTGTTAGTGGTGACTATGGGTGATTCCTGATTCCTCTTTGTCATTTGTTTATGTTAACATGCGGGCTAATGTTTGGGGGTTTGGTGGGAGGATGGGATCGTTGTTATTGATATGGGGATTGACATTACATTCGTTACGGATTATTGTTTATTGTTGTAGATTTGGGAGAAAATGTGAAAAAAGAGAATAAAATTTAAAAAACAAAAATACTATCTGCCACTCCACCAACCTTGGTGTCATCCGCAAATTTATTAATCAGACCAGCTACATTTTCCTCCAAATCGTTCAGGTATACCACAAACAACAGAGGCCCCAGCACAGATCCCTGTGGAACCACTAGTCACAACCCTCCATCCAGAAAATCACCCTTCTACTGCTACCCTTTGCCTTCTGTGACCGAGCCAGTTCTGTATCCATCTTACCACCTCACCTCTGATCCCGTGTGAGTTCACCTTTTGCACCAGTCTGCCATGAGGCACCTTGTCAAAGGCTTTACTGAAGTCCATGGAAACAACATCCACCGCCCTTCCCCATACCAATCAGCTTTGTCACCTCCTCAAAAAACTTAATCAAGTTAGTGAGGCACGACCTCCCCTTCCCAAAACCATGCTGCTTATCACTGATGAGTCCATTTGTTTCCAAATGGGTACAAATCCTGTCCCTGAGAATTCTCTCCAATAATTTACCTACTCCCGACGTGAGGCTCACCGGCCTATAGTTTCCTGAATTATCCCGGTTACCTTTCTTGAACAGCAGTATCACATTAGCTATTTTCCAGTCCTCTGGGATCTCACCTGTAGACAATGAGGATGCAAAGATATCAGTCAAGGCCGCAGCAATTTCCTACCTTGCTTCCCTCAGTATTCTGGGGTAAATCCCATCCGGCCCAGGAGACTTATCTACCTTAATGTCTTTTATAACACCCAATACCTCCTTCTTTTTGATGTCAACATGACTCAGACTGTCCACACACCCTACCCAAGAATCATCTTCCACAAAGTCCTTTTCTTTGGTGAACACTAATGCAAAGTATTCATTTAGTACCTCGTCCATTTCCTCTGGCTCAACACATAGATTCTCCCCACTGTGCTCAAGTGGTCCAATCCTTTCCCTGGCCACCCTCTTGTTTTTTTACATGTGAATAAAAAGCTTTGGGATTCTCCTTAATCCCACTTGCCAAGGACTTTTCATGACCCCTCCTAATTTCCCGCTTAAGTACCTTCCTACTTTCTTTATACTCAAGGGTTTTGACTGTCCCCACCCTTCTAAGCCATACAACAGCCTCCTTTTTCTTTTTGACGAGGTTCACAATATCCCTCGTTATCCAAGGCTCCCTATACATCCCATACTTATCCTTCGTTCTCTCAGGACTTTCCTGAATACTAATCAACTGTCACTTGAAAGACTCCCACATGTCCGATGTTGATTTACCCTCCAACAGTCGCATCCAATCCAAATTCTTTAATTCCTGTCTAATGTTATCATAATTTGTCTTTCCCTATTTAGCACCTTAACACAAGGGTTACCCTCATCCTTCTCCAAAACGTACTCTAAAACCTATGGAATTGTGGTCACTACTCCCAAAATGTTCCCCGACTGAAACCTCAACCATCTGTCCAGGCGCATACCCCAATCTCAGATCCAGTACTGCCCCTTCCCTAGGTGGACTATCTACATATTGCATCAAGAAGCCTTCTTGAATACACCTTACAAACTCTACCCCATTGAAGCCAGTAGCACCAAGTGATTCACGGTCAATATAGAGGAAGTTAAAATCCTCTACTACAACAACCTTGTTACTTTTGCACCTATACAAAATCTCTCTACCTATCTGCTCCTCTATCTCTTGCTGGCAGTTGGGGTGCCTATAATAAACGCTCAACATTGTGACTGCCCCCTTGCTGTTCCTGAGCTCTACCTAGATTGCCTCATTGTATGAACCCTCTGAGGTGTCCTCCCGCAGTACAGTTATAATATTCTCCTTAACCAGCAACGTGACCACCCCACCCCTTTTACCTCCCCCTCTATCTCTCCTGAAGCATCTATATCCTCCAACGTTCAACTGCCAATCCTGCCCTTGCTTTAACCATGTTTCTATGATAGCCACAACATTGTCGTTCCAAGTACTAATCAATGCTCTAAGTTCATCTGCCTTACCTGCTCTACTTCTGGCATTGAAACAAATACATTTTAGGCCACTGCGTTTGAGCAGACAGGGTGATGTGCTGTTCTCTTATTTTTGTTCTCTATTTCCCCTTCATTTATTACACCTTCTAAGCTGGCGCTCTGGTTCCCACCCCCTGCCATATTAGTTTAAATCCTCCCGAGTGACTCTAGCAAACCTCCCAGCCAGGATATTGATGCCCCTCCAGTTTAGATGCAACCCGTCCTTCTTGTACACGTTCCACCTGCCCCGGAAGAGATCCCAATGATCCAGAAATCTGAAACCCTCCCTCCTACACCACCAGTTTAGCCACGTATTTAGCTGCACTATCCTCCTATTTCTAGCCTGACTGGCACGTGGCACAGGGAGTAATCCTGAGATTACAATCCCAGTGGTCCTGCTTTTTAGTTTACTGCCTAACTCCCTGAACTCCTTCTACAGGACTTCATCCCTCTTCCTGCCTATGCCGTTAGTACCTATGTGTACTACGACCTCTGGCTGTTCACCCTGCTTCTTCAGGATGTCCTGTGTTCACTCAGAGACATCGTTGACCCTGGGGCACCAAGGAGGCAACATACCATCCTGAAGTCTCTTTCACATCCACATAAACGCCTACCTGCGCCCCTTGCTATAGAGTCCCCTGTAGCTATCACTCTCCTGCACTTTGTCCTCCCCTGCTGAGCATCAGAGCCAGTTGTGGTGCCACTGTTTTGGCTGCTGTTGTTTTCCCCTGATAGGCTATCCCCCCCCCAACAGTATCCAAAACAGTATACTTGTTAGAGAGGGGGACAGCCACAGGAGATTCCAGCACTGACTGCCTGCCCTTTCTAGCTGTCTGCCTGCACCCTGGGTGTGACCACATCTCTGTAACTCCTATCTATGACATTTTCCACCACCAGCATGCTCCCAAGTGCATCCAACTGCTGCTCCAACCGAACCACGCGGTCTGTGAGGAGCTTCCATTGGATACACTTCCTGCTGTGTGGTTGACCGGAACGCTGGAAGCGTCACTATCTCTCACATCACAGTTGGAGCACTGCACCCCACTGAGTGACATTTAAGCACTGGTTAATTAATTTAAAATAAATACTTATTCAATTATTAGCTTAAGTTACAATTAACTATATGGTCCCTGGCGCTAGATATCTACTGTAAAATTAAATGCTAAATACTAATCTCCACCTTCAGGTTTAGTTACTCCTCTACCTAGTGTGGTAGTCTGTGTAGAGGTCTTACGGTACCTGGTAATGCAGGAACGCCATTGGTAGATATTGTATGTTTCCTATTGGTCAAGCTGTATGGTAGCTCCGCCCTGCAAGGCAGGGTATGAGAGCCCGTGCCACCCCAGCCTTCATTCTGTACCTGAGCTGCTGGGGGAAACATGTAGCTTATTAAAGCATTCGGCTGGACTACAACCTCGCTTTAGTGGTCATTGATCGTGCATCACCTAGTTAATTAATTAATTAAAATTTGTTTTTGCAATGTTTTTTTCTCAAATTTAACGCAGATTCCCTATCAGCCAATCAGGTCACAGCTTTACTGTGACATCACTTCTCCGTTCTTTCCTCCCATAATCTAAAAGACAGACAGACACAAATACCACTTACCTTCCCAAACTGCACTCCAGATTTCTCCCGCTCAGCTCCGCTTCCGATGTGAAGGACTTACCTGCCTTGCTTGCGACTCACCAATTAGCTCTCTCCCTTGTAGTCACCTGCAGCAGGGCAAGGCCACTCACTGGAAATGTGAGTGTGACAAATCAAGGAGTAAAAAGCACTTCCTCCCACCCAGCCTCGAATTTCTACCGAGCTTCAAATTCTCAGCTCCAAAACTCACTCTTCGATGTACCTCACTCTGGATGTGTCTTCTCGATCTCATTGGAAGTGTGCACAACTGTGCAGGAGGATCAGACTACAAGGGGAAGATTTTCCAGTCACAACATTACAGGCTTTTCAGAAATATGCATTGGATGGGCTGGTGATCTCCTTTGATTCAGTGAAAGCTTCTGCTTGAGTCAAGTGGAATTATTTGGTGCATACGCTGCGAGGTCCTGAGGATTATATTGAGTGGATTCAATTGTTATATCTCAGACCGTCAGTGGCAATGCTCAGAAGTGGTATAAGGGCATTGAATTTTGAGCTTCAGAGAGGGAGTAGAAAACCTTTTGTGGGAAGAAATGACTAGAAATATATAACATAGTAACAGTATATTAAAAGACTAGAACAATAAATGTACTTTATTGCAGAATCATAAATAACATATCTAATCTGTACCATATAACACACATATCTCTGTCTGATATTAATTTACTGTCCCCTTAACTGTCAGCCATCTCCTGGAGAAACCAGCCCTTTAATTGTGAACATTGGGAAAGAGACCATCCTTTTAGCCAGACAAATAAATGTGTGAAGCTGAGGGAGCAAAGGATGTCAATGTCTTTAAGAGAGAGAGAGAGACCTGGGCCAAGCTTTCCAGAGTCTGCACCCTCCCTGGATTCACTTCCTTTTCCTTCAGTTGCTGCAAGTCACCAAGTAAAGGTCAGAATGAGAAAAGAAAGTGTTTTACTCACAGAGACAGGAGGAAGCTCAATCTTCATTCAGAGATGAGCAGCAGCTTTGCGGGGCCAGAATGAGCAAGTTCACAAATCAATGTCCGACTGCCACATTCAGACAATGAGGGAACTCTGATTGGCTGGTGAAGAAGAGTCCTTCCGGTCCTTCCAGTTTCCCATTGGTCAATACCTTTGTGTGCCGGTCAAGGGGGAAAGGGCTTTCCCCGCACATGCGCACATTGCCCGACTCTTGAACATGCGCAGTCGTGGATCGGGATCTCGCTCTGGCCGGTGCATTGTCTCCAGGAGGTGCAGAGGGAGGGGGAACAATGGGTGGGTGCGGGGCTCCCGTGTCTGTGCGCCTGGCCTGCTCACTGGAACCCGGTGACGTCACCATGGAGCAGAGTGAATCCTATTGGTTGATCCAGACAGGGCTCCATAATCACAATGTGGAGGTTGGACAATGAGTTCCAGACTAAAACTTCCTCCTCTGGGCAACATCTGGGAGGAAATCAATGTCTCGCCCTTTCCATTTCTTTTCTCATTCTGACCTTCAATTGGTGACTTGCAGCAACTGAAGGGAAAGGAAGTGAATCCAGGGAGGGTGCAGACTCTGAAAACCTTGGCCCAAGTATCTCTCAAAGACAGTCGGCTGGATTCTCCAACAATGGGCTGATGTTCCCAGGCCGGTGTAATCCGTTACACACCAGACTCGCCTTAAAAAGATTTACAACTATTCACCTACCTCGAAGGGGCTGGCAGTGCTTCTCGCAGCTTCAGCTGCTGATACGGGCCCCCGCACTTCCGGTTGCGAGTTTGTGCATGTGCACGGTGACGGCCTGCAGCGGCCGAGCTGAACACGATGGCAGGCTCAGCCGGCGGACCTGGACCGACAAAGAAGGTCCCAATGATCTGTCCCGCGCCGCTTGATCTATCTTGATTGCTGCCTAGCCGCACATAAGGCCCTCCTCCTGCCTTACTTGATCCCGCCGCCCCCCACAGGGTGGCCGTGGGCTGAGTCCCGACCAGTCAGACGTGGTTAGCATCGTGCCATCGGGACCGGAGCATCGCTGGGAGGGCCTCTGGCAATGGCCACACCGCACAAATGGCACGCGAGCAATTCTGGGACCGGATAATCGAGGAAGAGGCGCCGGGCCCAATCCTGTCGTAAAAGTGGATTCTCCGCCCCCACGCCAAACCCAATTTTGGCGTGGGGCTGCGGAGAATCCAGCCAATTGGTACAATTCTCCCCCAAAATTTCGAAGTTAATTTATGGTGGGTTTTTCAGGGTGTTTCCTGCCAGTTCTGCCGGCGAATTTCCCACTGCTATTCAATAACATTTGTCACTTTTTTGGGCCCTGGGGAGTTGCTCACCGGTTTAGCCCAGACTTGTACAGGTGACACCTGCCCCGGGGAGCTGAACTCAGAGATCGGGCCGCCATTTTGAAAGGATGCCCCGAACTCCAAGTGAGGTTGTGGATCCCCCACACCCATGGGTAATGTCACCCCTCACGCACATGGGCACTACCCCACAACCTCCAAGCGAGGACACTCTACTGTGGAGTCCCTTGGCATCCCCCCTCTTCAGACCCCCCAAAGCTCCCATCCAGCACCCCCTCCCTTCCAGGACCCCTACCCATCACCCCATCAACCTCCAGAGGCCCCTATGTACCTGCCCTGCACTCTCCCACCCTTCAAAGCACCCCATCACTCTCATTTTATGGGCATGGCCCCCCTAGACCTTGGCAGTGCCACCCTGGCACTCGAGCACCCTTGCACTGGCACCCAGGCAATGCTCCTGCTGGCTTGGCAGTGCCACCTTGGTAGTGTCAGGGTGGCAGTGCCAAGATCCCCATGTTCCAGGGGGAGGGCCAGGGAGCCACCCTGCATTTACCCTGACCACCCAGAGGGCTCCGATGGCCCGGGAGACCCCCTCAGGTGCCGGTCCGCCTGGTCCACATTTGTGTGGACCAGCACTGATTGGCGCCTGGCTGCAGCCCCCCTGGGGAGGCCAAAGAATCGAGGGAGGCCGGTGGATCTTGCGTGAGTAGGTCTTAAGTAGGTTTACGACCTACTTCCGAGAGCAGAGTTTGGGTAGGCCTATTTGGGGTGGAGTTCAGACTCCAATGTCTCGCGGGACTTTGAAGAATCTCACGAGGCGCAGAGCCTGTCGGGAGGCTCGCTGGAAGCCTCTCCTGGGATTCTCCAGCCATGTTGTGCTCTCACTTGAGCGCAACGTGGCTGGACAAAGCGCCCATTGACATCTTTTGTTCCCTCAACTTGACACACTTATTTGTCTGGCTAAAAGGATGGTCTCTTTCTCAGTGTTCACAATTTTTTTGGGTATAAACTTTATTGTCACAAACAGGCTTACATTAACACTGCAATGAAGTTACTGTGAAAAGCCTCTAGTCGCCACATTCCGCCACCTGTTCGGGTACACAGAGGGAGAATTCAGAATGTCCAAATAACCTAACAGCGCGTCTTTCGAGATTTGTGGGAGGAAACCGGAGCACCCGGAGGAAACCCACCCAGACACAAAAGAATGTGCAGACTCCGCACAGACAGTGACCCAAGCCGGGAATCGAACCTGGGACCCTGACGCTGTGAAGCGACAGTGCTAACCACTGTGCTACTGTGTTGCAATTAAAAGGGTTAAGCCATTTATTATTATTTCTTCTGTGAATAAGTTCTCTATTCCATTACAGCACAGAAGGAGTCTATTCAGTCACTCGAGTCTATGCTGACTCTGTAGAACAACCCAGCCAGTCCCATTCCCCCTCAATATCACCATTCCTCTGCAAGTTTATTTCTTTAACGTGCCCTTCCAAGTTCAGTTTCAAATAATTTTATCGTCTCAACTTGCACCATTAGGTAGTGAATTCCAGGTCATCAGCAGAAATAAAGTTCTCCCTCACTGCCTCATTGTTGAAATCTACCCGTGGTTAAGTGTAGTCTCGTATACACCTAACTAAGTAGAAATTTGCACTACACGTCTCGGATGCGAAATGAAATCTTTATTGGGTGTCTATTGATTATAATTGAGAGTTTGAAATCTTCTTGTGGTTACAAATCAAATGTTCTCAAGAAAGCCCCTGCCAGCAGAAGACTTTTCCGAGATATAATTAAACTTAGTAGCTTACAAACGACTTGAACTTTGAAAATACAGTCATGGTTTCTTGCTCAAAGCAAAACAGCTTGCGCAGACTTAGAGTTAGAATAGAAATACGAAATAAAGATAGTAGATAGTCAAGCAAATAGTATAGAGTGATTCTGGAATGAAAATGGCTGCCCAGACCTCTATTTTTAAGGGATTTGTTATCAATCGGAGTCAATCTGTTCCTACCCCTGTAACATGCTGATTGGTTTGGGTGAGTTTCTAATACATTTGATTCGATGATTGGGTTGTCAGTATGCAATGTTATTTCGCTGAACTTTAAAGTTAATATAAATACTGCATGTGGAATTCTTAAATGTGTATTGGAATGCAAACTCTGCTTTTATCATTGAACTGGTATGTGCTGCAATCTGCAATTCCTTTCTTTTGAACAATGGAGAGTTCATATGAACTATAATGTCAATTTGACCCGCAGTAGAAATGTTGCATTTGCTTCTAATTCGACTGCAAATGTTTCAAATGCTGTGCTTTTATTTCTGCAAGCGATGTGCTTTTGCAAACTGAGGTTATGTTTGATCATTTTTGCAGTGCTATCATGGGGTCCATTTTAAAATGATTTTTGAACTGGGCTTTAGTATTTATAACAAAATGGCTAATCAATGATCCTTTTACCAATCAGAAATAGCAGGTTGCCTTCACTCGTCAATGGTGTAGTGATATGGAAAAGAAGAAGGCAGCAGCAGCAGCTCGGGGGGGAGGGGGGGGGGGGAGGAACCAGAAGGACTCACAGGGTTGTTAATATATATGTATAATATGCATAGGTCGTTGCTATAAATAATTGTATATTGGACTGTTAAATCATATTTTTGGAGAGTGTTTATCTGAGACAAGGCAGTTGCCATTTAGTTTTCGTTTTTGTTATATATTATTTATTCTTTGTTTATAAAACAGGTCATTGTTATTTATACTGTTATATTATTGTGTAAAGGATACACAATGTACTGTGATGGTTGACCAAAAATTTTCAATAAAATATTTTATTTTTTTTAAAAATGGTGTAGTGATATCATGATGTGGAGATGCCGGCGTTGGACTGGGGTGAGCACAGTAAGAAGTCTACAACACCAGGTTAAAGTCCAACAGGTTTGTTTCAAATCACTAGCTTTCGGAGCACTGCTCAGGTGAATGCCCTTGACAATCGCCAGGCAGGAATGTTCCCTTCCAGTCGGGGAACACTTCAGCAGTCAAGGGCATTCAGCCTCTGATCTTGGGGTAAGAGTTCTCCAAGACGGCCTTCAGGACGCGCAACAACGCAGAATCGCAGAGCAGAAACTTATAGCCAAGTTCCGCACGCATGAGTGCGGCCTCAACCGGGACCTTGGATTCATGTCGCAGTACATTCACCCCCCCACCATCTGGCCTGGGCTTGCAAAATCATACCAACTGTCCTGGCTTGAGACAATTCCCACCTCTTTAACTTGGGGTTACCCCTCTCCCTGGCTCTGTAAAGACTTAATTACCTGCAAATGCTCGCATTCAAAGCATTGTCTGGCATCTTTGATGTTATGTCTATATAAATGTTTCCGGAACCTACCTCTCGATTCACCTGAGGAAGGAGCAGTGCTCCGAAAGCTAGTGATTTGAAACAAACCCGTTGGACTTTAAACTGGTGTAGTGATATCATGGTTGAGTTGTAATTCACCGACTGACCACTAGGAGTCTTATTAGCATATAAGTGAATGCTAGAGTCAGGTGACCCCTCAGACTGGCTGGAGGAAGCTGGAGAGAGGTTGCTTGTGCTTGATCTTACTATTATTCATCTCCTGTCTTGTATATAGTATACCCACAATTAATGTTGATAGCTTCAGCTACAAGCACTCTTGTAATATAAATCAGACCATCCAACAAGAACATTACAATGGGTGTATATTAGATACAACAGAGTGAGAATGGAGGGAGAATGTGTGGGATGGAGATTTACAGCTTTTGGGGAATGAGAGGAAAGAATCTTCCATAGAATTTAGAACTGTCTGTTCTGAATTTCTATTCTGTATTGACATTCGTAATATTGTGATATTCGTAAACCCCTTTTAATAATAATCTTTATTAGTGTCACAAGTAGGCTTACATTAACACTGCAATGAAGTTACTGTGAAAAGTCCCTAGTTGCTACATTCCGGCGCCTGTAAGGGTACACTGAGGGAGAAATCAGAATGTCCAAATCACCTAATAAGCACGTCTTCCGGGACTTGTGGGAGGAAACGAGAGCACCCGGAGGAAGCCCACGCAGACACAGGGAGAACGTGCAGACTCCGCATAGACAGTGACCAAGCGGGGAATTGAACCCAGGGCGGCACGGTAGCACAGTGGTCAGCACAGTTCCAGGGTCCCATGTTCCATTCCCGGCTTGGATCACTGTCTGTGCGGAGTCTGCACATCCACCCCGTGTCTGCGTGGGTTTCCTCCGGGTGCTCCGGTTTCCTCCCACAGTCCAAAGATGTGCAGGTTAGGTAGATTGGTTGTGCTAAATTTCCCTTAGTGTCCAAAAAAGGTTAGGTGGGGTGACGGGGATAGGGTAGAGGTGTGGGATCAGGTGGGGTGCTCTGTCCAAGGGCCGGTGCAGACTCGATGGGCCGAATGACCCCCTGCACGGTAAATTCTATGATTCTATGATTTTCTGGTGCTGTGAAGCAACAGTGACAACCACTGTACTAACGTACAGGATTTTAGAAAGTGAGGATCAGAAAGAAATTCAAAAGCAAATGTCACATCTGACAGATTCACCTGATTCCTTGGGATCTGAATATCATCGGACTTTGAATCTAGAAGGAAATTTTGATTTTGAAGCAGTTCAGAGAAGGTTCACTCAACTCATTCCTGGGCTGAAGGGCTTATGAAGAAAGGTTGAACAGTTTGGTCCTTTACCCACTGGAGTTTAACAGAACGAGAGGATCTTATTGAAACATACAAGATCCTGAAGGGACTGCAGTTTAAGAATACGAGGTCTGACACAAAGGTGTGCAGTGATGTGGAGATATTCTTTATCTCTCAGGGGGTATTAAAGTGAAGGCTGAGTTTTACAAATTATTGACAGACCAAGGGAATCTGGATTGTGGGGGTGGGGGTCAGACAGGAAAGTGGAGCTGAGACCATAGTCAGATCAGCCATGATCTTGTTGAATGGTGGAGCAGGCTCAAATGTTTAGCTCCAAAGGTACCTCTATTCTAAAGAAATGGAAAGCAAGTCTTCACTTCTTCAACTGCAATTTTATTGTGCTCTGCAATCACTTCTCAAACAACACCACAGTGCCACCTATATACCTTTTATACATATGTGCAGTCACAAGTGTGGTCTATTACACAATTAAAACTCCAATTCTAACTTAAGCACTGGGGAAGATCAACTCTTTCTTAACACTGAAGGGCCGAATGGCCCACTCCTGCTCCTAACTCCGATGTTCCTCTGTTGCTTCAAAAGCTTCAAACTCCCCTCAGGTCAGTCTTCTCTTTTTTATAGAGAATAGTCCCCCAATCTCTTCAACCTTTCCTGGGGCTCTAAGGAGCTGGCTTCAATTCCAGCTTTGGGTGACTGTGTGGAGTTTGCACTTGCTCCCCGTGTCTGCGTGGGTTTCCTCCGGGTGTTCCGGCTTGCTCCCACAGTCCAAAGGTGTGCAGGTTAGGTGGATTGGCCGTGCTAAATTGCCCTTTAGTGTCCAGGGATGCGTGGCGGTTATGTTAAGGGGTTATTGGGATAGGGCTGGGGGATTGTGCTTGTTGGTTTGCTCTTTCAGAGGGTCAGTGCAAACACTATGGGCTGAATGGCCTCCTTCTGCACTGAAGGGATTCTATGAAATTCTCCCAGTCTTGGTGAAGCTTTGTTGCACCTTCACCCATGCCTTTTTCTAAATGGAAATTACAAATGTTGACAGTGCTCCCAGTGTCGTCTAACCCTGGTTCTAAACAAGTTGAACATAATCTCCCTGTTTTTCAATTCTCTACAAGGGAGGAGCAAAAGGTGGAACTGTGTCTTCCTCACCCACATCCAGCAATACATGGGGCTGGTGATTGCCCTTAGGGTTGAATAGCTTTAACTGGTTTACATGGTACCAGCCGTTTTTACCAGAGTTTAACAAGACTTTGTGAACCGAGGGACCTGTTTTGTCTACTATAGAATGTGGTCCACAATACTTAGGGGCATTTTCTGGTTCATGAATTTGGAGCATGACTTTATTCTCAATCTCATAATCCACAGGCTTGATCTTCTCATCAAAGTTTGCTTCGCTGCCCTTCTTTTTCCGATTCATTATTGATTTATTCATAGTTCGAAGTGCTAATTGAATGCACAGCTAAAGAGTGAAATTTTAATTTTTTTCTTTTTCTACAATAAATTTAGAGTACTCAATTCATTTTTTCCAATTAAGGGGCAATTTAGCGAGGCCAATTCCACCTCCCCTGCACATCTTTGGGTTGTGGGGGCGGAACCCACGCAAACACGGGGAGAATGTGCAAACTCCAATAAACAAAATCCAATCCAACTCCACACGGACAGTGACCCAGGGCCGGGATCGAACCTGGGATCGCGGTGCCGTGAGGCAGCAGTGCTAACCAAGAGTCAAATCGTAGTCTATTTGTAAATTTGTCTATGGCTCATTTACCAGCCTGTTGTGTCTAAGCTCTTCTTTCTCAGCAGTGGTCTGGATCATTCTGGACACAAACCAGACAATTTTCCACACACCGCTTTACGTCTCCATCTAGTTCGGGCCACCAACATGAACTTTTACTTCTCTCTGTAGTTGTATTCACACCTTGGAATCCCTGGACATTGTGACATTGATGGATGATCTGGTTCCGATCCTGGATTGGCACCACATAACTTCTGTCCTGAAGGACGAGACCGTCCTCGATTTCTATTTCAGCTCATTTGTTACAAGATGCTGGAAACACTTCATTCCTGATTTGTTTCAAATCCCCATCTGCCTTCTGTGCCTCGACAAAAACTTTTAAAGGAGGGGGGTGATGGCTCCGGCATCTCCGGCCCAGGTATTGGTGCCCCGGGCTTCCCTCCCTTTTTGTTTTGGCATGAAGGGTCCCATGGGATCGTCCACTGTAAAAACCTGACATTCGTGCTGTTCCTCTTCGTAGCTGGGATTGTCTGTGAGAAAGGTAGATGCTCTGATGCTCTTAACTGTAGTGTCACAGTCCTGGAACATTAGTGTCCACAGGCCATTAACAAAGGATGTGGGATGTTCCCTTTTCCTTTGCCTGCACTGATTCAGACTTTCTACTGGGTCCTCTCTACTATATCCCACAGCCGTTAGTATGGCCGTTGTTATGGGTCCGGGTTTACAGAACCCCAAAGTGTTTCATGGAGTTCAACCGACCCACAACTTTTAATAGATTGTGGTGTGGGGAGCACACGGCGTACTCTCCAGGTGTGAAACAGCAATTATGGACAAATGGTTTTTAAAACAAAACAATGTTTATTCTATGAACTCAATTTAACCTTTAAAAAACAAACATTGAATACCTTAACACCCCACTTCCGGTTGCAGCTATGGGGAGCTAAGTCGCACATTTGGCAGCTCCCGCTAAAAACGGACTTTTGGGCTCTTTTCAGGGCCCCCAACGGCACTTTTTCGACGTTTCCCTGTGTGGGAAGGAGATTGCAATAGTTCCCCGACAGTATATGGCTGGTACCAGGAGCGGGGTGACTAAAAGAGTGGTGGTAGACCCGAAGAAGGTGCGAGGGAAGAAGAGCAAAATGGCGGCAGGCGGGGACCAGGCAGCGTGGATGCAGGGGGCGCAGGAGCAGCAGGAGGTTATCCAGCGCTCCTCCAGGGAGATTAAAGCGGACCTGCTGGAGCTGATGAAGGCTTCAATCAATAAGCTGCTGGAGACACAGATGGCCCAGGGGGTGGCGATCCGTGAGGTCTGACAACAGATCCCCGACAACGAGGACGAGATCTTAGGCCTTGCGGTAAAAGTGGAGGCGCTCCACAAGAAATGGCAGGAACAGTTCGAGGAGATGGAGAATCGGTTGAGGCGGAAGAATTTGCGGATTCTGGGCCTCCCGGAGGGGCTGGAGGGGTCGGACGTGGGGGCCTATGTGGTCACCATGTTGAACTCGCTGATGGGAATGGGGTCCTTCCAGGGGCCCCTGGAGCTGGAAGGGGCCCATAGAGTGTTGGCGAGGAGGCCCAAGGCTAACGAGCCTCCGCGGGCGGTGCTGGTGCGGCTCCATCGGTTCGTCGATTGGGAGTGCGTGCTCAGCTGGGCCAAGAAAGAGAGGAGCAGCAGGTGGGAGAACGAAGAGGTTCGAATATACCAGGACTGGAGTGCGGAGGTGGCGAAGAAGAGGGCCGGGTACAATCGAGCGAAGGCGGTGCTGCACAGGAAGGGGGTGAAGTTTGGCATGCTGCAGCCGGCACGACTGTGAGTCACCTACAAGGACCGGCACCATTATTTTGAGTCTCCGGAGGAGACGTGGGCCTTTGTTCAGGCCGAAAAGCTGGACACAAATTGAGGGTCGGGATGGGCGGTTGGGGACTGCTGTTGATGTGTTACATTTTGAGGGGGGGTTCTTTGCTCTTGTTTCTTTTGGTTCGGTGAGGGTGGTTAGGGTGAGTTGGGCACTGTTTTGGTTGGGTCTGTTGGGGGGCTCTCGGAGGGGGGTAAGTAAATGGAGCAGGGGTGGATGGGCGGTAGGGGGGATGGGACCCCGCGGGGGATGGGGAGGCCTGAGTTGGGGGCGAGGGGACTGGGCCTGTAAAAGGAGCTGCGTCAGAGGTGGCGGGGTCGGGTAGGTGGAAAGCGCGGGCTTTTTCCCGCGCTGAAGACTGGAGGGGGCGGGGCCGGGGCGGGGAAGCGAGGGTTGTTTCCCGCGCTTGGGACGGAAGGGGGAGGTGGAGAGCCAGCGGATGGGGAATGGAAGAGGAGGGTGTGTCACACTATGGGAGGAGTCGAAGGAGAGGCGGGAGTAGCCGGGGTCAGCAGGAGTCAGCTGACTTGCGGGAGTGCAATGAGGGAAGTAAAGCAGCTAGAAGGGGTCCTAGCTAGGCGGGGGTGGGGGGTGGGTGGGGGGGAACCGGGTTGCTGCTGCTATGGTCAAGGGGGAGCTGGAGCGAGTAGAGGGGGTTGGGACGGGTGTCTGCCGCCGTGGGGAACGGGCCGGGCGTGGGGTGTGGGCGCCTGGCTGGCCGAGCAGGGGTTATGGCTAGTCGGCGGCGGAGGGGGCGGGTAGCCCCGTGATCCGGCTAATAACCTGGAATGTAAGGGGGCTGAACGGGCCGGTCAAGCGGGCTCGGGTGTTCGTGCACCTGAAGGGGCTGAAGGCGGATGTGGTCATGCTCCAGGAGACACACCTGAAGGTGGCAGACCAGGTAAGATTGAGGAAGGGGTGGGTAGGTCAGGTGTTTCATTCGGGGCTGGATGCCAAAAATCGGGGGGTGGCGATCTTGGTGGGAAAGAGGGTGTTGTTCGAGGCGTCGTGCATTGTGACAGACAATGGCGGCAGGTACGTAATAGTAAGTGGTAAGCTGCAAGGGGAGAGGGTGGTGCTGGTCAACGTGTATGCCCCGAACTGGACGATGCGGGTTTTATGCGGCGAATGCTGGGTCGGATCCCGGACTTGGAAGTGGGGGGCCTGATAATGGTGGGGGGCTTTAACACGGTGTTGGATCCAGCACTGGATCGCTCTAGGTCTAGGACGGGTAGGAAGCCGGCGGCGGCTAAGGTGCTGAGGGAGTTTATGGACCAGATGGGAGGGGTGGACCCTTGGAGATTTGCAAGGCCGGGGGATAGGGAATTTTCATTCTTCTCACATGTCCATAAGGCCTATTCCCGGATCGACTTTTTTATTATGAGTAGGGCGCTGATAGGGAGAGTAGAGGATACCGAGTACTCGGTGATAGCCATTTCGGATCACTCCCCGCATTAGGTAAACTTAGAGCTGGGGGAAGAGAGGGACCAGCGCCCGTTGTGGCGCTTGGAGGTGGGGCTGTTGGCGGACGAGGAGGTGAGTGAGCGGGTCCGAAGAAGCATAGAGAGGTGCCTGGAGGCCAATGATAACGGGGAGGTCCGAGTGGGGATGGTATGGGAGGCGCTGAAGGCGGTGGTTAGGGGAGAGCTGATCTCCATTAGGGTCCACAAGGAAAGGAGAGAGCAGAGGGAGAGGCTGGTGGGGGAGATGGTGAGGGTAGACAGGAGGTATGCGGAGGTGCTGGAAGCGGGACTGTTGAGGGTGAGGTGTAGTCTCCAGGCCGAATCCGGAGGCGGAGGTGCAGTGGAGGAAGGCCCAGGGGGCGGTCTACGAGTATGGGGAAAAGGCAAGCCGGATGCTGGCGCATCAGCTTCGGCAGCGGGACGCAGCTAGGGAGATAGGGGGAGTTAAGGACAGGGGAGGGAGTGTGGTGCGGAGTGGGGTTGGCATCAATGGGGTCTTCAGGGACTTTTATGAGGAACTATATCGGTCCGAGCCCCCACTGGAGGAGGGAGGGATGGGCTGCTTTCTGGACCAATTGAGGTTCCCGAAGGTGGAGGAGGGGCTGGTGGCGGGATTGGGGGGCCCCGATTGGGCTGGAGAAGCTGATCAAAGGGATAGGGAGCATGCAGGCGGGGAAGGCACCGGGGCCGGACGGTTTCCCGGTCGAAGTTTACAAAAAATATGTGGACATGCTGGGCTCGTTGCTAGTTAGGACCTTCAATGAGGCAAGGGAGGGGGGGCTTTGCCCCCAATGATGTCCCGGGCACTGATCTCCTTGATCCTGAAGCGAGACAAGGATACCCTGCAGTGTGGGTCTTCCAGGCCGATTTCGCTATTAAACGTAGATGCCAAGGTGCTGGCAAAGATCTTAGCCACGAGAATTGAGGATTGTGTGCCGCAGGTCATCCATGAGGACCAGACGGGGTTTGTGAAGGGGAGGCAGTTGAACGCGTATTTGCGGAGGCTCCTGAACGTTATTGTGATGCCGGTGAGGGAGGGAGAGGCGGAGATAGTGGTGGCGATGGACGCTGAGAAGGCCTTCGATAGGGTAGAGTGGGGGTACTTGTGGGAGGTGCTGAAGAGGTTCGGGTTTGGGGAGGGGTTTGTCAGGTGGGTTAGGCTGTTGTACGAGGTCCCGATGGCGAGTGTGGCCATGAACAAGAGGAGGTCTGAGTACTTTCGGTTGCATCGAGGGACAAGGCAGGGGTGTCCCCTGCACCCCCCTGCTCTTCGCACTGGCAATTGAACCCCTGGCTATGGCACTGTGGGAGTCGAGGAACTGGAGGGGGTTGGTGCGGGGTGGGGAGGAGCATAGGGTGTCGCTCTATGCAGACGACTTGCTGCTATATGTGGCGGACCCGGTGGGGGGAATGCCGGAGGTAATGAAGATCCTCAGGGGGTTCGGGGATTTCTCAGGGTACAAGCTCAATATGGGGAAGAGCGAGTTGTTCGTGGTTCACCCAGGGGACCAGGAGAGGGGGATTGACGCGCTCCCACTAAAAAGGGCGGCGAGGAGCTTCAGGTATTTGGGGGTCCAGGTGGCCAGGAGCTGGGGGGCCCTGCACAGACTTAATTTCACAAGGCTGATGGAGCAAATGGAGGAGGAGTTCAAGAGGTGGGACGCGTTGCCGCTGTCCTTGGCGGGTAGGGTGCAGTCAGTTAAGATGAATGTGCTCCCAAGGTTTTTGTTCCTGTTCCAGTGCCTTCCCGTGTTTATCCCGAAGGCCTTTTTTAGGTGGGTCAACAGGAGCATAACGGGGTTTGTGTGGGCGTGAGGGACTCAGAGGGTGAGAAGGGTGATCCTCGAGCGGAGTAGGGATGGGGGGCGCTGGCACTGCCCAACCTCTGTGGGTACTACTGGGCCGCCAGTGTGGCAATGGTGCGCAAGTGGATGATGGACGGGGAGGGAGCTGCATGGAAGAGGCTGGAGACGGCGTCTTGTGAGGGTACGAGTCTGGAGGCGCTGGCAACAGCGCCGCTGGCGCTCCCTCCAATGAGGTATACCACGAGCCCGGTAGTGGCGGCCACCCTTAAAATCTGGGGGCAGAGGAGGCGGCACAGGGTGGAAGTTGGGGCCTCGGTGTGGACCCCAATACGGGGGAACCACCAGTTTGTCCCAGGGAGAATAGATGGAGGGTTTTCGGGGTGGTATAGGGCTGGGGTAAGAAGGCTGGGGGTTCCTGTTTGTGGATGGGAAGTTCACGAGCCTGGGGGAGCTGGAGGAGAAATATGGGCTCCCCCAGGGAACACCTTCAGATATTTACAGGTAAGGGCGTTTGCCAGGCGGCAAGTGGTGGGATTCCCACGGCTATTGCCACGCACAGTACAGGACAGGGTGGGTTGGAGTGGGGAAGATCCCGGAAACTTACCAGGTGATGGAGGAGGAGGAGGAGGTCTCGGTGGTGGAGGTGAAAGGTAAGTGGGAGGAGAAGTTGTGAGAGGAGATCGAAGAGGGGACGTGGGCGGATGCCCTAGGGAGGGTGAACTCTTCCTCTTTGTGCGCGAGGCTCAGCCTCATACAGTTTAAGGTGCTGCACAGGGCACACATGACCGGGACAAGGATGAGCCGGTTTTTTGGGGGTGAGGACAGGTGTGTTAGGTGCTCAGGGAGCCCAGCAAACCACACCCATATGTCCTGGGCATGCCCAGCGCTGGAGGAATTTTGGAAGGGCGTAGCGAGGACGGTGGCCGGGGTGGTAGGATCCAGGGTCAAGCCGGGTTGGGGGCTCGCAATATTTGGGGAGGCGAAAGAGGCCGGTATTCTGGCCTTTGCGTCTCTGGTAGGCCGGTGAAGGATTCTTCTTCAGTGGAGGGATGCGAGGCCCCCAAGCGTGGAATCCTGGATCAACGATATGGCGGGGTTTATTAAATTGGAGAGGGTGAAATTCGCCTTAGGGGATCGGTACAAGGGTTCTTCGGGCGGTGGCAACCGTTCTTGGACATCCTGGCAGAACGATAGATAATGGCCTGTGGCAGCAGCAACCCGAGGTGGGGGGGGGGGGTTCTATTCTATTTTTGTTATTTGCACTGGGGGATCTGAGGGGGTGTATATATTTGCTATGTTTGATCTGTGTTAATTTATTATTTATGTACAGGGGGAGGGGGGCACGGGGGTCGCTTTACTGTGTTTTACATTTAATTCTGTTGAGTTCCTTTTCCATTCTGTTGTTGATATTTTGTGAAAACCTCAATAAAAATTATTTTAAAATAAAAGAATATCTTAACACCCATTACTTCAAAGATAACCCCAAAAGACTACAACACTAAATAATCATTCAAACTGTTCCTTTAAACATCCAAAAGACTTCAACCTTCAAAAACAGACATGAGGTTACATTCAATATATTTATAGTCTTTGGATTTGCAGACATCAACAGACCAGCTGTGTTGTCTTCCTGCATTTCTCAGCAAAACACACAGACACTCCCAGCTTTCTCCCCAAACTGAAACCAAAAGCAGAAATGAGCTCAGCTCAGCTCCCCCCCACCCTCTGACATCACTTCAGTCATATGATCAGCTCCATTTCTTAAAGGTACATTGCTTAAACATCCATTTCTTAAAAGTACTCTCACATGACACCTCCCCCCAAGAAAAAAAACCCATCAACTTCAAGATAGTTTCATTTTTAACCTTGCACCATCAATTAAGTAATGCACACAGTAAAAATACTTTTTCGTTTCAAAAAAACAACACACGCAAACAGGTATAATAATATAGCCCATTTATTTTTCTTCGTTCTTCTTCCTCCAACAAAATCCTTCTCAATTAACAGTCTCTTTGAACAAGAAGGTCTCCGCACGATCTATCCATTCCTCTACGCCTCGGCATTTCTCTTTGAACAAAGAACAAAGAAAAGTACAGCACAGGAACAGGCCCTTCGGCCCTCCAAGCCCGTGCCGACCATGCTGTCCGACAAAATTACAATCGTCTACACTTCCTGGGTCCGTATCCCTCTATTCCAATCCTATTCATGTATTTGTCAAGATGCCCTTTAAATGTCACTATCATCCCTGCTTCCACCACCTCCGCCGGTAGCGAGTTCCAGGCACCCACTACCCTCTGGGTAAAAAACTTGCCTCGTACATCTACTCTAAACCTTGCCCCTCTCACCTTAAACCTATGCCCCCTAGTAATTGACCCCTCTACCCTGGGGAAAAGTCTCTGACTATCCACTCTGTCTATGCCCCTCATAATTTTGTAGCCCTCTATCAGGTCTCCCCTCAACCTCCTTCGTTCCAGTGAGAACAAACCGAGTTTATTCAATTGCTCCTCATAGCGAATGCCCTCCATACCAGGCAACATCCTGGTAAATCTCTTCTGTACCCTCTCTAAAGCCTCCACATCCTTCTGGTGGTGTGACCAGAATTGAACACTATACTCCAAGTGTGGCCTAACTAAGGTTCTATACAGCTGCAACATGACTTGCCAATTCTTATACTCAATGCCCCGGCCAATGAAGGCAAGCATGCCGTATGCCTTCTTGACTACCTCCTCCACCTGTGTTACCCCTTTCAGTGACATGTGGACCTGTACACCTAGACATCTCTGACTTTCAATACTCTTGAAAAGTTATCTAAAGTTAGATACTTCAGTTCAATCTGATCACAGAGTCCCTTGCAATTCTCTAATACAGGCGTATCGGTTACCACAGCTTTCAGGCAGTCAAATGCATGTTGAAACTCCGCTGTCCATTGAAATTTTTAAATACGTTTCTTCAGCAAGTCCGTCAGTGGAGCAACCACGCTACAAAACGTTTGCACAAAAGTTTGATCCAATCCACACATGCCAAGAAATCGCATTATTTCCCTTCGTCTTGAGGGTATCAGAAACTCCTCAACGAAAGTGATTCGGGCTTTTCCAAATTCACTTTTGGCGAGGCTTATCAACAACCCCGCCTCCTGAAGTCGATCGAATAACTCCATAAGATGTTTTAAATGTTCTTTCCATGTCTGGCTGAAAACTACCAGATCGTCGATATATACCACACAATTGGGTAATCCTGAAACGACTGAATTAGTTAACCGATGAAATGTGGCTGGGGCGTTTTTCATGCCAAATGGCATAACTTTGAATTGGTATATACCATCTGGAGTCACAAAAGCTGAAATCTCCTTCGCCCTTTCGGATAAAGGTACCTGCCAGTAACCTTTAAGTAAATACAATTTGGAAATAAAAGCGGATTGTCCCACTTTCTCAATGCAATCCTCCAAATGTGGGATAGGATATGAGTCCGTTCTTGTAACTGCATTCACCTTTCTATAGTCCACACACAACCGTTGGGTACCATCTGGTTTAGGTACCATCACTATGGGTGAGCTCCATTGGCTGCAACCCACTTCAATTATGCCATTTTTAAGCATACTCTCAATCTCTTTGTTAACCTGTGCCAATTTTAAAGGGTTAAGTCTTTATGGATGTCGTTTGATTGGAACAGCATTTCCCACATCTACATCATGTATAGCCATTTTAGTACTTCCCAATTTATCTCTACAAACTTGCCCATGTGATATTAATAACTCTTTTAGGTCAGTTCATTTTTCCTCTGGAAGATAACTCAACAATTTATCCCAATTTTTAAGAACATCCTCATTTTCCAATTTAATTTGAGGGTTGTCAAATTCACAGTCATCTGGATTTGGTTTGTCATTTTGAGTTAGAGTCATTAAAACCTCTTCCTTTTTCTCTCCTTCTCTTTCAAAGTACCTTTTAAGTATATTCACACGACACACTCGGTGAGTCTTCCTTCTATCTGGTGTTTTTACCACATAATTCACCTCACTTAATTTCCTTTCAATCTGATAAGGTCCACAAAATCTAGCTTTTAAAGGTTCACCTACCACTGGTAACAACACCAAAACTTTATCTGCACTGGCAAAACTACGAACTTTGGATTTCTTGTCCGCTACCCGTTTCATCACATTTTGTGCAATTTTCAAATGTTGTCTAGCCAATTCACCTGCTCTATTTAATCGTTCCCTAAAATTTGACACGTAATCCAATAGTGGAACTTCCGATTTCTCACCCACCAATTTTTCTTAAATCAATTTAAGTGGTCCTCTTACCTCATGACCAAAAATTAGTTCAATAGGACTAAATTTGGTTGACTCATTAGGTGCATCCCTAATTGCAAACAGTACAAATGGAATTCCTTTATCCCAATCCTCTGGATAATCTTGGCAATAAGCCCTCAACATTGTCTTTAATGTCTGATGCCATATTTCTAATGCTCCCTGCAATTCTGGATGGTATGCAGTTGATTTAAATTGTTTTATTCCTAAGCTATCTATAACCTCTTTGAATAACTTTGATGTAAAATTTGATCCTTGATCCGATTGAATTTCTGTGGGTAGTCCATATCTAGTAAAGAATTTAAGTAACTCCTCCACAATCTTTTTAGCTGTAATATTACGTACCGGAATGGCCTCTGGAAACCAAGTAGACACATCCATTATAGTCAAAAGATATTGATTCCCACTTTTTGTTTTAGGAAGCGGTCCTACGCAATCAATTAGGACCTTTGTAAAAGGTTCCTCAAATGCTGGAATGGGTATTAAGGGTGATGGTTTTATCGCTGCTTGAGGTTTCCCTATCACTTGACATGTGTGACATGATTGACAAAATTTAACTACATCTTTTAAAAAAATATATATTTATTAAAGTTTTTAACACAATTTTTCTCCCTTACAAACAATAACCCCCCCCCCCGTAACAAAAAGAAGAAACGAGAAATCGCGCGGAGCAAGATATATACATGGCAAAATAGTATATTGACATAGCTTTGTACACTGGCTCTCTCCCGTACGTGCCAGTTTCCCTGACTCTTCATGTTATCTCTTGCTCATCCACCCCCCCAGGCAGCTCCCCCTCCCCCCCCCCTCCCCGGACTTCCCCCTCCCCCAGGTTGCTGCTGCTGCTGACCGACCTTCCTCTAACGCTCCGCGGGATAGTCTAGGAACGGTTGCCACCGCCTGTAGAACCCCTGCGCAGACCCTCTCAAGGCGAACTTAATCCTCTCCAACTTTATGAACCCAGCCATATCATTTATCCAGGCCTCCACGCTGGGGGGCTTCGCCTCCTTCCACATTAGAAAGATTCTTCGCCGGGCTACTAGGGACGCAAAGGCCAGAATGCCGGCCTCTTTCGCCTCCTGCACTCCCGGTTCATCCACTACTCCGAATATTGCTAGCCCCCAGCTTGGCTTGACCCGGACTTTCACCACCTGAGATATTGCTCCCGCCACTCCTCTCCAGAACCCCTCCAGTGCCGGGCATGACCAAAACATATGGACATGGTTCGCCGGGCTCCCTGAGCACCTTCCACATCTGTCCTCTACCCCAAAGAACCTGCTCAACCTCGCCACCGTCAGGTGAGCTCTGTGAACCACCTTAAATTGTATCAGGCTGAGCCTGGCACACGAGGAGGGGGAATTAGCCCTACCTAGGGCATCCGCCCACAGACCTTCCTCGATCTCCTCCCCCAGCTCCTCCTCCCATTTACCCTTCAACTCTTCTACCAGCGCTTCCCCTTCTTCTTTCATCTCCTGGTGTATTTCCGACACCTTACCCTCCCCAACCCATGCGCCCGAGATCACCCTGTCTTGAATTTCTTGTGCCGGGAGCAACGGGAATTCCCTGACCTGTCGCCTCACAAAAGCCCTCACCTGCATATATCTAAAGGCATTTCCCGGGGGTAACTCAAACTTCTCCTCCAGTGCCCCTAGGCTCGCAAACGTTCCGTCAATGAACAGGTCCCCCATTCTTCTGATCCCCACCCAATGCCAGCTCTGGAACCACCCGTCCATCTTCCCCGGGATAAACTAATGGTTACCCCTGATCGGGGACCACACCAATGCTCCCATTGCACCCCTGTGCCGCCTCCACTGGCCCCAGATCCTTAGCGTTGCCGCCACCACCGGCTCGTGGTATACTTTGTCAGCGAGAGCGGCAGCGGTGCCGTCACCAACGCCCCCAGACTCGTTCCTTTGCAGGACGCCATCTCCATCCTCTTCCATGCTGCCCCCTCTCCCTCCATAACCCACTTGCGGATCATCGACACATTTGCTGCCCAGTAGTAGCTCCCCAGGTTTGGCAGCGCCAACCCTCCTCAGTCCCTACTGCGTTCCAGGAACCCTCTCTTTACCCTCAGGGTCTTATTCGCCCACACAAATCCCATAATACTCCTGCCTACTCTCTTAAAAAAGGCCTTAGTGATCACGATGGGAAGGCACTGAAACACAAACAAAAACCTCGGAAGGACCACCATTTTGACCAACTACACTCTACCCGCCAGCGAGAGCGGTAGCATGTCCCATCTTTTAAAATCCTCCTCCATTTGCTCCACCAACCTCGTCAGATTCAGTTTATGTAGGGCCCCCCAACTCCTGGCTATCTGGATCCCCAGATACCGAAAGCTCCCCTCCGCCCTCCTCAGCGGTAGGTCCCCTCTCCCTCTTTCTTGGTCCCCCGCCTGTAATACAAAGAGCTCACTCTTCCCTACATTGAGCTTATAGCCCGAAAACTCCCCAAACTCCCTTAGAGTCTGCATGACCTCCACCATCCCCTCCATTGGATCCGCCACATACAGCAACAGGTCATCCGCATATAGCGACACCCGATGCTCTTCTCCCCCTCGGACCACCCCCCTCCATTTGTTAGACTCCCTCAATGACATGGCCAATGGTTCGATCGCCAATGCGAACAACAGGGGGGACAGGGGGCACCCCTGCCTCGTCCCTCGGCACAGCCGAAAGTACTCCGACCTCCGCCGGTTTGTCACTACACTCGCCACCGGGGCTCTGTAAAGGAGCTTAACCCAACTGATAAACCCTCCCCCGAACCCAAACCTACGCAGCACCTCCCAGAGGTATTCCCACTCTACTCGGTCAAAGGCCTTCTCCGCGTCCATAATTTAACTACATCTTTATGTAGTCCAGGCCAATAAAATGTTTCTGGATTTTAGCTCGAGTTTTCCTTATCCCCAAATGACCTCCCACTGGTACCTCATGTACCACTCGCAACACCTCCTTTCTGTACCCTATCGACAATACTACTTGATGAACTTCTGCCCACTTTTCATCCACCTGCATATGTAAAGGTCTCCATTTTCTCATCAAGACATCACTTTTACGGTAATAACACTCTGGTATACTCTCAGATTCCTTTTCCGTATATGATTTCTGATATATCCATTTTATTTCTACATCTTTCTGTTGTAACTCCGCCAATTTTCCTGAACTAAAAATATACGCCTCATCCTCCACCTGTTCTTGTTCTTTTTCAACCATCTGATCAAAAATCGTTTCTGATAATTGCACTTCAACTTCATCTTCACTCTTAGATTTCTCCTCTTGTCTTAACCTGTGACTTTGCGACCTTGTTACTACACAATCCGGAAAGATCCCAGGATATTAGTCCTTCAACACTTCAGTTGTCTGATTTTCCACTGGCTTAACAACCATAGTAGGCATCACTCCCACCTGCAATCCAGTGATATCATTTCCCAAGATAAAATGCATTCCTGGACAAGATAGTTTCTCTATTACTCCTCCTACCACTTCACCACTCTTCACTGGACCTTGTAGCCATCTGGGATGGCCACTTCCAGAATACAAAATGGAAATTTGCAAAGATTGCAGGGAAAAATGGACAATTTTAAGAAAGCAAGCAGGCACAGAGCCTGTCTGCATATTGGAGAAACAGCGCCCAGACAAGACTGAAACTGTAGGCTCATTAGCATATGGGTGGCCCATCCCCGGGAACAAAGGAAGATACTTAAGTAACCGATCTGGCCCCAGACATCGCGGCGCCAATTCCCCAAACCAAAAGCGCAAACAAAGCAAGGCCAACGGCCACCTAGGACACGCCCAGCCATCAGGGCACCCACCCCTTTATTGGTCAGGATCAATACGAGTGATCAAGATGCGGTCCAATTAATTGGGGCCAAGTTTAAGGCCCGCCCAAAAGTGCGCGAAGCCCCTCCGGGTATAAGAATAAACCCCCGAGAGAGAATCGCTCTCTTGGAATCGGCTCTCAAAGCGGAGAGACCCGTCCACCAGCTACACCAGAAGCAAGTAAGTCCAAGGTCAACGCTCGCTACCAGACGGACAACCTTAGCTGTTCTCCTGTTACCTCTTCGACCTCAGCAGCCTCAGAACCGAACAACGGCCATTGTTCCTCTGACTGAGTGGGCGTCCGAAGTTAAGTATAGGCTTTAGCAGTAGTGATAGACAAGTCTGTAATATTTCATGCATGAGTAGATATTGCTGTGTGTGTAAATAAATAGTATTGACTTTGAAAAAACTAACTGGTGTACCGATTCTTTGATCAGTATTGGGGTTTGAACCTTGTGGCGGTATCAAAATATACCTGGCGACTCTGAAGCAAACATAATTAGAATTAAGGAAGGCAACCATATTGACCGCCATAATTAGAAACAACCAAAGAGAGCAACATTTACTGGCGACATCTGACGGGACTCGACCTAGAAGTGGCCTAGTCACTCCGAGAGAACCCAAATTTGAATTGGAATCCAATTGGAAACAGAAAAACCACAAGTGTAAGAACGATACTGATCAAACCTCCAAGATTTGGAAGTGTGTTAATGCATGCGTACTAACAGGGATATGAGGTAAACCTGAGAGATTTTGTTGCGTAAAACTGTCGGGAGTTTTGTCGGCCGGAAATCAGCGTAAGCCGTACCCGTGTTTACATCACCACTTTATCACCCCCTGTTTCAAATTCAGTAGAAACCCCATAGATAGAGAAAAATGGCAATGAAGACACTGGAACGTCTTATGAATCCCCAGGAATTTGAGGTCGCAGTGACCAGTAGAGTAGGACAATGTCCCGTTTGGGAAGAAGAGATCAGAAAATATCTCAAAGGGAAAGGATGGCCCCTTTGGAGTGAATTCTGCGCCAATGATGAGACAGGCCCCGGGCGTATACATAGAACATTACAGCGCAGTACAGGCCCTTCGGCCCTCGATGTTGCGCCGACCTGTGAAACCACTCTACAGCCCATCGACACTATTCCCTTATCGTCCATATGTCTATCCAATGACCATTTGAATGTCCTTAGTGTTGGCGAGTCCACTACTGTTGCAGGCAGGGCATTCCATGCCCTTACTACTCTCTGAGTAAAGAACCTACCTCTGACATCTGTCCTATATCTATCTCCCCTCAATTTAAAGCTATGTCCCCTCGTGCTAGACATCACCATCCGAGGAAAAAGGCTCTCACTGTCCACCCTATCCAATCCTCTGATCATCTTGTATGCCTCAATTAAGTCACCTCTTAACCTTCTTTTCTCTAACAAAAACAGCCTCAAGTCCCTCAGCCTTTCCTCATAAGATCTTCCCTCCATACCAGGCAACATTCTGGTAAATCTCCTCTGCACCCTTTCCAATGCTTCCACATCCTTCCTATAATGCTGCGACCAGAATTGCACGCAAACTCCAAATGCGGCCCACCAGAGTTTTGTACAGCTGCAACATTACCTCATGGCTCCGAAACTCAATCCCTCTACCAATAAAAGCTAACACACCGTACGCCTTCTTACTAACCCTCTCAACCTGGGTGGCAACTTTCAGGGATCTATGTACATGGACACCGAGATCTCTCTGCTCATCCACACTGCCAAGAATCTTACCATTAGCCCAGTTCTCTGTCTTCCTGTTATTCCTTCCAAAATGAATCACCTCACACTTTTCTGCATTAAACTCCATTTGCCACCTCTCAGCCCAGCGCTGCAGCTTATCTATGTCCCTCTGTAACTTGTAACATCCTTCCGCACTGTCCACAACTCCACCGACTTTAGTGTCATCACAAATTTACTCACCTATCCTTCTATGCCCTCCTCCAGGTCATTTATGAAAATGACAAACAGCAGTGGCCCCAAAACAGATCCTTGTGGTACACCACTAGTAACTGGACTCCAGTCTGAACATTTCCCATCAACCACCACCCTTTGTCTTCTTCTAGCTAGCCAATTTCTGATCCAAACTGCTAAATGGGTACACTTGGTGGGAGAACCTGACAGAGATCCATAAGAAGAGCTTAGGGAAAGCTTGCAAGCCAATGGCAATCGTGTCCTGCTTGGCACAATTGCGAGGCACAGAGGAGGTCGTGAGGGCGCTCCGTAGAGAGATTGAGGAGAGAGACAAGAATAGTGAAGGAGATGTGAATGAATATGAGAACGAGAACAGGGAACTGAGAGCAGTTAGCGGCGAAGGACAAAGAGATGGCTGATGCCAAGCGGGCACACCAATCTTGTCTCGCCCATTTGAGCAGCTTTCAGTCGCAATATGACAAAGCCTACCAAGACACGCAACGCGCGGTGTTGGTAAGAGAGGAAACGGAACACCAAGTTGAGCAGTTACAAAAGCAATGTAACAATCTAAAAGCAGCCCTACGAGCACGCCACACTTCCACGACGGAACAAAGGCAGAGCTCGGTATGTGAATTAGTTTCCCTTTAATCCGGATGAAATAATCAATCGAACACCAAGTTTCTTTTCGTACGTTTATTCTCGGACAGAGCTACACCACTGTATCTCGGAGAGCTACAACAGCAAGCCGAAGTTAATACATCCAACAGCAGTTTATATGCATTTTATGACACTGTTTCATTTCTGAGAACAGCCCCCTGGCATTCTGTTGCTTTCAGTCTTAGCTATAGTTATCTTTCAAGTTAATATATCCATTCCCAAGGCCGTTACTGCAATTTGTCTGGTACAAAATCAGAAGTGATTACACAGCTTGCTACAAAAGCCTGTCTTGACATTCCAGCACACAAAGCTCTATCTAACATTTTATTTTCCCATAAAGTTCTATTCCATCTTGAGCCAAACTCTCAGGTAGACCACGCAAAGTGCCGGAAGCAAATTGCAGAACTGCAATCTCTGCTTTCTGTCCAAAATGGGTTCCAGGACACGTTTGGACCCCAATTAGACCAAGAAAATGGCCCCGATTGGCAGGAGCTAAACGAGACTGCGCACAGATATGTACACAGGACAAGCCACAAAAGAGAAAAGCACCCAAACCCCGGACTGCACAGGCAGAGCACAACCCTATGAACCCTGTCACCACACAGCGCAGGGCCACAACGGAAGGAGACACAGATTTTCTATACACCACCCCATTAACCGTCACTCAATTACGGGACGCATGCGACAAGATAACACCGTTCCTACCCACATCGGACCCCCACCATTACTTTGCAAGAGTAAAACAACAGGTGACCATGTATGGCCGGATGAAAAGGAGCAAGTGAAGCTCACAGTTTTAAGCCTCGACTCTTCAGTCGTGGCAGCTCTTCCCGACCCACAGAATGTAGGAGGAGGCACCCTCCAAGAAATGCACACAGCGATTCTAGATGCGATCGGCTATAACAAAGGAGAACCCGTAGAAGGCCTAAACAAGTGTAGGCAGAAAAAGACAGAGCACCCCACAGCGTTTGCTGGACGCTTGTGGATTCATTTTACAGCAGTGTTTGGAGAGTTAGCTCGCACCCATTTGACCACAAATAATATGGCCAAATGGACTCGCATCCTAATCTCTCATGCAACAGAAGCAGGACAGAGAGCTTGCGCAAATTACGACCCCTCAGACGAGGCCCACATGAGAAATGGGTACTAAAGAGATTGTCCCGAGCTTGGGAACAGTCCGTTCAGGGAAAATCAGCTTATGGTAAAGCAGAGGAAGAGCAGGCAGATGCTAACATGCATCCAGTTAGGACACACCAGAACCCCGCATGGGTAAATGAGGGAAGAAACAGCCCACAGCAAACCAAATCCCAAGAATGCTACAATTGTGGACAGTTAGGACATTACGCAGGAGAATGTCAAGCCCCCCTGAAACAGCAACGGAATCAGCCCACACATGCCCCCCGAACCAGCAACGACACCAATAGCCCCAACCCCCCACCCAGGGAACTATACCCAAGGGAGCAATACCCCAGAGAGCCTGCTCCACCTTACGTGCCCCAGGGGTCAAGTTACAACTGTGGGCAGTCGGGGCACTTCGCCCGAGATTGCAGGAGACCCCCACTACTAACTAGACTAGCCCCCAGATATGAAAGAGAACACCACCCACCACAGCTGCAAGGTCCCAGTTGCCCCATGCAAACTGTATGCACTTACCCACTGTGGTAGTATGTATTGGGGGTCATGTGGGACTGGAAGCCCTAATGTCATTGGCTGACAGATCCCGGGTCCTGGTTGGCCGTTGACCTCATACTCCGCCCTGAAGGCGAAGTATAAGAAGCCGGTGCCTTCCCCCGCAGGCCAGTTTACTATCGGGCTGCTGGGGAACAGACACGCTTAATAAAGCCTCATCGACTTCACTCTTTTCGTCTCATGGAGTCTTTGTGCGCTACACCCACCACTTCTCATGGCAGGGACACCTCAGCAATGCCACTTCATTTTTGTTTCTCTCCTCCTTCCTCTCTTCTTCGGTCACACTACACTGACTTCAAAAGCTAGTTACACCCCAAGCCAAATGTGGTTTACAGTGTCCTTTCTGATGGAACCTGCACGATTTTTGTTCTGTTTGTGTGTTACGTTAAATGTTTGTTATTGTGAATGTTGAATGTTGTTTGTTCATTTAAAGTTTCCATGGCCCCACGCCACATCTTGATGCAGCCAGAACTACTCTTTTGATGCCAAATGGCTGATAGAGGAACTAGTTTGTCCACAGACAATCTTTCATAGCTACTCTTCTGCTTTGAAGGTGGAAGATAGCCACAAAATGCACCCCCCCCACGACGACCACAAATTCTTACCGTTCTTGCCTGGTCGCTCAGGCAGTGGAGAAACGGCACTGGTCCCCGCCCTGCCTGAGGACCCCCATCTGGTCAGCTACGCTCGGGTAGAGCACATACAGCACTGGTCACCGTCCTACCCGGGGATTTCACCCATTCTTGCCCCGCCGCGGCCCATACGCACCCCATTTGGAACTCTTAGTTCAAAACTCTTTTGTTTGGTTTACGGCAACCCTTCGGTTGCTTTCCGTATGCTATTTATATCCTCAAACACTGGGGTGGTACAGACACCGCATCGCCCACACAGGCTGCGAGACTGCTCGCGCTGTGTCAGTTTTTTTCTCGGGTGTCTGGTCCCAAATATTTGGTTTTAAAAAAATCAAAATGAGGGAGTCACATATGGTGACCAATTATAATGGGTGATTGGCAATAAACGGACAGACAGACAGACATACGAGATCTTAATCAAGATAATAACAGGCATTGTGCTTGTGTCCACAGATCTCCGGAACCACAGAAGCCTCAGGAAGATTACGAAAGAAAGAAGAACATGAAGACAACCATCATAGTGTACATTTGGATCTTCGTGGGATCCCTATAGTTGCGCGCGGACGCGATCCCCCTGACCCCTACCACACAGGCCATAAATGTTTCCGACCCCGTACATACACTGTACCCCGAGATAGTAACCGATAGACCAACCTGGTGTGACAAGTTCATCACCTGGTATTCCCTGTCCTACGTTGTAGAAGTACTATTAGTACTTGTAACTTGTACTTGCAGTGTCGTTCAGAAACTAAGGCTTAGGATATGGCGGAGGAAAGCCTCCCGCACTCCGGTATACACATTCAGATCCCCTATTTTTGGACTTCAACAAACCCCCCCCCCCACCCTCTTTAAGTGAATTAAAGTGCATCTATTTTGTTTTGTGTTTGTTTGTTCTAATAAAAGAAATGTAAAACTCTGTGCTTGACTGCCAAGCCAGACAGATCTGTGTTGTTGCTGCTGTATAGTTTAAAATGTTGTACAAGTTTTCATTGATTAAGGATAGTTTAGTTAAGGACAGTTAGAGGTTCCAGTTTTTAAATTTTGTAATGCATGCCTGAATGTCATAGCGCCCCATAGAATTTTATAATGATGTATGTACATAAAATAATTTAGGTAAAATTGCAATTCATAGGACAGAGCAGTGTAGAGCCTGTAGAGCTTATGGGTGCCCGACTTAGGAGGAGAACAAAGACGACGCGGTAATTTGATCCTTCACGCTTCGCGTTGAGGATCACAAGGAGGGATGGTAGCCATTTGGGATGGCCACTTCCAGAATACAAAATGGACATTTGGAAAGATTGCAGGGAAAAATGGACAACGTTAAGAAAGCAAGCAGGCACAGAGCCTGTCTGCATATTGGAGCCGCAGCTCCCAGACAAGATTGAAACTGTAGGCTCATTAGCATATGGATGGCCCATCTCTGGGAACAAAGGATGAGACTTAAGTAACCGATCTAGCTCCAGACATCGCGGCGCCAGTTCCCCAAACCGAAAGCGCAAACAAAGCAAGGCCAACGGCCACCTAAGACATGCCCAGCCATCAGGGCACCCACCCCTTTATTGGTCAAGATCAATACCAGTGATCAGGATGCGGCCCAATTAAGTGGGGCCAAGTTTAAGGCCCGCCCAAAAGCACACGAAGCCCTTCCGGGTATAAGAAGAAACCCCTGAGAGAGAATCGCTCTCTTGGAATCGGCTCTCAAAGCGGAGAGACCCTTCCACTAGCAACACCAGAAGCAAGTAAGTCCAACGCTCGCTACCAGACGGACGACCTTAGCTGATCCCCTTCACCACTTCGACCCCAGCAACCTCAGAACTGAACAACGACCATTGTTCCTCTGACTGAGTGGGCGCCCAAAGCTAAGTATAGGCTTTAGCAGTAGTGATAGTTTAGCCTGTAGTATTTGTGCATGATTATATTTAACTGTGTGTGTAAATAAATAGTATTGACTTTGAAGTAACTAACTGGCGTACCGACTCTTTGATCAGTATTCGGGTTTGAACCTTGTGGCGGTATCGAAAGATACCTGGCGACTCTAGAGCAAACGTAATTAGAATTAAGGAAGGCGACCATATTGACCGCCATATTTAGAAACAAACAAAGAGAGCAACAACTTTCCAACCTTACCTTATATAATGGAACGCTACTCCTCTCACCCTGAATTCCACATATTACCACCATTTCTGGCAATATTCTTCCCAAACTACATTATTCCTCATCTCTTACCATTAAAGATTGACTAGCTCCCGTATCTCTTATAATTGTGACTTATTTACCTGCTCCTCCTGATACACACGAGTAAACTTTACCCACACAAGTAAATTCTTTAAAGACATTTGGCACCTTATCAATCACCTCTTGATCAGGCTGTACAATCTTTTGCACCTCCTTCGCTTCACTTGGGCTTTCCTTCATCACTTTAACAAAGCCCACTGTCTTATCCTGTTTTACCACATCAGCCTTCCCAGTGCTTTTCTTCAACCACCAACACTGTGACTTTACATGGCCTAGTTTATTACAATGAAAACATCTGAGACTTTTCATTTCTTTTCCACCCTCTTGGATCTTTTTTTAAACCTGAGGTACACTCTCCTTATTATCTCCCATCAGATCACCTTTACCTTTACCACTTGAGTATTTCTCATGTCCCCAGTTTCTATCCCTCACCGGCTGAAACTGATGTCGGAAACCAAGCTTTGAATTATGAACTAATTCACAATCATCTGCCATTTCCACTGCTAATCTCGCAATTTTAACCCTCTGCTCTTCCATATGAGTTCTGACTACACCAGGAACTGAATTTTTAAACTCCTCCAAAATTATAATTTCTGTGAGAGCTTCATACGTTTGGTCTATTTTCAAAGCCCTTATCCACCTAACCCTAACCCCCCCGGTCTGGTAATGCTCAACAAACAGTCGACCCTAGACATATCAACAAAAGTTTCCTCTCCTCATCTGCATCTAAACCATGAAGAACCCCCCACCGCCGTTGATGGACGTAATTGAAGAACTCGTGAGGATCTGCAGATGGTTCAAATCCCGGGATCTTTTTTTGCTATTTCTGCTGACTGAGCCACAGTATGTGGTGTGTCAGACTTAATGCCCCCAGTCTGTGTTGTGATGGGGTTTTGGGAATTGGTTGCGGAGTGCTGGGGTCAGGATGTTCAGACCAAGGAAGAGGGTCAGGCCTCTCAACGTCCTCCCGCTCGCTGGACTTTTTTTCCAGCTTCGCCCAGGACACCCCAATCTATCCCACCTTCCCCCGTATTCTTTGATTCTGCAGCTCCAATGGTGCACATCAGATCCCTCCTGATCTAGAGCTGTGGCGTCAACTTACCCATCTCATGCTGACATCTGTGGTTAGTGGTTTGATGTCGAAAGGGTTTATTCGTTTGATGAAATGTTTTTAGGTTGCTTATAAGTTAGCACATCTCTTATTCAACCTTTTAATTTCTTTCTGTGCTCAGCCTCATTGACTAACAGCTCGCTCCTTTTCTCAATAAGCTTTCTCAGTTTCCATGTGGAATTTGCTCCTATTTCCCAAATACATCTGATTGTTTTGCACGTGTGCGAGTAAATCTGATTTTGCAGCTTTCAACTCTTGTCTTACATTTTCTATCTCCATGTCTTTTAACTCTCACATGCAACTAAGTATAGCTATGGCTGTCTCAGATTTAGACTCACGTTTTCCTGTTGAAGCCCTGAGTGGGCATCTTCCCACTGTCTCTGTCCACAGGTCCCAGACCCTTTAATTTTCTCCCCAAACTGTCTATCCACTTGGGCCATTTACGGTTTAGGTACTCCCTGAGTGCCGTTTCCCATTCTCACCGAGACTCAGCCACTTCTCAACTCAGTTAATCAACACAGTAATTGACTCTGTTTGGGGTCCGACTCAATCTTGGCGGAGAGGAAGACAAGAGAGTGTCTCTCCTTAATCTCCGTGCTCAGCACGGTAGCATTGTGGATAGCACAATTGCTTCACAGCTCCAGGATCCCAGATTCGATTCCCGGCTTGGGTCACTGTCTGTGCGGAGTCTGTACGTCCTCCCCGTGTGTGCGTGGGTTTCCTCCGGGTGCTCCGGTTTCCTCCCACAGTCCAAAGATGTGCAGGTTAGGTGGTTTGGCCATGATAAATTGCCCTTAGTGTCCAAAATTGCCCTTAGTGTTGGGTGGGGTTACTGGGTTATGGGGATAGGGTGGAAGTGTGGGTTTGGGTAGGGTGCTCTTTCCAAGAGCCGGTGCAGTTTAGATGGGCCGAATGGCCTCCCTCTGCACTGTAAATTCTACGAATAATCCTTTTAAACTCCTTTCTAGATAGCCTTGTCACTAACTTTCCATCCAGTCACTCCTTGTCGACACACTTTAAAAATTACATTTTTTTTAACCCAATTCATTTTTTTTCCAATTAAGGGGCAATTTAGCGTGGCCAATCTACCTAACCTGCACATCTTTTCGGTTGTGGGGGCGAAACCCACGCAAACACGGGAGAGTGTGCAAACTCCACACGGACAGTGACTCAGAGCCGGGATCGAACCTGGGACCTCGGCGCCGTGAGGCCGCAGTGCTAACCCACTGCGCCACCGTGCTGCCCTCTTGTCTACACACTTGAGGTTGCGGAATACCCCTCAAGGCTGATTACTGGAGATAATTGGATAACCTTTTACTCAAACATTTTGTCCGCACCGTCAACAGTTCAAACACATCCTCAGAACTAATCGGCTACCCAGTCCTTTAGACCATAAGACATAGGAGTGGAAGTAAGGCCATTTGGCCCATCGAGTCCACTCCACCATTCAATCATGGCTGATTTCAACTCCATTTACCCGCTCTCTCTCCATAGCCCTTAATTCCTCGAGAAATCAAGAATTTATCAACTTCTGTCTTAAAGACCCACAACGTCCCGGCCTCCACTGCCCACTGTGGCAATGAATTCCACAGACCCACCACTCTCTGGCTGAAGAAATTTCTCATCTCTGTTCTAAAGTAACTCCCTTTTATTCTAAGGCTGTGCCCCTGGGTCCTAGTCTCCCCTGCTAATGGAAACAACTTCCCTACGTCCACCCTACCCAAGCCATTCATTATCTTGTAAGTTTCTATTAGATCTCCCCTCAACCTCCTAAACTCCAATGAATATAATCCCAGGATCCTCAGACGTTCATCGTATGTTAGGCCTACCATTCCTGGGATCATCCGTGTGAATCTCCGCTGGACACGCTCCAGCGCCAGTATGTCCTTGCTGAGGTGTGGGGTCCAAAATTGCTCACAGTATTCTAAATGGGGCCTAACTAGTGCTTTATAAAGCTTCAGAAGTACATCCCTGCTTTTATATTCCAAGCATCTTGAGATAAATGACAACATTGCATTTGCTTTCTTAATTACGGACTCAACCTGCAAGTTTACCTTTAGAGAATCCTGGACTAGGACTCCCAAGTCCCTTTGCACTTCAGCGTTATGAATTTTGTCACCGTTTAGAAAATAGTCCATGCCTCTACTCTTTTTTCCAAACTGCAAGACCTCGCACTTGCCCACGTTGAATTTCATCAGCCATTTCTTGGACCACTCTCCTAAACTGTCTAAATCTTTCTGCAGCCTCCCCACCTCCTCAATACCACCTGCCCCTCCACCTATCTTTGTATCATCCACAAACTTAGCCAGTTTATGCTCTCTTTACCCACTTAATCCTGGCCTTCACGTGGGGCTACTACCCTCTTAATTCAGGTTCAGGCTGGGTGATTGAGGTGTTTAATTCAGAACCGCACCAAGGTTTTAGACTAAACTAAGGTTTTAGACGTGCCCCACCTGGGGTGCCAATATGTTGCTCCCTCAGCTGGCATCAATGGTTCAGGTGTTCCCCAAGTGCCATTTCCCATTCTGGCCGCGACTCAAACAAAAACAGACAAATTCAATATCATAATAATAATCTTTATTGTCACAAGTAGGCTGACATTAACACTGCAATGAAGTTACTGCCACATTCCAGCATCTGCATGGTACACTGAGGGAGAATTCAGAATACTCACTGCAAGTTTGATTTACTTTTATATCAATAACTTTTTTAAACTCAGACTTTAGCTGTGTGTTTATTTGAACAGTTACATAATTTCAAGACTCACAACTTGAACAAAAACATTCTACCCAGATAGAGAGAACTCGGCCAGGCTTGCTCTGGGGGAGAGTTTACCTTTGAGCTTCCAAACGCAGGTCTGATCTTGCAAAGGTTGATTCTGGGGTTATCACTGTTGAATCTCGGAAGTCCCTGCTATTTTATCATGTTTAGCTTGTAGTTTATAGGCATCATTCATCCTTGAGCGAGCCTTGTTCTCGCTGTTCCAAAACAAAATGCTATCAGTAAAGTTCCCGGTTGTAATCTGTCCTTCCGCCTCTTCCCACAAAAATTGTTCTGCTTAAGCTAGTGTCCACCCACACACAAATATGTTGGTCTCTTTTACCATCATGCCTCACAGCACAATGTCAGCCATCTTTCGTACTCAGCAGTAGGAAAATCACTATTTACTATCCAGGATGAAATAAATGTCCTTCATGATCTTTTGTGGATGATTTCGGTGGAAATTTGCTCTCCTAGATTCAAAGAGCATCAACCCACTGGAAGCAAAGTCGGGAGACCGGTCAGTCCAGCAGAAAGAAACCCTCCGACCCCTCCACTTCACCAAATGTCAGAATGAACACGGTACAGTCCTGGATCTGATTAACAGCAGCATTAACAGCAGAATCTAACCCCTGTCATCACTTCTGAATTCACTGGTGCCTCAACAGGATGCATAGTAGAGGGAATCCTTTTCTACAAATAAATCAAATGAATGACCTCTCTCGACTGTGCACTCGCTGGTGTGTCTTCAAGGTGGATGAATCACAGAATCCATTCCCACATTCGGAGCAGGTGAATGGTCTTTCCCCGTTGTGAAGCTGTTGGTGTCTGAGCAGGCTGGATAAATGAGTGAACCCCTTCCCACACACTGAGCAGATGAACGGCCTCTCTCCAGTGTGAACTCGTTGGTGTCTCACCAGGGTAGATGAATCTCTGAATCCCTTCCCACACTCAGAGCAGGTAAATGGTCTCTCCCCGGTGTGGATTCGTTGGTGCATCTTCAGTTTGGACAACTGAATAAATCCTTTCTCACACTCAGTGCAGGTGAATGGCCTCTCCCCAGTGTGAACTCGCTGGTGTTCCAGCAGGTTGGATGACCTTCTAAACCTCTTTGCACAGTGAGAGCAGCTGAACGGTCTCTCCTCAGTGTGAATGCGTTGGTGGAACATCAGTTCTCGAGAGCTTTTGAACCCACTCCCACAGTCAGAGCATGTAAAGGGTCTCTCATTGGTGTGAGTGACTTGGTGTGTTCGCAGGTTAGAAGAACGAGTGAATCGTTTCCCACACACAATGCAGGTGAAAGGCCTCTCCCCTGTGTGAACTCGCTGGTGTGTCAGAAAACTGAATGATTCACTGAATCCCTTCCCACACTTCGGGCAGGTGAACGGTCTCTCCCCAGTGTGAACTCGCTGATGTATCAGAAGGCTGGATGAATGTTTGAATCCCTTCCCACAGTCAGAGCACGTGAATGGTTTGTCCCCAGTGTGAGCTCGTTGATGTCTCAGTAAGTGGGATGAATGAGAGAATCCCTTCCCACACACAGAGCAGATGAATGGCCTCTCCCCGGTGTGACTGCGTTGGTGAATTTCCAGCTTTGATGGGGATATGAATCCCTTCCCACATTCCCCACATTTCCATTGTTTCTCCATGGTGCAAGTGCCCTTGTGTCTCTCAACATTCAATGATTTGTTGAAGCCTTGTCCACACACACACACACACACGCGCACGCACAGTTGGGTCTTTCCCAGCACAAATTCTTTATGTTTTCTTCAAGCTGTATAACTGATTGAAGCTCTTTCCACATTCAGTGCACTGGGCCACTATCACTCGGATGTGTGTGTGTCTCGGTGCTTTTCCAGTCACATTGATTCAGAAATCCTTCTGCAGCAGGCAGAATAGACAAACATTTATCCAACAATTAAAGGCTAATGGATAGAGCGACTCTAGTAGATCTGCAGCTGATGTTTGGTGTGAGATTTCTGTCTGCAAATCTTCCTTCTGATATCCTGTAAAAGGAGTTTTAAAAAGTCATCAATGTCAATCCAGGATAGAAATTCAGAACAGACAATTCTTGTTTTTGTGATTTCCTATGATTTGCTGAAAAGCTGAAATTCTCCATTCCACATACTCTCCCTCCATTCTCACTGCCGTAGCAAACCCTCCTAATTCTGCTGACAATGCTGATTCAGGCAGATTGACAGATCCATGCTCACTGCTTCCTGTCCTGGACAGAGACCTGAAAATCTTCATGCAGACTGCCAGCCTAACAGAAATATATGTATAAATGTAATACTGGACTTATATATGTTTAATGTTCTGGATCATTTCAGTCGGTTAGGAAACAGGGGGTTGTGATTGATCAGGATCTTGAAGTTGCTGCCTCTGAGTGTAGTCAAGCAGAGATGGTCAATAATTTCTAAATTAAATTAGACAGGCACTGCAGGTTTACAGAATGGGGCCCACTCAAGACAGACAGAATCGGCATGGACTCGAGTTCACAGAATCGCTAGAGTGCAGAAGGAGGCCATTTGGCCCATAGAGTCTGCACTAACCCTCGGAAAGAGCCCAGAACTTAAGCCGCCCGCCCTCCCCACCCTATCCCTGGGTTAACCCAGTAACCCCGTCTAACCTTTTGGACACTAAGTGGCAATTTAGCATGTCTAATGGACCCCATCTCTGCTGCAATGACTCTATGAGCTTAGCATGGGCTGGTTGAGCACACTGGGCTAAATTGCTGGCTTTTAAAGCAGACCAAGGCAGGCCAGCAGCACGGTTCAATTCCCGTACCAGCCTCCCCGAACAGGCGCCGGAATGTGGTGACTACGGGCTTTTCACAGTAACTTCATTTGAAGCCTACTTGTGACAATAAGCGATTTTCATTTCATTTTCATGACTGTAAATATATAACATTACTGCAGTACTATATTCCATGATTAGAAAAAATAATGAATGTACTTTATTACAGAACCATAAATAACACATCAAATCTCTACCATATAACAACAGTGAACATATCTCTGTCCAATATCAATTTACTGTCCCCTTAAATGTTAGCCATCTCCTGGGGAAACCAGTCCTTTAATTGTGAACATTGGGAAAGAAACCATCCTTTTAGCCAGACAAATAAATGTGTCAAGCTGAGGGAGCAAAGGATGTCAATGTCTTTAAGAGAGAGAGAGACCTGGGCCAAGCTTTGCAGAGTCTGCACCCTCCCTGGATTCACTTCCTTTCCCTTCAGTTGCTGCAAGTGACCAATTGAAGGTCAGAATGAGAAAAGAAATGGAAAGGGGGAGAAAAGAAAGTGTTTTACTCACAGATGTTCACCACAGGAGGAAGTTCCAGTCTGCGTGAAGTTCAATCTTCATTCACACAAATACCGCGCTCTGATTGGCAGGACGACTCGGGTCCTTCCGGTCCTCCAACTGTTCCCACACCGGAGCAGGAAGTTCAGGGGTCGGGCTCTGACGCGTACATGTGCAGCTTCTCCTCTCCCTTGGACATGCGCAGACCCGATCCGGTGGGGGGTGAGATCACCCGACTGCCTGGAAACCTTGTCTGGAGGAGCTGAAGGGGAACAATGGGTGGGGGCGGGGCGGGGCGGGGTTCCCGTGCCTGCGCACTGGAACCCGGAGACGTCACGGTGGAGCAGAGCAATTCCGATGCGTGCACCTAAGGTTGTTCATCAATGGGAAGAGTTGCGAACCGGAAGGACTTTTGTCCTCCAGTCAATCAGAAATTAAGGTGGAGCTTCATAGAGACTGAAACTTCCTGTTGTCTCCAACATCTGTGAGTAAAACACATTCTTTTCTCCCCTTTCCATTTATTTTCTCATTCTGACCTGCAATTGGTCACTTGTAGTTTTGCCATTAGCTGCAGTTCCTGAAGTTAGGTTCCTGACTATTTATTTACTCTCTGCCCTGCTACTTGCTTTTGAAACTGCATTGAGTTCCCCTGAGGCCTCCCCCCCAACCCCCTCCAGTTTAAAGTGATTGTGACCACCCCATAATGTATCCTTTCTGCGTGGACACTGGTCCCAGATCGGTTCAGGTGGAAACCGTCCCACTGGTACAGTTCCTTCCTGTCCCAATACTGATGCCAACATCCCATGAAATGAAACCACTCTTTCCCGCACCACACCTTTAGCCATCTGTTTACTTCCCTGATTTCTCATCCCAATGCCAATTTGCAGGTGCCTCAGGCAATAATCCGGACATTATAATCCTTGAGGACCTGTTCTTTAATTTTGTTCCTAGTTCCCAAACATATACCCCAAACAAGTCCTTTTCTTCGTCTTGCCGATGTTGTTTGTCCGAAAGCAGACCGCAATAACTGGATCTTTGCCCTCCCTCTCCATCATCCTTTCAGACAGGTTAGAGATGACCCTCACTCTGGCACTGGGCAGGCAACATACCATGAGGGACTCTCGGTCCTGCTTACAAAGGATGCTGTCAGTCCTCCTAATTATAGAATCTCCTACAACTATCACTTGTCTTTTTTCTCCCCCGCTTGAATGGCTTCCTGTACCACGTGTAGTGGTCAGCTAGCTCGACAGTCCCTTTTCCTCATCCACGCAGGGAATAAGTATTTTGTACCTGTTGGACAAGGTCAAGAGCTGAGACTCCTTCATGTCTGAATTTAGGATCCCTCTATTTGCCTCACTCGTAGTCACACCCTGCTGTCCCTGTCAGCTAGCCCATCCTTCCTACAGTCACTGCTCCGATACTCCGCCCCTCCAAGTCTGCTCCCTAGAAATTCATCCGTGAATCCCCGAGGTAAGATTTTAAACTCACAGCTCCAATACTCCGCCCTTCCAAGTCCGTTCCCTGGAGGCTAGGCCGCAAATTCCTGAGGCAAGGTTTTTATGCCTCACTGCTCCAGTACTCTGCTTCTCCAGGTCTGCTCCCGAGAGACTAACCCGTAAAACCCCAGGGTAAGGTTTTTATCCTTACAGCAGCGATACTCCGTCTCTCTGGGTTTGCCCCCTGGAGACTCGGCCTGGAATCCCCGAGGTAAGGTTTTTAAACTCACAGCTGTGATACTCCGTCCTCCGAGTTCTCTCCCTAGAGACTAGGTATTGGAGGCTAGATCTTGGGAAATGAGAGAGGAAGGTATGTTCCATAGAAACTGGAATTGTGTGTTCAGGATTTCTATCTTGTATTGAGTGATGACTTTTGTAAACTTCTTTTACAGGATATTAGAAGAGGAGGATTTACAGACAGAATCTGAAATGTCACATTTCAATCTGACAGCCACTCGCTTCCTTGGGATCTGAATATAATTGGCCTTTGAATCCGGATGTTTGACCGATCTGTCGGCTTCAAAAGATTGTAAACATCAGTGTGACTGGAAAAGCACCAAGACACACACACCCGAGTGAGAGTGTTCCAGAGCACTGACTGTGGAAAGAGCTTAAACCAGTCACACAGCCTGAAAAAACATCACACCATTCACAGCAGGGAGAGACCGTACACGTATTCTGTGTGTGGACGAGGCTTCAACTGAATTGTCCAACCTGGAGAGACACCAGAAGACCCAAAACATGGAGAAACGGTGGAAATGTGGGGATTGTGGCAAGGGATTCCGAGTCCCATCTCAGCTGGAAATTCATCGACGCATTCACACTGGAGAGAGGCCGTTCACCTGCTCTCAGTGTGAGAAGGGATTCATTGAGTTATCCGACCTGAAGAAACACCAGCGAGTTCACACTGGGGAGAGGCCGTTCACCTGCTCTCAGTGTGGGAAGGGATTCACTCAGTTATCCCATCTGAAGAGACACCAGGGAGTTCACACTGGGGAGAGGCCGTTCATCTGTCCTCAGTGTGAGAAAGGATTCACTCAGTTATCCCACCTGAAGTCGCACCAGCGAGTTCACACTGGGGAGAAGCCATTCACCTGCTCTCAGTGTGGAAAGAGTTTCACTCAGTTATCCAGCCTGAAGTCACACCAGCGAATTCACACTGGGGAGAAACCATTCACCTGCTCTCAGTGTGGGGAGGGATTCAGTCATTCAGTCACCCTGCGGACACACCAACGAGTTCACACTGGAGAGAGGCCATTCACCTGCTCTCAGTGTGGGAAGGGATTCACTGAGTTATCCAACCTGCGGCGACACCAACGAGTTCACACGGGGGAGAAGCCATTCACCTGCTCCCAATGTGGGAAGAGATTCAGTCGGTTATCCCGCCTGGGGTTACACGGGAGACTTCACACTGGGGAGAGGCCATTCACCTGCTCCCAGTGTGGGAAGGGGTTCACTGAGTTATCCAGCCTAAAGTCACACCAGAGAGTTCACACTGGGGAGAGGCCGTTTCCCTGCCCTCAATGTGGGAAAGGATTCACTCGGTTATCCAACCTGAAGTCACACCGGAGACTTCACACTGGGGAGAGACCGTTCACCTGCTCTCAGTGTGGGAAAGGATTTATTTACTCATCCAACCTGTGCAGACACCAGCGACTTCACACTAAGTAGAAGCCGTTCACCTGCTCTGAATGTCGGAAGGGAATCCGTGATTCATCGCACCTGCTGAGACAATAACATGTTCACAATTGATTACAGGGGTTGGATTCTGCTGTTATTGTTTCTGCTCTCAATTATATCCAGGACTGCAATTTGTTCATTCTGACAGTTGGACAGTGGCGATGGTGGAACAGTTTCTTTCTGCCGGACTGGCTGGCCTCCCAGTTTTACCTCTAGTGGGCTGATGCTCTTTGAGCCTTGTTGCAATAACCTGGTACTAAATTTCACAAGGATCTCCGAGTGAAAAGGTGTTTGGACGTTGGAAGATATTTAGTTCCCATTTCTGTTTGGAACCCCCCCCCCCAAGCATGCCACATTGCCATGAAGATGGACAATGGGGATTTTATGCTTTTCTTTGTTTAATTTATCTGGGTGTTTCTCACAGAACAAATCTATCTAGATAGGAGGGGAAAGTTGTCTGAAGTGGACTGGAAACTGATAGGAGATAGGGAATAGCTAATATTCAAGGGATTATATATTTACCAAGGGTCAGTTAGCTGAGTTGGCTGGATGGCAGGTATGTGATGCGGACCAGCTCCAACAGCAGGGATTCAACTCCCATATCTGCTGAGGTTATCCATGAAGCCCTTGCCTTCTCAACATTGCCCCCCACTCCCCTCCCCTCCCGAGGTGTGGTGACCCTCAGGTTAAATCACCACCAGTCAACTCTCTCTCTCTCTCTGCCTCAAAGTGGAGAGCAGTGTATGGTCTTCTGAGAGTTTGGTGACCTTCATTTCAAATCTGTACAACAAATATAGATTTCTTTAAGGATTAAAAATCCATCAGGAAACGTGATTCAACCGTGGCTAACAAGAAATGTTAAACGTTCCATTGATCAAAGGTAGAGGCTCACAAAGTGGCCAAAATAGTAGTGAGCCTGAGGATTGGAACTTGTTTTAGAATTCAACAAAGGAGGACCAAGAAACTGATAAAGAGAAAATAGAATATGAGAGCAAACTGGGGAGAAACATAAAAACTGACTGGAGAAACTCCTTTAGGAATCTGAAAAGAAAAAGATTAGCAAAGACCAATGTGGGTCCATTCCAGGCAGAGACAGGAGAGTTTATAATGAGGAATAAGGAAATGGCAGAGAAACTAAACAATGTGTGTCTGTCTTCACGGAGGAAGATACAGAAATTGCCCCCAAAACACCAGAGAACCAAGGGACCAGTGAGCACGAGGAACTGAAAGAGATTAGTATCAGTGAAAAAGCAGTACTGAAGAAATTAAGGTGATTGAAAGTTAATAAATCCCCAAAAGCTGCTGCTCTACATCCCAGAGTGTTGAAAGAGGCGGCTGGAGAGATAGTGGATACATTGGTGATCATCTTTCAAAATTCTATAGATTCTGGAATGGTTCCTGCAGATTGGAAGGTGGTAAATGTAATCCCAATATTTAAGGAGAGAGAGAGAAAGCAGGGAACCACAGACCCATTAGCCTGACATCAGTAGGAGGGAAAATGCTACAATCTATTATAAAGGATATGAGAACATATGAATTAGGAGCAAGAGTAGGCCACTCGGCCCCTCGAGCCTGCTCCACCATTCAATAAGTTCACGGCTGATCTGATTGTAACCTCAACTCCACATTCCCGCCGACCCCCCGATAACCTTTCACCCCTTGCTGACCAAGAATCTATCCAGCTCTGCCTTCAAAATATTCAAAGTCTCTGTTTCCACTGCCCTTTGAGGAAGAGAGTTCCAAAGACTCCCAACACTCTGAGAGGAAAAGGTTCTCCTCTGCCTTAAATGGACAAATTATTACTTTTAAAGTGACTCCAATTTCTAGAGTCTCCCACAAGAGGAAACATCCTTTCCATATCCACCCTGTCAAGGCCCCTCAGGATCTTATACCGTTCAATCAAGTCACCTAAACTCCATCGGACACAAGCCCAGCCTGTCCAATCATTCCTCATAAGACCAGCCTCCAATTCCAGGTATGAGTCCAGTGAACCTTCTCTGAACTGCTTCCAACACATTGACATCATTCCTTAAATGAGAGCAATACTGTACACAGTGCTCCAGATGTGGTCTCATAAGAACATAAGAATAGGAACAGGAATAGGCCATCTGGCACCTCGAGCCTGCTCCGCCATTTAATGAGATCATGGCTGATCTTTGTGGACTCAGCTCCACTCTCCGGCCCGTACACCATATTCCCGAATCCCTTTTCTTTAGAAAGGTATCTATCTTTTTCTTAAAAACGTCTAAAGAAGGACCCTCAACTGCTTCACTGGGCAAGGAATTCCAGAGATTCACAACCCTTTGGGTGAAGAAGTTCTTCCTTCACTCCGTCCTAAATCTACTTCCCCTTATTTTGAGGCTATGCCCCCTAGTTCTGCTTTCCCCGACCAGTGGAAACAACCTGCCCGCATCTATCCTATCTATTCCCTTCATAATTTTATATGTTTCAATAAGATCCCCCCGCATCCTTCTAAACTCCAATGAGTACAGTCCCAGTCTACTCAACCTCTCGTCATAATCTAATCCCCTCAACTCTGGGATCAACCTAGTGAATCTCCTCTGCACTCCCTCCAGTGCCAATATGTCCTTTCTCAGGTAAGGAGACCAAAACTGAACACAATACTCCAGATGCGGCCTCACCAAAACCCTATACAATTGCAGCATAACCGCCCTAGTCTTGAACTCCATCCCTCTAGCAATGAAAGACAAAACTCGATTAGCTTTCTTAATCACCTGTTGCACCTGCACACCAACCTTTTGCGACTCGTGCACCAGCACACCCAGGTCCCTCTGCACAGCAGCATGTTTTAACATCTTACCGTTTAAATAATAATCCATTGTCCATAATCCATCTCACCAATGTCCTGTATAACTGAAGCATAACCTCCCTTCTTTTGTATTCAATTCCCCTCACAATAAACAATAACATTCTATTAGCTTTCCTAATTACTTGCTGTACCTGTATACTCGCCTTTTGTGATTCATGCTCTTGGTCACCCAGATCCCTCTGAATCTCAGAGCTCTGCAATCTCTCACCATTTAGATAATAAGCTTTTTTAATTCTTACTGCCACAATGGACAATTTCACTTTTCCCACATTATTCTCCATTTGACAGATCTTTTCCCACTCACTTAACCTACCTATATCACTTTGTAATCTTATATCCTCTTCACAATTGACTTTCCTACCACCTTTGCATCATTGGAACATAGGAGCAGGAGTTGGCCATTCAGCCCATCGAGCCTGCTCCCCCATTCAATATGATCATGGCTGACCATCCACTTCAGTGCCCTTTTTCCTCACACTGTCCCCATATCCCTTTGTGTTATTGGTATTTAGAAATCTGTCAGTCTCTGCTTTAAACACTCTCAATGACTGAGCTCCCACAGCCCTTTGGGGTAGAGAATTCCAAAGATTCACAACCGTCTGAGTAAAGAGATGTCTCCTCCGAGACCGGTCCTAAGTGGCTTCTCCCTTATTTTGAAATTGTGTCCCCTGGTTCCAGACTCTCCAAACCAGGGGAAACCTCTCACCTGCATCTCTCTTGTCTATTCCTTTAAGTATTTTATAAGTTTCAATTAGATCCCCTCCCATTCTTCAAAATTCTTGAGAAAAGGGCCCAGTTTCCCCAATCTCTCTTCATAGGACAATCCTGCCATCCCCGGAACAAGTCTGGTGAACCTTCATTGCCCTCCCTCTGTGGCAGTAATATCTTTCCTAAGGTAAGGGGAGTAAAACTGCACACAGTACTCCAGCTGTGGTCTAACCAAGGTTCTATACTATTGAAGCAAGTCTTCACTACTCCTGTACTCAAATCCTCAAGGCCAACATCCCATTGGCCTTCCTAATACCTTGCTGCACCTGTATATTAGCCTTCAGGGACTTATTGACTGGACGCCCGGGTCCATTCACACCCAGGTCCCTTTACCACTATTCCCACCCATGTTAACAGCACATGAAGCTCAGGTTGCACAGAGGGAGACCATTCGGCCAATTGTGCTAATGCCAGATCTGTGAAAGAGCCAACCAAGTAATCCCATTGTCCAGAAATTTTCTTTTCGTTTCAAGGATCTGTCCAACTCCCTTTGGGAAGAAAGGGTTGAATCTGTTCCTTGCCCCCTTTTCAGGTAACGCTCTCCTGATCACAACAATTTGCCTGTGTTTTAAAAACAAATTATTCAGGATATTGTGTGTTTAGATTGTCATTCAGAATTTCGGAGAGAATCAAAAATTACTCACAATTAAAGCTCAATAATTTTGATGAGGGGATCAACTGTAATATATTCCAAGTTTGAAGAAAGTTTTTTAAAAATCCTTTGCTATAACATCATAGAACCTCCAAAAGATTTTGATTTTAGATTTAGATTTATTGTTACGTGTACCGAGGTACAGTGAAAAGTATTTTTCTGCATACAGTCCAGGTACATCAGTCCACACATGAAAAGCATAGGACATTCGATAAATACACAATGGAGATACACAGACATCGGGTGAAGCCTAATGAGTGTAGTGCGAACTGTAGTCATTGTTGTAATGTACAAAACTGTAAGTAGGACTGGGAAATCCATTTAATTTTAAAATGCCATCACTTTTGCACCATATTCATGGATATAAGTAACAAGGTCAAGGAAGCCATTTTGAATTCTAACATCTAGCTTCTTGCGACCATTTCAGATTATGTAACATTTCTTTGTTAATCACTTATTGATTTCAAATTGGAAGCCAGTCCCAAAACTGTTGATTATTCAACAATGAACTTTGATGAAGTTATAATTCCCGAAACAATGTAATAGAAAATATTGTAATGGCTGAATTGTTCTTTATAAATTCAGATTGTGCAAACCCAAATGTTTCTGAACTGTAGAGCTAGCAGAAATCATTATACAAAGAAAGTGTTTTGATAAATGGCGGGCTTTCATATTCTACCCACGTCTGGCTAAAGAATAAGCTTATTATTCAACCTGATTCAAGATGAGTAAAAAACGGTATATCTTGAATTAACCTTATGCATGAATTAGATTATTGTATTAATTAGCTATCAGCCAGTAACATAATACCTAGTGAGGCTGAATCGAATTGCAACTAATTAATCCATCATGAATCAGTAGTTATAGTGAAAGACTGAGTTTCATTTGCTGTAAAAATGTAAAAGCTTAATTGCTGTGTATGTAAAGAATGTGCAATGAAGATAAATGTACTGGCAAGAGAGACCTTCAAGCTCTGATTCGACTCAACACTTGAAACTGCATGAATAAGGGATTGTATAGAATCAGATACAGGGATAGTGTGAAACAGTTCTATTGTATTTCTGTCTGAGATAATGAGAGAAGGTGGAGTCAATAATTGGGGATCCAATTAATGAATCCAGTGACCAAATTGACCAATTGTCATATTACAACAGGCCCAACTCTGACGTGAGGTAATGGTCACTTTGGGGCTAGCAGTAGAGGTTCCGAAGGTCTTTCTTGCTGGCCAAGTACTGAAGACTCCCGAGGCTGAGTTCCAAGGATATTACTGTCTAAGAAGGAGCCAGACTCCCGAGGCTGACTCCTCAAGAATTACTGTCAAAGAAGGAGCCAGAGAGGGTTACGCTTCTACAGACTGATCACCCGCATGAAGTTGTAAAAGTCAATGTCTTAAAGTTATTCAGTAAACCTTTTTCATTTGATAAACATTTTAAAATTTACTATCCAGAGAATTCTGCCTTTGTCTTACTTGTTTAAAGTCTTGTCTGAACCAAAGTGAGTTTATTAAACGGTAAATTGGGGGTGGCTGAAATCAATTAAGTTCCAGATAACAAGATCAGATAACAGAAATCTTCAATATAAAAGATCCTTTCACAACCGCAGGACGTAGCAAAGTGCTTTACAGCCAAGTACAGTGAAGTACATTTGAAGTGTAGTCACTGTTGTAATGTAGGAAACGCAGCAGCCAATTTACACACAGCAAGATCCCACACACAGCAATGTGATAATGAGCAGATGATCTGTTTTTAGTGATGTTGACTGAGGGATAAATATTGACCAGGACACCTGGGATAACTCCCCAGCTCTTCTTCAAAGTAGTGGCTGCGGGAACTTTTACACCCACCAAAGAGGGGTAGACAGGGCCTCAGTTTAACATCTTATTTGAAAGAAGGCTGTTCTGACAGTGCAGCACTCATTGCCGCGAGGAAGTATGTTGGAAATGTTTTTTGTCCGTCGGTCTCTGACACTGGGACTTAAACCAACAACCTCCTGACGCAGGTTAGTGTGCGACCCACTGAGGCAGGCGGCGGAGCTGAGGAATGAATTTAGCTGGGAAACTGCCATGGACGTCGCACTAATAGAGAGACAGGAAGGTGCTGGAGGACTGACTGGGAAATGGACCTCCAACCAATTGTTACATCGGTCACTTCCGATCCCAGACCAGATCCCAACAGAGGCTTGGATACTTGGACCAAAACCCCAATATTTCAACTCATTTGTCAGACTGTGCGGAAAGAATGATTCGCTCCAGGAGTGATCGCATGAAGAAATAGGGCTTGGTTATTTTTAAAATAATACTTCATTTGGTTACAAAATTAAACTTTTTAACTTCACACCCAAAACAACAGCTTACAATTACCCATTTAAACATCACTACTCAATCTCCCATTAAACAACAGGAAAAGAAAGACAAAGCTCTCAAATCTATCTCACTGTGGGAGAATTGTGGACCCAGAATTGAACTCCTCTCTCCAAATCTTTCTCCAAAAACTGCTCTCTAAAGATTTTTAAAATGTCTTTCTGCCTTCCTTGGTTGCACCCAGCAATGACCTCGTCTCCCCAAGCTGGGAAACAAATGATCTCTGACGGCTGCAAAGCACATTAATTCCACGAGCACTTTCCCAGTCAAACCACAGTCCATTAACTCAGACTGAAAAACACATTCCTTTGTCAATTTCATCTTCTGGCTACTAAAGACACCCAGGCCCTGCAAAACAAAATCCTACTTTTTAAAAAACAGGACCACTGCAGTGAACCACACTCTAACGCCGCTTTTAACCCTTAAATTGTCCAATACATTTATAACCCAATTTCCCTAAAATCTTCCAATCATCATAACTCCGCTTGGAAAAAAAATGAACCATGCAACTTATACTCTATAATATCATTTTACATTTTTCAACAGGCAAACATACACGTGAGTACAGTCCATTTTAGTCTTCTCACATGTCACAGTCGCGAGCATAAATTTATCCACTCCTTCGAGCGAGAGATTTTCAAAGACCTGGGCGATGACACAATAAAAGTTCCATCAACAATTCGGTGATATGCAGTTGCCTGACCCTGACAGCAGGATCCATTACTTTCTTTTAATATATTTAGTGTACCCAATTCATTTTTTCCAATTAAGGGGCAATTTAGCGAGGCCAATCCACCTAACCTGCACATCTTTGGGTTGTGGGGGTGAAACCCACGCAAACAAGGGGAGAATGTGCAAACTCCACATGGACAGTGACCCAGAGCCGGGATCGAACCTGGGACCTCGGCGCTGTGAGGCAGCAATGCCACCATGCTGCCCTAGGATTCTTCACTTGAGGGTAAGATGGGTTGTTGATCGTGCTGCAGCATTCCTCATCAGTTCTTCACATTTATCAGCTGCTTTATAGTCTGCTTCGTTTGGTGTCTGTTGAGGATCGCCAAAAATAATTGGTGTCAGCTGGTGCATTCGGACAGTGCGAGACACCAGTCACTGTAAAAAAAGCATTTTGAATATTCTGGCTACATTGGTACAAGCTCTTCAACCTCTGGATCCAGTATTCCACCAGTGAAAATGCTTTCTGTGAAATGGTGAGACTGATCCAGTCCTTCATCTGTCCCTCCTGACCAAATACTAGTATCATCGCCTCTTATGTCTCTATCATGATAGGAATTTGACTGCTCTTGGAGCTCTGCCGATCCTGCATTTTCTTTCATTCACCTCTTGTGTTGTGATTAATACCCTTTCTTGTTGAAGTTGTTGTCACTCCTCTTCTAGCTCGTGCAGACGATTGCTGGTGTGCTGGAGTTCCTGTTCGATTTGATGCTGGATCTCAGTTTTCTTCCGAATCTGCCTATCCAAGCTCATTTTCTCTTCTGTGTAGCCATTACTGGTACCTTCTGCTCGATGAGGCTCCAAAGCCAACTGCTCCCAAGCCTTCAGCTCTTCCTTAACTATGTCAAGGAGTTCTGTTTGGCATTTACGTAAATCAGCAATCTCCGTTTGTACCTGTGCTAACTTTAATGGATTGAGCCTATATGGATGTTATTTCATGAGAATAGCAATTCCTACATCTATATCATGAATAATTAATTTCGTACTTCCCAATTTATTCCCCACATACAGCTCTACGTGACTGTTTTCACTCTTTTAGGTAATTTTGATTTTTCTCCAGAAGGTAACTCAATAATCTATCCCACTTTTTTAATACTTCCTCATGATTCAATTTAATTTCAGGAATGTCAAATTCAGAATCATCTGGATTTATCTTTTTGACCACCCCACACTTCCTCCTTCTTTATCAAAATACCTTTTGAGCATATGAACATGTCACACTCTGAGTTTTCCTTCTGTCTGGCATTCTTACCAAATAATTCACATCACTCAATTTCCTTTCAATTTGATCAGGCCCACTAAATCTTGCTTTGAATGGTTCACATACCAATGATAACAATACTAATACTTTCTCCCCACTAACAAAACTACAAATTTTGGATTTCTTATCCATCACTTTTTTCATCATCCGCGACAATTTTAAATGTTTCCCAGCCAACTCACTGTCATAATATGCACCCATGCACATCATGAGGTAAATGCAGGCAGTGACAGACACCCAGGTGAGCCAATCAATATACAGAACAGAACACAACCTATCACTAGACGGGACACCAGAGGGGGGGCTTCCACCTATGAAACACACGAGGCATCAGCACTCTGCCTCTTTCCACTGGTGATAGCTATAGTGACAGTCAGGGTGCACAAATCATTCAACACCTTCTACATGTGGATCAGAGCTAGCCTGGTCTAGAGAGTGAGGTTTAGTTACTTAGAGTAGTAGAGAGTCAACCCACAGGCAGCTGTGTGTTTTGTTACTGGAGTTCAATAAATCTCATATTGAACCAACGCCTTCGTTTGGTGTATACTTGATCAGGTAATTGCATCGTGTGCAATCCGTGTTACCCCAGGGTGAACAACACGACACTCACCAGCCCTAGTTATTCTCTCCCTAAGGTTTGACATACAGCCCAACAATATAATCTCCGAACGCTGACTGACCAATTTCTCTTTGATCAATTTAAGTGGTCCTCTCACCTCATGACCCAGAATCAATTTGAATGGATTGAATTTAGTTGATTAATTTGGTGCATCCCTAGTTGAAGATAGTACAAATGGAATTCCTTTATCCCAATCCTCTGGATAATCCTGACTGTATGTCCTCAACATCATCTTTAGAATTTGATGCCATCTTTCCAGGTAAAGGAAAAGTTGCATCGTCCCAGATGACCATAGGTTGTTTTCGCTTTTGAGGGGGTGAGCTGATTGGTGGTGATTTAACCTGAGGATCACCACAGCTCAGGCGAGGGGCAAGGTTGAGAAGGTGGGGCCTTCATGAATAATCTCAGCCAGTACGGGAATTCCTGAGCTGCTGGCCCTGCTCTGCAGCACAAACCAGCTGACTAGCCAAGTGTGCTAAACCAGCCATCTATCTAATTCCCTTGTGATTCTGGATGATACACCATTGAGGTAAATTGCTTTCTTCCTCAGCTATCCATAACTTTGTTGAATAACTTTGACATAAAATTGGATCCCTGAACTGATTGAATTTATTTTTGTAGTCCATATCCAGTAAAAGAAATTGTTTACCTTCTCTATATCCCTCTTAGATGTAATGTTTCTCAATGGAATTGCCTCCGGAAATCCATTGGACATATTCATTACAGTCAACAAATACTGATTTCCACTTTTTGTTTTAGGCAGGGGTCCCTCGCAATCAATTAGCACCATAGTAAAACGTTCGTCAAATGCTGAAATGGGATTAAAGGTGCTAGTCTGATTACCACCTGAGGTTTCCCTATTACCTGACATATATGACATGTATGGCAAAATTTAATTACGTCCTTATGCAGTCGAGGTCAATAAAAGTACTTTTGTATGTTTGCTTGAATTTCCCTCACACCTAAATGACCACTTACTAGAACCTCATGTACTACCTGCAAAACCTCCTTTCTATAACTCATTGGTAATACCACTTGATGAACTACTGCCCATTTTACGTCTGCTTGAACATGTAATGGTTTCCACTTTCTCATTAGTACATTATTTCTAATGTAATAATACTCTGGTATTTCCGTATATGCTTTCTGATACAACTGCTTTATCTCTGAATCTTTCTGTTGTAATTTAACCAACGTGGTTGAACTAAAGATGTCAGTTTCATCCACCACCTGATCTTCTTTTTACCAGCTATTTGATCAAACATGGTTTCTGACAACTAACCTCAGCCTCCCTATTGACACTCCTCAAATTTTCATCCTCCTGTCTTAACCTGTGGCTTTGTGATCTGTTTACCACACAATCAGGAAACACTCCCAGATATAGTTCTGGTATCATCTCAGTTGTTTGACTTTCCACTGGCTTTTCAACCATAGTAGGGTGTACTCCCACATGTGATCCAGCTACATCATTACCTGGGATAAACTTCCTACCACCACTTTTCACTGGACTCTCTAACCGTACCTTACATAGTGACACACTACTGCTCTCACCACAAATTCCACATATTACCACCTTTCTGGCAATACTATTTCCAGACTATTTCTCACCATTAAAGATTGACTCGATCCTGTATCCATTAAGATCTGAATCTCCTTACCTACTCCACCTTGCACTCACAAATTAAATCTTAAAAAGTTCTGCTATCTGCTTGTCACCAAACTTTCAACAGGCTCTACACTCTGTTGCACCTTTTCCACTGGGATAATGGTTTCCCCCTACTTTAATGAGCCCCACTGGCTTATCCTATTTTACTAAGTCTGTTTTTCCAGTACTCTTCTTCAGCCACCAACACTGCGACTTCACATGTCCAACTTGTAGCCAACCCCATAACAACCTTAAGGGACTTTACAAAGTCTCTTACTGGAGAAGGATTTGGCTTTTCCTTCAGAGCATGTAATGAACACTGACGTATTAGTGAATGGGATAAGTGGAGATTGTATCCCAGTCCCATACAATTGGAGTGTGATCTAGTGTCAGGTCCAGTAGTTGTTGGGCTGGCTAAGAAATTTCCAGTAGATGGATTAGACTTACTTTTGGGGACTGATTTTGCAGGAGTGAAGGTTGTAGCTTCCCCCGTGATAACAGAGGATCTGAGGGAATTACTGCAGTTATCACATGAAATACCAAAGATACAATCATAGAATTTACAGTGCTGAAGGAGGCCATTCGGCCCATCGAGTCTGCACCGGCCCTTGGAAGGATCATCCTACCTAAGCCCACACCTCCACCCTATCCCCGTAACTCAGTAACCCCACCTACTTTCCGGACACTAAGGGCAATTTAGCATGGCCAATCCACTTAACCTGCACATCTTTGGACTGCGGGAGGAAACCGGAGCACCAGGAGGAAACCCACGCAGACATGGGGAGAAAGTGCAAACTCCACACGGACAGTGACCCAAGCCGGGAATCGAACCTGGGACCCTGGAACTGTGAAGCAACTGTGCTAACCACTGTGCCACTGTGTTGCCCACTTGCGTAGGGCATGTGGGAATTAGGAAAACTCATTGGGCATTAAATGACTCAAAGAAATAAATGTTGAAAGATGTTAATCACAGATCAAATGACAATGGTAGTGTCAGATTCTCAGAATTCTATGACTGTAGGTGACCATAGGAAAGGGGAGTTTGAATTTAATAGTAGTGGCAGCGCTGTAGATTCAGACGAGAGTACTAAATCCGATTTCAGTTCTGATGATGAACATCTGTTACCGAATAGACCTGTCACTAACTGACCTTGGGCAAATGGCAAGTAATTCTCCCAAAGCTAGGACAAAGACAGCAAATTGGAGTAAGAAAGTGAATTGGACTTTCCTGGAAGTGATTTGTTACAGCCCCTTGCAATAAACCCATTGCCATCCCCTTCAGGTGCAGATATTTCATGGAGCATGCCTGCTTTGAAGCAAAGTATACATGATAGCACAGAATCAGTTAGTCAGGATGAGGACAGTAAGGACCATGAAGTGGGCATGAATCTGGTTCACCCACATCCTTTTAAAGATCCACAGTGCCTCTTAAAGGGAGCAAATGGCAAAGGAGATGAAATTATCAGTCATCAATACCTTTAAAAACTAAGAGGAAGATGGATGGAGATCTATGTCGTGATTCTGCAACCACATCTGGTAACAAAAACCAGAAAGTGGGTGGAACCAACAATGTGTTATCCTCTGAAAGTAAAGAAGAACAATTGGAATCTGGAAAACACAAGTTGTTTCAGTCTGTATTGCTAAATGGAGATAAGAGTTTTGATTATGAAAACTCCAACAAGGAGGTAGAAGCTGTAAAACAAAGAATGGCTCTTATTGCTGAAAGTAACCATGTGCAAGAAAAGAGAGCATGTAAAGCTGAAGGGGTTGAAGAGGGTTTATTGATTAAAAATGAACCAACTATTTCCCTCAGCATTGACAATATTGTTTCCAGTTTGACTGTAGGAGTTCCTTGAAATTTGGATAAACATTCATTGGACAATCAGAAAAGACTGACTGTATTACACGAGAGATAGAAAAGGGCAGATATCATAAAGATATTGTAAAGGTATGAACAGAGTTGAAGGGAAACACCGGGGGGCACTTGGTTAACAAATCATGAAGCAGACATCAGAAACTATGAATGAATAAAGCCACATCCTCCTCAGTTAGAAACTGAAATAAAATGCACGTTGTTTTTGTAGCTGAAACAACCAAATGTGCAGTGATCCACAGAACGCTAATTGACAGATTGACGGCCATGTTGGTGGGCGAACCAATGCTTGCCACCCCAGACATTTCCAGACCATTTAAAATGGCCACAGAGGCCAGTAACCTGGGAGTCGGGGCAGTGCTACTACAGGACAATGATGCAGGAATAAAGAGGCTAGGGAGGTGTAGCACACAACAGCCAACCAGGACCCGGGATCTGTCAGCCAATGACATCACGGCTTCACAGTCCCACATGACCCCTAATGCATACTACCACAGGAGGTATTTTTAGAAACAAGTAAGTCTGTATCAAAGAAAGTATTCCAACATTGAAGAGGAAGCCTTGGCCTTGCTACTAGCCCTTCAGCACTTCGTAGTACATGTCCAACATGACAATCAGCAAAGCTTAGTTTACACAGACAAGAATCTACTTGCATTTATATAGACGTTTAAAGACTGGATCGCAAGATTATCCCATTGGAGTTTATTTTATATTTTTTAAAATATGTTTATTCAAAATTTTCAACAATTTTCAACCAAACACTCCAGAAAGAAAGAAAGGAAAATAAAATTGTACATAGGGAATCAAACAAAGATACATTAACCCTATTTAACAAATAAATACAAAATTTGGGGAAACGCTCCCTTTTAACAAAAATATAAACCAACCCCCTCCCCCCGGGTAGCTGCTGTTTCGACCTCGACCTAACGTTCCACAAGAAAGTCTAGGAACGGTTGCCACCACCTGGAGAACCCCTGCACAGACCCTCGCAGGGCAAACTTTATCCTCTCCAACTTAATGAACCCTGCCATGTCATTGATCCAAGCTTCCAGGCTCGGGGGCTTTGCATCACTCCACATTAGCAGGATCCTCCGCCGGGCTACCAGGGACGCAAAGGCCAGAACTCCGGCCTCTTTCAGCTCCTGCACTCCCGGCTCGTCCGATACCCCAAATAGTTCTAGCCCCCAGCTCGGCTTTTGAAATTTGTTATTACAACAGTTCAGTGTTACAACTGTACACACTCCCAAAAACAACAATGTGATTGCAGATGCATCATCATGGGTTTATAGGCTGACTAGATACCAGTGTAGAGACTGGGAAGGGAACTTGTATAATGGGGATGGATTGGATGGATATGTGTTTGTGATTTATGTCTTGCATACCTCCTAATGAAACGTCCATACACTGAGGTTTCATTTTTTTTTTTGAGGGGGTGGTTGGGTGGGTAGAGGTATGTATGGGTCCTTCCTGTTTATTTCCCATTTATTCCCTTATGTCCTCTTTGTTTTATTTTTGCCGTCCCATTTTTGATCCATGGATGATTAATGGACATCTGTCTTTAAGGCAAACAGCCTGTACATTTCATTCAAATAGAAGAATCCAAAATGCTGTGCTGGTTTGAACAGGAGTTTCAGACTGGCGCGCATCAGTGAGAGGGCTGGGTTGGGACTTGGTTTGATTGAATTGGCCCGAAAAGCTGTGCTCAGCCCAGGGACAGGTGGTGATTGGACATTATTCCGCTGGAATGCTTTCCTGAGTCCCAAGACTTCAGTTTGGTTTCAGTTTTGATTCTGGCAGCATGCTGAAAGGATCTAGCTAACTCTTTCCAAAAAGATCCAGCTAACTCTCCCCAGAAGGCCACTATGAGGATTGCTTCTTTCTCCAGAAGGCCTGGTGAGTGCTGTATTTCTGAGACTGCAGAGGCCGAAAGACAACCCACAGACTGAAATAAAAGTTTGTTGTGAAATAAGGTGCCTGTCCAGAAAAGTTTTGAGTGCTGCCTTTTTAAAGTAGAGAGTACCTGAATGAATGAATCTACAAAGAAGATCATTACAGGCTGCAAACCAAAGACTTTAATCTGCAGGTTTGCTGTGAAGAAAGGTGTGCTGAAGCCATAATCCGGGACAAAGACTCTTTCTTCCCTCAACTTTCGATTTTATTTTTACCCCTTTCCACCCCTCTGTGTTTGTCTGTACACCGTTTTTGAGGGAGCGGAGCTTCGCAAAAACTGCGCCGACCCCCCAATTCCGGCGTAAACAGGGATTCTCCGGCCGATCACTGAATGCCATTTTGACGTCGCCGATCAGAGAACCCAGCCCCAAATACCTGTTTATAGCCTCCGTCATATCTTTGTTTTCCATGATCAATTCCCCAGACTCACTCTCCAGAGGACCAACCTGGATTTAGTCATTTTTATATTCTTCAAATACTTCCAGAAACTTTTACTATATACTTTTATAATCCTAGAATGTTTACCCTCATACTCTAATTTCTGCCGCTTTGATTTGATTGATTTATTGTCACAGTGAAGTACAGTGAGAAGTATTTTTCTGCGGCCAAGGAAACGTACACAGTAGACAAAAAATAATAATTACAGTGAATGCGAAAAAGTACACAGTACATCGACAATTAAATAATTAGTTACAGTATGGAACAAGGGCAAAATAATAAAGCAAATACGACATAAGCAAGGGCAGCATAGAGCATCATGAAAGTGTCTGACAGGGAACAGATCAGTCCGAGGGGGAGTCGTTGAGGAGACTAGTAGCTGTGGGGAAGAAGCTGTTCCTATGTCTGGATGTGCGAGTCTTCAGACTTTTGTATCTTCTGTCTGATGGAAGGATCTGGAAGAGGGAAAAGCCTGGGTGCGAGGGGTCTCTGACAATGCTGTCTGCCTTCCTGAGGCAGCAGGAGGTGGAGACAGAATTAGTGGGAGGATGGCAAGCTTTTGTGATGCGTTGGGTTGAGTTCACCACACTCTGCAGTTTCTTGTGATCGTGGGCCGAGCAGTTGCCATACCAGGCTGTGATGCAGCCGGATAGGATGCTCTCTACTATGGCACATCTGTAGATGTTTGTGAGAGTCGATGCGGACATGCCAAATTTCTTTAGCTTCCATAGGAAGTAGAGACGTTGTTGTGCTTTCTTGACAGTTGCATCAACGTGAGTGGACCAGGACAGATTGTTGGTGATGGTGATCCCCTGTAACCGAAAGCTATCGACCATCTCCACTTCGGAGCCATTGATTTAAACAGGGGCATGTGTCACACTATGTTTCCTGAAGTCAATGATCAGTTCCTTGATTTTGCTGACATTGAGAGAGGTTGCTTTCAATACACCATGCAACCAAGTGAACTATCTCCCTTTCGTAGTCTGACTCGTAGTTGTTTGAGATACGACCCACCACAATCGTAATATCTGCAAATTTAAAGATAGAATTGGAGTCAAATCTTGCCACACAGCCTTGTGTATAGGGAGTACAGTAGGCGACTCAGCACACATCCTTGCGGGGCCCCGGTGTCGAGGACTATTGTGGAGGAGGTGCTGTTGCCTATCCTGACAGATTACGGTCTGTTGGTGAGGAAGTCAAGGATCCAGCTGCACAGGGAGGGGTCAAGTCCAAGATTGCAGAGTTTGGTTATTAGTCTTGTCGGGATAATGGTGTTGAAGGCGGGCTGTAGTCTATGAATAGCAGTCTGACGTAGGTGTCCCTGTTGTCAAGGTGTTCGAGTGTTGATTGTAGAGCCAGAGAGATAGCATCTGCTGTGGACCAGTTGCGGTGATAGGCAAACTGCAGTGGATCGAGACCGTCTGGGAGGCTGGCGTTGATCCTTCTTATGACTAGCCACTCAAAGTATTTCATGATAACAGTCGTCAGGGCCACCGGTCAGTAGTCATTGAGGCATGCTACCTTGTTCTTCTTTGGCACTAGTATTATGGTAGTCTTCCTAAAGGAGGTGGGAATCTCGGAGCGCAGAAGTGAAGTGTTGAAGATGTCTGCAAATACACTCGCCAGCTGATCTGTGCAAGATCTGAGTGCTCTCCCAGGAGAGCTTTCTTTACTATCACTTTCTTTAATATCTTTTTGGTCATCCTTTGCTGGCTCTTAAAATCTATCCAACCTTTGAAAAAACCTTTCCTGATTTGGACAGTGTTTGTTCCAATCGAAAATAATCCTTGAATTCCTTATTTAACCAAGGATGATGCATTCTTCGCAAAGAACCTTTCTTTCTCACTGAGATAAATCTTTGGTGAAAGTTATTCAAAGTCATCCACTTCCAGACTGATGTCCCAACTTTTAACCTAGTTTCCCAAGTTCACTTTGGCCAGCTCTCCCTTCATACCCTTCAGAGTTCTCTTTATTTACGTTTAAAACACTGGTCTTAGACCAGCACTTTTGAAAAATAAACTTAGAGTACCCAATTCTTTTTTTTCCAATTAAGGGGCAATTTAGCGTGGCCAATCCACCTAGAATAGAATTATAGAATCCCAACAGTGCAGAAGGAGGCCATTCAGCCCATCAAGTCTGCACTGGCCCTTGGAAAGAACATCCTACTTAAGCCCACACCTCCACCCTATGCCCGTAACACAACCTAGCCTTTTTGACACTAAGAGGCAATTTAGCACGGGCCAATACACCTAACCTACACATCTTTGGGTTGTGGGGGTGAGACCCACGCAGACACGGGGAGAATGTGCAAACTCCACACGGACAGTGACCCGGGGCCAGGATCGAACCCAGGTCCTTGGCACTGTGAGGTCGCAGTGCGAACCACTGCGCCAAATTGCCGCCCCCTTGCAGATCATTTATATAAATTGCAAACGGTTGAGGTCCGAGGACTGAACTCTATGGCATCCCACTAAGCAACACGGTAGTACAGTGGGTAACACTGTTGCTTCACAGCTCCAGGGTCACAGGTTCGATTCCCGCTTGGGTCACTGTCTGTGCGGAGTCTGCACATCCTCCCCGTGTCTGCTTGGGTTTCCTCTGGGTTCTCCGGTTTCCTCCCACAAGTCCCGAAAGACGTACTGTTGGGTAATTTGGACATTCTGACTTCTTCCTCCATGTACCTGAATAGGCGCCGGAATGTGGCGACTAGGGGCTTATCACAGTAAATTCATTGCAGTGTTAATGTAAGCCTACTTGTGACAATAAAGATCATTATTAAAAAAATAAAGATTATTATTACTGGTTACAGTTCGACACGTAGAGAAGGACCCATTTAACCCGACCCTCTGCTTCTGTTGCTCAGCCAATCCTCAATCCAATCTAGTATTCTATCCCCAACCCCACTGCGATCTCACCTTCTGGATCAGTCTTTTGTGCGGCACCTTGTCGAACGCTTTCTGGAAGTCTAGACAAACCAAATCCACAAGTTGCCCATTATCCGTCTTGCTGATTATGTCCTCAATGAACTCAAACATGACCTATCCGGCATGAAACCATGCTGACAAGGGTGGATTGAGCTTTGTCTTTCCAAATGTTCAGTCATCTCATCCTTAATCATTGATTCCAGCAACTTCCCGACACAAGCTAACCGGTCTATTGTTTCCTACATTTTGCCTCTCTCTTTTTCAATAAAATTTAGAGTACCAATTCTTTTTTTCCAATTAAGGGCAATTTAGCCTGCCATTTTCACCTACCCTGCACATCTTTTTGGGTTGTGGGGTTGAGACCCACACAGACACAGGGAGGATGTGCAAAATCCACACGGGCAGTGACCCGGGACCGGGCTCGAGCCCAGATCCTCGGAGCCGTGAGACAGCACTGCTAACCACTGCACTACCGTGCTGCCCTTCTCACTCCCTTTTTGAATAGGGGAGTTATATTAGCATGTTTTCAATCCACTGGAATCCAGGTAATTTTGAAATATCATAGTACGAAGTCTTATAACACCAGGTTAAAGTCCAACAGGTTTGTTTCGATGTCACTAGCTTTCGGAGCGCTGCTCCTTCCTCAGGTGAATGAAGAGGTATGTTCCAGAAACATATGTATAGACAAATTCAAAGACCCCATCAGTCTCGCGGCAGACACGGAGGAATTCATCAGGCGAATGAGGCTCTGGGAATTCTTCCACAGATCCCAAGAGGCCAACAGCGAACCCAAGCAGACTATCAATGAACCGGAACAGCAGACCGAGAGATCTGCGGTGCGGCAACCGAAGAGGAAAGAGTCGAATTGGACCACTCCGGAAGGCCGCTGCCTATTCACACCTCTTTAACCTGGGGTTACCCCATCTCTGGATCTTTAAAGATTTAATCACCTGCTAATGGCCGCATTCCAAGCATTGTCTGGCATCTTTGACCTGGTGTTGTAAGACTTCGTACTGTGCTCACCCCAGTCCAACACCGGCATCTCCACATCATTGAAATATCAGAACCAATGCATCCACTGTCTCTGCTGCCACCTCCCTTAATAACCCAGGGTGCAGGCCATCAGGTCCTGGAGACTTGTCTGCCTTTAGTCCCATTAATTTATTCAATAACTAGTGATGGTTATAGCACTAAGTTCCTCTGCATTAACTGTAGTTCTTGGAAATATTGGTTCAGTGCCTCCGCCGTCTCTGTGTTCCCCATTATTACCTCACCAGTATCATCCACTAAAGGGCCAATATTTACTTTACCTATTCTCCTCCTCTTTAGATACTTATGGATCCTTTGGTATCAGTGTTTATGTTTTCTGCTAGTTTCCTTTCGTAGTCCGTCTTCACTCTTTTGAATTTATTTTTAGTTGATGTTTGCTGACCGCTAAGGTTTTCCCAATCCTCCAGTTTACCACTAGCTTTTGCAGTATGGTATGCCTAGGTTTTGCCTGTATGTTCTCCTTGACTTCCTTGTTTAGCCTTGGAACATTTTTCTCCCTTTTACAATTCCTCTGAGGAATATACTTTAATTGAGAGGTGTCTATTATCACTCTGAACATCCAGCATTGTTCCTCAACTGTCCTACCCTCAATTATCTGTGCCAGTCTACTTGGGCCAACTCTTTCCTCAGGCCTGTACAATTACCTCTCCCAACACTAAAACTCTGGTATGGTACTCTGGCCTCCCTCGCTCAATCTGAATTTGAAATTCTAGCATGCTGTGATCACTCCTTCCAAGAGGATCCTGAATGACAAGACTATTTATCAACCCTTCTTCGTTACAGAAAATGAAATCTAAAATAGTCTGCTCCCTGGTTCACTCCCTAACATATTGCTCTAAGAAACAATCCCTCATGCACTCTATGAAATCTCCCTCGAGGCTACCCTTGCCAATTTGCTGAATCCAGTCAATATGCCTCCTAAAGTCACCCATGATTACTGTTGTGCCCTTCTCATAAGCCCTCATTATTTACTGGTTTATACAATGCCGCACTTCGGCAGTATTGCTGTAAAATACTCCTACCACGGAGCTTTTTCCCTTGCTTTTTATTTCCACCGTTATCGTTGGAGGGCATTTTGTGATACTGGACTATGATATAAATTATAGGTGGCTCTGTAACTACATTTGTGCTCCTATATTAATTTTGAATAGTTCTGATGAAACAAGAGGTACTCATTGGCTTAGATGCCTGTTTAAAAGAGGCAATTTGTAGAAATAAATAGTGTATACACAATGCTGTTAACATCAGAAAAGACACAAAATGGCTGTTAGCTATTTTGTGATATTAATTACACAAAATGGCTGAACAAGCCACATTCCCTGTAAACTGTCTCATGAAACCAACCATGGGTATGTATTCTTGTCTGTGTAGAGGTATTACGGTACCTGGTAATGCTGGAACACCATTGGTAGATATTGTATGTTTCCTTTTGGTCAAGCTGTAAGGTAGCTCCGCCCTGCAAGGTGGGGTATAAGAGCTTGTGCCGCCCCAGCAGCCTTCATTCTGTACCTGAGCTGTGGGGGAAACATCTAGCTTATTAAAGCCTTCAGTTGGACTACAACCTCGCTTTCGTGGGCATTGATCGTGCATCAATTTAATAAGCTAGTTTTAAAAGGATGGAGCTCTGAATCAAGCCGGAGTGTCTGCAACTCAGCCCCCACGCGGTGAACTCAACGGCAACCTTCAAGCACTGGCTGGCCTGCTTTAAAGGGTATCTCGGAACGGCCGAAAACACACCCACGGGAGAACAGAAATTGCAAGTCCTGCACTCGAGGGTGAGCCCGGAAATTTACACCCTCATCGAGGATGCGGAAGACTTCAATGCAGCAATGGAGCTGCTAAAATGACAATATATTTGCCCGGTAAACCAGGTCTACGCCCGACATCTGCTAGCAACGAGGCGACAAACCCCTGGGGAATCGCTGGAAGAATTCTACCGTGCGCTCCTGGTGTTGGGGAGAAACTGCAGCTCCCCGCAGGTTTCGGCGAGCGACCACACAGAACTCTTGATCCGGGACGCTTTCGTGGCAGGTATGCTGTCCTCCCAAATCCGCCAGCGATTGCCGGAAAAAGACACCCTAGGCCTCAAGGTGGCACGGACCCTTGCAGGCTCCGTGGATGTGGCCTCCAGAAACGCCCGCGCTTACATTCCCGACCGCGTGGCACCCCCTGGGCAGCGTGCAACCCCTCCACAGCCGACCCCGAGACATTCCCCATCCCCCCACAAGCTTGTGCTGCAAGGTGGCCTGGCAGCCCCGGGGGGCACTGCTGCTACTTTTGCGGGCAGGCCAAGCACCCCCGGCAGCGCTGCCCGGCCCGCGCATCCATCGCAAGGGATGCGGTAAAAAGGGCCACTTCGTGGTGGTATGCCAGGCCCGTGCGGTCGCCGCGGTCTCTGGCGGCGAATGCGGACCGCCACCACAAACCTCTCCACGGTCCACGTGCGGCCAGCGGGCGCCACCATCTTCCTCCTCCAGGGCCATGTGCGGCCCCCGTGCACCGCCATCTTGTCCCGCGGACGCCACGTTCGATGGATGGGCGCCGCCATTTTGTGCACCCCAGCCATGTGCGACCAATGGGAGCCGCCATCTTGGATGGACTCCCAGGACCCCAGCTCGGCTGACCGCACACCACCCGAAGAGAACACTCAACTGCTGCGATTAGCCTCGGTGACCCTGGACCAGTCCCGGCCTCGAACACTCTCAACTGCTACAACAGCAGTGCTAATCAACGGGCACGTCCTGCTTAATCGTCTCTGGGAGCACGGAGAGTTTCATACACCCCGACACGGTAAGGCGCTGTTCTGTCCTCGTCCACCCCGTTAATCAAAAAATCTACCTGGCCTCCGGTTCCCACTCAGTAGAGATAAAGGGGTTTTGTGTAGCAAACCTCACAGTCCAGGGAAGAGAGTTTAAAAATTACCGGCTCTACATCCTTCCCCACCTCTGCGTGGCCACACTCCTAGGTTTAGACTTCCAGTGTAATCTCCAAAGTCTAACTTTCAAATTCGGCGGTCCTATACCCCCCCTCACTGTCTGCGGCCTCGCGACCCTCAAGATCGGTCCGCCTTCCCTGTTTGCGAACCTCACCCCGGATTGCAAACCCGTCGCCACCAGGAACAGATGGTACAGTGTCCAAGATCGGATCTTTATTAGGTCAGAGGTCCAAAGGCTACTGAGGGAAGGGGTCATTGAAGCCAGTAACAGCCCCTGGAGAGCTCAAGTAGTGGTGGTAAAGACCGGGGAGAAGCATAGGATGGTCATCGACTACAGTCAAACCATCAACAGGTTTACGCAGCTGGACGTGTACCCTCTCCCCCGCATATACGACCTGGTAAACAGGATCGCGCATTACAAGGTCTTCTCCACGGTGGATCTTAAGTCCGCCTACCACCAGCTCCCCATCCGCACCAGTGACCGCAAATACACTGCCTTCGAGGCAGATGGGCGGCTCTATCACTTCTTAAGGGTTCCCTTCGGTGCACCAACAGGGTCTCGGTCTTCCAGCACGAGATGGACCAAATGGTTGACCGGTACGGTTTACGGGCAACATTCCCATACCTCGATAATGTCACCATCTGTGGCCACGACCAGCAGGACCACGACACCAACCTCCGAAAATTTCTCCAGACCGCAAAAATCCTTAACCTTACATATAACAAGGATAAATGCGCGTTTAGCACCGACCGCCTAGCCATCCTCGGCTACGTAGTGCGAAATGGAGTAGTAGGCCCCGGCCCTGAACGCATGCACCTCCTTATGGAGTTCCCCCTCCCTCACTGCTCCAAGGCCCTGAAATGCTGCCTAGGGTTTTTCTCTTACTATGCCCAGTGGGTCCCCAACTATGCTGACAAGGCCGTCCCCTGATCCAATCCAGTTTTTCCCCTGTCGATAGAGGCCCGCCAGGCCTACAGCCGCATCAAAGCAGACATTGCAAAGGCCACGATGCATGCCATCGACGAGTCCCTCCCCTTTCAGGTCGAGGGTGACGTGTCTGACGTAGCTCTGGCGGCCACCCTCAACCAAGCGGGCAGACCCGTGGCCTTCTTCTCACGTACCCTCCATGCTTCCGAAATCCGCCACTCCTCAGTCGAAAAGGAGGCCCAGGCCATAGTAGAAGCTGTGCGATATTGGAGGCATTACCTGGCCAGCAGGAGATTCACTCTCCTCACTGAACCAACGGTCGGTTGCTTTCATGTTCAATAATGCACAGCGGGGCAAGATAAAAAATGATAAGATCTTGCGGTGGAGGATCAAACTCTCCACCTACAACTACGAGATCTTGTATCGTCCCGGGAAGTTAAACGAGCCTCCTGATGCCCTGTCCCACGGCACATGTGCCAACGCACAAGTGGTCCGCCTCCGAGCCCTCCATGAGGACTTCTGCCACCCGGGGGGATCACTCGCTTTTTCCATTTTATCAAGACCTGCAACCTGCCCTACTCCATCGAGGAGGTCAGGACAGCCACCAGGGACTGCCAAATCTGCGCGGACTGCAAACCGCACTTCTACCGGCCAGCGAAAGCGCACCTAATAAAGGCTTCCCGTCCCTTTGAACGCCTCAGCATGGACTTCAAAGGCCCCCTCCCCTCCACCGACCGCAACACGTACTTCCTGAACATGATTGACGAGTACTCCCGGTTCCCATTCGCCATCCCCTGCCCCGACATGACCGCAACCACCGTCATCAAGGCCCTCCATAGCATCTTTGCACTGTTCGGGTTCCCCGCTTACATACACAGTGATAGGGGGTCCTCCTTTATGAGCGACGAACTGCGTCAATTCCTGCTCAGCAAGGGCATCGCCTCGAGCAGGACGACCAGTTACAACCCCCAGGGTAACGGACAGGTAGAGAGGGAGAACGGAACGGTCTGGAAGACCGTCCTACTGGCCCTACGGTCCAGGAATCTCCCAATCTCCCGCTGGCAGTAAGTCCTCCCGGATGCCCTCCACTCCATCCGGTCACTGCTTTGTACCACAACCAACCAAACATCTCACGAACGTCTCCTTGTCTTCCCCAGGAAGTCCTCCTCTGGGACCTCGCTCCCGACCTGGCTGGCAGCATCCGGACCCATCCTGCTGTGAAAACACGTGCGGGCGCACAAGTCGGACCCGTTGGTCGAAAGGGTCCATCTTCTCCACGCTAACCCCCAGTACACCTACGTGGCGTACCCCGACGGCCGACAAGATACGGTCTCCCAATGAGACCTGGCGCCCGCCGGATCCCCAGGTGCACCCCAGCCACCAGTCCCACCCTCCCTCCCACCCGTGCACCTTACAGGAGGATCGGTCCTTCCGCCGGCCCCGTCTAGGCCCTCCCACCCACCGATGCACCCCGCAGACACTCCCTTCCCAGGTCAACCGTTTTCCCCACCAGCGCTGTCTAGGGGTGTTGAAGCTGCCACAGAGATCGAGGCCACGCTCCCGGAGTCACAGACGCCCGAGCCTCCACTGGCGTCACCACCAAAGCTTCGACGATCACAGAGGACGACCAGGGCCCCCGATCGACTGATTGCTTCATTTTAAAGTGTATAGTTTTTTAAAAAAATATATATTTTATTCAAGATTTTTTGGCCAAACATAACAGTACATGGTTTTTCTTTTAAACAACAATAAAGCAATATAAATAACAGTGGCCAGTTTTAAACAAGTAGATAAATAATATATAAACAGAAACAAAACAAAACTAAATGGCAACCTTGTCAAAAATAGTTACTCTCCAAAAATACAATCCAACAGTCCAATATACATTACCTATAGCAAATATCTATACATATACAATGACATCCCTAAGAGCCCGCCCGGGGGCTTGGCTTCCTTCCACATTAACAATATCCTGCGCCGGGCTACTAGGGACGCAAAGGCCAAAACATCAGCCTCTCTCGCCTCCTGCACTCCCGGCTCTTCTGCAACCCCGAATATAGCCAACCCCCAGCTTGGCTCGACCCGGACCCCCACCACCTTCAAAAGCACCTTCGCCACCCCCACCCAGAGCCCCTGTAATGCCGGACATGACCAGAACATGTGGGTGTGATTCGCTGGGCTTCTCGAGCATCTCCCACACCTATCCTCTACCCCAAAAAATTTACTGAGCTGTGCTCTAGTCATATGCGCCCTGTGTAGAACCTTGAATTGTATCAGGCTTAGCCTGGCACACGAGGACGACGAGTTTACCCTACGTAGGGCATCAGCCCACAGCCCCTCCTCAATCTCCTTCCCCAGCTCTTCTTCCCATTTCCCTTTCAACTCATCTACCATGATCTCCCCCTCGTCCCTCATTTCCCTGTATATGTCCGACACCCTACCATCCCCCACCCATGTCTCTGAGATCACTCTATCCTGCACCTCCTGCGTCGGAAGCTGCGGGAATTCCCTCACCTGTTGCCTCGCAAATGCCCTCAGTTGCATGTATCGAAATTCATTCCCTTGGGGCAACCCATATTTTTCCGTCAGCGCTCCCAGGCTCGCAAACGTCCCATCTACAAATAGATCTCTTAATTGTACTACCCCAGCTCTTTGCCATGCTCCAAATCCCCCATCCATTCTCCCCGGAACAAACCTATGGTTATTTCTTATCGGGGATCGCACCGAGGCTCCCGTCCTTCCCCCATGTCATCTCCACTGCCCCCAAATTTTTTATGTTGCCACCACCACCGGGCTTGTAGTGTATTTCTTCAGTGAAAATGGCAACGGTGCCGTCACCATTGCTTGTAAACTGGTCCCCTTGCAGGACGCCCTCTCCAATCTCTTCCACGCCGCTCCCTCCCCTTCTCCCATCCACTTACACACCATTGAGATATTGGTGGCCCAGTAATAATCATTTAGGCTCGGTAGTGCCAACCCCCCCCCCTATCCCTACTACGCTGCAAGAACCCCCTCCTCACTCTCGGGGTCTTCCCGGCCCACACAAAACTCATAATGCTTTTCTAAATTCTCTTAAAAAAAGCCTTCGTGGCCATCACCAGGAGGCACTGAAACACAAAGAGGAATCTCGGGAGAACCACCATTTTAACCGCCTGCACCCTACCCGCCAGTGACAGGGACACCATGTCCCACCTCTTGAAGTCCTCCTCCATCTGTTCCACCAATTGTGTTAAATTAAGCCGGTGCAAGGTTCCCCAATTCTTGGCTATCTGAATCCCCAAGTATCGGAAGTCTCTTGTTACCTTCCTCAGCGGTAAATCCTCTATTTCCCTGCTCTGCTCCCCCGGATGCACCACAAACAACTCACTTTTCCCCATGTTCAATTTATACCCCGAAAAATCCCCAAACTCCCCAAGTATCCGCATTATCTCTGGCATCCCCTCCACCGGGTCCGCCACATACAACAACAAATCATCCGCATACAGAGATACCCGGTGTTCTTCTCCTCCCCTAAACACTCCCCTCCACTTCCTGGAACCCCTCAGTGCCATGGCCAGGGGCTCAATCGCCAGTGCAAACAATAACGGAGACAGGGGACATCCCTGCCTCGTCCCTCTGTAAAGCCGGAAATAATCAGACCCCCGTCCATTCGTAACCACACTCGCCATCGGTGCCCTATACAGCAGCTGTACCCATCCGATATATCCATCTCCGAAGCCAAATCTCCTCAGCACCTCCCACAGATAATCCCACTCCACTCTGTCAAATGCTTTCTCGGCATCCATCACCACCACTATCTCCGCTTCCCCCTCTGGCGGGGGCATCATCATTACCCCTAGCAACCTCCGTATGTTCGTGTTCAGCTGTCTCCCCTTCACAAACCCAGTCTGGTCCTCATGTACCACCCCCGGGATACAGTCCTCTATCCTCGTCGCCATTACCTTGGCCAGAATCTTAGCATCCACATTTAAAAGAGAAATAGGCCTATAGGACCCGCATTGCAGCGGGTCTTTTTCCTTCTTTAGGAGGAGCGATATCTTTGCCTCTGACATAGTCGGGGGCAACTGCCCCCTTTCCCTAGCCTCATTAAAGGTTCTCGTCAGAAGCGGGGCCAGCAAGTCCATATACTTCCTATAAAATTCCACCGGGAATCCGTCTGGTCCCGGGGCCTTCCCCGCCTGCATGCTCCCAATCCCTTTCACTACCTCCTCCATCTCAATCTGTGCTCCCAGTCCCGCCCTCTCCTGCTCCTCCACTTTAGGGAATTCCAGCTGATCCAGAAAGCACATCATTCTCTCCTTCCCTTCCGGGGGCTGAGCTTTATATAATCTTTCGTAGAATACCTTGAACACACCATTTACTCTCTCCGCTCCCCGCTCCATCTCTCCCTCCTCGTCTCTCACCCCCCCATCTCCCTCGCTGCTCCCCTCTTCCTCAGTTGGTGGGCCAACAACCGGCTCGCCTTCTCCCCATATTCATACTGTACACCTTGTGCCTTCCTCCATTGTGCCTCTGCATTACCCGTAGTCAACAAGTCAAATTCTACATGTAGCCTTTGCCTTTCCCTGTACAGTCCCTCCTCCGGTGCCTCCGCATGTTGTCTGTCCACCCTCAAAAGTTCTTTCAGCAACCGCTCCCTTTCCCTACCCTCCTGCTTTCCTTTATGTGCCCTAATAGATATCAGCTCCCCTCTAACCACTGCCTTCAATGCCTCCCAGACCACTCCCACCTGAACCTCCCTATTGTCGTTAAGCTCCAAGTACCTTTCAATACACCCCCTCACCCTTAAACATATCCCCTCATCTGCCAATAGTCCCATGTCCATTCTCCAGGGCGGGTGCTGTTCTTTTTCCTCCCCTATCTCCAGGTCCACCCAATGTGGAGCGTGGTCCGAGATAGCTATTGCCGTGTACTCCGTCCCTGTCACCTTCGGCATCAGCGCCCTTCCCAGCACAAAAAAGCCTATCCGTGTATACTTTATGGACATAGGAGAAAAACGAGAACTCCTTACTCCTAGGCCTGCTAAATCTCCAGGGGTCTACTCCTCCCATCTGCTCCATGAAGTCCTTGAGCACCCTAGCCGCTGCCGGCCTCCTCCCGGTCCTGGACCTCGATCTGTCCAGCCCTGGGTCCAGCACCGTATTAAAGTCTCCCCCCATTACCAACTTTCCCGCCTCTAGGTCCGGGATACGTCCCAACATTCGCCTCATAAAATTGGCATCATCCCAGTTCGGGGCATATACGTTCACTAGAACCACCGCCTCCCCTTGCAATCTGCCACTCACCATCACGTATCTACCCCCGCTATCCGCCACTATGGTCTTTGCCTCAAACAGTACCCGTTTCCCCACTAATATAGCCACCCCTCTGTTCTTTGCGTCTAACCCCGAATGAAACACCCGCCCCACCCATCCTTTGCGTAGTCTGACCTGGTCTATCAGTTTCAAATGCGTCTCAAACCACATCTGCCTTTAATTTCTTTAGGTGTGCGAGTACCCGTGCCCTTTTAATCGACCCGTTCAGCCCTCTCACATTCCATGTGATCAGCCGGGTTGGGGGGCTCTTTACCCCCCGCCCCCCCTTGTCGACTAGCCATCCCCTTTTTTAATCCAGCTCCTCACCCGGTTCCCACGTAGCCGTATCTCCCCCTGATGGCGCCCTCCCGCCTCGACCACCCCACCCCATACCAGCTCCCCCTACTCCCCAGCAGCAGCAACCCAATTAATCCCCCCCCTCCCCCCCCCCCCGCTAGATCCTTTTCTAGCGTAATTGCACCCCCATGTTGCTCCCAGAAGTCAGCAAACTCTGGCTGACCTCGGCTTCCCCCCGTGACCTCGGCTCACACTGTGCGAGGCCCCCTCCTTCCTGCTTCCCTGTTCCCGCTGTGATTACCATAGCGCGGGAACAAAGCCCGTGTTTCCCACTTGGCCCCGCCCCTAATAACCGGCACCCACAATTCCTCATCCTTCCCCCCCCCCCCTCCCCAACGACATGGGAAGAGAGAAAAGTTACAGGGTCGCAAGATTAACAACTTGAGAAATCATCCCTTCCCCCTTTTTCCCCCCTTCACCCCACGTAATCACACCACCACTTTGTCCCAAACGTTCTTTTTCTGGCCCGCCTATTCCAGCTTCTCCTCCACAATAAATGTCCACGCCTCTTCTGCCGTCTCAAAGTAGTGGTGCTTCCCTTGGTGTGTGACCCACAGTCTTGCCAGTTGCAGCATTCGAAATTTGACCTTCCTTTTGTGAAGCACCGCCTTGGCCCGATTGAAACTCGCCCTCCTTCTCGCCACCTCCGCACTCCAATCTTGATATATGCGGATCACCGCGTTCTCCCACCTACTGTTCCGAGTTCACTTCGCCCATCTGAGGACCATCTCTCTGTCATTATATCGGAGAAATCTCACCACTATGGCTTGAGGTATTTCTCCAGCCCTCGGTCTTCGCGTCATAACTCGATAAGCTCCCTCCACCTCCAATGGGCCCGTCGGGGCCTCCGATCCCATTAACGAGTGAAGCATCGTGCTCACATATGCCCCGATGTCCGCCCCCTCCGCACCTTCGGGAAGACCAAGAATCCTTAAATTCTTCCTCCTCGCATTATTCTCCAACACCTCCAGCCTTTCCACACACCTTTTGTGTTGTGCCTCGTGCATCTCTGTCTTCACCACCAGGCCCTGTATTTCGTCTTCATTATCCGCGGCCTTTGCCTTCACGACCCGAAGCTCCTGCTCCTGGGTCTTTTGTTTCTCCTTTAGCCCTTCAATCGCCTGTAATATCGGGGCCAGCAGCTCCTTCTTCATCTCCTTTTTCAGTTCTTCCACACAGCGCCGCAGGAACTCTTGTTGGTCAGGGCCCCATACTAGACGGCCACCTTCCGACGCCATCTTGCTTTGTGCTTGCTTTCCTTGCCGCTGCTCTAGAGGATCCTCTGCAATCTGGCCACCTTCCTCTCCTTTTTCCATCTGTGTCCAGGGGGAATTCCCTTCTGGTTTACCGCACAGTGTTTTTAGCCGTTAAATTGCCGTTGGGGCTCCTATTAAGAGCCCAAAAGTCCGTTCCACCGGGAGCTGCCGAAACGTGCGACTTAGCTGGTCATCGCCGCACCCGGAAGTCCCCTTAAAGTGTATAGTTAATTATGAATCATGAATTGTAAATAGTAAATAGAATTGTAAATAGTTACAAAACGCTGTACTGAGGTATTACGGTACCTCCATAAATATAATTTCTACCACGTTACCATGTTGTCATATCAAGCCACTGACAAAACATTATTTCATTACCCGTCAGTCTGGCCTCAATAAAAGTCGAGATGGATTTGCAGGTACAGCATTAGTTATTTTATTTGACTTGCAAGCCTGATTCATTTCACAGAGGCACAGGACACAGGACTAGTCTCCTAGACCCTTGGAAAATGAATGAAGAAGGAGACAAAGGAATTTCTGCAAATACATTCAAATGGCATCAAGTTTCACATACACGATTCCCATAGGTCATCCTATACCCCTCCTGACCTGGCCATACATCCTGATTGGCTCACTTCTCATCTTTTCCTCTGGCCCCCTATTACCCAGCATCCTTTTCTCCTCCTTTGCTGGACACACCTCCTCCTTGCTTTGCCATGTGGTCTGAAATCCTTTGTCTGTGAACACACCAGGATGAGACTGGCCTATCTCTACATTACAGTAACTAATATCTCTAAAGCAACTATTTTATATCACATTCGTCACCACCACCCCCGCCGGACTCTTTTTTAACAGGGGGTGAATGTGGTAGTCTGTGTAGAGGTATTACGGTACCTGGTAATGCTGGAACACCATTGGTAGATATTGTATGTTTCCTATTGGTCAAGCTGTATGGTAGCTCCGCCCTGCAAGGTGGGGTATAAGAGCCCGTGCCGCCCCAACCGCCTTCTTTCTGTACCTGAGCTGCTGGGGGAAACATCTAGCTTATTAAAACCTTCAGTTGGACTACAACCTCGCTTTAGTGGTCATTGATCGTGCATCGAGGGAGTATCCCAGCAGCCGCTGATAACAACTTTACAGAACAAGACATGCATTGTATCATTGATAAAGCTCAAGGTCTACAGCTGTAGACAGGACACAACATTACGTTAGTTTTGAATGACGTCTGTATGAAGTTAGGGGCGGGTAAGACAGCACTCACTTTAACCATATATGTGATAACTGGGAAGCGAGGAAAATTGATTGACTGCATGTTATAAGTGTGACACGGATATAGTTGATTGATTGTCTGTGTGATAATACCAGGTATTGCGGTACCTGAGAGGTGGATGACCATTGGCTAGACCGAGGAGTCTACCATTGGCTAACGTATATAGCTCCGCCCTGAGAGGCGGGGTATAAGAACCAATGCCGTCCCAGCAGCTTTCACTTCCTGTATCGAAGCTGCTGGGTACAGTTCTAGCTGATTAAAGCCTATTAGTTATGACTCACCTTGTCTCTTGCGCATCAATTTAATCAGCTATTACTTCAGTGAAGGATGGATCTCCGTATCAAACCGGAGTGCCTTCAGCTCAGCCCCCACGCGGACAACTCCATTGCTATCTTCAAGCATTGACTGGCGTGTTTTAAGAGCTTCATCGACACGGCCGCCGACAGCCCCACGGAAAGGCAGAAAATGCACCTTCTAAGCTCACGGGTCAGCCCTGCGATCTGCCCTCTGATCTAGGAGGCGGAGAATTATGCTGCAGCGATCGAGCTGCTAGAAGGACATTATATCCGACCTGTGAACCAGGTCTATGCTCGTCACCTGCTGGCAACTAGAAGGCAAAGCCCTGAAGAACTTCTATCGGGCACTGCTAGTGCTGGGCCGGAACTGTGGATGCCTGCCAGTTTCGGGGAACGAGCACACAGAATTTTTGATTAGGGATGCTTTCATGGCAGGTATGACTTCTCCCGACATCCGCCGAAGGCTCCTAGAAATGGACACACTGGGACTTACTGAGGCACGGACCCTGGCGGGGTCTATGGACGTTGCGTATAACAACGTGCTGGCTTTTGCCCCCGGACGCGCGGCGCCCCCTGGGCTGCGTGGCACCCCGTAACGGCAGCCCCCCAGACCTATCCCCTAACCCCGCAAACCTGCGCGACGTGACGGCTCACTATCGCCGCCGGCCAACGCTGCTTTTACTGCGGGCAGGCAAATCATTCCGGCCCGCGCTGTCCGGCCCGCACCGCCACCTGCAAAGGGTGCGGCAAGAAGGGCCACTATGCCGGGGTCTGCCAGGCCCGCGCTGTGGCCGCAGTCTCCAGCGACTATCGGCAGCCTTTCGTTCAGGTCCCGGCCGTCCAAAGTCCACCGCCGCCCTCCTATCCCCAGGCCGCGTGTGACCCACGGGCGTGGCCATTTTGCCCCCCGGCCACCACGCTGGACGGGTGGGCGCCGCCATTTTGTCCCTCACCGCCGCCATCTTCGGCTTCCCCGGACTCCATGTGCGACCCATGGCTGATACCATCTTGGATGGGGCCTCAGGCCCCCAGCACAGCCGACTACACACTGCCCGACCAGGACTCTCCTTTACTGCAGCTGGCCTCGGTGACTCTGGACCAGAGTCGGCCCCGGACGCTAGCGAAAGCTACTACAACGATCGCCATCAACGGCCACGCGACGTCGTGCTTGATCGACTCTGGGAGCACGGAAAGCTTTGTTCACCCCGGCACGGTAAGGCGCTGCTCTCTTGTCACCCATCCCGTAAACCAAAGGATCTCCCGGGCCTCCGGGTCAGACGCAGCGGAGATAAAGGGGTTCTGCCTAGCGAACCTCACTGTCCAAGGCAGGAAATTCCGCAATTTCCGCCTGTACGTTCTGCCGCACCTTTGCGCAGCCACCCTCCTTGGGCTGGATTTCCAGTGCCATCTACAAAGCCTGACCTTTAAATTCGGCGGTCCTATACCCCCCCCCCCCTTACTGTCTGCGGCCTCGCGACCCTTAAGCTCGACCCACCCTCCCTGTTTGCGAACCTCACCCCGGATTGCAAACCCGTCGCCACCAGGAGCAGACGGTACAGTGCCCAGGGCCGGACCTTTATCAGGTCGGAGGTCCAAAGGCTGCTGAGGGAAGGGGTCATCGAAGCGAGCAATAGCCCCTGGAGGGCTCAATTGGCGGTGGTAAAGACCGGAGAGAAACATAGGATGGTCACCGACTACAGCCAGACCATCAACAAGTTTACGCAGTTGGACGCGTACCCTCTCCCCCGTATAGCCGACCTGGCAAACAGGATTGCACAATACAAGGTTTTCTCCACGGTGGATCTCAAGTCTGCCTATCACCAGTTACCACTCCGTAATGGTGACCGCCAGTATACTGCCTTCGAAGCAGACGGGCGGCTCTATCACTTTTTAAGGGTTCCCTTCGCTGTCACGAATGGGGTCTCGGTCTTCCAGCGTGAGATGGATCGAATGGTTGACCGGTACGGCTTACGCGCAACGTTCCCGTATCTCGATAATGTCACCATCTGCGGCCATGACCAGCAGGACCACGACACCAACCTCCGAAAATTTCTCCAGACCGCACCCTCCATGCTTCCGAAATCCGCCACTCCTCGGTCGAAAGGAGGCCCAGGCCATAGTGGAAGCTGTGCGACACTGGAGGCATTACCTGGCTGGCAGGAGGTTCACTCTCCTCACGGACCAACGGTCGGTTGCTTTCATTTTCGATAATGCACAGCGGGGCAAGATTAAGAACGACAAGATCTTGCGGTGGAGGATAGAACTCTCCACCTACAATTACGAGATCTTGTACCGTCCCGAGAAGCTGAACGAGCCTCCTGATGCCGTGTCCCGCGGCACTTGTGCCACTGCACAAGTGGACCGCCTCCGAGCCCTCCACGAGGACCTCTGCCACCCGGGGGTCACTCGTTTCTTTCACTTCATCAAGACCCGCAACCTGCCCTACTCCATCGAGGAGGTCAAGACAGCCACCAGGGACTGCCAAATCTGCGCGGAGTGCAAACCGCACTTCTACCGGCCAGAGAGGGCGCACCTTATAAAGGCTTCCCGTCCCTTTGAACGCCTCAGCATGGATTTCAAGGGCCCCCTCCTCTCCACTGACCGCAACACGTATTTCCTTAACGTGATTGACGAGTACTCCCGGTTCCCATTCGCCATTCCCTGCCCAGACATGACCACAACCACCGTCATCAAGGCCCTCCAGGGGATCTTTACGCTGTTCGATTTCCCCGCATACATCCACAGTGTTAGGGGGTCCTCCTTTATGAGCGACGAACTGCGTCAATTTCTGCTCAGCAAGGGCATCGCCTCCAGCAGGACGACCAGTTACAACCCCTCGGGAAACGGGCAGATTGAGAGGGAGAACGGAACGGTCTGGAAGACCGTCCTGCTGGTCCTACGGTCCAGGAACCTCCCGCTGGCAGGAAGTCCTCCCGGTCGCCCTCCACTCCATCCGGTCACTGCTCTGCACTAGCACAAATCAGACACCTCATGAACGTTTCCTTGTTTTCCCCAGGATGTCCTCCTCCGGGACCTCGCTCCCAACCTGGCTAGCGACACCCGGACCCATCCTGCTTCGGAGACATGTGCACAAGTCGGACCCGTTGGTTGAGAGGGTCCACCTGCTGCATGCCAACCCCCAGTACGCCTATGTAGTGTTCCCTGATGGCCGCCAAGACACCATCTCCCTTCGGGACCTGGCGCCCGCCGGAGCCCCATGCGCACCCACACCACCGCCCCCACCCCCACTCTCCCCGCAGCACCTGACCGCCGGAGGGTCAGTACTGCCGCCGCCCCTACCCAGGCCCGGACAAGCACCGACGCCCCCTGCAGGCGCCACTCCCCCCTGCCCACTTTTCGCCCCAACAGCGCCGCCTAGGGGTGACGAAGCTGCCTGGGAGGATGACACCACGTTCCTGGAGTCGCAACCGCCGGGGCCCCCATCAGGATCACCGCCAAAGCTCAGACGCTCCAGAAGGACAACCAGGCCACCCGACCGACTGATTGCTGCACCATGAACACTTTTCTATTACCCTCAACATCACGGTACCTCAATACCTGGTCCTACCATGCGAAAGGCAACATTTACGCTGGCCATCACCCCGCCGGGTTCTTTTTTAACAGGGGGTGAATGTGGTAATACCAGGTATTGCGGTACCTGAGAGGTGAATGACCATTGGCTAGACCCAGGAGTCTACCATTGGCTAACGTACATAACTGCGCCCTGAGAGGCGGGGTATAAGAACCGATGCCATCCCAGCAGCCTTCACTTCCTGTATCGCAGCTGCTGGGAACAGTTCTAGCAGATTAAAGCCTATTAGTTATGACTCACCTTGTCTCGAGAGTGATTGCGCATCAGTATGTAAATGAGAGTGCAACTAATTCCACCCCTTGAATCTGCATATTAACCCGTGTGAGACTTAGCTCAAGTGAGAGAAGGTGCTGTCAAAGGCTGCGGAGTCTCAGACCTTGTCTCCCAGAATTCTGACATAATAAACTGCTTTTTTACTTATACTCAGGCCTTCGTGTGAATATTTTTACCTTTAACAGCCAATACCATGTCGTAATACAGCCTTTTAAAAACAATTTAGAGTACCTAATTTTTTTTCTCCCAATTAAGACCCCAACACATGGACCCGGCCATCGCCTCATCCGCAACCGCGATCCCAGAGACGTCATCCACTTACCTGCCTTCACCCCATCACCGACCTGTGAAGACAAACCGCAGCCCGACAGTGACCCGGAACGCTCGACCGCGCAGACCCACCTACCGACGCAGGAACCGCAAGCAAGGCAACAAATCCTCCATCCACACACCGACCAGAGTGAATAACCTCATTGGACACAACTATTCCCTTAACGCTGCATACTCGCACCGTCTCCCTGGCTCGAAAAGAAGCAGTCACTCCAGGAAGCGTGGAAAACGTGCAGGCCTGCAGGTGAGAGTGAAACAACGCGGCCCCAAAGCCCCTCTGCCCAGCTTACTCCGAGCTAATGTCCAATCTCTCGAAAACAAGCTGGACGAACTTAAAGCCAGACTCACTTTTCAAAGAGAACTAAGGGACTGCTGTGTGCTCTGTTTCACAGAGACATGGCTCACTCCTGCTTCACCGGACTGTGCCCTACAACCAGAGGGCTTCTCAATCTACCGAATGGACCGTACGGCGGCCTCAGGCAAGGCTGGGGGAGGTAGGGTCTGCCTCCTAATCAACACCTCCTGATGCCTCGATGTAGCAACACTGGCGAGTTTCAGCTCCCCAGACCTTGAATACCTGACGCTAAAATGCTGCCCCTACTACCTTCCGCGGGAGTTCAGCTCCGTTATCCTGACGGCAGTTTACATCCCACCCCATGCGAACGTGAAAATCGGACTGGACGAAATAGTCACCACCTCAAATAGCCTTGAAACGAAACATCCCGAGGACTTGTTCATTGTAGCTGGAGACTTCAATCAGGCCAAGTTCAAGAGCGTACTACCAAGGTACCACCAACACGTCACCTGCTCCACCAGAGGCCCAAGCATCCTGGACCACTGCTACACAAATATCAAACATGCCTACCCCTCTATCGCCCGCCCACACTTTGTCAAACCTGACCACAAGGCTGTGCTCCTGCTCCCGGCTTATGAGCAAAAACTGAAGCGGGAGAATCCGTCAAAGAAAGTTGTGCATTGTTGGTCTGAGGAATCGGATGATCTCCGACGGGACTGCTTAGAGTCAGTGGACTGGTCAGTATTTAAAAACTCTGGGACCAGCCTGAATGGGTACATCACTACAGTAACTGACTTCATTAGTAAGTGTGTAGAAGACTGTGTGTCAAAGAAGCAAATCCGCGTGTTTCCCAACCGGAAACCCTGGATGAACAGGGATATCCATTGCTTGCTGAAGTCTAGGTCTGAGGCGTTCAAGTCAGGCGACCCTGACCTCTACAAGAAAGCCAGATATGATCTAAAGAAATCCATCAAAGATGCCAAAAAACAGTACTGGACCAAGCTCGAGTCCCAGGCTAGCCACACGGATCCCTGCCGTTTATGGCAAGGTCTGCAAGACATAACAGGCTACAAGATGAAGGCATGTAAAATCGCCAGCTCCAACGCACCCCTCCCTGATGAGCTCAACGCATTCTATGCCCGCTTTGAGCAAGAGGTCAGCGAGAGCGAGCGCTCCATCCCAGAAGCCTCGGATGAACTTGTATCTGAGATCTCCACTGCAGACGTCAGAGCAGCCTTCTCGAAGGTCAACCCACGGAAAGCCACTGGCCCGGATGGGGTACCTGGGCGAGCACTCAGGTCTTGCACGGATCAGTTGGCGGGGGTATTCGCAGACATCTTCAACCTCTCTTTACAACAATCTGAGGTCCCTATCTGCTTCAGGAAGACGACCATCATCCCTGTACCAAAAAAAAGCCAAGTAGCGTGCCTTAATGACTATCGTCCAGTGGCTCTGACATCCATCATCATGAAGGGCTTCGAAAGGTTAGTCACGACACGAATCAACTCCAGCCTCCCGGATTGCCTTGATCCACTACAGTTCGCCTACCGCTGCAACAGGTCCACAGCAGACGCCATCTCCATGGCCCTGCATTCTTCCCTGGAACACCTAGATAACAAAGACACCTCTGTCAGACTCCTATTTATCGACTACAGCTCAGCCTTCTACACCATCATTCCTACGAAACTCATCTCCAAACTCCATGGCCTTGGCCTCGGCTCCTCCCTCTGCGACTGGATCCTGAACTTTCTAACCCACAGACCACAATCAGTAAAGTAGGCAACAACACCTCCTCCACGATCATCCTCAACACCGGTGCCCCACAAGGCTGTGTCCTCAGCCCTCTACTATACTCCTTATACACCTATGACTGTGTGGCAAAATTCCCCTCCCAACTCAATTTTCAAATCCCGCACCACTCCTTTAGCCACGTGTTTACTTCCCTAATTTTCTCATCCCTGTGCCAAATTTGCACGTGGCTCGGGTAATAATCCAGAGATTATATCCTTTGAGGATCCGTTCTTTAATTTTGTTCCTAGTTCCTGATATTCCCAAACAGGTCCTCTTTCCGAGTCTTGCTGATGTTGTTTGTCCCAACGTGGACCACAACAACTGGATCCTCCCCCTCCCTCTCCAATATCCTTTCAAGCCGGTTAGAGATGCCCCTCACCCTGGCACCAGGCAGGCAACACACCATGTGGGACTCTCGGTTCTGCTTCCAAAGGATGTTATCAGTTCTCCTAATTATAGAATCCCCGACAACTACCACTTCCTCCCCCCCCCGCTTGAATGGCCCCCTGTACCAGGGTGCAGTGGTCAGCTAGGTCATCCTCCCTACAGTTGTTTTTCTCATCCGCACAGGGAGCAAGTACCTCGTATCTATTGGATAAGGTCAAGAGCTGAGGCTCCTCCATGTCTGAACTCGCAGCCCCACCCTCCTGTCCCTGACCACTGGCCGAACTCAATCTGATGGGTGTGACTGCCTCCTGGAACACAGTGTCCAGGTACCTCTCCACCTCCCTGATGTGTCGCAGCATCCAAAGCTCAAAATCCAGCTCTTGAACTCTGAGCCTGAGCTCCTCGAGCAACCAACACTACTACAGACGTGCTCACTGGGAACCACAATGGAGTGCACCAGCTCCCACATCATGCAGGAACAACAGATCACATGACCCTCCAAATTTATTTTATTTAATTTGTTTTTAATTTGTTTTTTTTTAACTTTATAAAACATTTAAAAAAATATTCCTCCCCATCACCTCAATCTGATCACTATTTATTTATTACATTTAGACTACCCAATTCTTTTTTTCCAAGGGGAAATTTAGCGTGGCCAATACACTTACCCTGCACATCTTTGGTTTGTGGGGGTGTGACCCATGCAGACACGGGGAGAATGTGCAAACTCCACACGGACAGTGACCCAGAGCCGGGATCGAACCCGGGTCCTCGGCGCCGTGAGGCAGCAGTGCTAACCACTGCACCACCGTGCCATCCGCCTGAACACAATTTATAACCAGTCATTTAAAATGCATTTTCAAATTTGCACAGATTCCTTATTAGCCATTCAAATCACAGCCTTCCTGTGATGCCACCTTCCACTTTTTTTCCACCAGTCGGAACACTCAGTCAGTGAATCAGTGAAGCCACCGACATTCCCAAGCTGCTGATCGAATTCCTCCCGCTCTGCCCTGCTCCCTGGTCAGTGAAATTGTGGCAATCACCACTGTTGTATATATTAGGAGATGTGCGGTAAGGCCCTGTACTACAGGTACGGCGGTAGTCCCTTCCTGCTGGATCCACCCAGTAGGCTGAGTATAAATATGTGTGCTCCCCATACAGCAGCCATTTCGCCAGCTGCTGTAGGAGGCCACGCATCTCAGTGTAATAAAGCCTCAGTTGTATCCAACTCTCGTCTTTGTGCAATTGATCGTGCATCAGAAACCACCGACATTCCCAGGCTGCTGATCGAATTCCTCCCGCTCAGCCCCGCTCCTTGGTCAGTGAAACCACCCACCTTGAGAACTTGTCAACCACCATAAGAACATCGGTGTATCCTTGAGAGGAAGGGAGATATAGTCGACCTGCAAATGCTGGGTTGGTCCCGCTGGAGCAGGGGACCTCAGCTGGGGCATAAACGTGATAGGTCCAGGATTGTTCTTCTGGCCGATCACGCAGCTACCAACTGGGTGTGTTTTTGAATCCTCGACCCCACCAGCTTCTCTGGTGCCCCATGAATGGATCTGTTGGGCTACATAGGGCATCAGTGCTTGTGGCGCGACTGGCATGTTGGCGTGTCTTTGTCTCCAGATTCCTTCATCATCTAGCTTCATTCCTGCCTCAATCCATGTCCACTTTTAGTCTCGGTACATTTGCCTTGCGTTGTCTGTCGGTCTCGAGTTACACTGATTGCTCCATGTTTGCATGTTTGTGTTGGTTCCTCTGGAGCACATTGTGAGGCGGCCTCTTTGGGCTGCCTTGTCGGCTGGGCCTTTCCTTGTGCTTCTGTTGTCTTTTCCTTGGTTTAGGCTCTGTGATGCACTATCAATTACCACAAAGACGATAGCAGTGGAATAATCGAGGCTTTATTGAGCAAAGATGTTGTGCCTCCTGTCGCTGCTACCAGAATGGCTGCAGCACCGGTGCGCACACACTTTTATACACCGCCTACTGGGCGGAGCCAGCAGGCAGGGGATTCACCATTGTACCTCTAGTATATGTGTCTTACCGTAATACATATAATACAGCTAGTGGTGACTATCACTCTCTACACTTCAAAATGGACTCTTCACGTGGTAGTTGTATGGCCTCTAGTAAGTCTCGTACCTCCTTCCATTTTGGAGAGGTGTACCTGCAGTGGTGAGAAATCCTCTTCTCCACCATAACTGGCCAAAGTCATGAGCACCTCCAAAGCTGTACCTTGAGTCTGTATAGATGTTAGCTGTCTCCTTTTGCTGTCCGGCATGCCTCCGCCAGGGCCCGTAACTCAGCCTGTTGGGCTGACGTCCCTGAGGGCAGACAACCCTTTGCCACCATCTTGTGCAGGCCTGTGACTGCTTTCCGGATGCCCCTGTCAACAAAAGAGGAGTCATAGAATTTACAGTGCAGAATGAGACCATTCGGCCCATTGAGTCTGCACAGGCCCTTGGAAAGTGCACCCTACCTAAGTCCACGCCTCCACCTGTAACCCAGTAATGACACCCAACTTTTCTTTTTGGTCACTAAGGGCAATTTAGAATGGACAATCCCCTAACCTGCAATTCTTTGGTCTGTGGGGGAAACAGGAGCACCCGGAGGAAACCCACGCAGACACGGGGAGATCATGCAGACTCTGCACAGACGTCTGTAAATAGGGTCAGGTCTGGGTTGTGCAATCTTTCTTGGGCTGCCATGCTTGATTCCCCGTTTCGTTCAAGATCTCAACACATTCATGCCCTTTTCCACCCCCTTCTTGCTCCTTGGGAAGCGGGAGCATAGATGGTGGGTTTATCGGGCTAGCCCGGACAATGTGGAGTTTGGGGCCTCCAAGTTCACTCTCCGTCTAGTCCATCAGGCTGCAGTCACTGTGGTGTTGGGTGTTCTGACACACAGAAGAGCCAACACAGTTGCATATGGTACAACGCTTCTTTATTTAAACTCACTATTTACAACTTGGTCTTTGCACTCTGCACGTGGGGGGCTCCCTGCTTGTGGTGTTTCAACAGCTCTTTCATGTTTCCTTCTCCCCAGACCTACTGACCTCCAGGTGTCGTGCTCGTGCTTTTTATGTGGTTGGTGTTCTTGTCTGTGATTGGTTGTGGTGTTGTGTACTCTGATTTGCCTGTTAGTGTGTCCATCATGATGTGTGTGTTTGAATATCATGACATCCCCCCTTTTTACAAAGATATGTGCCTACGTGGTAATAAATATGATCGTGACGTGAGTGCATCTAAGAGTGTGTGTGTGTCGTGTGCAGCATGTGTCTATGACGGAACTATGTACATGGGGCGATGTCGAGTGCGTCACATGAATCCAGTTGTACCATAACATAACAGAAATGCGAACGAGAGAAGAAGAAAAAAAATTTGAACAGTTGTCCAGTCAGACGACATCTGGAACGATAAACAACAACAGGTTATCATGTAAAATTGTCCAACTTATTAAACATATGAACTGTATTATAAGTCCATTCTAATGGGTTTGCGACGAATTCGGGTTGACCGCCTTAAGGGTGGATCAAGAACCACCGGCTGCTGTGCAGGCATGGCCATGGGTGGCGATGGAAAGGGCGTGATGTGCGGCAGCTCCACAAAGTCATCCTCGGAAGCCTGTTGAGGATCTGGCGTGTTGTGTGGCTGTGAGCGTGGAAGTCGGCGAAGGGCGCGCCGATTGCGGCGACGCACGGAACCATCCGGCATGCGAACCAGGAACGAGCGGGGAGCCACTTGTCGGAGGACTTCGGCCGGTGCTGACCAGCCACCATACGGTTGATGGACGCGTACTTTGTCTCCGGAGGACAGGGGGGGCAGGTCCGTCGCTCGTGTGTCGTACCGACCTTTCTGGCGATCACGCTGCAGTTGCATGTTCCGAAGAACCGCCTCATGGTCTGTTGTCGGTGCCAGGACGGAAGGTACCGTCGTCCTGAGGGAGCGACCCATTAGTAGCTGCGCTGGCGAGAGGCCCGTGGATAACGGGGCCGATCGATAGGCCAGCAAGGCAAGGTTAAAGTCCGATCCGTCATCAGCCGCCTTGCACAGGAGCCGCTTTGCGATGTGGAGACCCTTTTCAGCCTTCCCGTTCGATTGTGGATGCAGAGGGCTGGATGTCACATGAGTGAAACCATATGCTGCGGCAAAGGACGACCATTCACGGCTGGCAAAACAAGGTCCATTGTCTGACATGACAGTCCTTGGAATGCCGTGGCGAGCAAACGTTTCCTTGCAGGCCCCAATGACTGCGGACGACGTCAGATCATGGAGAGGCATGACTTCCGGGTAGTTTGAGAAGTAGTCTATAATAACAATGTAATCTCTGCCGAGCGCGTGAAATAGGTCAACACCCACCTTCGCCCAGGGGGACGTCACCATCTCGTGTGGTAGAAGTGTTTCCGGAGGTTGCGCTGGCTGAAACCTCTGACAGGTTGTGCAGTTGAGCACCATGTTGGCTATGTCTTCATTAATACCCGGCCAATATACCGCCTCCCGGGCCCTTCGTCTGCATTTTTCGACGCCCAAGTGGCCTTCGTGTAGTTGACGAAGAATCATCTGGCGCACACTGTGTGGAATGACGATCCTATGCGATTTCATAAGGACCCCGTCTATATTGGTGAGATCATCTCGCACATTATAAAACTGGGGGCACTGCCCTTTTAGCCACCCTTCCGTCATGTGGCGCATCACTCGCTGCAGCAGAGGGTCAGTCGCCGTCTCTGCGCGTATGTGGGCCAGACAAGGATCATCAGCTGGCATGTTTGCTGCTGTCAGAGTCACGTGTGCCTCAATTTGACGCACGAACCCCTCCGCATCTGGTGGTGTGCTCACTGCTCGGGAAAGAGTGTCCGCCACTATGAGTTCCTTCCCCGGAGTGTAGATCAGTTCAAAATCGTACCTCCTGAGTTTGAGTAAGATGCGCTGGAGGCGAGGAGTCATGCCGTTCAGGTCTTTGTTAATGATGTTGACCAGGGGGCGGTGGTCAGTTTCGACCGTGAATCGTGGCAGGCCATACACATAGTCGTGGAACTTGTCCAGTCCAGTTAACAAGCCCAGGCATTCTTTTTCGATTTGCGCGTAGCGCTGTTCGGTAGGGGTCATGGCTCGTGAGGCATACGCAACCGGGGCCCATGATGACGTGCTGTCTTTTTGCAGGAGTACCGCTCCAATACCAGATTGGCTGGCGTCTGTTGAGATCTTTGTAGGGCGAGTCGTGTCAAAGAAGGCCAGCACTGGTGCCGTGACCAGTTTGTGCTTGAGCTCCTCCCATTCCCGCTGATGCGACTGGTGCCAGTTGAATTCCGTCGATTTTTTTACGAGATGGCGCATGTTTGTTGTATGAGAAGCCAGGTTGGGAATGAACTTCCCAAGGAAGTTGACCATGCCCAGGAATCTTAAGACAGCCTTCTTGTCAGCCGGTCGTGGCATGGCTGTGATGGCGCTAACCTTGTCTGCATCGGGACGGACCCCGGACCTTGAGATGTGGTCCCCGAGGAATTTCAGCTCCGTCTGGCCGAAAGCACACTTCGCACGGTTGAGACGCAGGCCATTTTGCCGTATGCGGGTGAAGACACGTCGAAGACGATGCATGTGTTCCTGCGGAGTGGTGGACCAAATGATGATATCGTCCACATATACACGTACCCCTTCGATGCCTTCCATCATCTGCTCCATAATGCGGTGGAATACTTCAGATGCCGAAATGATGCCGAATGGCATCCGGTTGTAGCAGAATCTGCCAAAAGGGGTGTTGAATGTGCATAGTCTTCGGCTGGCCGGGTCCAGTTTGATCTGCCAGAATCCTTTGGACGCATCCAATTTAGTGAATATGTTGGCTCGCGCCATCTCGCTGGTGAGGTCTTCTCGTTTCGGGATGGGATAGTGCTCCCGCATGATGTTGTTGTTCAGATCTTTTGGATCTATACATATACGGAGCTCACCAGAGGGCTTCTTTACACAGACCATGGAGCTGACCCATGGCGTGGGCTCCGTGACCTTGGATAGGACCCCTTGGTCCTGAAGAATCTGCAGTTGTGCCTTGAGGCGGTCTTTGAGAGGCGCAGGAACCCTGCGAGGTGCGTGAACGACAGGGATGGCGTCCGGTCTGAGTCGAATCTTGTACGTGTGTGGCAATGTCCCCATGCCTTCAAAAACCTCCTGGTTGTGAGCGAGGAGGGAATGGAGATTCGCGTGGAACTCAGCATCCGGGAAGTCGGATATCTCATCTGGAGAGAGAGACATGATGCGCTGTACCAGGTGAAGGACCTTACACGCTTGTGCGCCCAGTAACGAGTCCTTTGATGAGCCCACAACTTCGAAGGGGAGTGTGGCCGTGTACCTCTTGTGAGTCACCTGTAGCTGGCAAGATCCTACGGACGGGATAACGTTCCCGTTATAGTCAACCATCTTAAGCCGGGATGGTGTGATGGGTGGTTTGACCTTCATGGCCTGGACTGCAGAGTAAGCAATCAGGTTGGCGGATGCGCCGGTGTCCAGACGGAAGGCGACGCGCGATCGGTTGACCGTCAGGGTGGCACACCACTCATCGTCTGGATTGATGGCATTGACCTTGTTGACATCAATGACGGCAACTCGGAAGTCATCCTGGTCATCTGCATCACTTAACTGGAAGTCGTGATGCGTGGGCTGGACGGTCCTGACTCGTGCGCGAGGTTGTCGAGGATGCGCCGGATCCATGGGTTGAGCCGCACGACAGCGGGCTGCGTAGTGGCCCATCATGGCACATCTGTTGCACTGTCGGTATTTTGCAGGACATTGCCCTTTTAAGTGTAGACCTCCACACTTGCTGCACGTCATGACGTCACGACGTTCGTTGCGCCACTGCGCATGCGCAGTGCGATCTTGCGGTGGGCGCGCCTGCGCAGTGCGTCCCTCGTTGTGGCCGTTATTCTTGGCGCGCACCTGCGCGGGAGACCGCGAAAAGCGCGGGAAGCGGCCGCTGTCGTCCGGGCCGTGGGGCGGGAAGAAATCGACGGCCTGGATGCGTTCAACGTCGTGGGCGGCCTGGCTTGCCGATTCGACGGCTGGGGACCCCCTCCGTGCCAACTCGGACGCCTGAAATCGGGCAAAACGGCAGGCAGCATTTTCATGGAGGACACAGGCTTCCACAGCAGACGCTAAGGTGAGGCTCTTTATTTTAAGAAGCTGCTGGCGTAGGCCACTAGAGGCAACGCCAAAAACAATCTGGTCCCTGATCATGGACTCTGTGGTGGTGCCGTAACCGCAGGACTGCGCTAGAATCCGGAGGTGCGTCAAAAAGGGTTGAAAAAGCTCCTCCTTACCTTGCAGGCGTTGCTGAAAGATGTATCTTTCGAAAGTTTCGTTTACTTCAGTTTGAAAGTGCTGGTCCATTTTGAGGATGACCGTGTCATATTTGGCCTGGTTTTCGCCTTCCTCGAACACCAGTGAATTAAAGACATCGTTTGGGTGGGGGCCTGCGTAGAAGAGGAGCATTGCAATCTTCGAATCATCCGAGACATTCTGTTTTTCGGTGGCACGGATGTACAAGTCAAATCGCTGCCTGTAGAGCTTCCAGTTGGTGCCTAGGTTCCCCGTGACTTGCATCGGCTGCGGTTTGCCGGTGTGGTCCATGTCCAGAATGGCAGGTTAGTAGGCAGGTATCGATCCACTCCTGTACCATGTGGTGTTGGGTGTTCTGACACACAGAAGAGCCAACACAGTTGCATATGGTACAACGCTTCTTTATTTAAACTCACTATTTACAACTTGGTCTTTGCACTCTGCACGTGGGGGGCTCCCTGCTTGTGGTGTTTCAACAGCTCTTTCATGTTTCCTTCTCCCCAGACCTACTGACCTCCAGGTGTCGTGCTCGTGCTTTTTATGTGGTTGGTGTTCTTGTCTGTGATTGGTTGTGGTGTTGTGTACTCTGATTTGCCTGTTAGTGTGTCCATCATGATGTGTGTGTTTGAATATCATGACAGTCACCTGTGATATTCTGTTCATAGACAACAGAATGTGTGTGACGTGAGAGGACTTGACTGTTAACTTGCGGTCTCGGGCTAGACCCGCGGTGCCCATTGCAGTCTGACATTGGGCTTCCATGGTCCTCAGGCAACTTCCACTTCCGAGGGTTACTGTGTCCAGTTTTCCCAAATAGTACCCAATGGGCCTCTGTCGGTCCCCATGTTCTGGTGCCAGTACTGCTGCCGCGTACAAACAAGATAAAAGGCCTGCCATTGCCGGGGATGCCCAGAGTCGGTGCCGAACACAAGGCCTTTTTTAGGTTCGCGAAGGCCTCCAGTTCTTCTTCCGTGATGGAAATGGTTTCTTTGGATTTTCACTTGTCCTTCAAAAGGTCATTCAGTGGTTGAGCCAGCTGTGTGTAGGAGTCAATCCAGTGGTTGAGCCAGCTGTGTGTAGGAGTCAATCCAGTGGTTGAGCCAGCTGTGTGTAGGAGTCAATCCAATTTTGGTTAAAGTTTTTTAAAAAAATATTTTTATTCTCCTGCTTTTTAACATTTTCTCCCAAATTTACACCCAACAATAAACAATGATCAGCAACAAACATGTCAATCCTCATATCAATAACAATGATCCCATCCTCCCACCAAACCCCCAAACATCAGCCCGCATGTTTACATAAACAAATGACAAAAAGGAATCAGGAATCACCCATAGTCACCCTTAACACACACAGCCCCCCTCCCCCCAACCCTCCCACCCACCACCCCAACTAATGTTCGATGTTATCCAGTTCTTGAAAGTGCATCATGAATAATGCCCATGACTTGTAGAACCCCTCCGTCCTTCCCTTCAGTTCAAACTTAACCTTCTCAAGGGTCAAGTATTCCAACAGGTCCCCCCGTCACGCCAGGGCACTGGGTGGAGAGGCTGCTCTCCATCCCAACAGGATCTGCCTTTGGGCGATCAACGAGGCGAAGGATACGATATCTGCCTCCGCACCCGTTTCCAACCCTGGCTGGTCCGACACCCCGAATATGGCCTCCCTGGGGCCCGGGTCCAGTTTCACGCGCACCACCTTGGAAATTACCCGTAAAACCTCCTTCCAGTAATCCCCTAGCTTTGGACAGGACCAAAACATATGAACGTGATTAGCGCCCCCCCCCACCAGCCGCCCCCCCTTCCCCCCCCCCACCCCCGCAACGCTCACACACATCCTCTACTCCTTCAAAGAATCGGCTCATCCTCGCCCTCATGAGGTGTGCCCTGTATACCACCTTCAGCTCTATCAGCCCCAACCTCGTGCACGAGGTGGAGGCATTTATTCTCCAGAGCACCTCACACCAGAACCCCCTCCTCCATAACCTCTCCCAACTCTTCTTCCCACTTTGCTTTGATCCCTTCCAGTGGTGCCTTCTCCTCTTCCAAAATAGCTCCGTAAACCGCTGACAGTACCCCCTTCTCCAGTCCCCCTGTCGTCAGCACCTCCTCCAGCAATGTGGAGGCCGGCTCCACCGGGAAGCTCTGTATCTCCTTTCTGGCAAAATCTCGAACCTGCATATATCTAAACACTTCTCCCTGCTCCAGCCCATACTTCGCTTCCAGCACCTTCAATCCTGCAAACCGACCCCTAAGAAACAAACCTATTTGTATCTTAATCCCCTTCTCCTCCCATTTCCGAACATTTCCATCCCACCTCCCTGGCTCAAATCTGTGGTTTCCCGAATCGGCATTTCCCTTGACCCTGCCCCCAACCCGAAGTGTTGGCGGAACTGCCTCCAAATTCTCAATGAAGCTACTATTACCGGACTCCCTGAGTATTTCCCCGGGGCTATCGGGAGCGGCACTGTTGTTAGTGCTTTCAATCGCGACCCCCTGCACAAACTCTCCTCCATTCTGACCCACTGGGAATCAACCCCTCTGACCCAGCCCCGCACCTTCTCCACATTCGCCGCCCAGTAGTAGTAAATTTCGGTTAAAGTTACACAAACCCAAAAAGTATCTGAATTCCTGGATGGTAGTGGGCTGGTTAGATGTCCGAATACCGTTGTCCTATCCTGGGTAAGTTCTCTCTTTCCTTCCGAAATCATTTGTCCCAGGTACACAACCACTGCTTAGGCAATTTGTGCTTTGGCAATGCTGGCTTTGTGACCTCTCAGGTGGAGGTGGTGCAGCATGGTACGCAGGTCTTGTTCGCGTTGTTCTTCCATATTGGATGCTAACGGGATGTCATCCACGTACTGGATAACCATGGAATGCATGGTAGGTAACTCTCTCAAATGGCTTTGCAAGGCCGAGTGGATTGGATTTGGATTTTGTTTATTGTCACGTGTACCGAGGTACAGTGAAAAGTATTTTTCTGCGAGCAGCTCAACAGATCATTAAGTACCTGAAAAGAAAAGGAAATAAAAGAAAATACATAATAGGGCAACACAAGGTACACAATGTAACTACATAAACACCGGCATCAGGTGAAGCATACAGGGGTGTAGTGTTAATGAGGTCAGTCCATAAGAGGGTCGTTTAGGAGTCTGGTAACAGCGGGGAAGCAGTTGTTTTGTGTCTGTTCATGCGTGTTCTCAGACTTTTGTATCTCCTGCCCGATGGAAGAAGTTGGAAGAGTGAGTAAGCCGGGTGGGAAGGGTCTTTGATTATGCTGCCCGCTTTCCCCAGGCAGCGGGAGGTGTAGATGGAGTCAATGGATGGGAGGCAAGTTCATGTGATGGACTGGGCTGTGTTCATGACTCTCTGAAGACTTGCGGTCCTGGGCCGAGCAGTTGCCACACCAGGCTGTGATGCAGCCGGATAGGATGCTTTCTATGGTGCATCTGTAAAAGTTGGTAAGAGATAATGTGGACATGCCGAATTTCCTTAGTTTCCTGAGGAAGTATAGGCGCTGTTGTGCTTTCTTGGTAGTAGCGTCGACGTGGGTGGACCAGGACAGATGTTTGGAGACATGTACCCCAAGGAATTTGAAACTGCTAACCATCTCCACCTCGGCCCCGTTGATGCTGACAGTGTTGTGTACAGTACTTTGCTTTCTGAAGTCAATGACCAGCTCTTTAGTTTTGTTGGCATTGAGGGATGCATTGTTGTCGCTGCACCACTCCACTAGGTTCTCTATCTCCCATTGTATTCTGACTCGTCGTTATTCGCGATCCTGGCCACTGTGGTCGTATCATCAGCAATACTTGTTGGTGGAGTTGGAACCAAGTTTTGCCACGCAGCCGTGTGTGTACAGGGAGCATAGTAGGGGGCTAAGTACGCAGCCTTGCGGGGGCTCGGTATTGAGGACTATTGTGGAGGAGGTGTTGTTGTTTATTCTTACTGATTGTGGCCTGTGGGTTAGAAAGTTAAGGATCCAGTTGCAGAGTGAGGAGCCAAGTCCTAGGTTTTGGATCGTTGACATTAGCTTGGCTGTGATTATGGTGTTGAAGGCGGAGCTGTAGTCAATAAATAGGAAATGAAATACCATCGAGCTGTTGTGAAAGCCCTGTGGTCGTCTGGTCCAGCTGCTGTTGAACAGTAAAGACGAAATCACGGTCGAACCTCCGGTGCCAATAGTACCGACGAAAATCCATTTGCCTTATCTATTACCGAGAACTATTTATGTTCCAGTGTTAGAGCATTAAGGATGGTGGAGGGATCGGCTACCAAAGGTGCCCTTTGATCAATACACTGATTGACCTTTCTGTAATTGATGGTCAGGTGCCAAGTTCCATTGGGTTTCTGTACTGGCCATATGTTAGAGGAACTATGTGTTTTTATCAGGACACCTTGCTCCTCTAGTTGTTGGATGACTGGCAAGATGCCAGAAATAGAGGTTAGGCTGATGGGGTACTGATTGGTACACTGTGGTGCAATCCCAGTAAATTATGCCAATTTCATGTGGAGTAGGCTGCAATCATTCTTATCTGAGACCCATATTGGGTGGTCTTCCAATTTCTCCTTCTTCTTTTTTTTAAAAATAATATTTTATTGAAAATTTTTGGTCAACCAACACAGTACATTGTGCATCCTTTACACAACATTGTAACAATACAGATAATAATGACCTTTTTAAATTTAAACAAAAACAACAACAAATAAATAAATATTAAATAACAAAAAATAAAAACTAGCCCTATTTGGCAACTGCCTTGTCTCAGGCCACACACCCCCCCCCATCCCCCCCCCATCCCTCCCCCCCCCCCCCCAAGTCCTGGGCCGCTGCTGCTGCCTTCTTTGTTCTCCCCTATCTATCTTTCCGCAAGATATTCGACGAACGGTTGCCACCGCCTAGTAAACCCTTGAGCCGACCCCCTTAGGACGAACTTAATCCGCTCTAACTTTATGAACCCCGCCATATCATTTATCCAGGTCTCCACCCCCGGGGGCTTGGCTTCTTTCCACATTAGCAATATTCTGCGCCGGGCTACTAGGGACGCAAACGCCAAAACATTGGCCTCTTTCGCCTCCTGCACTCCCGGCTCTTGTGCAACCCCAAATATAGCCAACCCCCAGCTTGGTTCGACCCGGACTCCTACTACTTTCAAAAGCACCTTTGTCACCCCCATCCAAAACCCCTGTAGTGCCGGGCATGACCAAAACATATGGGTATGATTCGCTGGGCTTCTCGAGCACCTCGCACACCTATCCTCCACCCCAAAAAATTTACTGAGCCGTGTTCCAGTCATATGTGCCCTGTGTAATACCTTAAACTGAATCAGGCTTAGCCTGGCGCACGAGGACGATGAGTTTACCCTGTTTAGGGCATCTGCCCACATCCCCTCCTCAATCTCCTCCCCTAGCTCTTCTTCCCATTTCCCTTTTAGTTCGTCCATCATAGTCTCCCCTTCGTCTCTCATTTCCCTATATATATCCGACACCTTACCGTCCCCCACCCATTTCTTTGAGATGACTCTGTCCTGCACCTCTTGTGTCGGGAGCTGTGGGAATTCCCTCACCTGTTGCCTCGCAAAAGCCCTCAATTGCATGTACCTGAATGCATTCCCTTGGGGCAACCCATATTTCTCGGTCAGCGCTCCCAGACTCGCAAACTTCCCATCCACAAATAGATCTTTCAATTGCGTTATACCTGCTCTTTGCCACATTCCATATCCCCCATCCATTCCCCCCGGGGCAAACCATGGTTGTTTCTTATCGGGGACCCCCCCAGTGCTCCGGTCTTTCCCCTATGTCGTCTCCACTGTCCCCAAATCTTCAGTGTAGCTACCACCACCGGACTCGTGGTATAGTTCCTTGGTGAGAACGGCAATGGGGCTGTCACCATAGCCTGCAGGCTGGTCCCCCTACAGGACGCCCTCTCTAATCTCTTCCACGCCGCTCCTTCCTCCTCTCCCATCCACTTACTCACCATTGAAATATTAGCGGCCCAATAATACTCACTTAGGCTCGGTAGTGCCAGCCCCCCCCTATCCCTACTACGCTGTAAGAATCCCTTCCTCACTCTCGGAGTCTTCCCGGCCCAAACAAAACCCATGATACTCTTTTCTATCCTTTTGAAAAAAGCCTTCGTGATCACCACCGGGAGACACTGAAACACAAAGAGGAATCTCGGGAGGACCACCATCTTAACCGCCTGCACCCTCCCTGCCATTGACAATGCTACCATATCCCATCTCTTGAAATCTTCCTCCATCTGTTCCACCAACCGCGTCAAATTTAGCCTGTGCAATGTGCCCCAATTCTTAGCTATCTGGATCCCCAGGTAACGAAAGTCTCTTGTTACCTTCCTCAACGGTAGGTCTTCTATTTCTCTACTCTGCTCCCCTGGATGCACCACAAACAGCTCACTCTTCCCCATGTTCAATTTATACCCTGAAAAATCCCCAAACTCCCCAAGTATCCGCATTATTTCTGGCATCCCCTCCGCTGGATCCGCCACATATAGTAGCAGATCATCCGCATATAAAGATACCCGGTGTTCTTCTCCTCCCCTAAGTATTCCCCTCCATCCCTTGGAACCTCTCAGCGCTATCGCCAGGGGCTCAATCGCCAGTGCAAACAGTAATGGGGACAGAGGACATCCCTGCCTTGTCCCTCTATGGAGCCGAAAATATGCCGATCCCCGTCCATTCGTGACCACACTCGCCACTGGGGCCCTATACAACAGCTGCACCCATCTAACATACCCCTCTCCGAACCCAAATCTCCTCAACACCTCCCACAGATAATCCCACTCCACTCTATCAAATGCTTTCTCGGCATCCATCGCCACTACTATCTCCGTTTCACCCTCTGGTGGGGCCATCATCATTACCCCTAACAACCTCCGTATGTTCGTGTTCAACTGTCTCCCCTTCACAAACCCAGTTTGGTCCTCATGAACCACCCCCGGGACACATTCCTCTATTCTCATTGCCATTACCTTGGCCAAGACCTTGGCATCTACATTGAGGAGGGAGATTGGTCTGTAGGACCCGCATTGTAGCGGATCCTTTTCCTTCTTTAAAAGAAGCGATATCGTTGCTTCTGACATAGTCGGGGGCAGTTGTCCCCTTTCCTTTGCCTCGTTAAAGGTCCTCGTCAGTAGCGGGGCGAGCAAGTCCAAATATTTTCTGTAAAATTCAACTGGGAATCCGTCCGGTCCCGGGGCCTTTCCCGTCTGCATGTTCCTAATTCCTTTCACCACTTCTTCTACCGTGATCTGTGCTCCCAATCCCATCCTTTCCTGCTCTTCCACCTTGGGAATTTCCAGCCGATCCAAAAACTCCATCATTCTCTCCCTCCCATCCGGGGGTTGAGCTTCATACAATTTTTTATAGAATGTCTTAAACACTTCATTCACTCTCTCCGCTCCCCGCTCCGTCTCTCCATCTTCGTCTCTCACCCCCCCTATTTCCCTCGCTGCTCCCCTTTTCCTCAATTGGTGTGCCAGCAATCTGCTCGCCTTCTCTCCATATTCATACTGTACACCCTGCGCCTTCCTCCATTGTGCCTCTGCAGTGCCTGTGGTCAGCAAGTCAAATTCCACATGCAGCCTTTGCCTTTCCCTATACAGTCCCTCCTCCGGTGCTTCCGCATACTGTCTGTCCACCCTCAAAAGTTCTTGCAACAACCGCTCCCGTTCCTTACTCTCCTGCTTCCCTTTATGTGTCCTTATTGATATCAGCTCCCCCCTAACCACCGCCTTCAACGCCTCCCAGACCACTCCCACCTGAACCTCCCCATTGTCATTGAGTTCCAAGTACTTTTCAATGCATCCCCTCACCCTTAAGCACACCCCCTCATCCGCCATTAGTCCCATGTCCATTCTCCAGGGTGGACGCCCTCTTGTTTCCTCCCCTATCTCCAAGTCTACCCAGTGTGGGGCATGATCCGAAATGGCTATAGCCGTATATTCCGTTCCCCTCACCCTCGGGATCAATGCCCTACCCAACACAAAAAAGTCTATGCGTGAATAGACTTTATGGACATAGGAGAAAAACGAGAACTCCTTACTCCTCGGTCTACTGAATCTCCATGGGTCCACCCCTCCCATCTGCTCCATAAAATCCTTAAGCACCTTGGCTGCTGCCGGCCTCCTACCAGTCCTGGACTTCGACCTATCCAGCCTTGGTTCCAACACCGTGTTAAAGTCTCCCCCCATTATCAGCTTTCCGGTCTCTAGGTCTGGGATGCGTCCTAGCATTCGCCTCATAAAATTGGCATCGTCCCAATTCGGGGCATCCACGTTTACCAACACCACCATCTCTCCCTGTAATTTGCCACTCACCATCACGTATCTGCCCCCGTTATCCGCCACTATAGTCTTTGCCTCGAACATTACCCGCTTCCCCACTAATATAGCCACCCCCCTGTTTTTCGCATCCAGCCCCGAATGGAACACCTGCCCTACCCATCCTTTGCGCAACCTAACCTGATCTATCAGTTTCAGGTGCGTTTCCTGTAACATGACCACATCTGCTTTAAGTTTCTTAAGGTGTGCGAGTACTCGTGCCCTCTTTATCGGCCCGTTAAGCCCCCTCACGTTCCACGTGATCAGCCGAGTTGGGGGGCTTCCCACCCCCCCCCCCCCCCTTGCCGGTTAGCCATCATCTTTTTCCAGCTTCTCGCCCAGTTCCCACGCAGCTGTATTTCTCCCAGACGGTGCCCCCCCGCCCATCCTTTCCCGTACCCACTCCCCCCTTTCCCCAGCAGCAGCAACCCAGTAATTCCCCCCTCCCCCCCCCCCCCGCTAGACCCCCCGCTAGCGTAATTACTCCCCCCATGTTGCTCCCAGAAGTCAGCAAACTCTGGCTGACCTCGGCTTCCCCCCGTGATCACGGCTCGCCCCGTGCGGCGCCCCCTCCTTCCTGCTTCTCTATTCCCGCCATAATTATCATAGCGCGGGAACCAAGCCCGCGCCTCTCCCTCGGCCCCGCCTCCCATGGCCAACGCCCCATCTCCTCTCCCTCCCCACCTCCCCCCATCACCACCTGTGGGAGAAAGAAAAGTTACCATACCGCAGGATTAATCATACAATCCCTCTTCGCCCCCCCCCCCACTCGTCCCACCACTTTGTCCAAACGTTCATTTTCGTAGTCCAATCATTCCAATTTTTCTTCTACAATAAAAGTCCACGCTTCATCCGCCGTCTCAAAGTAGTGGTGCCTCCCTTGATATGTGACCCACAGTCTTGCCGGTTGCAGCATTCCAAACTTTATCTTTTTTTTGTGAAGTACCGCTTTGGCCCGATTAAAGCTCGCCCTCCTTCTCGCCACCTCCGCACTCCAATCTTGATAGACGCGGATCACCGCGTTCTCCCATTTACTACACCGAGTTTTCTTCGCCCATCTAAGGACCATTTCTCTATCCTTAAAACGGAGAAATCTCACCACTATGGCTCTGGGAGCTTCTCCTGCTCTCGATCCTCGCACCATAACTCGGTATGCTCCCTCCACCTCCAACGGACCCGTCGGGGCCTCCACTCCCATTAACGAGTGCAGCATCGTGCTCACATATGCCCCGACGTCCGCCCCCTCCACACCTTCAGGAAGGCCAAGAATCCTCAAGTTGTTCCTCCTTGCGTTATTTTCCAGTGCCTCCAACCTCTCCACAGATCGTTTCTGGTGTGCCTCCTGTATCTCCGACTTCACCACCAGACCCTGTATATCGTTTTCATTCTCTGCTGCTTTCGCCTTCACGACCCGAAGCTCCTGCTCCTGGGTCTTTTGTTCCTCTTTCAGCCCTTCAATCGCCTGTAATATCGGGGCCAACAACTCTTTCTTCATTTCCTTTTTTATCTCCTCCACGCAGCGTTTCAAAAACTCTTGTTGTTCAGGGCCCCATATGAAACTGCCACCTTCCGACGCCATCTTGGTTTCTGCTTGCCTTCCTTGCCGTTGTTCCAAAGGATCCGCTGCAATCCGGCCACTTTCCTCTCCTTTTTCCATCCGTGTCCAGGGGGAACACCCTTCTGGTTTACCGCACGGTGTTTTCAGCCGTTAAAATTGCCGTTGGGGCTCCTATCAAGAGCCCAAAAGTCCGTTTCACAGGGAGCTGCCGAAACGTGCGACTCAGCTGGTCATCGCCGCACCCGGAAGTCCAATTTCTCCTTCTTCAAGCTCCTGATAGACCATGTGACTTGGCCATCTTCACAATGCATTGAGGAATTCAATTGAATTAGTACATCCATTCCCAGAAGGGTTTGTCCCACTGGGCCCACGCAGATGGGTGTGGCTTTTCGCTGTTTCGCTATTTCATCTAGGCAAGGATACAAATTGTACCTGAGGGGTGTACCTGGCCTTTTCGATGTTGGTGGGGTTTTTAGTTCTTGGGAAAATTGATTTTAAAGTTGTTTGATTTCGGACTTAAGTTCCTTAACTTCTGACTTAAGATCATAGAATTTACAGTGCAGAAGGAGGCCATTCGGCCCATCGAGTCTGCACCGGCTCTTGGAAAGAGCACCCTACCCAAGCCCACACCTCCACCCTATCCCCATAACCCAGTAACCCCACTCAACCAACCCTAAGGGCAATTTTGGACACTATGGGCAATTTATCATGGCCAGTCCACCTAACCAGCACATCTTTGGACTGTGGGAGGAAACCCACGCACACACGGGGAGAACGTGCAGACTCCGCACAGACAGTGACCCAGCCGGGAATCGAACCTGGGACCCTGGAGCTGTGAAGCAATTGTGCTAACCACTATGCTACCGTGCTGCCCGTACTGTGCTAAAAGATCTTTTACTTCGGCTTCTGACTTTTCCGATTTAAAATTTTCCTTTCTTAACTGTTTGCTTACTGCCTTCAACTGGTAAGTGCGCGATCATGTTGGGATTGACTCGTAATTTCATTTCGCCGTTGAACCTGGCCCATAACGACTCGGGACCATTTGGTTTGGTCCTTTTCTTTCATCCGGGTAGTTTTTCTCCAGATTCTTTTAATGTCTTCCAAGGACCATTGTCCTTTGGAGGCACCATACTTTTCTTCAATCTCTGTACAGGTTTTGGCCAAGTCAAACTGTTGCACTATTCACTCCTTTAATTGCTGAAAGATCTCATCTATGGAAACATCCGGCAGGGTTTGCCTGCCTTTGAGTGTGGTCAGCAACTATTTGTTCTGTTCCTCTGGCCTAGTACCTATGTTTAGACTCAAGCCGTATGGCTTCTTTCTGCCAGGCTGGTATATCTACCCTGTACATCGCCGAAATCCAGACGTCTGTTTAGGAACTTGAGCCAATTACCACACCGGAGAATTTTGGGGTCACGTAAGAGGGTTACAGAGTCTAAACAATGGCCGGGGACTTTTTGAAATAAAAAGGTGTCCTTACTTCTGCGAATAGACCCTTTGTCCAGATCTTCGGTTCCATTTCCCTCTTAGCGACCCTGCTCGCAGCGCCAAATTGTAGGACCTCTTATTTTTCAAATAAGAGACGAGGATCCGGGGGATCCTTGGAATTGTGACTTCGAATAGTGGTCTTTACCATCACTCACATTGATATCTGATTTACTGGCTGGACTCACTTTGTTACGTTGTCACACCTGCAGTCTGGGTTCTGTAAAATGGATGTGTTCCCACAGTATACTTGCAGCATTGGAGATTAGGCTGATGGGGTACTTTCACACACACACAATATTTTGAAAAGTTGGTTTTCAACTATTTTCCTACATACAGGATGTTTCCTCTTGTGGGATCATTCAAAATTGGAGTCACTTTAAAGTAATAACTTGCCCATTTAAGGCAGAGCACAACCATTTTCCCTCAGAGGGTCGTGAGTCTTTGGAACTCTCTTCCTCAAAGCGCAATGGAAGCAGAGTCCATGAATATTTTGAAGGCTGGATAGATTCTTGATATGCAAGGGGGTGAAAGGTTATCGGGTGTCAGCGGGAATGTGAAGTTGAGGTTGCAATCAGATCAGCCGTGAACTTATTGAATGGTGCAGCAGGCTCGAGGGGTCGAGTGGCCTACTCCTGTTGCTAATTTGCATGTTATCACATCCTTTATAATATATTGGGGCGGCATGGTGGCTTAGTGGTTAGCACTGCTGCCTCACAGTGCCAGGGACCCAGGTTCAATTCCAGCCTTGGGTAACAGTTTGTGTGTAGTTTGTATAGCCTCCCCATGTCTGCGTGGGTTTCCTCCGGGTGCCCCGGTTTCCCCCACAGTCCAAAGATGTGCAGGTTAGGTGGATTGGCCATGATAAATTGTTCCTTAGTGTCCAGGGATGTGCAGGTTAGGTTACTGGGTTATGGGGATAGGGTGGGGTGGACATGGGTAGAGTGCACATTCGAAGGGTCAGTGCAGACTCGATGGACCAAATGGCCTCCTGCTACACTGTAGGAATTCTATGATTGTAGCATTTTCCCTGCTCCTGATGTCAGGCTAATGGGTCTGTGGTTCCCGTTTTCTCTCTCCCTCCTTAAATAATGGGGTTACATTTACCACCTTCCAATCTGCAGGAACCATTCCAGAATCTATAGAATTTTGAAAGATGATCACCAATGTATCCACTATCTCTCCAGCCACCTCTTTCAACACTCTGGGATGTAGAGCAGCAGCTTTTGGGGATTTATTAACTTTCAACCACATTAATTTCTCCAGTAATACTTTTTCACTAATTCTAATCTCTTTCAGTTCCTCATGCTCACTACTCCCTTGGTTCTCTAGTGTTTTTGAGACAATTTCTGTATCTTCCTCCATGAAGACAGACTCACATTGTTTAGTTTCTCTGCCATTTCCTTATTCCCCATTATAAACTCTCCTGTCTCTGCCTGGAATGGACCCACATTGGTCTTTGCTAATCTTTTCCTTTTCACATTCCAATAGGAGCTTTTCCAGTCGGTTTTTATGTTTCTCGCCAGTTTGCTCTCATATTCTATTTTCTCTTTATCAGTTTCTTGGTCCTCCTTTGCTGAATTCTAAAACAAGTTCCCAATTCTCAGGCTCACTACTATTTTGGCCACTTTATGAGCCTCTTACTTTGATCGAATGGAATCTTTAACTTTTCTTGTTCGCCACGGTGGCATCACTTTTCCTGTTCGATTTTATTCTTTAAAAGAATCTATATTTGTTGTATATATGTAATAATTCCTTAACTGCTAGCGATTGCCTGTCTATTGTCATACCTTTTATAGTAAGTTTCCAATCTACCACAGACACCTTGCCCCTCACACCGTGACAGCTTCCTTCTGTGAGAAACACCCAGATAAATGAAACAAAATAACCATGTAACCACCATAGCCCATCACCATGACAACTGTAGCCACCTAAAATGGCTGATTCCCTATTAATTTGGCCAAAACCCGATTTAAAATGGCTAACCGAAAAGGTTGATGGGAACAATTGCAACATATTAGCAATTGGATGCCGGGCCAGACCTGTCGGCGCCTGCAGTGGCCGAAACAAAGACAGGTGAACAACCACCCCACGATCGAGGAATCGCCCCATTATTGGTGCATATCAAACCCAGTGATTGGGAACAAGTCCAATCACTTGGAACTCAGGGTCAAGGGCCGCCCCGAGAGGCGGGAAGCCACTGGGCCCTATAAAGTGAGGGGCCAAGTTCAGATCTCGCTCTCTCTCTCCCTTCTTCTCTTGCTCGCGACCTTCGCAAGAACATCGACCAGAAACTGTAAGTTTGACTCCAGCGATCGCTACCCGATAAAGACTCCTAGCCATCGACCCATATCAGCCTTTTGAATCCCGCGGGCCAGATCCGATTCGATAAGCTATTTGTTTCCCTGACCTGGTGGGCCCTTCCTAAAGTTAAGTATTGGCCAGTAGTGGTAGGTTTTGATATAGATAGTAGGATTATTGTGTAAGCATTAATTGTTGTATATAATAAATGACCGTTGATTTCAATCTTACTAAGCAGTGTGCTGACTTATTAATCATAACTCGAGCTTGAACCACGTGGTGGCATCAGAAAGATACCTGGCGACCCGTGAGCAAAGGTGAAATAATCAGAGGTAATAACTAATATTTTATTATCTCTAATAAAATAATTAGAGATAATAATTATTTATTATATATATATAATAAATATATTATATTTAATATAGTTATATTAATAACTATATTATTATAGTTATATTAATAATTAAGGCTAAAAAGAGCAACATAATTGGCGACTCTGGTGGGACCCGACACAGAAGTGGAAAACCACTCCGGGAGAACCCCTGAAATTTGAATAGAACCCAATCGGAAACAAAAAAAAACCACAAGTGTTCAAGCGGTTCTGGTTAAAATTCACAATTCGGAAGTGTGTGTATGCATGCGTAACTAACAGGGTTACAAGGTAAAACTGATAGATTATTGTTGCGTCAAAACTGTCGGAAGTCGGTATTTTCGGAAATTAGCGCAAGCCGTACCCGCATCTACGACACCACCTTAGCCCCCTGTTCCAAATTTGAACGTAGCGAGCAGATAAGAGAGATGGCCATGCAGGCAATGCAACGCCTCATGAACCCCAAAGAATTTGCGGTCGCACCGATCAGCAGCATTAAAGTGGGACAGTGTCCCATTTGGGAAGTGGAAATACGCAAATTTCTGCAGGGCAAAGGATGGCCCGTGTGGAGCGGTTTCTGTAATAACGACGACTCAGGTCCCGGAAGTATAGGGCATACTTGGTGGGAGAACATGAGTGAAATTCATAAGAAAAGCTTAGCGAAAGCGCGCAAGCCGATGGCAATCGTGTCCTGCATGGCACAATTGCGAGGCACAGAGGAGGTCGTCAGGACGCTCCGAAAAAAAATAGAAGGCATACATCGTATGAGTAAAATCGATGTATGCGAGATGGAAAAAGAGAACCTGGAATTGAAAAGGCAGTTAGAAGCCAAGGACGAAGAGGTGGCTGACGCCAAACGGGGTCACCGGTCTTGTCTGGCGCATTTAAGCAGTTTTCAATCCCAGTATGAGGCGGCTTATCAGGACACACAGCGTGTTGTCGTCCTGGTTAAGAAAGAGACAGAGAAGCAGGTGGAGATGCTACAGAAGCAATGTAGTGATCTCAAGGCAGCCTTGAGAACGCTCCACGCTGCAACCACGGAACAAAGGCAGAGTACCTTAGACCATGCGAAGTGCCGAAAGCAAATTGCAGACCTGCAATCAATGCTTTCTGTCCAAAAGGGATTCCAAGACACCTTTGGGGAAAGTTTAGAACAGGAAGACGGCCCTGATTGGGAAGAACTGCAAGAGACAGCGCAGAGATATGCTCAGGGAACATGTGCACAGGGAAAGCCCCAAAGGAGGAGAGCACCCCCACCCCCCACACAGCAGGTAATACAGGCTCCCATGAACCCTGTAACAACCCACCGCACCGCCACAGCAGACGAGGCGGAAGTCTTATATTCCACCTCCCTCACAGTGACCCAATTACGGGACGCGTGTGCAAAAATCACACCGTTCCTCCCCGCTTCAGACCCACACCATTTCTTTGCCACCGTCAAACACCAGGCGACCTTGTACGGCCTGGATGAGAAAGAGCAGCTAAAGCTCACGGTCCTCAGCTTAGACCCATCGGTTGCAGCAGCCCTCCCCGACCCACAGAATGTAGGAGGAGGCACCCTTGCAGAAATGCATACCACGATCCTGGATGCGATCGGGTATAACCGGGGTGACCCCGTAGATGGCCTAAATAAGTGCAGACAGAAAAAGTCTGAACACCCCACAGCGTTCGCAGGACGCTTGTGGATTCACTTTGAAGCCGTTTTCAGAAATGTAGACCGTACCCATTTGTCGGCAGACAATATGGCCAAATGGACCCGCACCCTTATCTCCCATGCCATGGAAGCAGGACAGAATGCCTGTAGTAATTATGACCCGTCGGAAGAAGCTCATAATGAGAAGTGGGTGGTCAAAAGATTGTCCTGCGTTTGGGAACAAGCGGCTCACAGTAAACCCGCAGCTAGAACCCCTGAGGAAAAACAAGCCGCCGCAGACGTGCAGGCAGTAAGAACCACTCTTCACAACCCCGCCTGGGTAAACGAGGGAAAGAGCAGCCCCCAGCAAAACCGCAAGAATGCTACAATTGCGGACAATTGGGACATTTTGCCAAAGAATGCAATGCCCTAAAAAGCCACAGAGAGCCCAACAGACAGGCACTCCCAATAAGAAAAAGGCAGAGCCCATACATAGCGTTAGCGCCCAGTCCGATCAGACAGACTTGACCGGAATGGACTGACGGTGTACAGGCTCCCCCAGCTGGGTCTGCGATACCCTGTGGGATAGGTCAGGACGACCCGTAGTCGCAGAAAAGGTTAGGGGACAGCCGATCGAGCTTCTCTGGGACACAGGAGGGTCCCGCACAACCTTAAATTCCTCCACCCTTGGTAAGGACACGTGGCCCACCACAGCCACTATCACCCTCAGCGGCTCACAGGCCACTCACAACAGGGACATATCACAACCCCTGTACCCATCCAAATCGGAACCATTAATGCAAAACACCCCGTAGTGTTAGTCGACCTGCCCCCAACAGCAGAGCACATTTTGGGGATCGACTTCATGAATTCTCATCACCTCTCTTTCGATCCAGTCAACCAGTGTGTCTGGAAGGTGGCGAAATCCGCTAGAGCCCCCGCAACACTCAATATAGGGGATTATATGAACAAAATTAGCGCAGTAGGCGAGTTTTGGTTCAACCCCACCACACTCAGCATGGACCGACAGGTTAGGGCAGTCCTGCAAAAAAAAACAGGGCATCATTCACGACCCACAAACACGACTGTGGACGGATGACCGGCTCCATACAGATAACCGGACCGGAGCCAAGACCCCAGAAACAGTACGGATTCCCCCTAGAAGCAGAGGGCGAAATCCTAAAGGTTATAGAAAGTTTATTAGAGCAGGGCGTCCTAAGATCGGTAGCCTCAACTAACAATGCCCCGATTTGGCCAGTAAGGAAGCCCGACGGATCATGGAGCTTGACCATAGATTATCAGGAACTCAATAAAGTCACCCCTGCAGCAGCCCCCACCATTGCAACAATTCCCGAGACCATGCTCAAACAGGGACTCCATGCCTGATATTTCACGGTTTTGGACGTCAGTAATGGGTTCTGGTCCATTCCATTGGCAAAGGCGTGCCAGTACAAATTTGCCTTCACTTTCCGAGCTCAGCAGTACACGTGGACATGCCTGCCACAAGGCTTCCACAACTCCCCCTCCATTTTCCACCGACAGCTGGCAAATGGACTAGCAAAATTTTCTCGCCCCGAATGTCTGGTACAGTATGTAGACGAGCTACTACTGCAGACAGACACAAAGGAAGAGCACATTGAGCTTCTGTCCGAACTCCTGGAGTTCCTACACTCCATTGGCTGTAAAGTAAACCCCAAAAAGGCCCAGATATTAGAAGAAAAGGTGATATATTTGGGTACTATCATCACACACGGCAAACGCGAGATCGAGCACAAAATAATTGACTCGATTGCTAAATTGCCCCTTCCCCAAAACGTTTCAGCCCTCCGGTCGTTTTTAGGACTGGTTGGCTACTGCTGAAACCACATTGACGGTTTCGCCAGCAAGGCAGCGCCCCTCTCGGAACTCCTAAAGAAAGGAGCCCCCTGGGAATGGCTTCCGCAGCCGACGGAGGCTGTGGAATCCCTAAAACAGGCGCTCATAGATGCCCCCGCACTACAAGTTCCCGACCCGCTTTCCCCTTACGCCATAGAGGTAGTGACCACAGACTGCACCCTTTCAGCCGTGCTCCTGCAGGAACGGCACGACCAGCTAAGACCCGTGGCTTATGCCTCGCGAATTTTAGATGCGGTGGAGCAGGGATTTTCAGCCTGTGAGAGGCACCTGCTCGCAGTTTTCTGGGCAGTCCAGTAATTTTCCTATATTACCGGACTGAACCCCATCACCATCTTGACCGAGCACACCCCCACCCAACTTTTACCAGACGGACGACTTAAAGACAGTACCGTCAGCCAAATCCGTGCTGCCAGGTGGACCCTTCTCTTACAAGGACGGGACATCACAGTCAAACGGACCACAACACACACATACTTAGCGGACAATCTACAGTACCCCGGAATCCCCCATGAGTGTGAAATCATCTCGCCCCACCATAATACAGGTGCCTTTATAGCAAAAACACCCCCCAGAAAACTAACCACTCCATCTCAAAGCCCCCCTCACCCGGACACGTGTGACCCCATTAGGATCTATGTGGATGGATCTTCCACGGTCCTGGATGGGCAACGCATAACAGGTTGTAGGATTTATGTGGAGGACGCGCAGGGACGCACCCTCGAGGAAATCGCATTAAAATTACCCGGGCACTTAGGCGCGCAGGCAGCAGAGCTTGCGGCCATCGCTTACATTGTAGAGCACCCAGATTCCTTCCCCAGCCCAGCAGACATATATTCAGACAGTCTGTACGTCTGCAACAGCCTCACCGAATTTCTGCCCCTCTGGGAAACAAGAGGATTTGTTTCCGCGGATGGGAAACCCCTCCCCTCAGCTCCATTACTCCGCCATATTTTGAAAAAAGCCTAGAACCGGACCTTTGGCATTATAAAAGTCCGCAGCCCCCATCGTTCTTCCCCCCCCTGGAAATGTAAAAGCCGACGCACTGGCTAAGGCAGGATCCAGGCATGGGTACTTTTGGAAGCCCCCCGAGAGCGCCCCAGTGAGTGCGCCAGTGAGTGCAGTTCAGGTCGCGCAGACTAGGATCGAAGATCTAGTAGAGGCCCAGAAGCAGGATAGCGCTCTCACTGACATCGTGAAAGGGAAGTTTCCAGCCTCATACGAGAGGTACAGAAATACAATAACCACACACGACGGTGCTAAAGGACACCCTTTATGTAGTTCCTGAGCAGGATAGGAACCAAATAATCTGTTTATTCCATGATGGTCATGGACACCAGGGAATCAAACCCACCGCAGCCCACCTCAAACAGCTTTGTTGGTGGTCAAATCTCAAAGAGGATGTATCCCATTACATTGAGAATTGCCTCATCTGCGCTCAGAACAACCCAGATAGATATGCCAAAAAGGCACATCTCAGCCACACCCGACCCGTTAACGGCCCCTGGACTAACCTCCAGATCGATTTTATAGGTCCATTGCCCCCTTGCAGGAATGGCTATAAATATGTTCTGGTGGTCATAGACACTTTTACAAAGTGGGTGGAAGCATTTCCAGCCCGCACCAACACCGCGAAAACCACAGCCAAAATCCTAACCCACCACATCTTCACAAGATGGGGACTCCCCCGCAGTATTGAATCGGACCAAGGTTCTCACTTTACGGGACGGGTCATGCAGAACATCCTCACGATATTTGGCATAACCCAAAAATTTCACATTGCGTACCACCCTCAATCAAGTGGTATAGTGGAGCGCATGAATCGGACCCTAAAAACCACCCTTAGGAAAATGGTCCAGCAGAACAACACCACTTGGGATTCGGTCCTCCCCTTTGCGCTGATGTTTTTGTGTAACACTGTTTCCACCTCCACAGGTTACACCCCACACACCCTCATGACCGGACGCCCCATGAAAGGGACAGAGTACTTGTTGGGTTTAGACCTGACCAGCCCTGAAGTTACGGCCCTCACCCATGAGAAAGCCATTGAACAATTACTTGTAAATATTAAAACGGCTCAGTTAGCAGCCGCTGTTAAATTGGGCATTGAAAAGAAACAGAGCAAGGCCTGTTTTGATAAGGCAGTACATGCAACGGAGTATAATATAGGACAACAAGTGATGTTGTCTGTGTATAACCCCAGCACATTTCTGTCTCCGAAATACTCGGGTCCGTACTCCATTACGGATAAAGTAAGCCCATCGGTATACAAAATCAAATACCAAAATGGTAAGATTGCGTGGTTTCACATAAACCAGCTAAAGGCTTATAGAGCACAGTCAAACCACGCCCACCATGTCATGCTTGACGCAGCAGACCAAACCCCGCCCACAGCCAACGTGACCACACCAACCCCCTCCACGTCCAGCCCAGACACGGACCCGCCCCCGACTCCACCCACAAACTTTACACTCCGCCCCAGAACGCCCACAGACTGCAGCAGCAGAGACAGCGACTGTGACTCCGACGACAGCCACAGCGCGCCTCCCTACTATCCTGGTCCCCCACCCAGCGACTCCGAGTTCAACTCCAGTGACCCCTTCCTCATCACTTTCTTAAACAAACCACACCACCAACCACCGAACCACACGGACGACCCCGACTTTATCCCCACACAACTTGACGAATGCCATTGGCACCGCGACAACTCCTACAGACTCGTCCGCAACGACGAGAGCAACCCCAACTCATACCACGCAGCCCTCTCATCATTAATTCACTCCAGAATTTGACACCCGGGAGAAGGGGACGACCCCGAGTCAGACCCCCAATCCACCAACCCCTTTGCGACCCTGTTCGCAACAGAGAACTGAGGTGTCCACAATGTTTCGCGTTGTTTGTCGGTTTGTTTAAATGTTGTTCGTCCGACAGGAGAATGGGTCTCACTGTCACATACCCATTCACCTGAAACTTTTGAGCTCTTTCCAAAACTCCCACCACGGCCAGACGCCTGTTCAGTGGTACCAACTTATCTGCAAATACCTGGTCAACAGACCAGACACTTGTTCAGCGGAACTAGCTTGTCTGCAGACACTTTAGCTGATACCTGTTCGGCCACCAGACGCCCGTTCTGATTCGATGGTAGAAGCACAGCACCCAACGCTTGTTCAGAGGAACTAGCTTTTCGACTGGTACTGGTCCAAGTGTCAGATGCCCGATCTGATTTGACGGGAGAATTACACCAGCAACCCCACCATGATGACTACATTTTTGCCCCTTCTTGTCGGTTGCTCAGGCAGTGGAGAAACGGCGTGAGACCCGCCCTGCCTGGGGACCCCCCCCGTTGGTCAAAAACGCTCGGGTAGTGGAGATACGGTATTGGTAGCCGTCCTACCCGGGGACTCCATCCAAATTTTACCCGTCGCGGCCCACACGCACCTCATTTGACCTTTTCCTTTCAAAAACAGTTTTATTTATTTAGGCAACCTTTGGGTTGCTGCCAAATGCTATTTACATCCTAGAACATTTGGATGATAAATCAGCACTGGTCCACCATTGGGAAGTGTGCCGTGTCCTAACATTTGTTTTGGGAAAAAAAATGAGGGAGTCACATAGAGTGACCAAATATAAGGGAATAATTAGCCCCGAAGGACAGACACACTAACATACCGGATATTATACCAAGGTAGTTACAGATACTATGCTTGTTTTACAGAACTCCAGAAGCTCCAGGACCAGAGAAAACAGAGAACACAAAGAAAGAAAAAGGACAGCCATGAGGACTTCTTTCATCGTGCTCAACATCTTTTATTTGGACATTTGGTTGCGCGGGAACGCGGACCCCATTACTTCAAACACCCCTGCCGTTAATGTTTCACTGCCCCGCAGTACCGAGGGCCCAGTCACCAGCCACGCTGCACTATCCTGGTGTGCCAAGTTCATAACTTGGTACTCCCTGTCGTACGTTATTGAAGCACTATTAGCGTTAGCAATACTCTGCTGTGCAGTACAGACTATGCGCCTCCGCAAATGGAGGAGAGCGTACCGCGCTCGAACCCCAGTATATCGGATCCGATCCCCTATATTCGGGTATGACCAGACCCCAGACCCCCGCGACCTATAATACAAAAATAAAGAACAAGCACTTGCGTTTTCCTGTAAATAAAAGATGTACAAAACTACCAGTAACAAGAAAAAAATGTATGATCCTGAGCTTTGACTGCCAAGCCAGGAAAGAATATATGGAATGTTATGATTGTTGTTGTATGTTTTAGAGAGATAGGATGATGCAATGCTTGATGAGTGTATTTAGGTAAAATTAGAGGTTCCAATTTTTTTATTTTTTTAGATACATGCCCCTGCCTGACATAGCGCCCTCAAGAATTGTTTAGGTAAATTTTTGTGCATAGCTAGGGTCAGAATAGTGGCCATATAGGTGTCCCCCCCCAGTCAGGGAACGGAAAGGATAAAATTTATGTGATCCTTCACGCTTCGCGTTAGGATCACAAGGAGAGTCTGTAGCCACCTAAAATGGCTGATTCCCTATTAATTTGGCCAAAACCCGATTTAAAATGGCTAACCGTAAAGGCTGATGGGGAAATCAGCCAACAGGACACAAACGGAAAGCTGCAGACAGAATAGCGTATTCGGCTCTGGAGAAGTCGGCCCAGATCGATACCTGCGACTATGAGCAGCACATCAACCCAGACATCTGCATTTAATCGGCTATCCCTGGGAACAATTGCAACATATTAGCAATTGAATGCCGGGCCAGCCCTGTCAGCGCCTGCAGTGGCCGAAACAAAGACAGGTGAACGACCACCCCCCAATCGAGTAATCGCCCCATTATTGGAGCATATCGAACCCAGTGATTGGGAACAAGTCCAATCACTTGGGACTCAGGATCAAGGGCCGCCCAGAGAGGCGGGAAGCCCCTGGGCCCTATAAAGTGAGGGGCCAAGTTCAGATCTCGCTCTCTCTCCCTTCTTCTCCTGCTCGCGACCTTCGCAAGAACATCGACCAGAAACTGTATGTTTGACTCCAGTGATCGCTACCCGATAAAGACTCCTAGCCATTGACCCGTATCAGCCTTTTGAATCCTGCGGGCCAGATCCGATTCGATAAGCCATTCGTTTCCCTGACCTGGTGGGCCCTTCCTAAAGTTAAGTATTGGCCAGTAGTGGTAGGTTTCGATATAGATAGTAGGATTATTGTGTAAGCATTAATTGTTGTATATAATAAATGACCATTGATTTCAATCTTACTAAGTGGTGTGCTGACTTATTAATCATAACTCGAGCTTGAACCACGTGGCGGTATCAGAAAGATACCTGGCGATTCGTGAGCAAAGGTGACATAATCAGAGGTAATAAAACTAAGGCTAAAAAGAGCAACACAACATAGCATGGTTGAGGGGTTCTTGTTAAAAAAAAAAAAATTTTTAATTAAAGTTTTTGCAAAATATCAACAACAAAATGTAAAAGGAACCCAATAGACTTAAATACAAAACAACCCAGTGCCCCCCTCCCCCCTATGCATAAATAATAAATTAACACCCGCCGAAACACATAGCAAATATATACACCCCCACAGATCCCCCAGTATAGACAAACACAAATAAAATAAAACCTCCCCACCCCCGGGCTGCTGCTGCTGCTGCCCATTGTCTACCGTTCTGCCAGGAAGTCTAAGAACGGTTGCCACCGCCTGAAAAATCCTTGCACCGATCCCCTTAAAGCAAATTTCACCCTCTCCAATTTAAGAAACCCCGCCATATCGTTGATCCGGTATTCCACGCTTGGGGGCCTCGCATCCTTCCACTGAAGGAGAATCCTTCGCCGGGCTACCAGGGACGCAAAGGCCAGAATACCGGCCTCTTTCGCCTCCTGCACTCCCGGCTCCTCTGCAACCCCAAATATTGCGAGCCCCCAGCCCGGTTTGACCCTGGATCCTACCACCCTCGACACCGTCCTTGCTGCGCCCTTCCAAAATTCCTCCAGCGCTGGGCATGCCCAGAACATATGGGTGTGGTTTGCTGGGCTCCCTGAGCACATAACACATCTGTCCTCACCCCCCAAAAACTGGCTCATCCTTGTCCCGGTCATGTGTGGCCTGTGTAGCACCTTAAACTGTATGAGGCTGAGCCTCGCGCACAAAGAGGAAGAGTTCACCCTCCCTAGGGCATCTGCCCATGTCCCCTCCTCGATTTCCTCCCCCAACTCCTCCTCCCACTTACCTTTCAACTCCACCACCGAGGCCTCCTTCTCCTCCTGCATCACCTGGTATGTTGCCAAAATCTTCCCCTCTCCAGTGCACCCCCCCCGAGAGCATCCTATCCTGTACTGTGCGTGGCAGCAGCAGCGGAATTCCACCACTTGCCGCCTGGCAAACGCCCTTACCTGTAAATACCTAAAGGTGTTTCCTGGGGGGAGCCCGTACTTCTCCTCCAGCTCACCCATGCTCGCGCACTTCCCATCCACAAACAGGTCCCCCAACCTTCTTATCCCTGCCCTGTGCCACCCTGAAAACCCTCCATCTATTCTCCCTGGAACAAACCGGAGGTTCCCCCGTATCGGGGTCCACACCGAGGCCCCCCCTTTCCCCTTGTGCTGCCTCCATTGCCCCCAAATTTTGAGGTTAGCCGCCACCATCGGGCTTGTGGTATACCTCATTGGAGGGAGCGGCAGCAGCGCCTTTGCCAGCGCCTCCAGACTCGTACCCTCACAAGACGCCGTCTCCAGCCTCATCCATGCCGCCCCCTCCCCCTCCATCACCCACTTGCGCACCATCGCGGCATTGGCGGCCCAGTAGTACCCACAGAGGTTGGGCAGCGCCAGCACCCCCCCTCCCTACTCTGCTCCAGGAACACCCTCGGAGTCCTTCGTGCCCACACAAACCCCGTTATGCTCCTGTTGACCCGCCTAAAGAAGGCCTTCGGGATAAGAATGGGGAGGCACTGGAACAGGAACAAAAGCCTTGGGAGCACCGTCATCTTGACTGACTGCACCCTACCCGCCAGGGGCAGCGGCAACGCGTCCCACCTCTTAAACTCCTCCTCTATTTGCTCCACCAGCCTCGTGAAATTAAGTCTGTGCAGGGCCCCCCAGCTCCTGGACACCTGGACCCCCAAATACCTGAAGCTCCTCTCCGCCCTTTTTAGTGGAAGCTCGCCAATCCACCTCTCCTGGTCCCCTGGGTGAACCACGAACAACTCACTCTTCCCCATGTTGAGGTGTACCCTGAGAAATCCCCAAAATCTCTGAGGATCCTCATTACCTCTGGCATTCTCCCCACCGGGTCCGCCACATGCAGCAGCAAGTCGTCCACATTGAGCGACACCCTATGCTCTTCCCCACCCCGCACCACCCCCTCCAGTTCCTCGACTCCCTCAGTGCCATAGCCAGGGGTTCAATCGCCAGTGTGAAGAGCAGGGGGGACAGGGGACACCCCTGCCTCGTCCCTCGATGCAACCGCAAGTACTCAGACCTCCTCTTGTTTGTGGCCACACTCGCCATCGGGACCTCGTACAACAGCCTAACCCACCTGACGAACCCCTCCCCAAACCCGAACCTCTTCAGCACCTCCCACAAGTACACCCACTCTACCCTATCTAAGGCCTTCTCAGCGTCCATCGCCGCCACTATCGCCGCCTCCCCCTCCCTCGCCGGCATCATAATAACGTTCAGGAGCCTCCGCACATTCGCGATCCCGCCACCAGTCCCTCCTCCGCCTTCGGGAACCTCAGTTGGTCCAGAAAGCGGCCCATCCCTCCCTCCTCCCGTGGGGGCTTGGACCGATACAGTTCCTCATATAAGTCCCTGAAGACCCCATTGATGCCAACCCCACTCCGCACCACGCTCCCTCCCCTGTCCTCAACTCCCCTGATCTCCCTAGCTGCGTCCCGCTTCCGAAGCTGAATCGCCAGCATCCGACTTGCCTTTTCCCCAATATTCATGAACCGCCCCCTGGGCTTTCCTCCACTGCGCCTCCGCCTTCCTGGTGGTCAACAGGTTGAATTTGGCCTGGAGGCTACGCCTCTCCCTCAACAGTCCCTCCTCCGGCACCTCCGAGTACCTCCTGTCTACCCTCACCATCTCCCCCACCAGCCTCTCCCTCTCCCTCTGCTCTCTCCTCTCCTTGTGGGCCCTAATGGAGATCAGCTCTCCCCTAACCACCGCCTTCAGCGCCTCCCAGACTATCCCACTCGGACCTCCCATTTATTGCTGGCCTCCAGGTATCTCTCTATGCTTCCTCGGACCCGCTCGCTCACCTCGTCTGCCAACAGCCCCACCTCCAAGCGCCACAACGGGCGCTGGTCCCTCTCCTCCCCCAGCTCTAGGTCTACCCAATGTGGGGCGTGATCCGAAATGGCTATCGCCGAGTACTCGGTATCCTCTACTCTCACAATCAGCACCCTGCTCATAACAAAAAAGTCGATCCGGGATTAGGCCTTATGAACATGCGAGAAGATTGAGAATTCCCTAGCCCCCGGCCTCGCAAATCTCCAAGGGTCCACCCCTCCCATCTGGTCCATAAACCCCCTCAGCATGTTAGCCGCTGCCGGCTTCCGACCCGTCCTAGACCTGGAGCGATCCAGTGCCGGATCCAAAGTTCCCCCCCATTATCAGGCCCCCCACTTCCAAATCCGGGATCCGACCCAACATGCGCCGCATAAAACCCGCATCGTCCCAGTTTGGGGCATACACGTTGATCAGTACCACCCTCTCTCCCTGCAGCTTACCACTTACCATTACGTACCTGCCTCCATTGTCTGTCACAGTGCTCGACGCCTTGAACGACACCCTCTTTCCCACCAAGACCACCACCCCCCGATTTTTGGCATCCAGCCCCGAATGAAACACACGGCCTACCCACCCCTTCCTCAATCTTACCTGGTCTGCCACCTTCAGGTGCGCGAACACCCGGGCCCGCTTAACTGGCCCGTTCAGTCCCCTTACGTTCCAGGTTATCAGCCGGATCAGGGGGCTACCCGCCCCCCTCCCCCGACTAGCCATGACCCCTCCTCGGCCAGTCACGTGCCCGCACCCCACACCCGGCCCGTTCCCCACGGCGGCAGAACCCCGTCCCAACCCCCTCTACTTGCTCCAGCTCCCCCTTGACCATACCAGCAGCAACCCAGTCCCCCCCCCCCGCCCTTAGCTAGGATCCCTCCTAGCTGCATTGCTCCCCCCATTGCACTCCTGCAAGTCAGCTGACTCCTGCTGACCCCATCCGCTCCCGCCTCTCCTTCAATTCCTCCCATTGTGGGACTTCCCCTCCCCCTCCATTACCCACCAGCAGGCTCTCCGCCTCCCCCTTCCATCCCAAGCACGGGGAAAAACCCGCACTTCCCCGCCCCGGCCCCTCCAGTCTTCAGCGCGGGAAAAAGCCCGCGCTTTCCACCTACCCGGCCCCGCCTCCTCTGGCGCAGCTCCTTTTACAGGCCCAGTCCCCTCACCCCCGACTCGGGCCTCCCCCTCCCCCTCCCCCACGGGGCCCCATCCCCCCTACCGGCCATCCATCCCCTACTCCGTTTACGTGCCCCCCTCCAAGAGCCCACCCGACAGACCCAACCAAAACAGTGCCCAACCCACCCTAACCACCCACACCGAACCGAAAATTAACAGGAACAAAGAACCCCCCGCTCAAAATGTAACACAACAACAATCCCCGACCATCCCCACCCCTGACCATCCCCACGCCCGACGCCCCATCCCGACCCTCAGTTTGTGTCCAGCTTCTTGGCCTGAACAAAGGCCCACGCCTCCTCCGGCGACTCAAAATAATGGTGCCGGTCGTTGTAGGTGACCCACAGATGCGCCGGCTGCAGCATGCCAAACTTCACCCCTTTCCTGTGCAGCACCACCTTCGCCCGGTTGTACCCGGCCCTCTTCTTCGCCACTTCTTCGCTCCAGTCCTGATATATTCGAACCTCCGCGTTCTCCCACCTGCTGCTCCTCTCTTTCTTGGCCCACTTGAGCACACACTCCCAATCAGCGAACCGATGGAACCGCACCAGCACCGCCCACGGCGGCTCATTAGCCTTGGGCCTCCTCACCAGCACTCTATGGGCCCCTTCCAGCTCCAGGGGCCCCTGGAAGGACCCCGCTCCCATCAGCGAATTGAACATGGTGACCACATAGGCCCCCACGTCCGACCCCTCCAGCCCCTCTGGGAGGCCCAATATCCGCAGATTCTTCCGCCTCGACCGATTCTCCATCTCCTCGAACCGTTCCTGCCATTTCTTGTGGAGTGCCTCGTGCGCCTCCACCTTTACTGCTAGGCCCAAGATCTCGTCCTCGTTCTCTGAGATCTTTTGTCGGACCTCGCGGATCGCCACCCTCTGGGCTGTCTGGGTCTCCAGCAACTTATCAACAGAAGCCTTCATCGGCTCCAGCAGGTCCGCTTTGTGCTCCCTGAAGCAGCGCTGGATAACCTCCTGCTGCTCCTGCACCCACGCTGCCTGGTCCCCACCCGCCGCCATCTTGCTCTTCTTCCCTCGCACTTTCTTTGGCTTCACCACCACTTTTTTAGTCGCCCCGCTCCTGGTCCAAGCCATACACTGTCGGGGGAATTCTTCCCACACTGGGAAATGTCACAAAAATACCGTTTTGGGCCCTGAAAAGAGCCCAAAAGTCCGTTCCAAGCGGGAGCTGCCGAACGTGCGACTTAGCTCTGCATAGCTGCAAGCGGAAGTCCTTCGGTTTGAGGGGTTCTAAACAGAAATGGGAACAAAATATTATCCATCTTCAAAACACCCTTTCACTCTGTGATCCTTGTGAAATTTGAAACCAAGTATTCACAACAAAGCTCAAAGAGCATCAGCCCACTGGAGGCAAAGTTGTGAGACCGGCCAGTCCAGCAGGAAGAAGCCCTCCGACCCTCCCCATTGACCAATTGACTTCCCGTAACAGCCTCCCCGGAATGTGGCGACTAGGGGCTTTTCACAGTAACTTCATTTGAAGCCTACTTGTGACAATAAGTGATTTTCATTTCATTTTCAGATTGAACACAACGCAGTCCTGGATGTAGTTGAAGCAGAAACAATAACAGTAGAATCCATCACTGTAATCAATTGTGAACTTGTTGGTGTCTCAGCAGGTTGGATAACCGAGTGAATCCCTTCCCACACACAGAGCAGGTGAATGGCCTCTCCCCAGTGCGAACTCGCTGGTGTCTATGCAGGTTGCATACCAAGTGAATCCCTTCCCACACTGAGAGCAGGTGAACGGCTTCTCCCGAGAGTGAACTCGCTGGTGTGACTTCAGGCTGGAAAACTCAGTGAATCGCTTATCACATTGAGAGCAGATGAAAGGTTTCTCCCCAGTGTGAACCCGCTGGTGTCTCTGCGGGGTGGATGAATGTCTGAATCCCTTCCCACACTGAGAGCAGGTGAACGGCCTCTCCCCAGTATGAACTCGCTGGTGTGACTGCAGGTGGGATAATCGACTGAATCCCTTCCCACACACAGGGCAGGTGAACGGCCTATCCCCAGTGTGAATTCATCGATGAGCTTCCAGCGTAGATGGGGCTCTGAATCCCTTCCCACAGTCCACACATTTCCACGATTTCTCCATGTTGCGTCTCCTCATTATCTCCAGGTCAGGCAATCAGTTGAAGCCTCGTCCACACGCAGAACACGTGTACGGTCTCTCCCCGCTGTGAATGGTGTGATGTTGTTTCAGGCTGTGTAACTGGTTAAAGCTCTTTCCACAGTTAGTGCCCTGGAACACTCTCACTCGGGTGTGTGTGTGTGTCTTGGAGCTTTTCCAGTCACACTTAAGGTTAAAATCTCAAGTAGGCAGAACGGGCAAATATTTCTCCTTTGGATTCAAAGGCCGATGATATTCAGGGCCTGATGAATCGAGTGACTCTGTCAGATCGAGACGTGACGTTTGAAATTTCTGTCTGTAGTTCCTCCTCTTCTAATTACCTGTAAAAACAATTTAGAAAATACGTCATTGTCAGTACAGGATAGAAATTCAGAACAAACAAAATAAGATTCTCTGGAACATTGTTTCCTCTCTCGATCCCCAAAGCTGCAAATCTCCATCCCCCACACCCTCCCTCCATTCTCACTCTGCTGTATCTAACATTCACCCTCCCAATTCTCCTGAAGGTGCTGATTCGGGCTGATTGACAGATCCCTGCTCACTACTTCCTGTCCTGGACACAGAGACCATAACAAATAGGAGCTGGAGTTGGCCATTCGGCCCATCGATCCTGCTCAACCATTCAATGAGATCATTGGCCGATCTACCGCGGCACCATTTTCCCACATTTTCCCTCATATCACTTGCTATCTTTAATATCGAAAAACCTGTCAATCTCTGTCTTGCAAATACCTGATGACTGAGGCTCCACGGTCCTCTGGGGTAGAGAATTCCAAAGCTTCACCACATCCTCGAGTGAGGAAATCCCTCCTCATCGCAGCTTTCTCTCCATTTTCCTGCCGGTTCCCCATAACCCTCGACTCCCTGGTCAATCAGAAATCTGTCCAACTCAGCGGTGAATATATTCAGTGACCCCCAGACTCCACTGGTCGCTGTGGAAGAGAAATCCAGAGACTAACAACCCTCTGAGGGAGGAGATGACTGTAAATATATAACATAGCTGCAGTACAATATTACACAACTGGAAATAATAATAAATGTACTTTGTTACAGAACCATCAATAATATATCTAATCTGCACCATTTAACAACACTGGACATTTCTCTGTCTGATATTAATTTACTGTCCCCTTAAATGCTTTCTCCTGGGGAAAGCAGCCCTTTAATTGTGAACATTGGGAAAGAGACCATCCTTTTAGCCAAACAAATAAATGTGTCAAGCTGAGGGAGCAAAGGATGTCAATGTCTTTAAGAGAGAGAGACCTGGGCCAAGCTTTGCAGAGTCTGCACCCTCCCCGGATTCACTTCCTTTCAGTTCTGACCAGGTGCGGGGCAGAGGATAGTTTCCGCACGTGAGCCAGAAGTAGCGAGATGCGCATGCACAGGCATTCGGGAGGAATGCGCATGTGCAGATATTCGGGAGGCATGCGCATGTGCGGGGGTGAGGCGGTGACCGGGACAAAGCCGGCGCACTGACCATTGTGTGTCCGGGTCTTCCAGCCTTTCCCATTGGACACCAGCTCAGCGCGGCTGGAGGGAAAGGTCTCCCCCAGCCCCACGTGGGGTTCCGCCCCTCAGTGTCTGTCAGCGGGGGATTGACCAATGGGAAACCGGGAGGACCGGAAGGACTCTGCTCCTCCAGCCAATCAGAGCTCCCCCATTGTCTGTCAGCGGGGGATTGACCAATGAAAAACCGGGAGGACCGGAGGGACTCTGCTCCAGGCATTTGGGGAGTGAAGATTGAGCTTCAAACTTCCTCCTGTCTCCAACATCTGTGAGTAAAACACTTTCTTTTCTCCCCCTTTCCATTTCTCATTCTCACCTTCAATTGGTCACTTGCAGCAACTGAAGGGAAAGGAAGTGAATCCAGGGAGGGTGCAGACTCTGGAAAGCTTGGCCCAGGTCTCTCTCGGTAGCACAGTGGTTAGCACTGTTCATCACAGCTCCACGGTCCCAGGTTCGATTCCCCGCTGGGTCACTGTCTGTGCGGAGTCTGCACGTTCTCCCCGTGCCTGTGTGGGTTTCTTCCGGGTGCTCTGGTTTCCTCTCATAGTCCAAAGGTGTGTAGGTTTGGTGGACTGGCCACACTAAATTGCCCTTAGTGTCTAAAAAGGTAAGGGCGGGGGGTTACGGGGATACGTTGGAGATGTGGGCCGAAGTAGGGTGCTCTTTCCATGGGGTGGTGTAGACTCGATGGGCCGAATGGGCTCCTTCTGCACTGTAAATTCTATGATTTATTATGATATGGGGGATAGTGTGGGAAAATGGTGCTGAGGTAGATCGGCCAATGATCCCATTGAATGGTTGAGCAAACCTGATTGGCCGACTCCATCTGCTTTTATGACCTCTGCGTCTTGGACAGGAGGCAGTGAGCGTGGATCTGTTAATCAGACAGAATCAGTACCTCTACTGACAATGATGTTTGTTGCAAATTCATTTTACAGGATATCAGCAGGTGAGGATCTACAGACAGAAATCTGAAACCAAAAGTCACATTACGATCTGACAGGTCACTTGATTTATTGGGACCTGAATGTCATCGACCTCAGGATCTAGAAGTAGAAATGTTTGCACGTCACATCTGATTCAAAAGATTTTAAACATCGGTGTGACTGGAAAAGCACCGAGACACACACACACCCGAGTGAGAGTGTTCCAGAGCACTGACTGTGGTAAGAGCTTTAACCCGTTACAGAAAACCAGTTTTCTGTGTGAACGAGGCTTCAACTGTTTCTCCAACCTGGAGAGGCCCAAGGACATCTGCCCAATGGAGAAACCTTGGAAATGTGGGGACTGTGGGAAGGGATTCAAAGCGCCATCAGAGCTGGAAATTCATCGACGCAGCCACACTGGGGAGAGGCCGTTCACCTGCCCTCAGTGTGGAAAGGGATTTGCTCAGTTATATCACCTGCAGACACACCAGCGGGTTCACACTGGGGAGAGGCCATTCACCTGCTCTGAGTGTGGGAAGGGATTCGCTGATTCATCCAACCTGCACAGGCACCAGCAACGGCACACTGGGGAGAAGCCGTTCAACTGTTCTGAGTGTGGGAAGGGATTCAGGGACTCATCCACTCTGCTCGTACACCAGCGAGTTCACACTGGCGAGAAGCTGTTCACCTGCTCCGAATGTGGGAGGGGATTCACAAGGTTTTGCAGACTGCAGTCACACGAGCGAATTCACACCGGAGAGAGGCCGTTTACCTGCCCTGAATGTGGGAAGGGATTCACTCAGTCAGCCCATCTGCAGTCACACCAGCGACTTCACACTGGGGAGAGGCTGTTATCCTGCTCCGAATGTGGGAAGGGCTTTACTCAGTTATCCCATCTGCAAACACATCAACGAATTCATACTGGGGAGAGGCCATTCACCTGCTCCGAATGTGGGAAGGGATTCACTCAGTTACCCCACCTGCACAAGCACCAGCGAATCCACGCTGTGGAGAGGCCATTCACTTGCTCTGAGTGTGGGAAGGGATTCACTCAGTCACCCAAATTGCAGATACACCAGCGAGTGCACACTGGGGAGAAGTCATTCACCTGTTCGGAGTGTGGGAAGGAATTCGCCACGTCATCCACTCTGCTGATACACCAGCGAATTCACACCGGGGAGAGGCCGTACATCTGCTCTGTGTGTGGGAAGGGATTCACTCAGTTCTTCACCCTGCAGGCACACCAGCGAGTTCACACCGGGGAGAGGCCATTCACCTGCTCTCAGTGTGAGAAGGGGTTTACTCAGTTAGGCAATCTGCTAAGACATCAGCGAATTCACACTGGAGAGAAGGCTTTCACTTGCTTGGAATGTGAGAAGGGATTCACTGAGAAATCCAGCCTGCTGAGACACCAGCGAGTGCACGCTGGGGAGCGGCCGTACACCTGCTTGGAGTGTGGGAAGGGATTCACCCAGTTATCCGACAAGCTGAGACACCAGCGAGTTCACAATTGATTGCAATGCATGGATTCTTTTGGGAAAAAAATGTTTTTATTGAAGTATTTACATTTAATTCACTATACTTTGGTAAGGATAAACGCGCCGTTACAATATCCATGCCATTTTCCTCTGCCAATCCCGAACATGTGGACATGGTTGGCCGGGCCTCCCTGGCACCGTTCACACTTGTCCTCTACCTCCAGGAAGCACCTTCTCAGGTGTGCTCTGTGCACCACTTTCAGCTGCATGAGGTGGGGGGGCTGGCCCTCCTCAATGCTTCGCTCCAGAGTCCCCACCCTGTTTCCATCCCTAGCTCTTCCTCCCATTTTTCCTGTGTCTTGTCCTTTCTGAAAGTCGTCTGTACAGGTTCCCACAGTTTCCCTTCCCCAGACTGCCCTCGTCCAGTAACTCCTCGAGCATAAAAGCAAATTACTGTGGATGCTGGAATCTGAAACGAAAAGAGAAAATGCTGGAAAAACTCAGCAGGTCTGGCAGCATCTGTAAGGAGAGAAAAGAGGTAACGTTTCGAGTCCGATGACTCTTTGTCAAAGCTCCTCTAGCATTCTGCTTCTTGGGGGTTTGTCGGAGTTCATTCCCATTTGGTGGTTCCAGTCTCTCCGTCAGCTCCTACAAGGTCGTTAGTCTGTCTTCCGTGTAAGAGTCCCTAACCGCCAGTGTCCTCCCGTCCTATTGCCACCTCTTAAAGGTGGTGTCGAGAATGGCTGGGGCAAACCCATGGTTGCCGTAGATGGGGGACATGATGGACACATCGGTCAGACCGAAATGCTGCTTCATCTGGTTCCAAGTCCTCAGGGTAGGTACCATCACTGGGCTTATTGAGTGTTTTTTTCTGGCGGGGAGTGCTGCCGTGGCAAGGGCCCACAGGATCGTTCCTGTACAGGAGGACTCCACCATCCTCACCCATTCTGTGTCTCTGTCCTTCACCCATCCCCTCGCTCTTTCCACCGTGGCTGCCCAGTGGTGGTATTGCAAATTCGGGTGGGCCAGACCCCCCACATTTCGTCGCTTTGTAGTTTTGTTTTGGGGATTCTTTCCCACCACCCCGCCCCCACACACACAGACGGCATAATCATCTTGTCTATTATTTGGAAAAAGGCCTTGGGGATGTAGATTGGTATGGATCGGCACAGTTACAACACCAGGTTAAGTCCAACAGGTTTGTTTCGATGTTACTCGCTTTCGGAGCGCTGCTCCTTCCTCAGGTGAATGAAAAGGTCTGTTCCAGAAACATATACACAGACAAATTCAAAGATGCCAGACAATGCTTGGAATACGAGCATTAGCAGGTGATTAAATCTTTATAGATCCAGAGATGGGGTAACCCCAGGTTAAAGAGGTGTGAATTGTGTCAAGCCAGGACAGTTGGTAGGATTTCGCAGGCCAGATGGTGGGGGATGAATGTAATGCAACATGAATCCCAGGTCCCGGTTGAGGCCTCACTCGTGTGCGGAACTTGGCTCTAAGTTTCTGCTCGGCGATTCTGCCCTATAAGTTACTTGAGCTGTATAAGTTGAAAATCGCTTATTGTCACAAGTAGGCTTCAAATGAAGTTGCTGTGAAAAGCCCCTAGTCGCCACATTCCGGCGTCTGTTATGGGAATTGAACTGTGCTGCTGGCCTGCCTTGGTCTGTTTTCAAAGCCAGCGATTTAGTCCTGTGCTAAACCAGCCCCGGAGTATGCTCAATGTGGCGCGAACTTGGGCAGTATGTTCATCATGATCGTCTACACCCTCCCCGCCAGTGACAGTGGGAGTGCATCCCATCTCAGGAGGTCCTTTTTTACTTCCTCCACCAGACTGGTTAGGTTCCACTTGTGGATCCCCAGGTTGCAGAATTTGCTTTGAGCTATTTTACGTGGTAGAACCTCCAGCTCTGCCTCTTCCCCCTCTCGGGTTCACTGGGAATACTTCGCTTTTGCCCAAGTTGAGTTTGTAGCCGAAGAGGCTCCAAACTTTCCCAGCAGCTTCATGATTTCTTTCATGCTGCTTTGTCGGTGCAAGATGTAGAGGAACTGGTCATCCACACAGAGTGAGACTCCGTGTTCACTGTCTCCTCTTCAAATCCCCTTCCAGCCACCCAACGCTCTCGGCAATCGGCAGCGGCTCGATTGCCAGGGCGAACAAGAGCGGGGACTGCAGCACCCCTGCTTTGTGCCTCTGTGCAGCTGGAAGTATTCAGAGCTGGTTGGTCTGAACGATCAACTTGGAGGCATCGTACAGGAGTTTCACCCATGAGGTAAACCCCGTCCCTAGCCCAACCGCTCTCGTACCTCAATGGCTTTCACCTGACTCTGTCGAAGGCCTTTTCTGCATCCAGGGAGACAATCACCTCTGACGTTCTCTCCCCGGATGGGGTCAGTATCACGTTCAGCAGTCGTCGGCTGTTCTTAGCTGTCTACCCTTCACAAAGCCTGTCTGGTCCTCTGTGACCCCTCTCCAGCTGCTTAGCCAGGACTTCTGCGAGTACTTTCGCGCCACATTGAGCAGCGAAATGGGTCTGTATGATCTGCACTCCGTTGGGTCTTTTTGGGTATCAGCGATATGGTGGCCTGTGTTAGCGTTGGAGGCAGGCTGACCCTCGATAGCGAGTCTGCGAACATCTCCTGCAGTTGAGGGGCCAGTGCCGTCGCAGAGTTTTTTGTAGAAGTCCTCCGGGAACCCGTCGGGTCCCGGCGACTTCCCCGCCTGCATGGAGCTGATGCTCTCCATGACCTCTCCCAGTCCTAGAACAAAGAACAAAGAAAATTACAGCACAGGAACAGGCCCTTCGGCCCTCCCAGCCTGCGCCGATCCAGATCCTTTATCTAAACCTGTCTTCTATTTTCCAAGGATCTACTTCCCTCTGTTCCCCGCCCGTTCATATATCTGTCTAGATGCATCTTAAATGATGCTATCGTGCCCGCCTCTACCACCTCCGCTGGCAAAGCGTTCCAGGCACCCACCACCCTCTGCGTGAAAAACTTTCCACGCACATCTCCCTTAAACTTTCCCCCTCTTACCTTGAAATCGTGACCCCTTTTAATTGACAGCCCCACTCTTGGAAAAAGCTTGTTGCTATCCACCCTGTCCATACCGCCCATAATTTTGTAGACCTCAATCAGGTCCCCCCTCAATCTCCATCTTTCCAACGAAAACACTCCTAATCTACTCAACTTTCCTTCATAGCTAGCACCCTCCATACCAGGCAACATCCTGGTGGACCTCCTCTGCACCCTCTCGAAAGCATCCCCATCCTTCTGGTAATGTGGCGACCAGAACTGCACGCAGTATTCCAAATGTGGCCTTACCAAAGTCCTATACAACTGTAACATGACCTGCCGACTCTTGAACTCAATACCCCATCCGATGAAGGCAAGCATGCTGTATGCCTTCTTGACCACTCTATCGACCTGCGTTGCCACCTTCAGGGTACAATGGACCTGAACTCCCAGATCTCTCTGTGCACCAATTTTCCCCAGGACTCTTCCATTGACCGTATAGTCCGCTCTTGAATTAGATCTTCCAAAATGCATCACCTCGCATTTGCCTGGATTGAACTCCATCTGCCATTTCTCTGCCCAACTCTCCAATCTATTTATATTTTGCTGTATTCTCTGACAGTCCCCCTCGCTATCTGCAACTCCACCAATCTTAGTATCATCTGCAAACTTGCTAATCAGACCACCTATACCTTCGTCCAGATCAGTCCTAGTTGTGTTTTCAGCTCCCTCAGTCTATCGTCCCCACAACTGACCTGTCCAGTCCATGAAGGAACCGTTTCAACCCCGAGTCCTTGTCGGGGGTTCGGAGGTGTACAGTCCCCAGAAGAAGGCCTTGAATGCTTTGTTGACCTTTTTTGATTCGGCTACCAGTCTACCTCTGCTATCCTTTACCTCCCTGGTGGCTGCCTGCTCTTTCAGTTGGCGAGCCAGCAGTTGGCTAGCCTTGTCTCCATGCTCATAAAAGGTCCCCGTGTTTGGCGGAGTTGGTACACTGCTTTCCTAGTGGATAGCAAGTTAAAGTCCACCTGTGGCTTTTTCTTCTGCACCTGCGGCTCTACGGGTCGGAGCCTCGGAATATTTTCTGGCAAATTCCAGAATGGAGTCGATCAGCTGTTGCCTGGCCGCCCTCTCGTCCCTGTCTCTGCGAACCTTGTGGGCTATAATCTCTCCCCTAATCTCCGCCTTCAGTGCCTCCCAGAACGCGGAAGGTGAGACTTCCCTGTTCCGGTTGTTCGTAATGTACTCGCCTCAGCCGGTGATGTTTTCTGGCAGAAGACCTTGTCGGCCAAGAGGGTCGTGTCCAACCTCCATGTGGGGCATTGGGCTTGGCCCGTCTTCAACCTCACATCCATGTAATGTGGAGCGTGGTCTGAGATTACAATCATGGAATATTCCACTCTTATTATTTCTGGAAGCACCGATTTCCCCACTACAATAATAATAATAATCTTTATTGTCACCAGTAGGCTGACATTAACACAGCAATGAAGTTACTGTGAAAATCCCCTAGTAGCCACATTCCGGCGCCTGTTCGGGTACACAGAGGGAGAATTCAGAACTTCCAAATTGCCTAACAGCACGTCTTTCGGCACTAGTGGGAGGAAACCGGAGCACCCAGAGGAAACCCACGCAGACATGCGGAGAACTTGCAGACTCCTCATAGACAGTGACCAAGACGGGAATCGAACCTGGGATCCTGGCGCTGTGAAGCCACAGTGCTAACCACTGTGCCCGCAAATTCGATGTGGGTATAGACCCTGTGTACTGGCGAGAAAAATGAGAATTCCTTCTCACCTGGGTGCATGCACCACCAAGGGTACACCTGCTCCAGAAACGTTCCCGTTTTCCTAGCCATGCTTGCCATTTTCCCCGTCCTGGGGTTTGATCTGTCCGTCAGTGGGTTCATTACAGAATTAAAGTCCGCCCCATGATCAGTCGTTGCATATCTACATCGGGGATTTCCGCCATGGTCTTCTTTATAAACTCCGCGACGTCCCAATTGGGAGCGTACACATTCACCAGTATCATCGGTACCCCATCCAGGACACCATTGACCATGATGCACTGTCCCCATTGGTCCGTAACCATCCTCGTCACAGTAAACACCGTCCTCTTACTTATAAATATGGCTAGCCAGGGCCAACTCTACCTCCCTACGCAAGGCTCTGCCTCATGCAGTTCAAGGTGGTCCACAGAGCACACCTGACCAGAACCCGAATGAACAGGTTCTTCCTGGAGGTGGAGGACAAATGTGAGCGGTGCCAGGGAGGCCCGGCCACCCCACCCACATGTTCTGGGCTTGCCCCAGACATGTCGGGTTCTGGATAGCTTTGTTCGAGGCGATGTCCAAGGTTGTGGGGGTGAGGGTGGAGCCGTGCCCGAGAGTGGCAATCTTGAAATGAAATGGAAATTAAATGAAAATGAAATGAAATGAAAATTGCTTATTGTCACAAGTAGGCTTCAAATGAAGTTACTGTGAAAAGCCCCTAGTCGCCACATTCCGGCGCCTGTTCAGGGAGGCTGGTACGGGAATTGAACCGTGCTGCTGGCCTGCCTTGGTCTGCTTTCAAAGCAGCGATTTAGCCCTGTGCTAAACAGCCCCGATATCTTCGGGGTATCGGAGCAGCCAGAACTACAAAGGGGGAAGGGGTCGGATGCCCTAGCTTTGGCTTCTCTAATCCTGAGAATCCGCTGGAGAATCCTGCTCGGTTGGCGATTAGCAGCACCACCCACTGGAGCTGCAGACTGGATGGCAGACCTGACGGAATTTCCCCACCTGGAGAAGATTAAGTACGCCATCCGAGGGTCGGACCAGGGCTTCCACAAAGCGTGGGGGCCATTGGTCGGCCTGTTCCAAGACCTGTTACGAGGCCAACAGCGACTAGGGAGAGACGGGGGAGAGCAGACGAGACCACATAACACCAGGAGGTACACAGGGGGGAGGAAATGAGGAAACTCAGGGGAACTACAGGGAGAAGCATGGAGGAGAGGGGGGTGCGGGGGGGAGAGCAGGTAGGAAGCCCCACCCCTTCCCGAACCCACAAGGTCTGCAACAAAACCACAGAAGGAGGGAAAAAAGTGAAGAACAGCAACTCAGCGAGAGAACATCCAGGGCGGAAGAGGGAGATACCATGGAGGGGAAGGGGGGGGGGGAGAAGACATATCAAGAAAGATGGATGTACAGAAGAAACTGTAGAGATTGTAAATATCGTCACAAAAGTCACTAAAATTGAAAATGGCAATAAAAACATTAAAAATATATATATATATATGGCTAGCCACCAGCCCTTGTCACGCAGCGGGAATGGTAGGTCTGTCCCACCCAGCCCTTCTTTACCTAGTCGGTCCTTCTCCTTGAGGTGCACCTCTTGGAGGAAGATTATGTTGGCTTTCATACCTTTCAGGTGGGCGAAGACTCTGGATCCTTTCACTATACCGTGAAGTCTCCTGATGTTCCAGCTGAATATCCTCTTCGAAAGATAGAAAATAGAAGCAGGAGGAGGCCGTTCTCATAGAATTTACAGTGCAGAAGGAGGCCATTTGGCCCATCAAGTCTGCACCGGCTCTTGGAAGAGCACCGTACCCAAGATCAACACCTCCGCCCTGTCCCCACCCAACACGAAGGGCAATTTTGGACACTAAGGGCAATTTACCATGGCCAATCCACCTAACCTGCACATCTTTGGACTGTGGGAGGAAACCGGAGCACCTGGAGGAAACCCACGCACACACGGGGAGGATGTGCAGACTCCGCACAGACAGTGACCCAAGCCGGAATCGAACCTGGGACCCTGGAGCTGTGAAGCAATTGTGCAATCCACAATGCTACCGTGCTGCCCTCAATGCTACCGTGCTGCCATTCGACCCCATGAGCCAGCTCCACCATTCATTATGATCATGGCTTCCCCCATATCCCTTTAGCCCCAAGAGCTATATCTAATTCCTTCTTGAAATTACACAACATTTGTTCCTCAACTACTTTCTGTGGTAGCGAATTCCACAGATTCACCACTCTCTGGGTGAAGAAATTTCTCCCCACCTCAGTTCCAAGAGGTTTAACCCTTATCCTCAAACTGACCCCTGGATCTGGACTCCTTCACCATGGGAACATTCTTTCTGAATCTACCTTGTCGAATTCTGTTCGAATTTTGTAAGTTTCTATGAGATCCCCTCTCATTCTTCCAAACTTCAATGAATGTAATTCTCACCAACTTAGTCTCTCCTCATACTACAGTCCCACCATCCCAGGAATCAGCATGGTAAGCCTTCGCTGCACTCCCTCCATAGAAGAACATCCTCCCTCAGATAAAGACCAAAACTGCACACAATACTCCAGGTGTGGCCTCACCAATGCCCTGTACATTTGCAGTAAAATATTTATTTTCCTATACTCAAGTCCTCTTACTATGCAGGCCAACATTCCATTTGCCTTTTTTACTGCTTGCTGCACCTGAGTGCTTGCTTTCAGCGACAGATGCACGAGAACACCAAGGTCTCTCAATTTACACCCATTCAAATAATGATCTGCCTTCCTATTTTTGCAAAGAAAGTGGATAACTTCACATTTATCCACATTGTACTGCATGTGTCATGCATGTGCCAATTCACTCAGCCTGTCCAAATCCCACTGAAGCACCTCTGCATCCTCCTCACAGGTCACCCTCCCACCCAACTTTGTATCATTGCAAATTTGGAGATCATACATTTAGCTCCCTCATCCAGATCACAATGTGAACAGTTGGGGTCCGAGCACAGATCCCTGTGATACGGACGGGATCCCTGGTCGTGCACTCAGAGCCTGCGTGGACCAGCTGGCAGAGGTGTTCGCGTACATCTTTAATCTGTCCCTACTCCACTCCGAGGTCCCCACCTGCTTCAAGAAGACCACCATCATACCGGTGCCAAAGAAGAACCAGGCAATGACTACCGTCCGGTGGCCCTGACTTCAGTCGTAATGAAGTGCTTTGAGAGGTTGATCATGAAGCGCATCACCTCCATACTCCCAGAATGCCTTGATCCACTGCAATTCGCATACCGTTGCAACCGGTCCACAGCAGACGCCATTTCCCTGGCCCTACAATCATCCCTAGAACATCTCAACAACAAGGACTCCTACACCAGACTCCTATTTATTGACTACAGCTCCACCTTCAACACCATAATCCCAGCCAAGCTCATATCAAAGCTCCAAAACCTAGGACTTGGCTCCCCACTCTGCAACTGGATCCTCGGTTTTCTGACCAACAGACCACAATCAGTAAGAATGAACAACAACACCTCCTCCACAATAGTCCTCAATACCGGGACCCCACAAGGCTGCGAACCTAGCCCCCTACTCTACTCCCTGGAAACACACGACTGCGTGGCAAAATTTGGTTCCAACTCCATCTACAAGTTTGCTGACGATACGACCATAGTTGGCCGGATCTCGAATAACGACGAGTCCGAATGCAGGAGGGAGATTGAGAACCAAGTGAAGTGGTGCAGCGACAACAATCTCTCCCTCAATGTCGGTAAAACTCAAGAGCTGATCATTGACTTCAGGAAGCAAAGTACTGTACACACCCCTGTCAGCATCAACGGGGCCGAGATGGAGATGGTTAGCAGTTTCAAATTCCTAGGGATGCACATCTCCAAAAATCTGTCCTGGTCCACCCACGTCGATGCTACCACCAAGAAAGCACAACAGCGCCTATACTTCCTCAGGAACCTAAGGAAATTTGGCATGTCCACATTAACCCTTACCAACTTTTACAGGTGCACCATAAAAAGCATCCTATCTGGCTGCATCACAGCCTGGTATGGCAACTGCTCGGCCCAGGACCGCAAGAAACTTCAGAGAGTCGTGAACACTGCCCAGTCCATCACACAAACCTGCCTCCCATCCATTGACTCCATCTACACCTCCCGCTGCCTGGGGAAAGCGTGCAGCATAATCAAAGACCCTTCCCACCCGGCTTACTCACTCTTTCAACTTCTTCCATCGGGCAGGAGATACAGAAGTCTGAGAAGACACACGAACAGACTCAAAAACAGCTTCTTCCCCACTGTTACCAGACTCTTAAATGACCCTCTTATGGACGGACCTCATTAACACAACACCCTGTATGCTTCATCCGATGCCGGTGCTTATGTAGTTACATTGTATACCTTGTGTTGCCCTACTATGTATTTTCTTTTCTTCCCTTTTCTTCCCATGTTACTTAATGACTGTTGAGCTGCTCGCAGAAAAATACTTTTCACTGTACCTCGGTACACGTGACAATAAACAAATCCAATCCAATCCATTTAGTTCAACTTTTTGCTTCCTGTCTGCTAACCAGCTTTTTATCCCTCTCAAGACACTCCCGATAATCCCATGCGCTTTAACTTTACATATTAATCTGCTATGTGAGACCTTGCCAAAAGCCTTCTGAAAGTCTAAATAAACCACCCACCGGTTCTCCCTGGTCAACTCTACTAGTTACACCGTCAAAGAATTCTCATAGATTTGTCAAGCATGATTTTCCTTTTTAGTAAATCCATGCTGACTTTGATTACATCACTGCTTTCCAAATGCTGTCTTACAAAATTCTTGACAATGGACTCCAGCAACTTCCCTACTGCCGCCGTTATGCTCATTGGTCTGTAGTTCCCTGTTTTCTCTCTACCTCTCTGATGGGGAGTTTCTGTCCCACACTTCCTGCGGGATCAACCATACTTACCTGGAGGATGCGTCCTGCACTCCGGGGTTTCCCTTTGTTAGGGGGCCATCCAAAATGGCTACGATCACTGTTCTCACCATTGACGAATGTGATATAAAATAGTTAGTTCAAATATTAGTTACAGTAATGTAGATGTAGGCCAGTTTAATTCTAGTGAGTTCACAAAAGACAAAGCAGAAAGGATTTCAGAAAGCATGGCAAGGAAGGGGTGTCTGGTAGAGGATGGGAAAAGAATGCTGGGTAACAGGAGGCCCAAGGTTAAGGAATGAGAAGTGAGCCAATTAGGATGTATGGCCAGTTCAGGAGGGGTATAGGATGACCTATGGGAATCGTGTATGTGAAACTTGATGCCATTTGAATATATTTGTAGAGATTCCTTTGTCTCCAATAGCACTCGGTTCGGAAGACCCCAGGAGGCAGCTTGTGTCCTGGGTTTTTGTGAAGCGAGTCAGACTTGCAAGTTGATTAAAAATAAATAATACTATGCCTACAGATCCATCTCGAGTTTTATTGAGGCCAGACTGACGGGTAAAGAATTCAACATTTGTCATTTGGTGCTGAAAACCTGGGATTTCTCCAGAACGTTACTGACCAACTGCAAAATCAGAATTAGACTGATTTTGGAGAAGGAAAGTGGAAACGGGCCCACAATGTCTGTAGCTGGAAAATGACATACATTGGTTTTCCCCTTTTCTCATGGTCTGATTGGTCTGGTCACTCGCGGTTGGTACGGAAAGATCATCTCGACGAAATCAAAGGTCAGTCTGGGGATTAGAAAATTTAACTGATAGGATATCATAAATTGATAGTTCGGTTTTGGGTTAATTTTGGAATTGATGGGACATCGAATTGGTGGTTTAATTCCATATGTGTGTAGTTTTGGGATTGATGAGACATTGAATTGATGGTTTAATTCCATATGTGTGTAGTTTTGGGATTGATGGGACATTGAATTGATGGTTTAATTCCACGTGTGTGTGTTTTGGAATTGATGTGACATCGGATGATGGTTTAATTCCAGGTGTGAGTATTTTTGATGAACTGATGGGACCTCAGAAAGGAGGGTTAAGTTCCATGAGTGTTTTTAAATCTATACTTGATTAAGCTAAAATTGTATCCTTGGACTGTAGTGGCAAGAAACACTAGTTAGAGATTATGGGGAAATGTTTGGATAAATTTCAAAACAAAAGAACATCCATAGAACTGCATGCTGCATGTTAGTTAAAGCAGAAGTCTCTCAAAGGGTTAACAGCAGCCAAAGTTAAAGACTACAGACAGTGCTTCTCACACTGGCCTTGAGATAACAGCAGCCTGTGGTGTAATCAGATACCTTTCTTTCGAGCCAGTGAAAGTCCAGCAAAGTTACATTTTGAATTAATTAAAGGAAATCATTGGATTTCTCCACCTCTTTGATAAAAGTTAATTATTTTAGCAAGCAATTGATTGAAATTGCCAGAATCTTAAGTTTGAATCACTTGAAATAATGTTTATTTCATTTTATTTGTGAATTAATAGAAACTTAAAGAAACTCACTGACACCATTTTGACTTTGCTCCGGTATAAATCACCGCAGCTAACTGCTCCCTCATTGATAGCAGCCAACATTTTTGTGAATGTAAGAAAAACTTGTTAAAAGAAAAATTGTTAAGATAAAGAATTAATTAAGTTGTAAAAGTTATACAAGTTTGTGTTAAGCAAATCGTAAATTCAGTTCTGAGTTGAGATCAGAGCTAAGCTTGCAGTTTGTAGTAATTCAATTTGAATTTTCAAACATTTTAAGTTTTAAAAGAACACTGTTAAAACCTTTTAAATAATTTTGCCAAGTAACAAAAATTGCCATTGGTTATAAATAGGCAAATAATTTTTTAAAAAAGAGAACCAAAGTATGAAAGCTAGAGTTAATTAGATTATGGAGACAATATTGTCAACAGGAGAGGGATAAGATCATGTTATTAAGTTGGGAAGAAAATGCCCTTAAAATGGGGATTCCAATTAGTTAAAGGGGGAACCAGAAAACTCTGGAGATCTTGAAAAAGGAGTGTGTATTCAAAAAACGCGCAAGTAAAGAGAGGATGGACTCGAGTTAAAAAATGAGCTACGTAGTTCAATGGCTGGCCTTGCATTGACAGAAGGAGATGAGGACCCAGAGAATTGGACAATGTCGGTAGAGTCCCGACTGCACCATTAGCATTGTCTGCACTAATTCCAGAACCACCAGGGTATCATAATTTATATCCAGTCACTGCTCCCCAGATTCAAATCATGCCAGCCTCTCCAGCCCCTTCGGTTGATAGCATGGGTCCTATTTCAGCATCTTCACCGTTTGTTAGAGAAGGGGAGCTCTGTTCAACAAGCCCGGTTAGCTCTAGGACCCGATCTCGGACAATGAGAGAGGGGCCTGATCCTATCCAGAAACAATCACGCATACCACCTAGATCCCTTCAGACCGATATGGTAGAACAGAAAAGTATGAGAACAAAGAAAGAGGTTGGGAATGGTTCTGAGGAGCTGGAGCTCCCCCTAGTGGAAGGGAAGGACGTCAAAGTCTTTGAAGAGCCAGAGGAATCCACTAGAGCGCCCCCTAGTGAGACTCTGAGACAGTTGCCGATTAGGAAAATACCAAACCCTTATGCTGTAACGGCAGCCGCCCAGCCCACAATAGACGTTTATTTCCCATGGAGACCCAGTGAGATGATGGCTATTCTGGCTGCAATCCCAGACAGAAAAAAATCTCCTGCTGCTTTTGTGGATTATCTGAGAACAACCATCTCAGTTTATCAAGCTGATTCAAGGGACCTCTGGGCCCTAGTCCAGCAGGTTTTAACCCCAGCAGCGTACCGCAATCAACTCAATCACCTGAATTATGCTAGCCACGCCGCACTTCAGCAAGCCCATGCCTTGGACAATGATAGACGGGCACAAATCCTGAATGAGTTGAATATAATATTTCAAAAGCCCATGAACATTTCTGCTATCTTAGCCCTCAAACCTAAAAAGACTGAAGAGCCAGAGGAATTTCTGGAACGTTTTAATGAAATTTACCGTGGGCAATCAGGCGACTTGCCATATCAAAATGGTCAGAATTCCCCTCAATATTGTGCTATGTTAATGCATTGCCTACCACCTTCCGTGGCTACTGCTGTGAAATGTAATAACATGAATTGGACAGAGAACGACCCTTCTCAGATGACCAGGGCAGTCAGATTTTATTGGAAGGAGGGTGTAGGCCAGGAAGGAGGCTCAGTTACAAAGACCAAGACTGAGTATGTAATGAAAAAGAATGATCTGAGACCGCAACCAGCGGCAGATATGGTGGCTTACCAGCTGGAACCCCAATATTGTGACCTTGGGTGGGTGGATCAACACGGGAGAGGATACCAAACCCACCGAAATGGACCCTCAGCTCCTCTTTATGGCCCACCATATGCACCAACAGCTTTACAACCGCCGCCCCCTCTGAGGGGCCATTGGTCTACTGGGAAAAGAGGACGGGGCAGATATCGAGGGAACAATATATGTTTTAATTACGGCCGTGCAGATCACTGGCAACAGGAATGCCCCTTTAAAAGACGGGCAGCAGAAGGAGACTACCCGGCCGAAAGGAGGGGGTACCCACCAAGGGGAGGACAGACGAGGTACACTGATTTCTCCCAGGCAAACCCTTTCCCAACACAAGGTTGACTAGCTAATTTAGTCATAAGGACTCTCCAATCGGACAGGGAACCTATTATCTCTCTGCAGATGGGAGATCCACATTACCCATTTATAATCGACACTGGAGCAGCCATGTCTTCGGTGCAATCAGAATTTCGACTACCACTATCCGACCACACCCAGCATTTGTCGGGGTTCCAAGGACAGGTGTGTGAGTATCCTATTTCTGAACCTGTGACAGTCACTTACGAGAATAAGTCTGCGGATCATCAGTTTGTGGTGACTACTGGATTGGATTGTAATGAAATGAAAATCGCTTATTGTCACAAGTAGACTTCAAATGAAGTTACTGTGAAAAGCCCCTAGTCGCCACATTCCGGCGCCTGTTTGGGGAGGCTGTTACGGGAATTGAACCATGCTGCTGGCCTGCCTTCAAAGCCAGCGATTTAGCCCTGTGCTAAACAGCCCCTGTAACTTGTTGGCCCGAGATTTACTGTGTATCTTGCAACTACAGCTTGAGTGCGGAGAGCTCTAGGGGTAACGGTTCAATCATGGAGGATGAGACAACAGTGCTATATTTCTATCACTCCCCAGTGGTGGACGTTAGACATTGAACATTCACTGCATCACGTTACCCTGGCCTATGACAGAACCGGACAAAACAGGGAGTTGGAGGACAAATACCGGCCGTTAATTGGGACCGAATGGCCAGTCAAGGTTACAGCCACAGTCACGGGAAAAGAAGGTACAGCCGATTTTGTCACCATACCACCACATTTATGGTCACAGTCAGCTTCTGTGGGCCCTCATATTACACATCAGGTCCACGACCAGTACCATGCCAAGGATCTGGGGCCTATGGTAAGGAGGGCAGTGGATCATTCAGATCCAACAGAGTACGCACTTCAAGTCACGCCAGACGGCACTTCCATAAAATATTTTGAGGTCCCTGAAACACTCTACTTCAGCCAACCCACAGCTCTGGAAGAATAGGGGATTCCTTATCTCGGCTGGCACGGAACTATCCCACCGGGGTTTAGTTAAAGACCTACTGCAGACCCTCCTTATGCCCGCGCAGATTTCCTACCCCAGTTGACGTTGGTAATGAACAAGCAGATTGTGCAGCGCGGACAGCCGCGCAAATTCAGCAAGTGATGGTGCCTAAAATGTTAAGTCAGACTAAACGATCTGCTATAAATAGGTCTGCTTCTGACAAGCCAATGCCAACCATCCAAGACATCATAAGATTGCAGGAGGATGCTCCTGAGAGTGATGAACAAATGTGGAAACAGTTAGGTTGTACATATGATTCTGTTTCCTCTTTGTGGACCACGCCAGCACATCAGACTTGTATGCCTGATGTACTGGCTTTATGGGTCATCGAACGTGTACACTTTGCAACTCATTGTGGGGCTCGGGGGACTAGTAATTTGTTGCTGGACACTTGGTGGCACCCTAAAATGCAGGGGTTGGCCCAGAGTATCAGTAATCGGTGTTTGATTTGTCAGCAATATAACACCGGAAAAGGTATCCCTTGTGGGATGGGGCAAACCCCGTTGCCCAGTGGTCCCTTTGAGACGCTCCAAATGGATTACATTGAGTTGGAAAGCTGTCAATGTTATAAATATGTTTTGGTCATTGTGGATGTGTTCAGCAGATGGGTTGAGGAGTATCCGACTACCGATAATAAAGCTCAGTTAAGTTCTGATAACGGGCCTCATTTTATTGGACAGATTAATAGAGAGTTCTGCTCCCAGTTGGGCATACGCCAGCAGTTACACTGTGCGAACAGACCACAGGCGACCGGGTTGGTTGAGAGACACAATCAGACTCTCAAAACTAAATTGGCTAAATTAAGAGCAGACACAGGACTGACATGGCTTAAGTTGCTCCCCGTTGCCCTCTTCCAGCTGCGGGTTACACCTGCGGGACTGGCCCAGCTCTCTCCTGCCGAGATCCTTTATGGCAGGCCACTTAGAACTCCCTAGAACCTGCATGTTCCCAGACTGGTTCAGTTTCACCATATGACTGAAGAAATGACCACCTATGTTCTAGCCCTCACTAAGGTCCTCAAAGAGCTCCATGGCCAGGTCCGCGCGGCTCACCCGCCACCGCCCCCATTACCTAGCTCACTTTCAGTGCAGCCTGGTAGTTATGTCATGGTCAAAAACATTGGGTCGGAGCCGCGATGGGAGGGGCCCTTCCAAGTTCTCCTTACCACCCCCACTGCAGTTAAAGTGGAGGGGCGGAGTGCTTGGGTCCACCTCCATCACTGTAAATTGGGTCCACCTCCACCACTGTAAAATGGTCGGTTACTAACCTGCCTCCCTTCCCCAGCGCTGTTTTACAGGTGTGGAGCATGATGGGGTGGCTGTGCACCGCCTGTGTAATCTTCGGCCTCGTCTCGCTTGGAGTGACATCGGCGACGGACATGGAAAAGGGAAATATCATCTACATCTGTAACCCAACCAAACTACAAGGACATTTTGTTTATGCAGAGGTGACGTTCTTCGTTGCCCCCATATACGAGGACATGGTATCGACTCATGGAAGGTCATCAGGTTAACGGACAATGCAGGACTCATGAAGCAATTGCACCGGTCCCGGCGATGGGAAGGGAACATTACCTGGACATTGCCTTGTTTTTGGAGTACATGTAAATTTGATTTTGGATGTGTTAAGATTGGTGCCATGAAGGTAAAATCAGACCATCAGGAGAGAGTAGGAAGAGGTTATGAGAGAGAGAGGGGGACTAGAGAGAGGGCGGAGCGTGTAAGGAGGGGAGTACAACTAGAATGTAGGTTATCAGGAGATACACTTAATTCATTTAGAGGCCAAACTGAGGAAAACCTGGGTAGTATGAATCTCTTTTATCAGATTTACCACCGCTTGTATGGTCAGGGACGGGTTGTCTGCTACCCGAACCCCGCAGCGGTGTCTAGGTTATTTTCAGTTTCACCGCTTTGGGGCACTCCCCAAACGGTGGTTCATTGTCAGCGATCGAGCCACCGCCCGAGCAAGTCACTCTTCCTTATGATCCGGGTTCAGCACCACCGGCTATTTGCCTTCCCCTGCCTCGGGATAATTGCCACTCACAGTATGATAGGCTGCAACGGTGGAGGGCATACATACCTAGCCACTTCACTCCCAATAGAGACTCCCGGTCGTACGAGAATTGTTTTGGCAGTGACGGGTACGGCTGTTTGCTGGTAGAGGTGGAAACGAATATAACATGTCTATTCCCCACCTGTACGGACAGGAGGTGTCCTCAGTCAGGCGTCTGGCCAATGCGTCTGTTACAACACCACCTGCGTTCCATTGAATGCCGGCCTCCAGCTCCTTTGTGGCTGGGCGAATATCTCTCATATCACTGTTGAGACTAGGGCTTTCCGCATTTCTGGGAAGCCCGAATGGGCGTTCCAAAGCTGGATAAACTGGGCTACTGGGGGATCCCTACGCAACCGATACTCTGATTGTGATGCTAGCCTGTACACGGAGCAAGGATACTACTTTTTTAAAATCGCACAGCGACCAATGTTTTGTCACCCCCATTATCCCGCCAAATTGCTATTGGGACTCTAGTCCCTACCACAGTCCCCTGCCCCTCGGTGTGGATGCTGCATAATCAGTTAGCACGCCGGGCAGTCTCAGCTGAATTCTGCGAGAACTGGAAAACCCATCAGGTTCTCGCACCCAACCGGGGCCACTCAGCCGGGTGGGGAATTCTGAGCGTCTTGACACTGGGAGGGGTGGGGGGTTCCTTGGCGGTCAGCGATAGGAATTATCTTATTTGTGGCCTTACCATCCTGGGAAACGAAACCTTGGGAGCCCTCAGGGCAATAATCAAGGAATTGTCTCAGCTGTGGTTGTTTGCAATGCAGAACCGGTATGCTCTTGACTATCTTCTGGCCCGTGAGGGTGGGGTATGCGCCATAGTGCAGGGCAAGTGTATCATGGGAGTTCAAGACCTAACCGCTAACATCACTAAATTTATGGATCGCATACGGGATCACCTGGACAGAATGCATGACCCTGGCTCTTGGGGTAACTGGGGATTTGGAGGTTGGAAGGACTGGTTGATAAATATGGCCATGTATTTAGCAGTGGCACTCGGCTGCATCTTTGTGGGCCTGGCCATCCTTAAATGCATGATGGGTAGAATGCGGGGTGCACTGGAACAGATAGACGCCCCTAGAATCTTGGCTGTTAGGATCCACGAGGGTGCAGCGGATGAAGGGGGGCTGCAACAGGAATTGGAAATGCAGCGACGAATCTTTTTAGTTGAGGGGCCGTAGCTATTGATTGGATAGTCCGGTTATCATGGAATGATAAAAGGAGGGAATGACGAATGTGATATAAAATAGTTAGTTTAAATATTAGTTACAGTAATGTAGATGTAGGCTGGTTTAATTCTAGTGAGTTCACAAAAGACAAAGCAGAAAGGATTTCAGAAAGCATGGCAAGGAAGGGGGGAGGGGTGTCTGGTAGAGGAGGAGAAAAGGATGCTGGGTAACAAGAGGCCCAGGGTTAAGGAATGAGAAGTGAGCCAATTAGGATGTATGGCCAGTTCAGGAGGGGTATAGGATGACCTATGGGAATCGTGTATGTGAAACTTGATGCCATTTGAATGTATTTGTAGAGATTCCTTTGTCTCCAGTAGCACTCGGTTCGGAAGACCCCAGGAGGCAGCTTGTGTTCTGGGTTTTTGTGAAGCGAGTCAGACTTGCAAGTTGGTTAAAAATAAATAATACTATGTCTACAAATCCATCTCGAGTTTTATTGAGGCCAGACTGATGGGTAAAGAATTCAACATTTGTCACATGAGGTCGGGCCCCTGCGCTCCGGGGTTTCCCTTTGTCCAGGGGCCATCCAACGTGGCCGCCAGGTGTGTGTATGCCATGTGGGTGAGCCCCTGCACTCCAGGATTTCACTTTGTTCAGGAACCCTCCAAAGTGGGTGCTTACGGTGCCATCTTGTCCCACATTTCCGAGATTAACCTGCTGAAGCCAGTCTAGAGCCCTTCCCCCTCTTGTCGTTTTGTTCCCCCCCCCCCTGTTTTTGATTCCCCCTTCTGCCCCCCTGTATCTCCCCTCTTCTGTCTAACCTCCTGCCTTCTTCCCCACCCCACCCCGCCACTGTGTCTTGTCCCCATCGGATGCTCTCCCCATTGGGAGATGTGTTGCGGCCCCCTCTCACACCTCCTGGTGCCAGCTTTCCCGCTTGTGTGGTGACCCCCGCCACAGGGGGTCTGACCCCCCTCCTACGGCCACTCTGCTCGTGTCCCTTCTATCTCCTCCTCACCCCCGACTTCCTATGAGCTGGCTCCCCTGTTCATAGCGACGCGATGCAGTGCTGCACAAAATTGTCCATTTGTTTCGCCTCCTCTGTGCCTTCCTCATCACTGCCTCTCGCTGCCAGTCCAAACGGTTCTTACGGATGAAACCATCTGTCTCTGCCAGGGCAGTAAAAGAATGTTCTTTGCCCTGGTATGTTACCCAGAGCCTGGCTGGGAATAACATCCCGAATCAGACTTTGTTCTTATATAGGTCCGACTTTGCGTGGTTGAAGTCCGCCCTGCGCTTTGCCAGGTCTACCCCAATGACATTGAACATGGAACATACAGTGCAAAAGGAGACCATTCGGCACATTGAGTCTGCACCCACTTAAGCCCTCACTTCACCCTACCGCCCGTAACCCCTCCTAACCGTTTTGGACACTATGGGCAATTTATCATGGCCAATCCACCTAACCTGCACGTCTTTGGACTGTGGGAGGAAACCGGAGCACCCGGAGGAAACCCACGCAGACACGGGGAGAACGTGCAGACTCCACACAGCCAGTGACCCAGCGGGGATTCGAACCTGGGACCCTGGCGCCGTGAAGCCACAGTGCTACCCACTTGTGCTGCCCGGTACACTCTGATTTTATGCCCCTTCCTGTTGCATGCCTTCGTCTGTCGAGCCCAGTGAAGGATCCTTTCCTGTTCCTGTTATTTGTGCAGCTTGAATATTATCACCCTTGGATGCTCCCTGGCCCTAGGCTTTGGTCGGAGTGACCTGTGAACCCTGTTGATCTCCGGCGGTTTGGGGAAGCTCCCCCTTCCTACTAGATTGCCCAGCATTTGGGCCACATTGTCGGTTGGGTCCCTGTCATCAATCCCCTCCGGCAAGCCAACGATTCACCTCGACCGATTCTCCTGGTCCTCAACCTTCCTTTCAGGCACCCCTGGATCTCCACCAATCTCTTGATCTCGGCCTCCAGGGTGGTGAGTTAGTCGCCCTGGTCCATCAATGCCTTTTCCAGCTCCCGTATCATGCTCCCTTGGGCATCCAGCATCTTTCCCATACCGTTGAACGTCTGCATGGCGGCTAACACCTCCGGCACTGTCACCTTGACTGCCGCCTCGGTCTGGATATTGTCCTTCATCGCTTTTAGTTTGTTGATTAGGAACATCTTCCATCCATCATCTGGCTGGGGGTGGGGTGGGGTGGGGGGGGGGGGGGGGGTGGGGAGAGCTTGCTTGCTGGGTCGCCGGACATCCCCTCTTGGGGATGACCGGGTATCACTCACTCGTGGGTCCGCTGACCTGCTTGCTTGCTGCTCCTGTCCTTTGCCACCATTCCTTGTGTCCCTGCAGACTCTCAAACTGCTGCTTCTGGCATTTTTTTCGTCCGTGTCATTGTTGAGGGTGAGGGGATGTTTAAGTCCGATTTTGCAGGCTACATTCGACCAAAAGTGCCTATTTTGTTGTCTTACGTTAGAGAGTCACCTGATATGTGACTACTCAGCACATCCCCATCACCGGAAGACCTCGCAATGATTGGATTCTGCAGCTATTCTTGCTCTTAATTACGTCCAGTACTGAACCATGTAAGAGGAGGCGGTGGCATAGTGGCATTACCGCTGAAGTAGTAATCCAGGGATTCAGGCAAGATCTTGGTAACTGGGGTCAAATCCCGCCATAGCAGATCGTGAAACTTAATTCAATAAAAATCTGGAATTAAAAGTCGAATATCCTTGGGGAAGGAAATCTGCCATCATTACTTGGTCTGGCCTACACGTGACTCCAGATCCACAGCAATGTGGTTGACTCTCAAATGCCTCTGAAATGCAGGACAGTTAGGGGTGGGAAATAAATGCCGGCCCAGCCAGCGACGCCCACATTAAAACAGAATTCTGATAGTTGGTCAAATGGGAGGGTCGGTGGACCCCTTTCTGCTGGTCTCACAACTTTGCTTCCGGTGCGTTGATACTCTTTGAGCCTTGTTGTGAATATTTAGTGTCATATTGATTAATGATCAAAGAACGGAAGTTTGTTTGTAAGTTGATAAATATTTAGTTTGCATTTCTGTTTGGAACCCCCACAAAGGATGCCACGTTGCCATGAAGATGGGCTGTGGCAGATACAATGGTTCTTCTGTTTAATATATCTGGGTGTTCTCACATAAGGAAACTAGCACAGTGTGAGGAGCAAGTTGGCTGTAGTAGAATGTGAAATTACAATAAAAGGTATGACACTCGACATAGCTAATATTTAAGAACTTATTACATATTTACAGCAAATATCGATTCTATTCAGGAACAGAAATCCAACAGGAGAAGTTATGCAACTGTGGCTAACAAGAAAAATTAAAGATTCCATCAGATCAAAGGAACAGGCCCATAAAGTGGCCAAAATGGTAGTAAGCCTGAGGATTGGAACTTGTTTTAGAATTCAGCAAAGGAGGACCAAGAAACTGATAAAGGTAAAATAGAATATGAGAGCAAACTGGGGAGAAACTTAAAAACTGACTGGAAAAGCTCCTATCGGAATGTGAAAAGGAAAAGATTCACAAAGACCAACGTGGGTCCATTCCAGACAGAGACAGGAGAGTTTATGATGGGGAATAAGGAAATGACAGAGAAACCAAACAATGTGTGTCTGTCTTCACGGAGGAAGATACAGAAATCATCCCAAAACACTAGAGAACCAAGGGACTAGTGAGCACGAGGGACTGAAAGAGATTAGTATTAGTGAAAAAGTAGTACTGGAGAAATTAATGTGTTTCAAAGTTAATAAATCCCCAAAAGCTGATGCTCTACATCCCAGAGTGTTGAAAGAGGCGGCTGTAGAGATAGTGGATACATTGGTGGTCATCTTTCAAAATTCTGTAGATGGATAGATTTAGCACCATCTATGGCAGTGTTCCTCAAAGTCGGGGGCACGACCCGCGGGCGGGTGTCGGGAGGGTCGCGGAATTGTTGTCCACGGCGCTCCTGATCGCGCAAATCCCTGCGCAACAGCCGGCTTTTCATAACGCCGGCTGCAAGCGGCCGCGAACATGTTTAAAAAAAAGTAAATCGGCCGCATTGAGCATGCGATGATCGGCGCGCATGCGCAGTGCAGCTACTATTTTTTTTAACGGTTGCAACTTTTTGTTTTACAAGTTCTATAGTGGTTTTTATTCATTTATTTTCACTTAATTTTTATTTTTTTCATTCATTTTATTTTTTTTACAAGTTCGGGGGGGGGGGGTTATTCATTTTTTTCATTTATTTTACTCATTAAAAAAATTTTTTTTGTTGCAAGTTTGGGGGGTGGTTTATTTGATAACATTTTACAGGAAAAAAATTCAGTAGTTTGGACAGATGGCGACGCCATACTTTCCGACACCAGAAGGCTTCACCTTCATCCAACAGGTTCCAGTGGAGGAGCGTGTACGAGGGCCAAAGGGACCCAAAACCATTTCCTCCATTTTTGTCAGCAGCAAACAAGGTAAGAGAAAATGGTGGGTTGCGCAGGTCGGCCGGCGTGGGTCGCGAAGGTCGGCCAGGTTGGGTCCCGGAGGTTGGCCGGTTGGTAAAAATGGGTCCCTGGAAAAAAATGAAGAACACTGATCTACGGTTATACTGTTAATTTTACAAATTCGGAAGTTATACCATTGGGAGAGTCAGGGAAAACCACCCCCACCTTACTAATTTTCACATCAGGGTACTTAACTGGGTGTTGCAATTACCCTATCTTTCAAACAATTATATGGGCCAATTCCTTCAGCTCATTGCATCTATTAGATGGGATCTGTCTTTTTGGTCCTTCCTCCTGATATTGTGGCTGATCACTTTCATTAACATGATTTACCCGAACACTAATAAAGATTATTGTTATAATTAACACAGCAATGAAGTTACTGTGAAAATCCCCGAGTGGCCACACTCCGGCGCCTGTTCAGGTACACAGAGAGAGAATTCAGAACGCCCAATTCACCTAAAGCACGTCGGGACTTGTGGGAGGAAACCGGAGCATCTGGAGGAAACCCACGCAGACACAGGGAAAACGTGCAGACTCTGCACAGACAGTGACCCAAGCGGGAATCAAACCCGGGAGCTTGGTGCTGTGAACAGTGCTAATCACTGTGCTATCGTGCCGCTCCTATTATTATGTGCTTCCTAGATTGGTGTATCACTTGGAGATGTCGCCCATCTTGCTGCCTGCTCGAGTCTTAAAGAAGATCAATGGAATGATTAGTTGTTGATTTGGAATAAAAAGAAGCTTGTCTGAAGTTAACCGATTTGCAGCTCTCAGGTTCCAAAGGTGGTTCTGGGGGTCCCAAGTATTAGACTGTACCAATTCGCCTCCCAGCTTAAGTTTATATGGGATTAGGTTAGAAAGGAACCCACCTCCATTTGGCTCGATATTGAAGCAGACCAGTCGGTTTACCCTTTGCAGGTCTTGTTATTTTAAGGGGATTAGGTCAGGTTCTGCTAGGTGTGGAAATCCTATTATTATTAATACTTTTAGAGCATGAAGGTTGGTCTGGCAATTAGAAGGGAGATCTGAACTGACTTCCACTCTTTCTCCTATCCAGGACACCCTCTACTTCCCACCAGATCTTATGCACCATGGATTTGATACCTGGCGAGATAGATGCATTTGTAGGCTGGGAGACAGGTTCAGAGATGTTTCCTTGTCATTCTTTGAGCTATGCCAATAATTTGACATCCCAAGGCAATCCTTTTTACGTATCTCAACTGAAAGAGTTTATCCTTAATAAGACAACTTTGCATCTTAACTCATCTATTTCCCTGGTGCAAAACATCCTCATTTCTGCAGAGCCTAAAGATTAATTGGCAAGTTTTATAACACCTCGTGTTCCAGATCCTGTGTTAGTACATTGGTTACTTTGCAGTCTTGGGAAAAAGGCTTGGCAACTAATATTGATGAGGCGACTTGGGGTAGTAGATGGGATTATGCCAATAAAATCTTCGTATGCAACAGAATGAAGGAGGCTCACTTTGAGATACTGCCCCATTTGCACATCACACTGAGTTTGAGAGACAGGTTTGATCCTGCTATATCCTTGATGTGCCTAAAGTGCCTGGTAGTCGAGTTTGATTATATACACTGCATATGCACCTGTGTTAAGATTCAATCCAATTGATGGTGCAGAACAAAGAACAAAGAAAATTACAGCACAGGAACAGGCCCTCCCAGCCTGCGCCGATCCAGATCCTTTATCTAAACCTGTCTTCTATTTTCCAAGGATCTACTTCCCTCTGTTCCCCGCCCGTTCATATATCTGTCTAGATGCATCTTAAATGATGCTATCATGCCCGCCTCTACCACCTCCGCTGGCAAAGCGTTCCAGGCACCCACCACCCTCTGCGTAAAAAACTTTCCACACACATCTCCCTTAAACTTTCCCCCTCTCACCTTGAAATCGTGACCCCTTGTAATTGACACCCTCACTCTTGGAAAAAGCTTGTTGCTATCCACCCTGTCCATACCTCTCATAATTTTGTAGACCTCAATCAGGTCCCCCCTCAACCTCCGTCTTTCCAACGGAAACAATCCTAATCTATTCAACCTTTCTTCATAGCTAGCACCCACCATACCAGGCAACATCCTGGTGAACCTCCTCTGCACCCTCTCTAAAGCATCCACATCATTCTGGTAATGTGGCGACCAGAACTGCACGCAGTATTCCAAATGTGGCCTTACCAAAGTCATATACAACTGTAACATGACCTGCCGACTCTTGTACTCAATACCCTGTCCGATGAAGGCAAGCATGCTGTTTGCCTTCTTGACCACTCTATCGACCTGCGTTGCCACTTTCAGGGTACAATGGACCTGAACTCCCAGATCTCTCTGTATATCAATTTTCCCCAGGACTCTTCCATTGACCGTTTAGTCCGCTCTTGAATTAGATCTTCCAAAATGCATCACCTCGCATTTGCCTGGATTGAACTCCATCTGCCATTTCTCTGCCCAACTCTCCAATCTATCTATATTTTGCTGTAGTGAAGGAGTTTGAGAAGAAATTTGACAGGGCCTTAGAATTTGACCCTTCCTAAATCTGGGTCTTCCAGATAGGAGAATTATTTACGTTAATGAAAAAAGGCTGTATAACATCCTAACTTTTGCAGCTGGTAAAAATACCTCTGCTCCTGGATCTGTGACAAGAATCCTTCAATTCAAAACTGGCATAAATTTAAAAAAATGTATATTTTTATTCGGTTTTAAAATTTGAACATTTTATTCATAAACAAAACAATGAAAAACAAGAACACTCGAACTCCCCAATGCCCCACACTACCAAGCAATGCCCTAATAACTCAAAGAATAGCACTCCCCATCCCAACCCAAATTCCCTCCTCCTAGCAGCTGACGGTAACCAAGTCTTTAAAATTAAGAATAAACAAACCCCCATCTCTTGTGCAACCCCTCAACCTTCTCCAAACACGGGAACTCATCAGGTCCACAAGCCAAACAAAAGCACAGGGTGGAGAAGCTGACCCTCACCCCAACAGGACCCGCCTGCAAGCAAACAGCGAGATGAATGCCAAATCGTTTGCCCCCGCTCCCGTCTGCAGCTCCAGCAAGTCCGACACCCTAAATCCCCCCGTGCAAGATTGGCTGAAATACGACCTCCAGAATTTCTCCAACTTCGGACAGGACCAGAACATATGTACATGGTTTGCCGAATGTCTTCCACACTGCCCGCAAATGTCCTCCAGCCTCTCAAACAACCGGCTCACCCTCGACCTTGTGCCTTCATGGGCCGGGGCATTGAGTATAAAAATTGGCAAGTCCTGTGCACCACCCTCAACTGTGTTAACTCCAGCCTCGCACACGAGGTTGAGGCATTCACCCTCCACAACACCTTACACCCAACCCCTCCTCCAATTCCACACCCAGCACCTCCTCCCACTTGGCCTTAACGCCCTCCAGCAATGCCATATCCTCCTCCAAAATCTTCCCCTAAATCGTCAAGATCACTCCCCTTCCAACCCCATCACCAACATCACCCCCTCCACCAGCAAGGAGGTGGGTGTCACTGGAAACGCCAAAGAACAAAGAAAAATACAGCACAGGAACAGCCCCTTCGGTCTTCCAAGCCTGTGCCGACCATGCTGCCTGTCTAAACTAAAATCTTCTGCACTTCCGGGGTCCATATCCCTCTATTCATGTATTTGTCAAGATGCCCCTTAAATGTCACTATCGTCCCTGCTTCCACCACCTCCTCCGGCAGCAAGTTCCAGGCACCCACTGCCCTCTGTGTAAAAAATCTGCCTCGTACATCTACTCTAAACCTTGCCCCTCGCACCTTAAACCTTGCCCCCTAGTAATTGACCCCTCTACCCAAGGAAAAAGCCTCTGACTATCCACTCTGTCTATGCCCCTCATATTTTGGAGACCTCTATCAGGTCGCCCCCTCAACCTCCGTCGTTCCAGTGAGAACAAACCAAGTTTATTCAACCTCTCCTCACAGCTAATGCCCTCAATACCAGGCAACATCCTGGTAAATCTCTTCTGCACCCTCTCTAAAGCCACCACAACCTTCTGGTAGTGTGGCGACCAGAATTGAACACTATACTCCAAGTGTGGCCTAACTAAGGTTCTGTACAGCTGCAACATGACTTGCCAATTTTTATACTCAATGCCCCGGCCCATGAAGGCAAGCATGCTGTATGCCTTCTTGACTACCTTCTCCACCTGTGTTGCCCCTTTCAGTGACCTTGGACCTGTACACCTAGATCTGTCTGACTGTCTTGAGGGTTCTACCATTCACTGTATATTCCCTACCTGCATTAGACCTTCCAAAATGCATCACCTCACATTTGTCCAGATTAAACTCCATCTGCCATCTCTCCGCCCAAGTCTCCAAACGATCTAAATCCTGCTGGATTCTCATACAGTCCTCATCGCTATACGCAATTCCACCAACCTTTGTGTCGTCTGCAAACTTACTAATCAGACCAGTTACATTTTCCTCCAAATCATTTATATATACTACGAACAGCAAAGATCCCAGCACTGATCCCTGCGGAACACCACTAGTCACAGCCCTCCAATCAGAAAAACACCCTTTCATTGCTACTCTCTGCCTTCTATGACCTAGCCAGTTCTGTATCCATCTTGTCAGCTCCCCCCTGATCTCGTGTAACTTCACCTTTTGTACCAGTCTGCCATGAGGGACCTTGTCAAAGGCCTTTGTGAAGTCCATATGGACAACATCCACTGCCCTACCTGCATTAACCATCTTTGTGACCGCCTCGAAAAATTCTTATCAAGTTAGTGAGACACGACCGCCCCTTCACAAAACAGTGCTGCCTCTTGCTAATACGTCTATTTGCTTCCAAATGGGAGTAGATCCTGTCTCGAAGAACGTTGGGAAAACCTCCCCACAAAGTTTAAAAAAAAATGTTTTTATTGTTTTTCACATCTTTATATCATACATTTCAGTTCATACGTTAACTTACAAGTGTCATAACCACGCATAATATCAAACAAAAACACCAAGGCAAAATTAAAATTACAAAAGAGAGATAGACCAAAGAGCGAGAAAAACAAAAACAAACAAATGAGATCACAATATTTACATCTATACATTCTCCCCCCCCCCCCCCCCCCCCCCCCCACCCCCCGTGGCTGTGGGACCCATTTGACTGAGCTCAGTTACAGTTGCCCTGCCCAGTGTTGGCCCTGGCATGTATTCCCCAGTGTATTGCCGGTCCCTCTGGTTCTTCACTTCCCCTTGGGCCTGATCCCTGCGGCTATGCCCTTGTGTCTCATGGTCTTTTTAATGGGCTTTTGCCCCCCCTTCCCTTCCCTTTCCTTTACAATCTGTGGCTCATCTGTTTCCCCTTTCCCCCTCCACCTGCTCTATTTGCTGTCAGCTACAAACGGGTCCTGGAACAAATTGGTGAATGGCTTCCACGTCTTGTGGAAGCCTTCTTCCGACCACCGGACGGCAAACTTGATTTTCTCCAGTTGGAGAAATTCCAACAGGTTGGACAGCCAGTCTGCAGCTTTGGGTGGTGCTGCCGACCGACAGCAGAGCAGGGCGGGCGGGCGATTAGGGAGGCAAAGGCAAGGGCGTTGGCCCCTTTCCCCATGAAGAGTCTTGGCTGGTCTGATACCCGGAAGCTTTTGGGCTTGGCTCCACCCTCACCCCCACAAACTTGGACATTGTCTCGAACAAGGCTGTCCAGAACCCAACAGATCTGTGACATGCCCAGAACATGTGGGCATGGTTGGCAGTGCCTCCCTGGCACCGTTCACATTTGTCCTCCACCTCCGAGAAGAACCTGCTTATTCAGGTTCTGGTTAGGTGTGCCACCTTATTTCTATCCCTAGACATAAACATAGAATTTACAGTGCAGAAGGCCATTCGGCCCATTGAGTCTGCGCCGACCCTGGAAAAGAGCACCCCACCCCGTAACCCGGTAACCCCATCTAACCTTTTTGGACACTAAAGGCAATTTAGAATACATAGAACATAGAAAATACAGCACAGAACAGGCCCTTCGGCCCACGATGTTGTGCCGAACCTTTGTCCTAGATTAATCATAGATTATCATTGAATTTACAGTGCAGAAGGAGGCCATTCGGCCCCCCGAGTCTGCACCAGCTCTTGGAAAGAGCACCCTACCCAAACTCAACACCTCCACCCAACACCAAGGGCAATTTGGACATTAAGGGCAATTTATCATTGGCCAATTCACCTAACCCGCACATCTTTGGACTGTGGGAGGAAACCGGAGCACCCGGAGGAAACCCACACAGACACGGGGAGGACGTGCAGACTCCGCACAGGCAATGACCCAAGCCGGAATCGAACCTGGGACCATGGATCTGTGAAGCAATTGTGCTATCCACAATGCTACCGTGCTGCCCTTAAGAACAAATAAATCTACACTATATCATTTTCCCGTAATCCATGTACCTATCCAACAGCTGCTTGAAGGTCCCTAATGTTTCCGACTCAACTACTTCCACAGGCAGTGCATTCCATGCCCCCACTACTCTCTGGGTAAAGTAGAATGGCCAATCTACCTAACCTGCACATATTTAGACTGTGGGAGGAAACCCATGCAGACACGGGGAGAATGTACAGACTCCGCACAATGACCCAAGCTGGGAATCGAACCTGCAAACCTGCGCTGTGAAGGAACAGTGCTAACCACTGTGCTACTGTGGCGCCCATTGTGCTACTGTGCCACCCAGAGACCAACACCCCGGATGTTCGCTCCCTGGATGGGTCATTATCACGTTCAGCAGGCATCTGATGTTTGATGTTAGCTGCCTACCCTTAACAAAGCCTGTCTGGTCCTCTGCAACCACCTCTGGTACGCAGTTCTCCAGTCGCCTAGCCAAGACCTTGGCCAGTACTTTTGCGTCTACATTGAGCAGCGAGATGGGACTGTATGGCCCGCATTGGGTCGAGTCTTTGTCTTTCTTGGGTATCAGTGATATTGAGGTTTGTGCCAGCGTTGGAAGCAGAGTGTCCCTGGTTAGCAAGTCTGTGAACATCTCCCATGGCTGTCATGAATTTTTTGTAGAAGTCCACCGGGAATCCATCTGGTTCCAGTGCCTTCCCTGCCTACATGAAGTTGATGATCTACATGACTTCCCCAGTTCTAATGGTGCTTCCAGCCCCTGCTTCCTCTCCTCCCCCACGACTGGCATGTCCAGTCCATCGAGGAACTGCTTCATCCTCGAGTCCCCTTCGGTGGATTCAGAGGTGTACAGCCCCCAATAGGCCTCAAATGCTTTGTTGATCTTTTCCGGCTTGGCTACCAGTCTGCCTTTGTTGTCCCTAATCTGAGCTAATGCCCTCGTGGCTGCCTGTGTTCTCAGCTGGTAAGCCAACAGGTAGCTAGCTGGCTTTGTCCCCATGTTTATAAAAGTTCCCCCATGTCTGGCGGAGTTGGTGCACTGCCTTCCTCACTGTCAGTACCTCTATGGTAGGGCCTTGGGGTATCATCAGTCTACCTCCATTATTAAGTTGACCAGTTGTTGCCTAGCCACCCTCTCCTGTTTGTATCTGCGAGACCTCCCCATTCTGGTTGTTGGTAATATATCCATCCATCGCCTGTGTTATTTTCCCGCAAAAAGCCTTGTGTCCAACTTCCATGGGGGCGTTAGGCGTGCCCCTTCTCCAACTTCACGTCCGTGTATTGTGGAGCCTGGTTGGAGATTATGATTGTGGAGCATTCCATCCTTATTATCCCTGGAAGCACCACTTTCCCCACCACAAATAAATCAATTCACGTGTACACCTTATGTACCTGGGAGAAGAAAGGCAATGCCTTCTCCCTGGGTGTGTGAACCTCCACTGGTCCACTGCCCCCATCTATTCCATAAACGCGTTTCGTTCTTTCATCATATGAGGTCATCCCTGTTTTGGAGTTTAATCTGTCCATCCATGGGTCCTGTACACTGTTAATGACCCTCCCCCATGGTTAGTCAGTGCATGTCTATGTCAGTGATTCCAGCTATGGTCCTCTTTATGAACTCCATGTCGTCCCAGTTGGGAGCGTAAACATTAACGAGGACCTCTGGAAGCATGATGGCACAGTGGTCAGCACTGCCCAGGTTCGATCCGGCTTGGTCACTGTCAGTGTGGAATTTACACATTCTCCCCTTGTTTCTGTGGGTCTCACCCCCATAAACCCCAAAAGATGTGCAGGGTAGGTGGATTGACCGCACTAAATTGCCCCTCAATTGGAAAAATAGAATTGGGCATTTTTAATTTATAATTTAAAAAAACAAGGACCACTTTTGCCCTTTCCTGGGCACCGCTGACCATGACGTACTGCCCCCTGGGTCCGCTACCATCTTCATCACGGTGAATACTGTCCTTTTATTAAGCAGTATGGCTACTCATCTGGCTCTTGTCGCACAGCAGGAATGGTAGGTCTATCCCACCCAGCCCTTTCTTATTCCAAGGTTCTAACTAAGGTTCTATAAAGCTGCAACATGACTTGACGATTTCAATACTCAATGCCCCAGCCGATGAAGGCAAGCATGCTGTATGCCTTTGAGACTACCTTTTCCACCTCTACTGCCACTTTCAGTGACCTGTGCATCTATATATCCACATTCCTCTACCTGTCAGTACTCTTAAAGGTTCTGCCATTTATTGAAAATTCCCACCTGTATTAAACCTTTAAAATGCATGACCTCACATTTGTCCGGATTAAACTCCATCTGCCATCTCTCCGCCCAAGTCTCCAAACGATCTAAATCCTGCTGTTTCCTCTGACAGTCCTCATCACTATGTGTAATTCCACCAATCTTTGTGTCATCAGCAAACTTACTAATCAAACCAGTTACATTTTCCTCCAAGTCATTTATATATACTACGAACAGCAAAGGTCCCAGCACTGATCCCTGCGGAACACCAGTAGTCACAGCCTTCCATTCAGAAAAGCACCCTTTCATTGCTACTCTCTGCCTTCTATGACCTAGCCAGTTCTGTATCCATCTTACCAGTTCACCTCTGATCCCGTGTGACCTCTGTACCAGTCTGCCATGAGGGACCTTTTCAAAGGCCTTACTGAAGTCCATGTAGACAACATCCACTGGCCTACCTTCATCAATCATCTTCGTCACCCCCTCGAAAAATTTGATTAAGTTAGTGAGACACGACCTCCCCTTCACAAAACCATGCTGCCTCTTGCTAATACGTCCACTTGCTTCCAAATGTGAGTAAATCCTGTCTCAAAGAATCCTCTCCAATAACTTCCCTACCACTGACGTAAGGCTCACTGGCATGTAAATACCTGGATTATCCTTGCTACCCTTCTTAAACAAAGGAACAACATTGGCTATTCTCCAGTCCTCTGAGACCTCCCCTGTAGCCAGTGAGAATACAAAGATTTCTGTCAAGGCCTCAGCAATTTCCTCTCTAGCCTCCTTCAGTATTCTGGGGTAGATCTCATCAGGCCCTGAGGACTTACCTATCTAAATGTTTTTCAAGACCCTCAACACCTCTTCCTTTTTGATCTTAATGTGATTCAGACTGTCTACCCACCTTTCCCCAGACTCATCATCCACCAAGTCCTTTTTTTGGTGAATACTGATGCAAAGTATTCATTTAGTACATTACCCATTTCCTCTGGCTCCACATATAGATTCCCTCCCCTGTCCTTGAGTGGGCCAACCCTTTCCCTGGCTACCCTCTTGCTTTTTATATACATGTAAAAAGCCTTGGGATTTTTCTTAATCCTGTTTGTCAATGACGTTTTGTGTGACCCCTTTCAGCCCTCCTGACTCCTTGCTTAAGTTCCTTCCTACTTTCCTTATATTCCTCACGGACTTCATCTGTTCCCAGCCTTCTAGCCCTTACAAATGCTTCCTTTTTCTTTTGGACTAGGCTCACAATATGCCTCATTATCCAAGTTTCCCAAAACTTGCCATACTTATCTCTGTTCCTTGCAGGAATATGCTGGTTCTGAATTCCTATCAGCTGACATTTGAAAGCCTCCCACATGCTAGAGATTGATTTACCTTCAAAAATCCGTCCCCAATCTAGATTCTTCAGTTCCTGCCGAATATTGTTATAATTAGCCATCCCCCAATTTAGCACCTTCACCCGAGGACTACTCTTATCTTTGTCCAACAGTTCCTTATAACTTACTGAATTCTGGTCACTGTTCCCAAAATGCTACCCTACTGAAACTTCGACCACCTTTCCGGGCTCATTCCCCAATACCAGGCCCCGTACGGCCCCATCCCTAGTTGAACTATCTACATATTGTTTCAAGAAGCCCTCCTGGATGCTCCTTGTATACTCTTCCCCATCCAAGCCCCTAGCACTAAGTGAGTCCCAGTCAATAGAAGGGAAATTAAAATCACCCACCACAACAATCCTGTTGCTTTTACACTGTTCCAAAATCTGCCTACATACCTGCTCCTCTATCTCCCGCTGGCTGTTTGGGAGGCCTAAACCCCCAACATTGTGACTGCACCCTTCCTATTCCTGAGCTCTACCCATATTGCCTTGCTGCATGAGCCCTCTGAGGTATCCTCCTGCAGTACAGCTGGGATAGTCTCCTTAACCAGTAGTGCAACTCCCCCACCACTTTTACATACCCCTCTATCCGGTGGCACAGTGGTTAGCACTGCTGCCTCACAGCTCCAGGAAACCGAGTTCAATTCCGGTCTCGGGAGACTGTCTGGAGTTTGCACTTTCTCCCCGTGTCTGCGTGGGTTTCCTCCGGGTGCTCCAGTTCCCTCCCACAGTCCAAAGATGTGCAGATTAGGTGGATTGGCCATTCTAAATTGCCCCTTAGTGTCCAAAAGATTAGGTGGGGTTACTGGATTACGGGGGTAGGGTGGAAGAATGGACCTAGGTAGTGTGCTCTTTCCCAGAGCCGGTGTAGACTCGATGGGCCGAATGGTCTCCTTCTGCATGGTTGGGATTCTATGAAACATCTAATTCCTGGAACATTTAGCTGCCAATCCTGTCCTTCCCTCAACTATGTCTCTGTAATGATAACAACATCGTAGTTCCAAGTAATAAAGCCGTCTCCCTGTACACCACAGCCTTTGCCCGCCTCAACTGGTGCACTGCCTTCCCTGTAGACGAAAGGTCAAACTGCATCTGCAGTTCCTTTCCACTGACCAAAAGCTCCGGAGTGAGCTCCTCCACATCCTTCCCATCAACCTCTAAGTTTCATCCACCAGCCACTGCCGTTCCTCTTGTCTCCCTTTCCACATGCACCTTATACGAGATGATCTCACCCCTTACCACCACCTTCAGCGCCTCCATAACCACCGATGGTGAGACCTCGCAAATTCTTATTAAACCCACACAATCGGTAATCACCTTTGCCATCCTCACACAAGCAAGCAGCCCCACATCCAACCTCCACAACGGCCTCCTATCCAGGAGCACATCCAACCCCCACACTGGCCCCTGTACCAGCCTCCTCTCCAGGACCACATCCAACCTCCACACTGGCCCCTGTACCGGCCTCCTCTCCAGGACCACATCCACAAAGCTCTCATTACTGTAACGTATCTGTCCTCCTCACCTGCCACCACCTTCTTCATCTGAAACCTAATTCTCTTGCCCATGAATACCGCTACCCCCAGGCCCTAATATCAAAGCCTGAGTGGAACACCTGACTTACCCAACCTTTTCGAAATCTAACTTGATCCTTCACCCGCAAATGGGTCTCCTAAACTTTTCAAATGCGAGAAGACTCTCACCCATGTCACTGGTCCACCCAATCCCCTCACATTCCACGTTATCATTCGGACTGGGGGTCTCTCCTGTCAACCATGGCCACGCCCCCGGCCCCACCCCACAAGTGGCACCACATCCTACCTGTAGTCATCGTCAGCCAGCTACCCCCCCCCCCGCCCCCCCAACCGCTCCCTCTCAAACCCGCTCCTCTCTGTATACTCCCCATCCCCACTCCATTCACACCTCCCAGGTCTATCGAAACCTGTCAACACAGATTCTGCCAGCTGCGGCCCCTCCCCTCCACGTCATTCCCATTCACTAGCTAATTATAGTTTGCTAGTGAGGTGGCCCCTGCCAGAGCCCCCTCCCCCCACATACCTACAGAAAAATCCCCCACACCCAGCCCTTCGAAACCAGCCAAACATGATAAACCCAAAAGAAAAGGGGAAAGAAAAAACCCTCCTAATACATCATCCCTCTGTCCCCAAACCAACCCCTCCCAAACCAAGTCCAATCTCAGTTCACCCCTAATCCTTCAGCCCCCATGAACGCCTCCGCCGTTCTCTCAAAGAAATAGTCCCTGAATGTCACTGGGCAGACCACCCTGAACCGCACAATACTCTTATAAAGCACAGCCTTCGTCATGTTAAAGGCTGCCAATTAACTTGCCTGCTCCACTGTGACGCCCTCGTACATAGGAATAACACTGCCTTCCCCTTTCCCGATTCTGCTTGTCCCATCTCAAGACCTTCTCCTTCACCTGATAGCTCTGAAAACAGGCTGTCACTGCTCTTCGTGGATCATTCGCCTTTGGCCGGAGCGACCAATGAGCCCTATCCAGCTGAAAGAGGGAGATGTTCTCCTCCTCCCAACAACTTGGCAAACATCTCCGAAAAGTACTCCGTCGGCATTCGGCCCTCCAACCCCTCAGGCAGCCCCATGATCCTTAGATTCTGCCGCCATGACCTGTTCTCCGGGTCCTCCACTTTGGCTCTCCTCCACCTTCCACAGCTCCTGTCCCATCGGGGCGAGCTGGTCGCTGTGCCATAACAATGTCTCCTCCACCCTCTTCAACACCTCTCCCTGCCAGCGGTGTGGGAGCAAAATCTTTCCAAGAGAGCGAGACATGGAGCAGAGACCCATGTAGTACGGATTCATGTGATAAACTGAGACTTTATTATTAGCAGATATAACAATGTAACATCCGCTTACAAAAAGAATCAAAGTGCTACCCAGTAATATTGGGACCAATAAATTGTCTATCAATTGTTTAAGCGTTCCCATCATCTCCTCCCTAACTCTCTTGAAGTTCTCGTATGCCTCTGCTGTCTCCCACCATGAAGACTGATGCAAAGTACCTGCTCAGTTCCTCTGCCATTTCTTTGTTGCCCATTACAACTTGTTCAACGTCATTTTCCAGTGGTCCAATCTCCATTCTAGCCTCTCTCAACTTTTATATATCGAAAAAAACTCTTTTGTATTACTAGCGAGCTTACACTAATATTTCAAAGACGTGTAGGTTAGGTGGATTGTCCATGCTAAATTGCCCATGCTAAAGTGTCAGAAAGGGGCACAGTGGTTAACACTGCTGCCTACAGCCCTGAGGACACGGGTTCAATCCCAGCCCCGGGTCACTGTCTGTGTGGAGTTTGCACATTCTCCCCCAGTCTGCACCCACAACCCAAATATGTGCAGGGTAGGTGAATTGGCCACGCTAAATTGCCCCTTCATTGGAAAAAATGATTGAGTATTCTAAATTCGGGCAGCACGGTAGCATAGCAATTAGCACAATTGCTTCACAGCTCCAGGGTCCCAGGTTCCCCCGTGTCTGCGTGGGTTTCCTCCGGGTGCTCCGGTTTCCTCCCAGTCTAAAGATGTGCAGGTTAGGTGGATTGGCCATGCTAAATTGCCCTTAGTGTCCAAAATTGCCCTTAGTGTTGGTGGGGTTACTGGGTTGTGGGGATAGGGTGGAGGTGTGTGGTTGGGTAGGGCGCTCTTTCCAAGAGCCGGTGCACTCAATGGGCCGAATGGCCTCCTTCTGCACTGTAAATTCTGTGAATAAAAAAAGGTTAGGTGGGCTTAAGTAGGGTGGAAAAATGCGAGAAAATCTCAGCCGGTCTGGCAGCAACTGTAGGGAGAGGAAAGAGCTAATGTTTCGAGTCCAGATGGCCCTTTGCCAAAGCTAAAAGACATAGAAAGTGGGAGAATTTATACTATAATCTCTCACCTGATCACCGCCTTCAGTGCCTCCCAGATCGTGGAAGCTGAGACTTCCCCATTCTGGTTGTTAGTAATGTTCTCACCCATGGCCTGTGATATTTTCTGGCAGAAACCCTTATCGACCAAAAGGTGTGTCCAACCTCCATGCGGGGCATTGGGCACGGCCTGTTTCCAACCTCCCATCCGTGTAATGTGGAGCATGGTTGGAGATGACTATCGGTGAGTATTCCACCCTTACTATTCCTGGAAGCACCGATTCCCCGCTGCAAAGAAGTAAATGCATGTGTATACTTTGTGCACCGGCAAAATTAATGCAAATTCCTCCTCACCGGGGTGTAGGAACCGCCATGGGTCCACCCCCCCCCCCCCCCCCATCTGCTCCATGAATGTTCCCAGTTCCCCAGCCATGCCTATCTGGGGCTTGATTGGTCCGTCAATGGGTCCTGAATACAGTTGAAGTCGCCTCCCATGATCAGTCGGTGTGTGTCTCCAGGTCGGGGACTTCTGCCATGGTCTTTTTTATGAAATGTGTGTCGTCCCAGTTGGGAACCTGCACGTTTACCAAAACTACCGGCGCCCCGTCCAGGGCACCATAGACCTTTACGTACCGTCCCGCTGGGTCCATGACCGTCCTTGTCACCGTAAACAATGTCCTCTCACTAATCAGTATAGCTACCCCCCTGGCCCTCATCCCCTAACACAAGTTATAAGTCTGTCCCACGCAGCCTTTACTTACCCGCAGTCGGTCCTTCTCCCTCAGGTGCGTCTCTCGCAGGAAGACTATGTTGGCCTTCAAACTTCTTAGATGGGTGAAGACTCTGGATCTTTTCACTGGGCCGTTAAGTCCCCTGACGCTCCAGGTGACTATCCTATTGGGAGGTTTTGTCCCCCCACTTCCTGCAGAATGAACCATATTTACATGGTGGATGTGCCCCTGCACTCCTGGGTTTCCCTTTGTTAGGGGACCGTCCAAAATGGCCACGGTCGCCATTCTCACCATGAGGTCGGGTCTCTGTGCTTCAGGGTTTGTCCTTGTACAGCGATCACCCAACATGGCCGCCAACTGCATGTCCGCCATGTGGGTGAGCCCCTGCCAGGGTTTCCCTTTGTTCAGGGACCCTCCAAAGTGGCTGCTTGCGGCGCCATCTTGTTCCTTCAACCTGCACCTTACCTGCTGAAGCCAAACTGAAAACTGTCCCTTTCTTCCCTTCGTGTTTTCTTGGTCTCCCCCCCCCAGACCATCCCCCCTCCCGATGTCACCCCCTCCCTGTGTGTGTTCCCACCCCCCTCCCCCGAGCCAAGCATTCCCTCCCTGCCGGGAGGTGCGTCGCGGCACCCCTCACTTCCTGTGCTAACTATCCCTGCTAGAGTGGTGGGGATGATCTTATGCCTGCTGTGTGACCGCTCCCTCTAACGTGTGCCTCACCCGCCTTCCTCTATCCTCGCTCTTCCCTGTGACCCGGTCTATTTGCACAGAGCAAGGCAGCACAGTCCCGCACAAATATATCAAATGCCCAAGAAGTCTATTTCTCTTTCACTATCCTCTTTTGTTCCACCTTCATCGCTGCCTCGCCTGCCCTTCGTCTAGCCCGTTTGACCGCACAACTTCATTCGCCTCTGCCAGGGTGTTGGAAGTAATGCTTGTTATTCTGAAGCGTGACCCAGAGCCTGACTGGTAACAGCAGTCCGAACCTTACCCCGTTATTGTACAGGGCTGATTTTGCCTGATTAATTTTGACCCTGCGTTTCAGCAAGTCCATCCCAATGTTCTGATATATCCAGATTTTGTGTCCTTCCCAGGTACTCGCCTTGGTCTGTCTCGCCCACCGCAGGATCCTCTCGCGATCCTGGGGCGTCATTCTCCGACCCCCCAGCGGGTCGGAGAATGGCCGTTGGCCGCCGTGAATCCCGCCCCCGCCGGTTGCCGAAGTCTCCGGTACCGGAGATTGGGCGGGGGCGGGAATCGTGCCGCGCCGGTTGGCGGGCCCCCCCCCCCGCTCGATTCTCCGGCCCGGATGGGCCGAAGTCCCGCTGAGAAATTGCCTGTCCCGCCGGCGTAAATTAAAGTACCTATTTAACGGCGGGACAAGGCGGCGTGGGCGGGCTCCGGGGTCCTGGGGGGGGGGGGGGCGATCTGACCCCGGGGGGGTGCCCCCACGGTGGCCTGGCCCGCGATCGGGGCCCACCGATCCGTGGGCGGGCCTGTGCCGTGGGAGCACTCTTTCCCTTCCACCTCCGCAACGGTCTCCACCACGGCGGAGGCGGAAGAGACTCTCCCCACTGCGCATGCGCGGGAAACTGTCAGCGGCCGCTGACGCTCCCGCGCATGCGCCGCCCCGACATGTCATTTCCGCGCCAGCTGGCGGGGCAACAAACGCCGTTTCCGCCAGCTGGCGGGTCGGAAATCCCTCCGGCGCTGGCCTAGCCCCTCAATGTTGGGGCTTGGCCCCCAAAGATGCGGAGCATTCCGCACCTTTGGGGCGGCGCGATGCCCGTCTGATTAGCGCCGTTTTGGGCGCCAGTCGGCGGACATCCCGCCGTTTGGGGAGAATTTCGCCCCTGGTATCGATGTAGCTTAACGATGACCGCCCTCGGTTGTTCCCCCGCCTTGGGTTTCAGCCGGGGTGACCTGTGCGTTCTGTCGATCTCCGGGGAAGCTGTCTCTCCTGACTAGGTTACCCAGCATTTGGATGACATAACCCGTTGGGTCCCTGCCCTCAATATCCTCCGGCAGGCACACAATCCGAAAGTTCTGACATCGGGACCCATTTTCTTGGTCCTCGACTTTCCTTTTTAAGTTCCCTTGGGCCGGCACCAACCTCTTGATTTCTGCCTCCAGGGCGGCGATCGTGTCGGTCTGGTCTGCTGATGTTTTCTCCAACTCGTGGATTGATTTTTCCTGTGCTTCGACCCCCCCCGCAATCCGTCGATCGCTTTTTGTATAGTGACCATCGCCCCTTGGATTTCGACCTTAATCCTCTCTTTCTTTGCGGCCACTTCCTTCATAAGGAATGCTCTCCTTCCGTCTCCAGGTGGTGGTGGGTGGAGGAGTGGGATGGGGGGATGGGAGGCTGATGCTCGGGTCGTCGGACTCCCTCCCTCACTCTTGGGTGTGGGTCCGCCGGCTCGTTTGCCTGCTGTTCGTGGCTTTTTCCACCACTTCTGCCATTCCTTCGACCCCTTGAGCTCCCGTTCACTGGCATTTTGGTTCTCTTCTCTTTTCGCAATTGGGGTTCAGTTACTTTTGAATTTTTCAAGCAAAATTCACCAAAAGATAATTAAAATAATTGGATCTTTAATTTAAAAATTACCACTATCAGCAATAATATTTCTAGAAACTGCAGAGCTGGCAGAAATTGTTTGAAAAAAGTCATTTTCTAATTTTGATAAGCTGCAGGATATATTCTGCCAAGAATAAAGCTCATTGTTCAATCCGATCAAGATCAGTAAGAAAGAAAGCTCTTGTCTGCCACAAACTGTCTTTTTGAATCACTGTATCTTGCATTAACTACATGTATTAATTAAAGATTACTGTATTTTAGCTACCAGGAACAGGTGAGTTAATAAGTAGTGATCCTTAATTGAGTTACAAATTTCACCAAATTCTTGTCTGGAGCAGAGCCTATTTGATTCTTGTTTGGTGGAGAGCGTCTTGATTCGCGTCCACTCAGCACATCACCGTCACCGGAAGTCAGGGTCCCCAATTACTGACTCCACCTTCTCTCATTATCTCAGACAGGAATACAATAGAACTGTTTCATACTATCCCTTTATCTGAGTCTGTACAATCCCTTATTCATACAGTTTCAAATGTTGAGGCTAATCAGAGTTTGAAGGTCTCTCTTGCCAGCACATTTATCCTCATTGCACATTCTTTACACACACAGCAATTAAACTTTTACAGAAAATAAAACTCAAGTTTTTTACTGTGATTACTGATTCATTAATTGTTATTCAATTCAGGATCACCATTTATTGACTCACCTGTTCCTGATAGCTAAAAATACAGTAATCTTTAATTAATACATTTAGTTAACGCAAGGTACAGTGATTCAAAAAGACAGTTTGTGGCAGACAAGAGCTTTCTTTCTTACTGATCTTGATCGGATTGAACAATGAGCTTTATTCTTGGCAGAATATGATATCCTGTAGCTTATCAAAATTAGAAAATAATTGTATTTTCAAACAATTTCTGCCAGCTCTGCAGTTTCTAGAAATATTATTGCTGATAGTGGTAATTTTTAAATTAAAGATCCAATTATTTTAATTATCTATTGCGCTGATTTGTTAATAAGTTGATCAATGTTCATTATCAATAATCATTAGTTTAATGACTGGTTTTTGATAAGAAATCAATACAGAGTTAATATAGAAAAGATACAATGTGAAATGGCTGCAGGAAGCCACACGTTTGAGGTTAAAAGGACTTGCTCAACCTTGTTACTGATGACAGTGAATACGCTATGAAAGTGACTGAATTTTAAAACTAAATTTGATTACACGTGTGTACTTACAGTTTCCTACTTTACAACAGCGACTACACTGGAAAAGTACTTCATTTAAAAAAAAGATATTTTGTTCCAAACATAATCAACATAACATAACCTTAACATCCAAGAGAATATACAGTTTGTACATTTTTCCCCACATTTACTCCTCCCATAACAAACATCTTCTCAAACATCGCTATAAACAGCCTCCACCTTACCGCGAAGCCCTCCTCCAATCCCCTTAGGGAAAATTTGATTTCCTCCAACCTGAGAAATCGTGAGTCTCCCAACATGCCGCAACCCTCGGCGGTGTGGCTGATAGGAGTCTAGTTTTATTCATATAGGGGCTAGTAGAATGCATGTAGTTAAGAGGTAAAAATATTAAAAGTGTCTTGATTGTGGGAATCCAGTCAATGTCTCATGTAGTGAATTAACTATTGTGTTCCAGTGTATTCAGCACTGAAATGGTATTGTTCTCTGTCTAATCAATTCTTAAGGTTTCTGCCAAGCTATGAGACAAAGCAAAATGTGGAAAACATGCAGTAATTTTCCTAAGACTGCGCACACAGACGCTAAGCTAGTTTTGATAGGCATCAGTCAATCTTAAGTAATGTCCAATGTTTGATGAACAAATCATCCTCTAAGTAACGAACATTCATTTGAACAAACCAGGAGGTCTCAGCTAAGAATTCGAATCCAATGAAAGTAAATGAGGGGGTGAAAAAGAGAGATAAGAATTCCCTTAAAAGTAGGACCTTGTGGTCGAGGTCTTTGTTGCTGAAGTTTTGAATCATCTACCTATTTGTGTTAAAGTGATTTCCTTTTGTGCTTTATGCTTTTTGCCATGCGGGTGACATTTTTTGTATATTGTTTGACATTTCGGTTCAAAGTTTTTATTCAGTTCTTACTCAAGTGTATTCAAGAGAGTAATTAACTAATAGTAAAGTTGTATTTCTGACATCTCCCACCAGCCGGACGACAGAGTCTTATTAGAAGGAAAAATAAGAGTCCCACAATTTGGCGAGCCAGACAGGAGTGCTAAAAGGAAGAGAGCGATTACTACATTGAGGCATCCGGCCGTTTAGAGTTGGGTGACCTCCTCCCTTACGAAAATGTCTGGGTTGAAATTGGCCCAAGTCCCAGTAACGGACAGGCACCTGACGATGGTATATAGGAAAGGCTGAGGGACTTGAGGCTGTTTTCGTTAGAAAGAAGAAGGTTAAGAGGTGACTTAATTGAGGCATACAAGATGATCAGAGGATTGGATAAGGTGGACAGTGAGAGCCTTTTTCCTCGGATGGTGATGTCTAGCACGAGGGGACATACCTTTAAATTGAGAGGAGATAGATATAAGACATATGTCAGAGGTAGGTTCTTTACTCAGAGAGTAGTAGGGGAGTGGAATGCCCTGCCTGCAACAGTAGTGGACTCGCCAACACTAAGGACATTCAAATGGTCATTGGATAGACATATGGACAATAAGGGAATAGTGTAGATGGGCTTTAGAGTGGTTTCACAGGTCGGCGCAACATCGAGGGCCGAAGGGCCTGTACTGCGCTGTAATGTTCTATGTATTATACCACATTATAGGTATATATATATTGCGATCCTTCCGACGAAAAGAATAGTCTACGACTTGAGGCCCGGGATTAGAAAATACTATTTTGGAGTTGAAATGGCAGCTGAGGATCTGCCTAGGACGTCTCGGGGTGGCCGGGCTCCACCAGATTTTTCTGCAGAAGAAATGTTCCAGATAACAAAGAGTTACATTGGACAGCAATTTGACTGAAACCGGTACAGAGATTGCACAGAAATGTCTAAAGTACAATACTCCCACAGGACAATGGTTCCCTGATGATATAAGGAGAGTTTGGGGAAAAGCTATCTGTACGAGAGATAAAGACCGAACAAAACGGCCCCTGATTATGAGCCAGCTCCGAGATTATAGAAAGTACCAAATATGATTAAATAATAAAACAGAAGGAGCAATTGCGGGTAGTCTGAGAGGAGCTAAAGCGAGAGAAACCCAAAATTGAAAAGCAAGAAAGTTTAGAAGACGTTGAGAGACTCAGACGTGAAGTCTCTGACCTGAAATCAAGCCATACCAATTCAAACTCAGAAAGAGATGAGCTCAAATTAGTAAATAGCGAGTTAACATGGGAAAATACACAGCTTAAAGCAGAAGTATCAGAACTTCAGAGTAAAAGATCTTCTGACCCAGAATAGGGAACTTAAAGAGAAGTTACCGGATAAATCCCTGACCTGGGGGGGGGGACGACGACGTCTTTTCAATGGGCCCTCGACACCCATTCAACCGAGGCCCGTCCCCGAAACGGTAGATGCAACTCTTCCTTGATGTCAACTGTTCCATCTGGGGCTTTCCAACTTGCACTGACCCTTCCCTCTCCGCTATCCTTCCACTGTCTGCTGAGCCACAGGCCTCCTCCAACTCCTTGGCCAGGTCTTTCACCTTCTGCCGGGTTTGGTAACCAGCAGACATACCACTCCCGGGGGGGGGACACTTCTCCAACATTCAGTGACACTTTTCCGTTGAAGTTACACCGATTTCGGGCAAGAAGAGCTCTCTCTGTGCCTTCAAGCGGAAGCGGCCATGTGTGCGACCACTCACACCATGGCCGCCACCAGAAGTCCTGGTTCAAGATTTTTAGTGACGACTCCACCACCAGACTCCCCGTATGCTTCCTCGGGGCGAAAGGCAGTGACGCCATCACCAGAGCCCTCGGGCTTGTACCCTTGCAAGACCCCTCCCCTAACCTAATCCAATCTGCCCCTGCCCCCTCCCCCCCCCCCCATTTGTCTCACCTTCTCCACATTCGCTGCCCAATTGTAATGCAACAATTTGAGAATGCCAGTCCCCCTTCCTTCGCAACAGAGCCTTCCACTCTACCCAGTCAAAGGCCTTCTCTGCATCCATTGAAACAATCAACCCTGGCACTGCACCCGCCCACCCCCCGCGCAGGGCAATAATTACATTTAACAACCTCCTACTATTGCAGGAGAGCTGTCTCTTCTTCACAAACCTGTCTGACCAAAAAAGGTTAGGAGGGGTTATTGGATGGAATTGAGGGCTTAGGTGGGTCGGTGCAGACTCGATGGGCCGAATGACCTCCTTCTGCACTGTATGTTCTTGATCCTCTGAGATCACACCCACCCTTCTCACCAGTACCTTTGCCAGGACTTTCACATCCATATGCAGCAGCAAAATGGCCCTAAAGGACCCGCATTCCAATGGATTCTCCCCCCTTTTTGAGATCAGCGAAAACAACGCCTGCGCCAACATAGCCGGAAACCCCCCGTTCTCCGTCGGGAACTGCTTATAAAGTTCCTCCAGGAAGCCATCTGATCCCTCACCTGACTGCATCATGCCAATGCACGCCATCACCTCCTTTCGCCCTAGTGGCTCCTCCAGTGCCTGCCTCTTGCCCTCCTCCAACTCCAGGAAGTCCAGCCCATCTAAAAGCCTCATATCCCCCCCCCCCCCTTTCCTCCCTCCCCAGCTCGGCTCTACACAGGCCCTCATTAAAGGCCTTGAACACCTCATTTATACTCTCCGGATCCGACACCATGTTCCCCCCCACTCCAGCTTCACCGGAATAATTTCCCTCACCGCTGTCAGTCGCCAAAAGCTGGTGGGCCAGCGTGTGACTCACCTTCTCCCCCTGCACCCCTCGCTCCCTCCGCAGCTGACCCACCGCCCTTCCCATCGTCAACCGATCAAACTGCCCCTGCAACCTCTTTCTTTCCGCCAACAACTCTCTTGAGAGGGCCACAGAATACCTCCTATCCACCTCAACTACCTCGTCCAACAGTCGCCGATGCTCCTCCCTCCCCACCTTATCCTTCTGGACTTTGGACAAAATAATTTCCTCCCGGACCACCGCCTTCAAGGCCTCCCAAAGCGTGGCTGCCAATCCCTCCCCATTTTGATTAAGCTCAACATAATTCTTAATCACCGTTGCTACCTTCCCACGGAATTCCTTGTTGGCCAAAAGCTCCGAATCCTGCCCCCACCTCAACCTCTGCGCCTGTCCCGAACAAACTCTCACATCTAGATAGTGCGGGGCGTGGTCTGAAATCACTATTCCCGCATATTCTGCATTTCCCACCCCCATAGCAATGCCCGGCTCACTACAAAAAGTCAATCCAGAATATACCTAAACACATGCGAGGTGTACTCCCTTCTCTCCTGTGTGCCCAAACCTCCACGGATCCACCACCCCCATCCTCTCCATAAACCCTCCCAGCTCTCGCACCATTCTCGACCTCCCCACTGACTTAGGCCTTGACCTATCGAACTTCGGCTCCAATACACAATTAAAATTCCCGCCTCCTATAATCAGCTGGTAAGGATCCAAATCCGGGCTCGCTCCTGATAACCACGAATCCGGCACCATCCCAATAAGGCACAGCTGCACTAGCACCCCACTATCACAACCCCCACCCTCGGGTCCCGCACATCCCGAGCCCCCCCCTAAAACCCGTTTCCTTGTTCAACAGTATGAAACAGGAGAACATTTCGACTGAAAAGCACTTCATTGTAGTAAAATACTTCAGGAGATCCAGTGGTCATGACAGGTGCAATAGAACTGCAACTTTAGAACATAGAACATGCAGTGCAGATGGAGGCCATTAGGCCCATCGCGTCTGCACCGACCCACCTCAGCCCTCACTTCCTCCCTATCCCCATAATCCAATAACCCCTCCTAACCTTTTTTGGTCACTAAGGGCAATTTATCATGGTCAATCCACCTAAACTGCACGTCTTTGGACTGTGGGAGGAAACCGGAGCACCCGGAGGAAACCCACGCAGACACGGGGAGAACGTGCAGACTCCGCACAGACAGTGACCCAGCGGGGAATCGATCCTGGGACCCTGGCGCTGTGAAGCCACAGTGCTATCCACTGTGCCTACTTGTGACAATAAGCGATTTTCATTTTTTTTTTAAATTTCATTTGAGTGGCAACTTTCAAAGATCCATGAACATAGACCCCAAGATCTCTCTGCTCCTCCACATTGCCAAGAACCCTACCGTTAACCCTGTATTCCGCATTCATATTTGTCCTTCCAAAATTGACAACCTCACACTTTTCAGGGTTAAACTCCATCTGCCACTTCTCAGCCCAGCTCTGCATCCTATCTATGTCTCTTTGCAGCCAACAACAGCCCTCCTCACTATCCACAACTCCACCAATCTTTGTATTGTCTGCAAATTTACTGACCCACCCTTCAACTCCCTCATCCAAGTCATTAATGAAAATCACGAACAGCAGAGGACCCAGAACTGATCCCTGCGGTACGCCACTGGTAACTGGGATCCAGGCGGAATATTTGCCATCCACCACCACTCTTTGACTTCTATTGGTTATCCAACTGGCCAAATTTCCCACTATCCCATGCCTCCTTACTTTCTGCATAAGCCTACCATGGGGAACCTTATAAGACCATAAGACATAGGAGTGGAAGTAAGGCCATTCGGCCCATCGAGTCCACTCCGCCATTCAATCATGGCTGATTTCAACTCCATTTACCCGCTCTCTCTCCATAGCCCTTAATTCCTCGAGAAATCAAGAATTTATCAACTTCTATCTTAAAGACACTCAACGTCCCGGCCTCCACCGCCCTCTGTGGCAATGAATTCCACAGACCCACCACTCTCTGGCTGAAGAAATTTCTCCTCATCTCTGTTCTAAAGTGACTCCCTTTTATTCTAAGGCTGTGCCCCCGGGTCCTAGTCTCCCCTGCTAATGGAAACAACTTCCCTACATCCACCCTATCTAAGCCATTCATTATCTTGTAAGTTTCTATTAGATCTCCCCTCAACCTCCTAAACTCCAATGAATATAATCCCAGGATCCTCAGACGTTCATCGTATGTTAGGCCTACCATTCCTGGGATCATTCGTGTGAATCTCCGCTGGACCCGCTCCAGTGCCAGTATGTCCTTCCTGAGGTGTGGGGCCCAAAATTGCTCACAGTGTTCTAAATGGGGCCTAACTAATGCTTTATAAAGCTTCAGAAGTACATCCCTGCTTTTATATTCCAAGCCTCTTGAGATGAATGACAACATTGCGTTTGCTTTCTTAATTACGGACTCAACCTGCAAGTTTACCTTTAGAGAATCCTGGACTAGGACTCCCAAGTCCCTTTGCACTTCAGCATTATGAATTTTGTCACCGTTTAGAAAATAGTCCATGCCTCTATTCTTTTTTCCAAAGTGCAAGACCTCGCACTTGCCCACGTTGAATTTCATCAGCCATTTCTTGGACCACTCTCCTAAACTGTCTAAATCTTTCTGCAGACTCCCCACCTCCTCCATACTACCTGCCCCTCCACCTATCTTTGTATTATCAAATGCCTTACTAAAATCCATGTACACTACATCCACTGCTTTACCTTCATCCACATGCTTGGTCACCTCCTCAAAGAATTCAATAAGACTTGTGAGGCAAGACCTTCCCCTCACAAATCCGTGCTGACTATCCCTAATCAAGCAGTGTCTTTCCAGATGCTCAGAAATCCTATCCCTCAGTACCCTTTCCATTACTTTGTCTACCGAAGTAAGATTAACTGGCCTGTAATTCCCAGGGTTATCCCTAGTCCCTTTTTTGAACAGGGGCACGACATTCGCCACTCTCCAATCCCCTCGTACCACCCCTGTTGACAGAGAGAACGAAAAGAGCATTGCCAACGGCTCTGCAATTTCATCTCTTGCTTCCCATAGAATCCTTGGATATATCCCGTTAGGCCCGGGGGACTTGTCTATCCTCAAGTTTTTCAAAATGCCCAACACATCTTCCTTCCTAACAAGTATCTCCTCAAGCTTACCAGTCTGTTTCACACTGTCCTCTCCAACAATATGCCCCCTCTCATTTGTAAATACTGAAGAAAAGTACTCGTTCAAGACCTCTCCTATCTCTTCAGACTCAATACACAATCTCCCGCTACTGTCCTTGATCGGACCTACCCTCGCTCTAGTCATTCTCATATTTCTCACATATATGTAAAAGGCCTTGGCGTTTTCCTTGATCCTACCCGCCAAAGATTTCTCATGCCCTCTCTTAGCTCTCCTAATCACTTTCTTCAGTTCCCTCCTGGCTATCTTGTATCCCTCCAGCGCCCTGTCTAAACCTTGTTTCCTCAGCTTTACATAAGTCTCCTTCTGCCTCTTAACAAGACATTCAACCTCGCTTGTCAATCATGGTTCTCTCACTCGACCATCTCTTCTCTGCCTGACAGGGACATACATATCAAGTACACGTAGTACCTGTTCCTTGAACAAGTTCCACATTTCATTTGTGTCCTTCCCTGACAGTCTATGTTCCCAACTTATGCACTTCATTTCTTGTCTGACAGCATCGTATTTACCCTTCCCCCAATTGTAAACTTTGCCCTGTTGCACACACCTATCCCTCTCCATTACTAAAGTGAAAGTCACAGAATTGTGGTCACTATCACCAAAATGCTGCCCCACTAACAAATCTATCACTTGCCCTGGTTCATTACTAAGTACCAAATCCAATATGGCCTCCCCTCTGGTCAATCTACATACTGTGTTAGAAAAGCTTCCTGGACACACTACACAAACACCACCTCATCCAAACTATTTGATCTAAAGAGTTTCCACTCAATGTTTGGGAAGTTGAAGTCACCCATGACTACTACCCTGTGACTTCTGCACCTTTCCAAAATCTGTTTCCCAATCTGTTCCTCCACATCACTGCTGTTATTGGGGGGCCTGTAGGAAACTCCCAACAAGGTGACTGCCCTTTTCCTATTTCTGACTTCAACCCATACTACCTCAATAGGCAGATCCTCCTCGAACTGCCTTTCTGCAGCTGTTATATTATCTCTAATAAACAATGCCACCCCCCCATCTCTTTTACCACCCTCCCTAATCTTATTGAAACATTTATAACCGTAGACCTCCAACAACCATTTCTGCCCCTCTTCTATCCAAGTTTCCGTGATGGCCACCACATCGTAGTCCCAAGTACCGATCCATGCCTCAAGTTCAACCACCTTATTCCGGATGCTTCTTGCATTGAAGTATATACACTTCAACCCATCTCCGTGCCTGCAAGTACTCTCCTTTGTCAGTGTTCCCTTCCCCACTGCCTCACTACACACTTTGGCGTCCTGAATATCGGCTACCTTAGTTGCTGGACTACAAATCCGGTTCCCATTCCCCTGCCAAATTAGTTTAAACCCTCCCGAAGAGTATTAGAAAACCTCCCTCCCACGATATTGGTGCCCCTCTGGTTCAGATGCAACCCGTCCTGCTTGTACAGGTCCCACCTTCCCCAGAATGCGCTCCAATTATCCAAATACCTGAAGCCCTCCCTCCTACACCGTTCCTGCAGCCACGTGTTCAGCTGCACTCTCTCCCTATTCCTAGCCTCGCTATCTTGAACAAGTACTTTTCTTCTTGAACGAGTACTTTTCTTCTGTATTTACAAATCAGAGGGGCGATATTGTTGGAGAGGGCAGTGTGAAACAGATTGGTAAGCTCGAGGAAATACTTGTTAGGAAGGAAGATGTGTTGGGCATTTTGAAAAACTTGAGGATAGACAAGTCCCCCGGGCCTTACGGGATTTATCCAAGGATTCTATGGGAAGCAAGAGATGAAATTGCAGAGCCGTTGGCAATGATCTTTTCGCCCTCACAGTCAACAGGGGTGGTACGAGGGGATTGGAGAGTGGCGAATGTCGTGCCCCTGTTCAAAAAAGGGACTAGGGATAACCCTGGGAATTACAGGCCAGTTAGTCTTACTTCGGTGGTAGGCAAAGTCATGGAAAGGGTACTGAAGGATAGGATTTCGGAGCATCTGGAAAGACACTGCTTGATTAGGGATAGTCAGCACGGATTTGTGAGGGGTAGGTCTTGCCTTACAAGTCTTATTGAATTCTTTGAGGAGGTGACCAAGCATGTGGATGAAGGTAAAGCAGTGGATGTAGTGTACATGGATTTTAGTAAGGCATTTGATAAGGTTCCCCATGGTAGGCTTATGCAGAAAGTAAGGAGGCATGGGATAGTGGGAAATTTGGCCAGTTGGATAACGAACTGGCTAACCGATAGAAGTCAGAGAGTGGTGGTGGATGGCAAATATTCAGCCTGGATCCCAGTTACCAGTGGCGTACCGCAGGGATCAGTTCTGGGTCCTCTGCTGTTTGTGATTTTCATTAATGACTTGGATGAGGGAGTTGAAGGGTGGGTCAGTAAATTTGCAGATGATACGAAGATTGGTGGAGTTGTGGATCGTAAGGAGGGCTGTTGTTGGCTGCAAAGAGACATAGATAGGATGCAGAGCTGGGCTGAGAAGTGGCAGATGGAGTTTAACCCTGAAAAGTGTGAGGTTGTCCATTTTGGAAGGACAAATATGAATGCGGGATACAGGGTTAACGGTAGAGTTCTTGGCAATGTGGAGGAGCAGAGAGATCTTGGGGTCTATGTTCATACATCTTTGAAAGTTGCCACTCAAGTGGATAGAGCTGTGAAGAAGGCCTATGGTGTGCTCGCGTTCATTAACAGAGGGATTGAATTTAAGAGCCGTGAGGTGATGATGCAGCTGTACAAAACTTTGGTGAGGCCACATTTGGAGTACTGTGTACAGTTCTGGTCGCCTCATTTTAGGAAGGATGTGGAAGCTTTGGAAAAGGTGCAAAGAAGATTTACCAGGATGTTGCCTGGAATGGAGAGTAGGTCTTACGAGGAAAGTTTGAGGGTGCTAGGCCTTTTCTCATTAGAACGGAGAAGGATGAGGGGCGACTTGATAGAGGTTTATAAGATGATCAGGGGAATAGATAGAGTAGACAGTCAGAGACTTTTTCCCCGGGTGGAACAAACCATTACAAGGGGACATAAATTTAAGGTGAAAGGTGGAAGATATAGGAGGGATATCAGAGGTAGGTTCTTTACCCAGAGAGTAGTGGGGGCATGGAATGCACTGCCTGTGGAAGTAGTTGAGTCGGAAACATTAGGGACCTTCAAGCAGCTATTGGATAGGTACATGGATTACGGTAAAATGATATAGTGTAGATTAATTTGTTCTTAAGGGCAGCACGGTAGCATTGTGGCTAGCACAATTGCTTCACAGCTCCAAGGTCCCCGTGTCTGAGTGGGTTTCCTCCGGGTGCTCCGGTTTCCTCCCAGTCCAAAGATGTGCAGGTTAGGTGAATTGGCCAATGATAAATTGCCCTTAATGTCCAAAATTGCCCTTGGTGTTGGGTGGAGGTGTTGAGTTTGGGTAGGGTGCTCTTTCCAGGAGCCGGTGCAGACTCAAAGGGCCGAATGGCCTCCTTCTGCACTGTAAATTCAATGATAATCTATGATTAATCTAGGACAAAGGTTCGGCACAACATCGTGGGCCGAAGGGCCTGTTCTGTGCTGTATTTTCTATGTTCTATGACGTGGCACCGGCAACAAACCAGAGATGACAACTCCGTCTGTCCTGGCTTTTAACTTCCAGCCTAACTCCCTAAACTAGTTTATTATCTCCACACCCCTTTTCCTACCAACGTCATTGGTACCAATGTGCACCACGACTTCTGGCTGCTCCCCCTCCCCCTTCAGGATCCTTAAGACACGATCCGAGACATCCCTGGCCCTGGCACCCGGGAGGCAACATACCTTCCGGGGTCTCGCTCGCGACCACAGAATCTCCTATCTATTCCCCTAACCATTGAATCTCATATTACTATTGCTATTGCTTTTCTATTCTCCCCCCTTCCCTTCTGAGCCCCAGAGCCAGACTCAGTGCCAGAGACCTGGCCGCTAGGGCCTTCCCCCGGTAGGTCATCCCCCCCAACAGCATCCAAAACTGTATACTTGTTTTGAAGGGGAACGGCCACAAGGGATCCCTGCACTGTCTGCCTGTTCGCTTTCTTTCCCCTGACTGTAACCCAGCTACTCTTGTCCTGCACCTTGGGTGTGGTTACCTCCCTGTAACTCTTCTCTATAACCCCCTCTGCCTCATGTTACATACATGAGGGAGAAAGGAATAGAAGGATATGCTGATGGGGGAGATGAAGAGGGGTGGGTGGAGGCTCATGTGGAGCATTAATACTGACAGAGACCAATTGCCTGGCCTGGCCCTGTGCTGTAGACTGAATGGAACAGAGACAAATGTATTTAGTTTAGATCCAACTGTAGTGGGGGGAAACACTGTTTATTATTCTTAAATGTCCTTCATCAGCTTCTGAGGATTATTTCAGTGGAAATGTGCTCTCCCAGGCTCAAAGAGCATCAGCCCACTGGGAGCAAAGTCGTGAGACCGGCCAGTCCAGCAGAAAGAAACCCTCCGACCCTCCCACTTCACCAAGTGTCAGAATGAACATGGTTCAGTCCTGGATGTGATTAACAGCAGCAAAAACAGCAGAATCCAACCCCTGTCATCACTTGTGAACCTGTTGGTGTCTCAGCAGGTTAGATGACTGAGTGAACCCTTTCCCACACTCAGAGCAGATGAATGGCCTCTTTCCTGTGTGGACTCGCTGGTGTATTAACAGGGCAGATGAATCACTGAATCTCTTCCCACAGTCAGGACAGGTGAACGGCCTCTCCCCGGTGTGAACTCGCTGGTGTCTCTGCAGTGTGGATGAGGTTCTGAATCTTTTTGAGCAGTGAGAGCAGTTGAACGGTCTCTCCTCAGTGTGAATGCGCTGGTGGATCATCAGTTCCTGTGAGCTTTTGAAGCCACTCCCACAATCAGAGCATTTAAAGGTTGTCTCATTTTTGTGAATGACATTGTGTTGCAGCAAGTGGGATGACCGAGTGAAACTCTTCCCACACTCAGAGCAGGTGAATGGTTTCTCCCCAGTGTGAACTCGCTGGTGTCTCATCAGATTGGATGATGTTCTAAACCTCTTTGTGCAGTGAGAGCAGCTGAACGGTCTCTCCTCAGTGTGAATGCGCTGGTGGATCATCAGTACTTGAGAGCTTTTAAACCCACTCCCACAGTCAGAACATTTAAAGGGTCTCTCATTGGTGTGAGTGACATGGTGTTGCAGCAGGTGAGATAACTGAGTGAATCCCTTCCCACACTGAGAGCAGGTGAATGGCTTCTCCCTGGTGTGTACTCGCTGATGTGTCTGCAGGTGAGATAGCCGAATGAATCCCTTTCCACACTCAGAACATAGGAATGGTCTCTCTCCAGTGTGACTGTGTTGATGCCTTTCCAGCTCATACGGGTCTGTGAATCCCTTTCCACAGTGCCCACATTTTGATGGTTTCTCCATGATGCAGATGTTCTTGTGTCTCTCCACGTTTGACGATCATGAACCCACAGAGCACAGGGACGTCCTCTTCCTGCTATGAAATGTACAATGGTTTTTTTCAGGCTGTGTAACTGGTTAAAGCTCCAAGTCAGTGCACTGGATCACTCAATCGGGTGTGTGTGTCTCGGTGCTTTTCTAGTCACTATGAGAGTTAAAATCTCGCAATGCCGAAAGATTGGGCAAACATTTGTCCTTCTAGATTCAAAGGTCAATGTTATTCAATTCCCAAGACTTGTGTGACTATGTCAGTTCTTGACGTGATGATTGTTTTGAGATATTGGTCTCAAACTCCTTCCGTTCTAAAATCCTGTAAAAGGAGCTTACAAAAGGTTATCAATGTCGGTACACAACAGAAATTCAGAACAGACAAATTTAATTTTTCTGGAACATTCTTTCCTCTCTCATTTCCCCAAAGCTTTAAATCTCCATCACACACCCCAGTCTCACTCTGCTGTATCTAATATTCACCCTCCCAATTCTCCTGAAGGCACTGAATCAGGCTGATTGACAGATCCATGCTCACTGCTTCCTGTCCTGGACGCAGAGGTTGCCAGACAGATAGATGTCTCTGTTACTGGACGATAAATGTGTGTAATATACAGACAGGATTCACTTCCTTCCCCTCCCAATTCTCATAAAGGAGCTGATTGATGCTGATCAACAAATCCAAACTCACACTACAACCTGTGCAAGAGTAGAGAATCTCCATCTAAGTACATTAACTGATAAGAGTTGGGGAGGTTCTAGGGAAGAATTTTATTTCGGCATCGACTGGGAACTCGCTGCCCACAAGGGTGGCAGAAGTGGAGATTATCAATAACTTCAAAATGAAATAGGATGGGCATTTGAAGAAAATAAACTTGTCGGGGAACAGGGATATAGAGGGAAATGGGGCTGATGGATTGTTTACAGAGAGACAGCATTAACTGGACTTACCAAATGGAGTCCGTAAGTGCTGTAATAACTCTATGACTAGAAATATATAAAGTAGCTACAATACTATTCAGTCTGGGCGGCAGGTTGGTGCAGTGGTTAGCACTGGACGATAAATGTGTGTAATATACAGACAGGATTCACTTCCTTCACAGTGCAGGGACCCGGGTTCAAATCCCGGCTTGGGTCACTGTCTGTGTGGAGTTTGCACATCCTCCCCGTGCCTGCTTGGGTTTGCTCCGGTTTCCTCCCACAGCCCAAAGATGTGCTGGTTAGGTTGATTGGCCATGCTAAATTGCCCCTGACTGCCCAGCAATGTGCAGGTCAGGTTATGGGTACAGGATTATTAGAGGGGGGAAGTGGATATGAGTCCAAGGGTTGGTAACAGCCGTAACAGCCTCCCCGAATAGACGCCGGAATGTGGCGACTAGGGGCTTTTCACAGTAACTTCATTGAAGCCGACTTGTGACAATAAGCGATTTTCATTTTCATTCAGACTCGACGGATCAAATGGCCTCCTTCTGCACTGTAGGGATTCTATATTACACTTGTAGAAATAAATGTATATTATTACAGTACCATAAATAATATACCTAATCTGTACGATATAACAGCACTCAACATTTCTCTGTCTGATATTAATTTACTGTCCCCTTAAATGTTCAGCCATCTCCTGGGAAAAGCAGCCCTTTAATTGTGAACATTGGGAAAGAGACCATCCTTTTAGCCAAACAAATAAATGTGAGAAGCTGAGGGAGCAAAGGATGTCAATGTCTTTAAGAGAGAGAGAACTGGGCCAAGCTTTCCAGAGTCTGCACCCTCCCTGGATTCACTTCCTTTCCCTTCAGTTGCTGCAAGTGACCAATTGAAGGTCAGAATGAGAAAAGAAATGGAAAGGGGGAGAAAAGAAAGTGTTTTACTCACAGATGTTGGAGGAAGTGTCAGTTGTGGGAAATTAAATCTGCATTCACACAAGGCCCGCGCTCTGATTGGCTGGAGGACCAGAGTTCTTCAAGTCCTCCAATTCTTACCATTGGCTGCCCGCCGACTGAAGACAATGGGCACCGGATGTCACGTGGCCATGGAAGAACCTTTGACCCCCAAAAAGCGCGGACCATTTGGCCAATGGAAATCACCTTTCTCCGCACATGCCCGCCTTCCTTTCCCCTTGGACATGCGCAGTACCGGACCGCCCGCCCACGTGGCGGATAGAGCTTAACCTATGCGGGGAATTGTGGGGAGCTGGTGCCGCCATTACTCATCCGGAGCCCAGCCTCCAAACTCCTGGGACTGGAATGGAAAGGGGGGCGGGGCATCTGGGTAGTCACTGGATTGGATTGTGACGTCCCCCCCCCTTAGCAACACAGCTTGTGAACTTCAGGTGTGAAGATTTGGACACCTGGGTGACACATTGGGGAGGGCAGCAGGTGAGAGTGAGACTGAACCAGAGAGTCAGCACCTTCAGGGGAGGAGAATTGGGGGGAAAGCAGGAGCAGGATAGTGGGATGAAGTAGTGTTAAATCAATAGGGAGGAGGGAGTGGCTGGGGGGAACAGAGATTTATAGTTTGAGAGGAAGAAAGATTTTCTGTCACAACTAGAATTGTCAGTTCCAAATGTCTATCCTGTAATCGCAGTGATAACTTGATGATGTCAACCCCATCACACCCATTAAAGTCTCTATTAGGTCAGCCTTCAGCCTCCTCTTCCACAGAGAAAATATCCACAGCCTGTTCAATCTATCATACATAGAAACCTACATACAAAATAGAAGCAGGAGGAAGGCATTCAGCCTGCTCAGCCATTCATGATCATGGCTGATCTTTTTCCAATTAAGGGGCAATTTAGTGTGGCCAATTCACCTACCCTGCACATCTTTGGGTTGTGCGGTGACTCACAATCATGGCTGATCTTCAAGTTCAATACCCTGATCCCACCTCCCGCCCCCCCACCCCCATATCCCTTGATCCCTTTAGCCCCGAAAGCTATATCTAACTCCTTGAAATTAGACTATGTTTTGGTCTCAACCACTTTTTGTGGTAGTGAATTCCACATATCACCACTCCCTTGGTGAAATTTCTCCACATCTCAGTCCTAAACGGTTTTCTCCTCAACCTCAAACTTTGACCCCTAGTTCTGGACTCCCCCACCATCGTGAACATTCTTTCTGAAACGATTCTGCCTAATTGTGTTAGAATTTTATAAGTTTCTGCAAGATCCCCTCTCACTCATCTCAACTCCAATGAATATAATCCTAACCAACTTAGTCTCTCCTCATACGACAGTCCCGCCTTCCCAGGAATCAGCCTGGTAAACCTTCCCTGCACTCCCTCCACAGCAAGAACATCCTTCCTCAGACAAGGACATCAAAGCTGCACTCAATGCTCCAGGTGTGGCCTCATCAATGCCCAAGACAATTGCAGCAAAACATCCCTATTCCAATACTCAAATCCTCTCTCTATAAAGGCCAACATACCATTTGCCTTCTTTACTGCCTGCTGTACCTACGCACTTTCAGCGAATGGTGCACAAGGTCTCACTGAGTATCCACTCTCTCAATTTACCTCCATTCAAATAATAATCTGTCTTCCCATTTTTGCTACCGAAGTGGATAACCTCCTGTTGATCCACATTATACTGTATCTGCCATGCATATGCCCACTTACTCAGCTTGTCCAAATCCTGCTGAAGCATCTGTGTCATCACAACTTACCCTCCCATCCAACTTTGTATCACCTGCAAATTTGGAGATTATACATTTAGTTCCCTCATGCAAATTATTAATATATAATGTGAACAGATCCCTTTGGTACCCCACTAGCCACTCCCTGCCAATCAGAAAAAGACCCATTTATTCCATCTTTTTGTTTCCTGTCTGCTAACCAGCTTTCTGTCCATCTCAAGACGCTATCCACAATCTCATGCTCTTTCACTTTACATAGTAATTGAGCCGGCTCTTTGAGGGGGTAGAAGATGTGTGTGAACATTGCGGGGATGTCCCGCGAATCACGTTCATATGTTTTGGTCCTGTCCAAAGCTGGAGGATTACTGGAAGGAGGTTTTTAGGGTAATCTCTAAAGTATTGCACATGAAACGACCCGGGCCCTCGGGAGGCCATATTCGGGGTATCGAACCAGCCGGGGTTGGAAACGGGTGCGGAGGCAGATGTTGCAGCCTTCGCCTCGTTGATCGCCCGAAGATGGATCCTGATGGGTTGGAGAGCAACCTCACCACCCTGTGCCCTAGCGTGGCGGGGGGGATCTGTTGGAATTCTTAACTCTTGAGAAGGTTAAGTTTGAACTGAGGGGATGGATGGACGGGTTCTACAATTCATGGGCGTTATTCATTATGCACATTCAAGAATTGGATAACATCAAGCATTGGGAGGAGGCGGATTGGGAGGGTTGGGGGAGGGGGACTTAATGTGTTAATGGTGACTATGGGTGATTCCTATTTATTTGTTTATGTTAATGTTCTTGCGCCAAATAGGAATAAACAACTTTTGGAGTTCATCTGTTCGTTCCTTGAATTCCTGCCATTGCCTGTCCTCTATCCTTCATAGAATCCCTATGGTGTAGAAGGAGGCTATTCAGCCCATCGAGTCTGAACCGACCCTTCGAACGAGCACTCTACCGATATCCATTTCATCCAACCGTCCCTTCCTTCCCCCATAATCCTGTGTGTCCACATCCTTGCTGAAATTAAAAATCCTTGAATGCTTATCTGTTATTGTAGCATCTGGCCAGATGGTCAGAGCCGTGAAACACCCACAACAGATTCACAGGGATGATACCAGAACTGAGATTGACTAGGTTAGGATTGTTCTCGCTGAAGTTCAGAAGAATGAGGGAGGATCTCATAGAGACTTAGAGAATTCTAACAGGACGAGACAGGGGAGATGCAGGGAAGATGTTCCCAATGGTGGGTGGGTCCAGAACCAGGGGTCGCACAGTCTGAGGATTCAGGGTAAACCATTTCGGACAGAGAAGAGACATTTCTCCAGCCAAAGAGTGGTGAGCATTCATTACCACAGAAAGTAGGGGCTGGTTTAGCACAGGGCTAAATCACTGGCTTTCACAGCAGACCAAGGCAGGCCAGCAGCATGGTTCAATTCCTTTACCAGCATCCCCGAACAGGCGCCAGAGTATGGTGACCAGGGGCTTTTCACAGTAACTTCATTTGAAGCCTACTTGTGACAATAAGCGATTTTCATTTCATTTTCAAGTAGTTGATGCTAAAACATTGAATATATTCAAGAGACGGCTGGATATAGCACTTGGGGTGAATGGGATCAAAGGCTACGGGGAGAAAGCAGGATTAGGCTATTGAGTTGGATGATCAGACATGATCGTGATAAATGGTGGAGCAGGCTCGATGGGCCAAAAAGCCTCCTCCTGCTCCTATCTTCTATTTTCACTGTTAACTTGTTTCTGCCTGTGGGAATTCAAACTCCCGAATATAGCAAGCAGCAGCCCATGTGAGCGCTTAGGTTTTATTTTAAATAGGTTTTTACATAAACCAATATGGTTTGATTTATTAACCCTTTTAGTCCCCCACTAGTGGCCTTTGGTTTACCCAAAACAGGCCAATTTTATGTTGAGGTTGCCCCTTGGATCCTTCGGATGGCCAGTCCTTTAGATCTCAGGAGGCACTCTAATCTAAACTGCTCAAAATGCCAGCTTCTAACCTTTCCCCTTTGCACAGTTGTAAGGGTGCCTTTGGGATGTAAAGAGACGTGGCCTGGGTGTTGGGCAGTCCTGTTAGCCAGCAGCACACAGTGAGCAACATCGCTGTGGCAACATTCATCCCTATTCTAGTTATTTCCCACCAAATAGTTAGACATTCCCTGCTGTTCCCAGAACAAATATATCCCACCAATGGTGTATCTCTGATTGTTTCAGTCTGGTGGTAGTCTGGGTAGCTGGCTTCACCTGTATTTGCCCCTTACTGGTCTGTTCTTTAGAACACCCGACATATTATTGAGCAATTCCTGTAGCTCTCTGCATGGTTTGTCGGATCACCTTCCCTGGGGTTTCGTCGATATACACCCAGTCATCCCACCAGGCACCAAACGAGTATCCGGACGTCTTCCCGGACACGTGGAATTCTCCCACAGTGAATGCATCTGTAACTTGCAAACAGAAACTGTGATTCCTTTCACAAATCAAGCCTCCAGAGATGATCTCTGTCTCTGGTGTAATTAAGCACCACTGTGTGAGGCCCAACTGCACGGCTTTAATTTTTTTTCAATAATCTTTATTGTCACAAGTAGGCTTACATTAACACTGCAACAAAGTTACTGTGAAAAGCCCCTAGTCGCCACATTCCGGCGCCTGTTCGGGTACTCAGCGGGAGAATTCAGAATGTCCAAATTACCTAACAGCACGTCTTTCAGGACTTATGGGAGGAAACCGGAGCACCCGGAGGAAACCCACACAAACACAGGGAGAACGTGCAGATTCCACACAGACAGTGACCCAAGCCGGGAATCGAACCAGGGACCCTGGAGCTGTGAAGCAACAGTGCTACCCACTGTGCTACAATAAACTCTCCCATTGAGCCCTTTTCGCCTCGGTTACTGTTTTCAACCTTCCCATGTTCAGAATTTGCACTAAGGCATGTTTTGTGTGTAAGATCACGTCCCCAAACATTGTAATCGGCTCACTCACTTTAACTGCCCACGCGGCACAATCCAAAGCTTACATACATACAGTTAGTCCTGCAGCTACTGCTGATTGCTTATTAGAATAATAATAATCTTTATTAGTGTCACAAGTAAGCTTACATTAACACTACAATGATATAATAAGCTACAGGCCGCTTACAGCCTGTGGGTTACCATAACAGTGCAGTCATTCCCATTACTGTGGTAACAAGTGTGGAATAGGCGAGTCAAATGTCCAGCACGGGGGGACATAGCTTTAAATTGAGGGGCGATAGATATCGGACAGATGTCAGAGGTAGGTTCTTTACTCAGAGAGTAGTAAGGGCGTGGAATGCCCCGCCTGCAACAGTAGTGGACTCGCCAATACTAAGAGCATTCAAATGGTCATTGGATAGGCATATGGACGATAAGGGAATAGTGTAGATGGGCTTTAGAGTGGTTTCACAGGTCGGCGCAACATCGAGGGCCGAAGGGCCTGTACTGCACTGTAATGTTCTATGTTCTAAATCTGACAGCCCGAGAGCAGGGGTTGTTGGCAATCACTGTTTAAATTGCTGGTGAATGGACGTTGGCACTCCTCTGTCCACTCTGCCTTTTGTGACTCTTCAATGGACACCCGCCGCCCTTTTACCAGATTTTGAGTTGGGCTGACTATTGCTGCAATGCTATCTTTAAAGTTCCGGCAATAGATAAACAATCCCTATATCTACCGTAATCCTGGACTGCCCAGGAAATTGGAAGGGACTGAATGACCTGTTTTCACTCATTGGGGAGGGGTAAAGTATTGATTCCCTGGGAGATTAAATATTCCAGATAAGTAACAGTTAATTGTCCTAATTGTGCCTTTGTTGGGTTGATTTTTAATCCTGCCTCCTCAATAACTCGTAATATTTCTACAAGCTCAAATAGTAGCTCCTGGAGTTCATCGAGGCTAAAAGGAGGTTGTCCACATTTTGTAGTAGAACCCCTTCCATCCCGGTTAAGTCTATCCCCTCATGGCATTGGCCATATTCTGGTGAAAGATTTTATGAAATCCCTGCGGGGCTCGGTTCTGGGTGTTTTGTCATTTCCCGACGGTGAAGGTAAACTTGGATTGAGATCCCTGATCGAGGAATATTGCCAAAGATCCACTGGAAATATCTAGCACGGTAAAAAAACTTGGGCAGGTTTCTCCATCAGGTGCCGGCGAAATCGGGAAATGCGATTGGGCAAGAATAGGTTCCGAAGCCAAAAATCAAGGTGGGCGCCAATTTGATGCCAAATCGCAATTCACCATTACTTGGACAATGCATGTACAGTAAACACTGTTTGCATATCATTAGCGGACCCGACCCGGTATTCTCCGGGGCCTCCGCGATTCTCTGTCTCCGATGGGCTTTTAAAAATTGTGGAACGGCGTCGTGGCGGCTGAGGGCGAGAGGGGGTAGGGAAAGTGTCCAACATTGCCATAGTTTGCTGACAGTTGTGCCACTGGCCGGGAGGCGTCTGCCAGGGCCGGGGGAAGTAGCAGGGGGCGGCCAGGAGGTGGGCTGTGAGGTCAAGGTGGACAGGCACGGAACATCATTGCCGCAACTGGAAAGGCAGCCATGAGCTGTGCTCGCTACTAAAACCGCTGTGAACTTAGGGCCATTGGTCATATGGGTGCCCCTAGGTGCCCTCTGGCCCCAGCTGACCCATCAGTATGGGTGTGCTCAAGCTCAACCAGTGCCATCGTGTTGGCTGTGATGAGTGTGCGTGGGGAGTGTAATGTGAATATGTGGCTGCACCTTGTCAGCCTCGAACGTCAATCACGGAGCTGGCGAATCCTGCACCATTTTTCATTGGAATCGATTGTGTTCCTTGCCCCTCCACAGTCGTTGAATCGTCCAGGCTCGGCAACAGTTTTGCTGCTGTGGAAGTCCACGAATCCTGCCTCGGCCTCAACACTTAAGTCTCAGGAACTGAGAATCCTGCCGCTTATGCTTTGGGTGGAGAATTGAATACAGTCGAAGGGCTTGCCACGACAGGATGGATACGGAGTGTGACATATCTGTGGAGAGGCTGAATAGACTCGGACTGTTTTCATTAGAACGACGGAGGTTGAGGGGTGACCTGATAGTGGTCTACAAGATTATGAGGGGCATGGATAGAGTGGATGGGCAGGCAGTCTTTCCCAGGGTAGAGGGGTCAGTCACCAAGGGGCATAGGTTTAAGGTCCGTGGGGCAAAGTTTAGAGATGTGCGAGGTAGGTTCTTTTTTTTTTTTTTTTTTTTTACACAGAGGGTAGTGAGTGCCAGGAATGAGTTGCCAGGGGAGGTTATGGAAGCAAATGCATTAATGGCGTTCAAAAGGCATTTGACAAACACATGGATAGGATGGGTATCGAAGGATACGGCACAAGGAAGTGCTGAGGGTTTTGGCCAAGGTTGGTGTCATGTACGGTACAGGTTTAGAGGGCTGAAGGGCCTGTTCCTGTGCTGTATTGTTCTTTGTTCTTAAACTCCATCTGCCATATACATGCCTAAGTCTCCAATCCATCTATATCCTATTGTATCCTCTGATAATCCTTGGCACTATTAGCAACTCTGCCAATCTTCGTGTCATCGCAAACGTACGAATCAGACCACCCACATTTTCCTCCAGATCATTTACATATACTACAAACAACAGGTGCCTCAGCACTGATCCCTGCAGGACACCACTAGCTACAAATCTCCATTCTGAAAAACACCCTTGCACCGCTACACTGTCTTCTGTAACCAAGTCAGTTCTGTATCCATTCGCCAGCCCAACCCGAATCCCATGAAATTTTAGTCTTTGGATCAGTCTGCCATGTGGGACCTTGTCAAATGCCTTACTAAAGTCCATATAAATTGGATCCACAGCTCTTCCGTCATTAATTTTCTTTGTCACCTCTTCAAAAAACTCAGTCAGTTGGTGAGACATGACCTTCCCCCTACAAAACCATGCTGCCTTTCACTAACTAGTCCATTTTCCTCCAAATGTGCATGTATTCTGTCCCTCAGTATCTTTTCCAAAAACTTCCCCACCACTGATGTCAGGCTCACCGGTCTATAATTTTCTGGATTGTCCCTGCTTCCTTTCTTAAACAAGGGAACAACATTGGCTATTCCCCAGTCCTCTGGGACCTCACCTGTGGTCAATGAGGATGAGAAGATATGTTAAGGCCCCAACTGCCTCTCACAGTATATAGATCCCATCCGTCCCTGGGGACTTGTCTACCTTAATGCAATTTAGGATACTCAGCACTTCCTCCTTTGTTTTACTGACATTCTCAAGATTGTTCACACACCTATCCCTGCCCTCAACATTCATGTTCTTCTCCCTGGTGAATACCGATACAAAGTACTCATTAAGGATTTCATCTATTTCTTGTGGTTCCACACATAACTTCTCTTCAATGTCCTGGAGTGGGCTTACTCTTTCTCTTGCTCCTAATTTATGCATAAAAAGACTGGAATTCTTCTTGACCGTATTTGCTGGACATTTCATGGCCCCTTTTAGCCCTAATTCCATGTTTAAGTTCCTTCCTACTTTCACCGTACTCCCCAAGGGCTTTATCGGTTTTTAGATGCCGAATCCTATTGTAAGCTTCCTTTTGACTAAGCTTACAATTTCCCTCGTCATCCATGGTTCCCGAATCCTGCCATTTCTATCCTTCATTTTTGAATACATGGGTTGGAATTTCAAAATGGTTTTGACCATTGCTTAGACGTTTCTGGGAGTGGAAGATGGTCTCTCAGTCTCTGATGGCAGAATCTCTGATTAAAGGGACAGGATCTCTGTTCTGTTCCAGGGACAGGGTCTCTCTCTGATTAAAGGGACAGGATCTCTGTTCTGTTCCAGGGACAGGGTCTCTCTGATTAAAGGGAAAGGATCTCTGTTCTGTCCCAGGGACAGGGTCTCTCTGATTAAAGGGACAGGGTCTCTGTTCTGTACCAGGGACAGGGTCTCTCTGATTAAAGGGACAGGATCCCTGTTCTGTTCCAGGGACAGGGTCTTTGATTTATTGCCCATCCCTAACTGCCCTCCATTTCAGACGGCATTTGACAGTCAACCACATTGCTGTGTGTTTTATTTTATTCTCATTTCCTCCTTTATAAATGGTGGTGTATTTCCCCAACCCTTAAATTTAGAGTGTTTCAATTCTCTGTGAATAACCTGCACAGCAAACTCGAGGTGAGATGAAATAAAGAGGTTGGTTTATTTTTACACACACGGGGGTGAGAGGGGTTTCACAATGTCCGCCATCTGTTTGCACTCACACAATAAACGGGGGACAAGGGAAAAGGAAGAGGGTTCCGGGAATGACCACAATAAAATACAAGTTATGGGTTTTCCATGTGTCCAGAGTCCAGAATCCAAAGTCTAATGGAATGTTTCTTCAGAGGGAGGTTTACTGTTGCGGGAGATCCGTCTTTCCAGCAGTGAGAATTCCACGATGGGGAAAGACACGGAGAGTGAGTCAGTCTGGGAGGAACACGGTCCAATGTTTCAGCACTTTGCGGGTTTTTTAATATATATTTTTATTGAAGTTTTTCCATTTTAACAAATAACCAACAAAAGCTCAGGATTGGTGCAGCACAGCATAAATGTCTCAGCAATACAGAAGAGGACAGGAGAATGACAGATGGATAAGTTCATAAGACATAGGAGCAGAATTAGGCCATTTGGCCCATCGAGTCTGCTTCCCCCTTCGATCATGGCTGATCTCATCTTGGCCTTAACTTCACCGTCCTGCCAGTTCTCCATAACCCTCCAACCCATTACCAACTAAACATCTGTCTAACTCCTCCCTAAATTTACTCACTGCCCCAGGTCCACCGCACTCTAGGGAAGTCAATTCCACAGATTCACAGCCCTTTGGGAGAAGCAGCTTCTCCTCAACTCTTATCGTAAGACTGTTACCTCTTGTTCTAGAATGCCCCACAAGAGAAAGCATCTGCTCCACGTCTACTTTATCCACGTCATTTAGCATCTTGTACACCTCAATTTGATCTCCCCTCATTCTTCTAAACTCTATAGCGAGTATAGGCCTAAACTGTTCAATCTCTCCTCATACAACAAAGTGTCCATCTCTGCAATCAACCTAGTGAACCTCCTCTGCCTCCCTACTACACCTTTCCTTAAGTAAGGGGACCAAAACTGTGCACAATACTCCAGATGTGTTCTCACCAATGCTTTGATAGTGCAGCAACACTTCTGTTGGGGCTCTTATTTTCCCTTCTAATAAGAGTTGATAGTCCGGTTGATTGGAGGAATCAAAATACAATTATTATTCACTTGAATACACTTGGTTAAGAACTGAATCTAAACTTTAGAAATGAAATATCAAACAAACATAAAAGGGAGGAACTCGTGGCAAAAAAGCAGAAAATATAAAAGCGTAAAGAAATCACTTTAAACACAAAGACACAGGTCGCTGATTCAAGAATTCAGGAATGCAGCAAATCAAGAACAAGGCCTCGACCACAAGGTCCTACTCTTAAGGGAATTCATACCTCTGGTTTAATCCCTCATTTACTCCCATTGGTTTCTCATTTTCAACTGAGACCTCCTGGATTGTTCAAATGGATGTCTGTTACTTAGAGGATGATTTATTAATCAAACATCGGACATTACTTAAGAGTGACTGGTGCCTATCAAGACTGGCTCAGCATCTGCGTGTGCAGTCTTCGGAAAATTACTGGATATGTTTCTCATGCCACAGCCCGGGCCGGAGACCTTGCTGTAACTGATTAGTTGATACGTTCTTATTGCTGGACACACTGGAATTCACTATGTGAAACATTGACTGAAACAATGTCTGAATTCCCACAGTCTAATTTATTATGTGAAACAGTGACTGGATTATCAGTCTAGACACTTTAAATAATTTTACCTCTCAGCTACATGCATTCAATTGGCACCTAAAACTATGAATAAATCAATACTTCACCAATTTTGTACCTTTATACTCTATTCCTTCAGCAAAAAATGCCAACATTCCAATTCACTTTTTTCATAATCTGCTGTGCCTGCATGCTAGTTTTCTGTGACTGATGCACAAGGACCCCCAGAACCGGAGCCCACCAAAGTCTCTCCCCATTTAGATAAGGAATTGGCTTCCCATTTTTCCCAACCAAAATGCATGATCCCACACTTGTCCACGTTAAACTCCATCTGCCACATTTTGACCCACTCTCCTAACCGATCTATATCCATTTGTTAGGTATTTATTTCCTCACTGGATCAGTATAATCATGAAGCTTGGTGCCTCCGTATGTACCAATGGATATATTGGAGAACAAGGGAGAGGAGAAAAAGGCCACGAAAAGATGGTGAAAAGGTGCACACTTTCCCACGTAGCGAGTGCTCGCACCGCCCATCAGAGTCCAGGATAAGATCACGGTGCCAGGTTCAGGCGGGTGTCAGAACACATCTCCCCCAGCTCCAGTCACACTAGAAGCATCAATAACACATCCTTATGTCCCCATCTGTACAAGACCTGTCTATACCTTTGCAGGAACCAGTCAACAATTCTTTAACCCCAAAATAACAGAGACAAAGATTTCAGAAAGAAATCAGCGAGGACGCTCGTCCGAAAAAGGTATGTTACATAAAACCACCAGACAACAAATCCCCCAACTCCAGCACAGCACAGAACGATCATCACTCCACACAATTACACAGAGAAGAGCAGCAAATATTCACACAATTGGTTCAGATTCTAATCTATGCAGTTACCACCTCCCAAAAGACATGGGGCAGAGCTGTGTAGCCTCATTGGAGACTAAACACTGCCTCCCCAGGGGTGCCCCGGCTTCAACAAGGAGGGCATTCAGGAAGTCACGATATGAGACCTGTTGGAGGAGGACGTCTATCCCCACCCACTCAGCCTCACCCTCCAACAGAAGAAGGGCTCCAACAACCTCAATCCACAACGCTCAAACTCTCACTCAAACCCTCCAACCCTCCCCAGTGAAACCCCATCCCGAGAGGGGGAGCAGACCAGGAGCCCCCAACAGGGGCCAACTTGGGGAAGGGAGACTCACTCCACCATCAAACAGACCCTCCGCCCGACCCAGGTAAGCACAGTTACTCCTGCCCTGCCCTCCCCGATCAAGTGACCACTGCCCAGGTAGCCAAGAGAATATTGAAGAAGACAAGTTGAACGGGGATCCACACCATCCACACCCAGGCGTGCGCCATTACACATTTCCCCCAACTCCAGCAACCGCAGAGACTCCAACCACAGGGAAGAATCACCAGAAACCCAGTCCTCTCCAGGATACATGATGTGTCAGGTCTTTCGTGGGAAATAAGCACAGATTCCATAAACCCTAAAATAACAAAAATACAAATAAAAGAACCACAGATAGTTCGAACTGGGGGCTTTCGTCATCCATTGTGAGGACTTACAAAACCATATCACCCACCACCACACCGACCATCCACCCACCACCCTGCCGTGGGGCTACTCATCTTCTCTAAAATGTGAGGTGAGGGGTATTGAAAATGTCCTCCCTCTTTGTAAATACAAACATTACAGCACATCAGAGAAAAAAAGACAAGACTCTGCACAAACTTCATGTCACCCTGCCGACTCAGTATGATTTTTACCAGAACAGGATAACAGGCGACCACCTCCTCAGAGCTAATATATCTCACACCCTTGTGAGGAGAAAAGACAACAACATAAAAGCAGTGGCATAGTCACAAGGGAATAAAGTTGAGGATTATTGATGAACTGCAGGATAATAACACCATCCATGGAGTCTGGAAAGGCCAAAGCCAGGACATGATCATCGAACAATATTCAGGATCCCTCCCAAGCTCCATCGAACGAAGCGGCTTCACCTCCGTCACTCTGTCGTCCCGGCACCCAGGCAGCAAGAAACCTCGGCCCCGGCGAGAGGCAATAACCCGATGTGTCCAACTACCTCCAATTCCTCTCGGCCAGCATCGATGACAAGACAATCAGACCAGCGGTCACGACCTCGGACTGACCCCAGGCCTCAAAGACCGGACACGATGTGCTGTCAAACTCGAAACGCCCAGACTTCAAGTCAAGAATGTGAAAGCATGGCAGTTGATTCTCAAATTCAGCCGGGAACTCGTTCCCCGCTCACCTCAAAGGACTCCCCGAGTTGGTCAGGATTAATGACACATCATGCAACAGGCTTCCTGAAGGTGAGCTCTCACTAGGGAGATTGCCCCTTCGAGCAACAGGATTCTCTTCTCAGTTTCCACTATTTTCTCAAGGATATTTCGAAGTTCATCAAAGTGAACAACCGGCGTCAGGGAGTGGAGACCATTGTCCACAACATCATTCGCAATGGCAGCCATCATCACGATGCCAACAGCAACGCCAAGTTATAGACCTGCTCACCAGCAAATCCCCCACGGCAAGCTAGGCCCCACCCCAGCTGCCTCCGACCCCTTCAATCAAACAAGGTTTTTTTTTACTTAACTTGGCTCCTCATCGCCAAAATCTAGTCATCTGCACCAAAAGCAAGTACTTATGAGATATGCATCAGGATAAAAAAGGATTAAATGATGAGCAGCCTCAAGTGCTCAAGAGAACTCATTACAAGTGCGAGCAGCTTAGGGGATGTCATGAGACACACCTCCCACCAATCCTCCGAGATGATGGACAAAGGATGCATTTTCCCAGGGCTGGAAACATGAGGTGTTCAGTTGGGATCAGGATTCCTTTTATTATTGGAGACACTGGCTGCAGATTGACTCATTGGGCCCCCTTGTTGAAACCTCTGTGTTGGAACAGTTAATGTTGAGGCCATTGGCACCATTATTGGAGATTAGGACTTGCAACCAGCCTTTGTGGGGAGCTGGCTGGGCAGACTGCCCGTCTGCTGGGACAGTGTGTGGGCTCGGCTGGAATGTTCATGTGATGCAAGGTGTGTCACATTACAGGACGTGTGAGCCGTTAGCCTTTGTGCACTTCAAAATTGCTCAGAAACTTCCAGAAACCAGCATGTGACCAGCTGGAGCCATCCCATCAGCTCAGCTATCGTACATTTTGAAAGACATGAATAAAAAGACTTTATAAAGTAGTCCAGCTGACATATATATTCCCGTCGTGACGGTACGTACTTTAAAAAAATAATTTTAGAGTACCCAATTATTTATTTTTCCCAATTAAGGGGCAATTTAGCATGGCCAATTCACCTACCGTGCACATCTTGGAGTTGTGGGGGTGAGATCCACTACACATGGAGGGAATGTGCAAACTCCACACGGACAGTGACCCGGGGCCAGGACTGAACCTGGATCCTCAGCGCTGTGAGGCAACAGTGCTATCCACTGTGCCGCCCGTTACAGTGACCTACTTTTAATTTAAACTATGTTTTTTATCTTTTTAACCGTTAACTTTCTACCTGCTATCAGCTAATTAATGTTATGAATTTACTATTTGAGTTTACTATTCACTGAATTTACAATTTACAGTGTTCATACTGACTGGATGGTTCAGTCTTGTAAAACTTGATTTAATTCGCAATGGAGATTTATTGAAAAAAACCTGTACCCCATAAATCACCCTATTGTTTGTGAACTCGCTGGTGCGTCTTGAGGTGGCCTAACTGAGTGAATCGCTTCCCACAGTCAGTGCAGGCGAACGGTCTCTCCCCGGTGTGAACGCGCTGGTGCATCAGCAGGGTGGATGAGCGACTGAATCCCTTCCCACAGTCGGAACAGATGAACGGTCTCTCCCCAGTGTGAACTTGCTGGTGCTTTAGCAAGTTGGATGAATCAGCGAATTTCTTCTCACACTGAGAGCAGGTGAATGGTCTCTCCCCGGTGTGAACTCGCTGGTGTTTCTGCAGTGCGGATAACTGATTGAATCCCTTCTCACACACGGAGCAGAGGAAGGGCTTCTCCCCAGTGTGAACTCGCTGGTGTTTCAGCAGGATGGATGAGCGACTGAATCCCTTCCCACAGTCGGAGCAGGTGAACGGTCTCTCCCCAGTGTGAACTCGCTGGTGCGTCAGCTGGGTGGATGAGCGACTGAATCCCTTCCCACAGTCGGAACCGGTGAACGGTGTCGCCCCAGTGTGAACTCGCTGGTGTTTTAGCAGGTTGGATGAATCAGCGAATCTCTTCTCACACTGAGAGCAGGTGAATGGTTTCTCCCCGGTGTGAACTCGCTGGTGTTTCCTCAGGGCGGATAACTGATTAAATCCCTTGTCACACACGGAGCAGAGGAAAGGCTTCTCTCCAGTGTGAACTCGTCCATGTTGCAGCAGGGTAGATGAATCAGCGAAACTCTTCCCACAATCGGAGCAGGTGAATGGCCTCTCCCCAGTGTGAACCCGCAGGTGTCTCAACAGTGTAGATGATTCAGTGAATGCCTGCCCACAATCAGTGCAGGTGAATGGTTTCTCCCCAGTATGGCGTCGTCGATGAATTTCCAGCTGAGATGGGCAAATAAATCCCCTCCCACAATCCCCACATTTCCATGGTTTCTCCATGGTGCGGATGCCCTTGCAACTCTCCAGGTTCAAAGATGATGTGAAGCCTCTTCGAAACACACAGAACACATGTACAGTCTCTCTCCGCTGTGAATGCTGTAATGTTTCTTTCAGATTGTGTAGCTGTTTAAAGCTCTTTCCACAGTTTGTTCAATGGAACACATTAACTTGATGTCTGTATGTCTCGTTTTTGCAGTCACTGATGTTTAAAATCTTTTGATGCAGGTAGAACAGACAAACATATCTCCTTCTAGATTCAGGTCATAGCGAACCTGAGTGAACACCAGATCTTGACGTGGCGTTTGAGATTTTTGTCTGTAAATCCTCTCCTTCCAGTATCCTGTGAAAGACGTTTACAAAAGTAATTATTCCCAGTACAGGACAGAAATTCGGTTCTAGTTTTTATGGAACATTTCTCCTCTCTCATATCTGTAAAGTTCCATCTCACACACTCCCTCCATTCTCACTCTGCTGTATCTAATATTGACCCTCCCAATTATCCTGAAGGTGCTGATTCAGGCTGACAGATCCATGCTCACTGCTTCCTTTCCTGGTCACAAGAGACCCGAAAATCTTCATGCAGGCTGCAGACAGATGTAAGTCTATTACGGAACTAAAAATGTGTGTAACATACAGATTCACTTCTGTAGGGGCTGTTTAGCACAGGGCTAAATCGCTGGCTTTGAAATCAGACCAAGGCAGGCCAGCAGCACGGTTCAATTCCTGTAACAGCCTCCCCGAACAGGCGCTGGAATGTGGCGACTAGGGGCTTTTCACAGTAACTTAATTTGAAGCCTACTTGTGACAATAAGCGATTTTTCATTTTCATTCATTTCACTTCCTTTCACTTCAGTTCCAGCAAGTCACCAACTGAAGGCCAGAATGAGTAAAGGAAGGGGGAGAAAAGAGTATTTTACTCACAGATGTTGGAGACAGGGGAAGTTTCAGTCTGTGTGAAAATCAATCTTCACTCACGCAGCTTAGAGGGCAAGGGCCTGTTCCTCTGCTGCATTGCTCTTTGTTCTTTGAATGAGCAGGTCACAAGCCCATTGTCCAGCTTCCGCATTCAGACAATGGAGAAGCTCCGATTGGCTGGAGGATCAGAGTGCTTCCGGTCCTCCCGGTTTCCCATTGGTCCCCCGCTGACAGACGATGAGGGGCGGAACCCCACGTGGGGCTGGGAGAGACTATTCCCTCCAGCCGCGCTGAGCTTCAATGGGAACGGCTGGAAGACCCGGACACACAATGGTCAGGGCGCCTCTTTGTCCCCCGCCTCACACCCGCACATGCGCATTCCGCATCCAAAATTCGCACATGCGCACCGCTCCTGATATTTGCACATGCGCATTGTTCCTCAAAACCGCACATGAGCATTACACAACCGACAATCGGCACAAATGCAATTACGAGTCACAACATCTCACCGATTTCTGCCAATCAGAAGATGGGAGCACCGGAAGGACTCTCGTCCTCCAGCCAATCAGAGCGCGGGCTTTGTGTGACTGAATATTGAGCTTCACACAGACTGAAACCTCCTCCTGTCTCCAACATCTGTGAGTAAAACACTTTCTTTTCCCCCCTTTCCATTTCTCATTCTCACCTTCAATTGGTCACTTGCAGCAACTGAAGGGAAAGAAAGTGAATCCAAGGAGGGTGCAGACTCTGCAAAGCTTGGCCCAGGTCTCTCTCTCTCTCTCTTAAAGACATTGACACCCTTCGCTCCCTCAGCTTGACACATTTATTTGTCTGGCTAAAAGGATGGTCTCTTTCCCAATGTTCACAATTAAAGGGCTGGTTTCCCCAGGAGATGGCTGACATTTAAGGGGACAGTAGAGTAATATTGGACAGGGCCATGTTAATAATAACATTATTTATGGTTCTGTAATATAGAGCATCAAAGGAATTAATGGTGTTGGTGAGCGGTGGGTAGGTGGAGCTGAGTCCAGAAAAAGATCAGCCATGATCTTATTGAATGGCAGAGCAGGCTCGAGGGGCCAGATGGCCTACCCCTAGTTCTTATAAAGAGCATTTATTATGGATGGATGGATTGGTTTATTGTCACGTGTACTGAGGTACAGTGAAAAGTATTTTTCAGAGAGCAGCTCAACAGATCATTAAGTACATGAAAAGAAAAGAAAATTAAAAAGAAAATACATAATTGGGCAGCACAAGGTACACAATGTAACTACACAGACACCGGCATCGGTTGAAGCATACAGAGGTGTAGTCTTAAGCAGGTCAGTCCATAAGAGGGTTGTTCAGGAGTCTGGTAACAGCGGGGAAGAAGCTGTTTCTGAGTCTGTTTGTGCATGTTCTCAGACTTTTGTATCTCCTGCCCGATGGAAGAAGTTGGAAGAGTGAGTAAGCCGGGTGGGAGGGGTCTTTGATTATTTCTTGATTTCTAATATAGCACTATAGCTATATCATATATATTTCCTGTTATAGAGTTATTGCAACACCAAAAGAGTCCACATTCCTTCTCTTTGTCTCGGTTTCCCTGTAAGTGTATTTCCTTCAAGTGCCCATCCAATTTCATTTTGAAAAATTGATTGCCTTTGCTTCCACTGTGCTCAGAGACAGGGAGTTCCAGGACATGGCCACTTTCAACCAAAATAAACGTCCTCTTCACATTCTCCTCGTACCTGTAATGATGCAATCTTGTAAATGACACACACATTCAGTCGAGGTATATCAGCCAGCAGCCTGCATTATGATTTTCAGGTCTCTGTGCCGAGCACAAGTGGTAAACATGAATCTAACAATCAACATGAATTAGCTCCTTCAATAGAATTGAGAGCTTGTATACGAGGTGTAGAAGAGTGAGAATGGAGGGGGAGTGTGTGGGACAGGGATGTACAACTTTTGCAGAAGAAGAGAGGAAACAATGTTCTATAGTGTGAACTCAGAAATTGGATTGGATTGGATTTGTTTTATTGTCACGTACTGAGGTACAGTGAAAAGTATTGTTCTGCATACAGTCCAGACCAATCATTCCATACATGAAAAAAACATAGGACATACATAAATACACAAAGCCAGATAGGATGCTTTTTATTTTCTTTAAAAATTGCGAAGAGTCAAAGTGGACATGCCAAATTTCCCTGAGGAAGTATAGGCGCTGTTGTGCTTCCTTGGTCATAGCGTTGACGTGGGTGGACCAGGTCAGATTGTTGGTGATGTGCACACCTAGGAATTTGAAGCTGTCAACCATCTCCACCTCGGCACCATTGATGCAGACAGGGATGTGTACGATACTTTGCTTCCTGAAGTCAATGACCAGCTCCTTAGTTTTGTTGACATTGAGGGAGAGATGGATCAACTAGTTACACAGATCTCAATCAAAGACTTAACCCGAAAGCCCACTCTGCTGATAATTTTCACATATGCCCATTTACGCATGCTCACATCCTCGTTTATACATTGACATAGGGAGGTGCTCACTCTAATGCTCTGGAAAACATAGGGGGCTGGTTTCTTCGTCCAGAAATCTGGTGTGGCATGCCATCAGGATTCTCTGTTTCACCGACTGGTCAATGGGGTTTCCCATTGTGGGGAACTCCCACGCTGTCAGGAAACCCCTGGGCTGCCGGCAAAACGGAGCATCCCGACGGCGGAGAATTCAGCCCAGGAACTCGAATTGTGTGTTCTGAATTTCTATTCCGTACTGATAGTGAAGAATTTTGTAAACTCCTTTTCCAGGATATCAGAAGGGGAAGATTCACAGGGAAGACACTGAGACCAAACATCACACCAAGAGCTGACAGAATCACTCAATCCAAGGGACCTGAATAACACCAGCCTTTGAGGGAAATGTTTGTCTGTCCTGTCTGCTCCAGACGATTTTAACCATCAGTGTGACTGGAAAAACACCGAAACACACACCCGAGTGAGAGTGTTCCAGAGCACTGACTGTGGAAAGAGCTTCAACCAGTTACACAGTCTGAAAAAAACATGATCAATTGGAGAAGGGAAAGACAATCCACCTGTTCTGTGTGTGGACACCTCAGTTGAATGTGGAGAGACACACGGACACCTGTACCATGGAGAAACCATGGAAATGTGAGGAATGTGGGAAAAGATTCATAACCCCATCAAAGCTGGAAACTCATCGACGCATTCACACCAGGAAGAGGCCATTCACCTGCTCTCAATGTGGGAAGGGTTTCACTCAGTTAATCAGCCTGCGGAGACACCAGCGAGTTCACACTGGGGAGAGGCCGTTCACCTGCTCTGTGTGTGGGAATGGATTCACTCAATTATCCCACCTGCAGAGCCACAATGTCACTCACACCAACGAGAGACCCTTTAAATGCTCTGACTGTGGGAGTGGGTTTAAAAGCTCCCAGGGATTGATGATCCACCAGCGCATTCACACTGAGGAGAGACCGTTCCGCTGCTCGCACTGCACAAAGAGGTTTCGATCGTCATCCAACCTGCTGGAACACGAGCGAGTTCACACCGGGGAGAGGCCGTTCACCTGCTCAGAGTGTGAGAAAGGATTTATTCAGTTATCCAAACTGCAGATGCACCAACGAATTCACAGTGGGGAGAGGCCATTCACCTGCTCTGATTGCGGGAAGGGATTCAGAGATTCATCAACCCTGCTGAGACACCAGCGAGTTCATACTGGAGAGAGACCGTTCACCTGTTCTGTGTGCGCAAAGGGATTCATTCAGTTATCCAAATTGCAGATGCACCAGCGAGTTCATACTGGAGAGAGGCCATTTACCTGTTCTGACTGTGGGAAGGGATTCTGTGATTCATCCAACCTGCGGACACATCAGCGAGTTCACACTGGGGAGAGACCATTTACCTGCTCTCAGTGTGGGAAGGGTTTCACTCAGTCATCTAGCCTGCTTACACACCAACGGGTTCACACTGAGGAGAGGCCATTCACCTGCACCGTGTGTGAGAAGGGATTCACTCAGTTATCCCACCTGCAGAGACATCAGCGCGTTCACAAGTGATGACAGGGTTTGGATTCTGCTGTTGTTGCTGCGGTTAATCACATCCAGGACTGAACCATGTTCATTCTGACACTTGGTGAAGTGGGAGGGTCGGAGGGTTTCTTTCTGCTGGACTGGCCGGTCTCACAACTTTGCTTCCAGTGGGCTGATGCTCTTTGAGCCTGGGAGAGAGCACATTTTCACTGAAATGATCCACAAAAGCTGATGAAGGACATGTATTTTATCCTGGACAGTACATAGTGTTTTTCCCCACTACAGGTAGATCTAAAATAAATACATTTGTCTCTGTTCCATTGAGTCTACAGCACAGGGCCAGGCCAGTCGGCTCAATTTGTCTCTGTCAGTATTGATGCTCCACATGAGCCTCCTCCCACCCCCTTCTTCTCCCCCATCAGCATCTCCTTCTATTCCTTTCTCCCTCATGTATGCATCTAGCTTCCCCTTCAATGTGTTCATGCTGTTCACCTCAACCACTCGCTGTGGTAGCGAGTTCCCCATTCTCACCACTCGCTGGGTAAAGAGGTTTCTCATCAAATCCCTATTGGATTATTGAACCCCTTCATCATCTTAAAGACTTCCCTCAGGTCACCCTTCAGTCTTCTCTTTTTATTCATTACAGGATGTGGGTGCCGCTAACTATTCCAGCATTTACTGCCCATCCCTGATTGTCCTTGAAGGTGGTGATGAGCCGCAACCTTGAGCTGCTGCAGTCTATGTGCTGTAGGTGCACCCACCGTGCTGTTAGGAAGGGAGTGCTGGGATTTTCACCCAGCGACAGTGAAGGAACAGCAAGATGCTTCCAAGTCAGGATGATGTGTGGCTCAGAGGGGAATTTGCAGATGATGGTGTTCCGATGTGTCTGTAGCTCTTGTCCTTCTCTAGGTGGCAGAGGCCGTGGGTTTGGAAGTTGCTTGTGATACAGTCATGGTGAGTTCCCGCAGTGAATATTGTCGATAGCACACACACTGCTGCCACTGTGTGATGGTGGTGGAGGGAGTGAGTGTTGAATGGGGTTCCAATCAAGTGGTCTGCTTTAGAACATAGAACATACAGTGCAGAAGGAGGCCATTCGGCCCCTCAAGTCTGCACCGACCCACTTAAGCCCTCACTTCCACCCTCTCCCGGTAACCCAATAACCCCTCCCAACCTTTTTGGTCACTAAGGGCAATTTATCATGGCCAATCCACCTAACCTGCACTCTTTGGACTGTGGGAGGAAACCGGAGAACCCGGAGGAAACCCACGCAGACACAGGGAGAACGTGCAGACTCCGCACAAACAGTGACCCAGCGGGGAATGGAACCTGGGACCCTGGCGCTGTGAAGCCACAGTGCTATCCACTTGTGGTACCGTGCTGCTTTGTACTGGATGGTGTCGAACTTCCTGAATGTTGATGGAGCTGCATTCATCCAGTTATCCAAATTGCAGATTTGGAGAGTAGAGAGATTTCCATCACACTCCTGACTGGTGCTTTGCTGATGGTGGACAAGCTTTGGGGAGTGAGGAGGTGAGTTACTCGCTGCAGGATCCTCATTCTCTGACCTCGTCTTGTAGCCACAGTATTTATATGGCTGGTCCAGTTCAGTTTCTGAGTGAATTGGATTGATTGAAGTCTGAGATATGGGGCCTCCGGAGGAGATGGAGATGGATCATCAACCTCAGGCTGAAGCTTGTTGCGAATGCTTCAGCCTTGTATTGATGTGCTGGGCTCCCTCATCATTGAAGATGGGGGTATTTGTGCAGCCTCTTCCTCCTGTTCGTTGTTTAATTGTCCATCACCATTCCCAGTGGATGTGACAGGTGTGCAGAACTTAGATCTGATCCCTTCGATATGGGCCCTTTCTATAACAAGTTGCTTTCGCATTTTGGCATTTAAGTAGTCCTGTGTTGTAGCTTCACCAGGTTGACACCTCATGGCTGGTGCCACTCCTGGCATGCCCTCCTGCACTCTTCATTGAACCAGGGTTGATCCCCTGGCATAATCGTAATGGTCGAGTGGGGGATATATCAGGCCATGAGGTTGCAGATTGTGGTTTAATATAATTCTGATGATGGTCCTCAGAGACTCATGGATGCCCAGTTTTGAGTTACCCGATTTGTCCAAAATCTATCCCATGTGGCACGGTGGTACTGCCACCCCACACGATGGGGGTGGATTCTCCATGTGAAGATGGAACTTTGTCAGCACAAGAACTGTGTGGTGTTACTCCTCCCAATACCGTCACAGACGGATCTATCAGCGACAGGCAGGTTGCTGAGGATGAAGTTCAGGAGGTTTTTCACTCGTGTTGCTTCCCACACCACCTGCTGGAGGCCCAGTCGAGCAGCTCTGTCCTTTAGGACTCCGCCAGCTCGCTTAGTAGTGAAGCTACTGAGCCAGTGATGGACATTGGAATCCCCCATCCAGAATACCTTCTGTGTCCTTGACTCAAAGTGATGTTCAGCATTAAGGAATATTGATTCACCAGCGGGATGGGGCGGTCGGCGATAATCAGCAGGAGGTTTCCTTGCCCATATTTTACCCAATGTCACGAGACCTCTTGGGGTCCAGAGTCAATGTTGAGAACTCCCAAGGTCACTCCCTCCCGACTGTATCCCGCTGTGTCCACACAAATTGCTGAACTCGGAGGGAAAAAGCAACATGATGGAATTTCCTCTCAAAGTCCAATTCCTCACGGGCAGCTCTCAAAATCCAAATGGATCGCCAGCAATCAGCAGTGCGGTTCCTGACCACGTTAACCAGACCTCAGATATGGAAAATCTTTGGAGCCGTCACAAATCCTATCCCAGGGTCCAGACTGTACACAATCCGATCGGGAATTTATACATCAACAGGAAGCACAACCTCTTAACCAAGGACATGGGAAAACTGGGAAGACTGTGTGACCTGGGTCAGAAGATCTCTTTGGAAGGTTCAAAGAAAGTGAATCAACCAAAAGTAAAATGAACTCTTGTTGACAAGAGCCCTGGGACTCTGAGAACTCGAGCAAGCTAAACTTTAAAGCCTCATTATCATACTGGGTTAGCTTTGTTCTGGGTTAAGCTTATAGTGTTGCCAAGGTGATATGTTTCATTGTAAAATGTGACAGATAGCAACTATTATCTGTACAGTGTGTCATAAGGTCCATGTTACGGTGTTTAGTATGTTAAAATGTGTTATAGCATGAAAGGATTCTGAAAGCATGCTTACTTCAGGAAGCATTATTCCTTGGGGATGGGAGGGCATGTGATGACCCATGTACTTTGGGGAAAGGATTTTATGTGCAATGACCCCTTTAAGACTAAAATTAAATTGGAGATTCTTCTGAAGAGGTCTCATGGCGCCGAGGACCCAGGTTCGATCCCGGCCCCGGGTTACTGTCCATGTGGAGTCTGCATGTTCTTTCTGTGTCTACTTGGGTCTCACCCCCACAACCCAAAAGATGTGCAGGGCAGGTGGACTGGCCACGCTAAATTGCCCCTTGATTGCAAAAAAATAATTGGGTACTCTGAATTTTAAATAAAAGAGAACCTGCAGTTCAATCAACGTGGAGCTTCCAACAGGTCCGGGTGTTCAAACAGTGCACTGAAAATACAGCAGGGTCTGTGTTACAACGTGTGTTACACAGTTGGAAAGACAGCGAGCTGAGGCTAGGAGAGCAGGGGGTTGTGGATTGGAAAAGACTACTTCCTTCTATTTAAGTTATGCTAAATCCAACCATACTGTTCAAAGAGGTCGAAGAAGGGAGTCTCTGGGGATATCGGTAGTAACAACCCAACAGAGAGAGCATTTGCAGATGTGCACTTTGCTGGTGTTCACCATATCCATGGACCTTGGATAGAATTCAGTTGCTGGTGGGAGTGACTCGAAGGCCAAATCCATTGGGTGGGAAGTGAGGGATCCGACATTGCAGAAGGAGATTGGGAAGACTGAGATTGTCCATGGTGCAACGTTTCTGCAGGAAATAATGTGAGGGCTCATAACAACGTGAGATGTATCTTTGTTGTATCGACTATTTAAAGTGAAATTTCCCTTGTTCTGTGAAATATCCAGTGCCTGTTAATTAATGTTTGCGTTGATTTTAGCTGGTTTGTTGCAGTAAAAGTTTGTAAAAGTGCAATTTTGTCCATTGATTTTCTTTCCATTAGTGTCGTGGGGATTCCTTTCATTTAATAAGTTAGCGGTCTCCACATAGATCAGAGAGTTATTAGACAGTGGAGAAGACCATTCTACCCATCGAGTCCATGTGTAGACTTTTCACGATAACTACTGATTCATTATTGATAAATTAATTGTCACTCAATTGCGGCTCAATCATCTGTTACTGACCAGTAACTAATACATTTGGTTCATACAAGGTACAATGGTTCAATAAGACAGTGTGTGGAAGTTTGTTTCCTACAAATCTTCAGATTGAACTATGAGCCTTTTTTTTAATCATTCATTCTTGGGAATGTGGGCATCTCTGGCTGGGCCAGCATTTATTGCCCATCCCTAATTGCCCTTGAACTGATTGGTTTGCGAGGCCATTTCAGAGGGCACTTACAAGTCAACACAACATTGCAGTGGATCTGGAGTCACATGTAGGCCAGACCAGGTAAGGACGGCAGATTTCCTTCCCTAAAGGGCATTGCTGAATCAGATGCATGTTTACAACAATTGACAATGGTTTCATGGTCATCATTCGAATTTTAATTCGCAGCTTTTGCTGAATTTCAATTTCACCATCTGCTATAGCCAGATTCGAACCTGGATCACTAGTCCAGTGACAATACCACTATGCTACTGCCTTGCTCACACATTCTTGGCAGAATATGATATCATGCAACAAATCAAAATTATAAAATAATTTATTTTTCAAACAAATTCTGCTGGCTGTGCAGTTTCTAAAAACATTTTGGTTGATATGTTGTAGTCAATATTTTCCTGCTTCTGTAGTAGAAAGATTCAATAACGCTCGTTGAGACAAAATAACAAGGCTTTATTTATGAAGAGGCTGCATGCAGTAATGGCTGAAACTTGAGGTCAGAGAGCAGTTAGTGAAACTTGCTGATTCCTTCTCAAGTCCGCGCTTTTACAGAAAATCAGTTCAGTATTTATACATTATCATTATCAAGATTGCGTGACTACAGCTTAGTCAGGAATTCGATCGGAAGTAGAAACTGAAGCAATGCCTGCTGACCTTATTGGGCTCTTTGTCGCATCACTCATACCATTATCTTGTCCTTGGAGGGAACATTGAGAGATCGGAGGAGACTTATTTCTTCCTGACCTTATCTTGTCTTATTCCTACGGCCCTGGGTTATGACGAGTTAGTCTTATCAGGAGTTGCCGAGGTCCGGTATTTTGGAATGGCTTGACCTTCTCTGATCATATTCATACTTCAAGTTATGCAGAGTCGGCCTTATTAGTCTTACAGGGGTCTGAAATGGTTAGGGCAGCATTTCTTACATTGTATCAAATATTTTGACCAGTCTTCCCATTGACCAGTTTTCCCATCATGCCATTACTTTATTCGTACCATATCACAGATATAGTGTTAATTTTTAAAATAAAGATTCTGCTTTTACAATATAATTATCTATTACACCAATTCACTAATGATAATCAATGTTCACTACTGAATAATCATTAGTTTCATGGCTGGCTTTTGATATGAAATCAAACATAGTTAATATATAGAAGATACAGAATTTGAAGTGGCTGCAGGAAGCCACATGTTAAAGATTAAAAGGGCTTCCTTGACCTTGTTACTTAAAACTAAATTTAATTATTCATGCATACTTATGAGTTCCTGTATTACAAATGTTACTGCGCTTCAGAAGTACGTAATTGGCTGTAAAACACTTTAGGAGGTCCAGTGGTCGTGAGAAGTGCTACAGAAATGCAATCTTTTTCTAATTGTCTACAAACTGGGATATATTACACTCAGTGTCCTCAGCAAAATCATTGATGAAGATTGAGTCTTAATTTTGTGGAATAAACATGTCTCGAACACCATTTTGATAATTCTGTGAGACTCCAGACTCACTATATCCTGATTTATTTGTTTTTAAACACAAAGAATTGCTGTGATTTGGAATACACTGCCTGTAAAATGGTGCTGGAAACTGTTAGGACTGTACCTTTCAAAAGGGAATTCAACGCATTCTTAAAACGAAAACAAAATAGTCAGACAATGGGTAGATGTACAAAGAACTGGCATGGGCAAAAAGGAGCCAAATGGACTCCTTCTGCGCTCTATGGGCCTTGTATTGGATTTTGTTTATTGTCACGTGTACTGAGGTACAGTGAAAAGTATTTTTCTGCGAGCAGCTCAACAAATTATTAAGTAGATGAAAAGAAATGGAAATAAAAGAAAATACATAATAGGGCAACACAAGGTACACAGTGTATGATGCAAAGCGAGTGGTAATGGCCTGGAACCTACCATCTACGAGGGCAGCAGAAGCAGAGATGATGGATGGATTTCAAAAGGAAATTGGATGGGCACTTGAGGGAATAGCCAACTGTGAGAATGAACATGGTTCAGTCCTGGATGTGATTTAACAGCAGCAATAACAGCAAATTCCAACTTCTCTCATCACTTGAGAACTCGCTGGTGTCTCAGCAGGTTGGATAATTAAGAGAATCCTTTCCCGCAGTCAGAGCAGGTGAATGGCTTCTCCCCGCTGTGAACTCGCTCATGTGTCAGTAGGTGGGATAACTCAGTGAATCCCTTCCCACACTCAGAGCAGGTGAATGGCCTCTCCCCAGTGTGAACTCACTGGTGTGACAGCAGGGTGGATAATTGTGTGAATAGCTTCCCACAGTGAGAGCAGGTGAATGCTGGTGTCTCTGCAGTGCAGACGACATTCTAAAGCTCTTTGTGCAGTGGGGGCAGCTGAAAGTTCTCCCCTCAGTGTGAATGCGCTGGTGGATCATCAATCCCTGAGAGCTTTTGAAGCTACTCTCAGTGGTCTCTCTCTGCTGTGAATGGTGTGATGTTTTTTCAGGCTGTGTAACTGGTTAAAGCTCTGGAACACTCTCACTCGGGTGTGTGTGTCTCGGTGCTTTACAAGTCACACTGATGGTTAAAGCCTTCTGAAGCAGACAGAACAGACAAACATTTCTCATTCTAGGTTGAAAGGCCGATAATATTCAGATCTCGATGAATTGAGCGACGTTGTCAGATGTTGAGGTCAGGTTTGGCTTGATATTTCTATTTGTGAATCCTCTCCTTCCGATGTCTTGTAAAAGGAATTTTTAAAAATTCATCACTATTAGAACAGGATAGAAATTCAGAACAGACAATTCTAGTTTCTTTGGAATATTCTTTCCTCTCATCCGCCAAAAGCTTTGAATCGCCGTCCCACACACTTCCCCTCTGTTCTCAATCTTCTCTATTTAACATACACCCTCCCAATTCTCCTTTTTAAAAATTTGTCATGGGCCAGCACTTAGTGCCCATCTCTAATTTCCCTTGATCTGTGTGGTTTGCTCGGCCATTTCAGAGGGCATTTCAGAGTCAACCACATTGCTGTCCATCTGGAGTCACATATAAGCCAGACCAGGTAAGGATGTTCACATTAATGAACCAGTTGAGTTTTTACAACAATCGGCAATGGTTTCATGGTTATCTTTTAATTCCAGATTTTTATTGAATTCAGATTTCACCATCTGGTGCGCTGGGGTTCGGACCCGGATCCCTGGAGCATTGTCTTGATCTCTGGATTATCAGTGCAGTGACAGTACCAAAATGTCATTAACTCCCTCCTTGAAGGTGCTGATTCAGGCTGATTGACAGATCCCTGCTCACTGCTTCCTGTCCTGGACAAAGAGACCTGAAAATCTTCATGTAGGCTCCCAGACAGATATATGTCAATGTTACTGGACTAAAAATGTGTGTAACATACAGACTGGATTCATTTCCTTCCCCTTCAGTTGCTGCAAGTGACCAATTGAAGGTCAGAATGGGAAAAGAAATGGAAACGGGGAGAAAAGAAAGTGTTTAACTCACAGATATTGGAGACAGGAGGAGATTTCAGTCTGAGTGAAGCTTAATCTTCATTCACACAAAGCCCACGCTCTGATTGGCTGGAGGACCAGACTACTTCCGGTTTTCAAACTTTTGTCAATGTCCAGAGGTGTTGAAGAGCTGCGAGTCAGAAGTGCACATGTGCAGTTATCAGGACTAATGCGCATGTGCGGGGTGAGGCGGGACAAAGCCGGCGCACTGACCATTGCGTGTCCGGGTCTTCCCATTGGACACCAGCTCAGCGCGGCTGGAAGGAAAAGTCTCTCCCATCCCCACACGGGGTTCCGCCCCTCATTGTCTGTCAGCGGGGGGCTGGCCAATGAGAAACCGGGAGGACTGTACAGTTCTGCTTCCCCAACCAATCAGAGCTCCCTCATTGTCTGAATGCGGAGGATGCGCAATAGCTTGTTAACCTGCTCATTGCTGCCCAGCAAAGCTGCTGCTCTCTCTGAATAAAGAGTCAGTTTCACACGAACTGGAACTTCCCCGCCTCCAACATCTGTGAGTAAAACACATTCTTTTCTCCCCCTTTCCATTTCTTTTCTCATTCTCACCTTCAATTGGTCACTTGCAGCAACTGAAGGGAAAGGAAGTGAATCCAGGGAGGGTGCAGACTCTGCAAAGCTTGGCCCAGGTCTCTCTCTCTCTCTCTTAAAGACATTGACATCCTTTGCTCCCTCAGCTTGACACATTTATTTGTCTGGCTAAAAGGATGGTCTCTTTCCTTTTTAAAATAAATTTAGAGTACCCAATTCATTTTTTCCAATTAAGGGCAATTTAGCATGGCCAATCCACCTACCTGCATATCTTTGGGTTGTGGGGGCAAAACCCACGCAAGCACGGGCAGAATGTGCAAACTCCACACGGACAGTGAATCAGAGCCGGGATCGAACCTGGGACCTCGGTGCCGTGAGGCTGCAGGGCTAACCCACTGCGCCACCGTGCTGCCCATCATTCCTAATGTTCACAATTAAAGGGCTGGTTTCCCCAGGAGATGACTGACATTTAAAGGGGCAATATCAGGGTGACTGCTCCTTATTTTGCCAATTCTCCTGTGTATCTCGGCTTGTGGAAATCCGGTCCCAGGATTTTCCAGGGTGTTTTGAGTGGGACTGCAAGTGAGTTGCCAGCAGAGAGATGATAATGTTGCGACTGAACAAGATCCGTTGTGACGTTTTGTTGATTTTGAATCCCTCTCCTATAACTGGTATTGCCTAAACTCCCCTCCACCTCATGTCCTTTCATATTGAAACTCGACCCCTGTCCCCAACCCACTCACTTGCTGACCAACATTCTACCAGCCACCCCTTGGTCCTGTGGTTGAAGTATGCTTTGTATCTTTTCCCAGCAGTTGTGACCCAGGACAATAGAGTAATGTAGGAAAGAGAGATGTCTAATGTGGGGACATTTTAGATTTTTTATTTGTAGTTTTGTAATCAAGTCAAATTATTATTATTTTGGATTACAATACTGTAGCTATATTATATATGTCCAGTCATAGAGTCATTACAGCACAGACGTAGCCCATTCAGTAATTCCGGTCATTGCCGACTCTATGTACAATAATCTAATCAGTCCCATTCCAACTCTATGTCCCCATTCCCCTGCAAGTTTATTTCCTTCAGGTTCCCATCCAATTTCATTTTGAAATCATTGATCATCTCCAATTCCTTCACCTTGCAGACTCAACACCAATTGCTACCTAAATAAGGGCCAATTATATACCGCAGGGCAAGGGTTATATCTGGGGGAAAGGCAATTATGATGCGATGAGGCAAGACTTAGGATGCATTGGATGGAGAGGAAAACTGCAGGGGATGGGCACAATGGAAATGTGGAGCTTGTTCAAGGAACAGCTACTGCGTGTCCTTGATAAGTATGTACCTGTCAGGCAGGGAGGAGTGGTTGAGCGAGGGAACCGTGGTTTACTAAGGCAGTCGAAACACTTGTCCAGAGGAAGAAGGAGGCTTATGTAAAGATGAGACATGAAGGTTCAGTTAGGGCGCTCAAGAGTTACAAGTTAGCTAGGAAGGACCTAAAGAGAGAGCTAAGAAGAGCCAGGAGGGGACATGAGAAGTCTTTGGCAGGTAGGATCAAGGATAACCTGAAAGCTTTCTATAGATATGTCAGGAATAAAAGAATGACTAGGGTAAGAGTAGGGCCAGTCAAGGACAGTAGTGGGAAGTTGTGCTTGGAGTCCAAGGAGATAGGAGAGGTGCTAAATGAATATTTTTCATCAGTATTCACACAGGAAAAAGACAATGTTGTCGAGGAGAATACTGAGATTCAGGCTACTAGACTAGAAGGGCTTGAGGTTCATAAGGAGGAGGTGTTAACAATTCTGGAAAGTGTGAAAATAGATTAGTCCCCTGGGCCGGATGGGATTTACCCTAGGATTCTCTGGGAAGCTAGGGAGGAGATTGCTGAGCCTTTGGTTTTGATCTTTAAGTCATCTTTGTCTACAGGAATAGTGCCAGAAGACTGGAGGATAGCAAATGTTGTCCCCTTGTTCAAGAAGGGGAGTAGAGACAACCCCGGTAACTATACTTCTGTTGTGGGCAAAATCTTGGAAAGGTTTGTAAGAGATAGGGTGTATAATCATCTGGAAAGGAATAATTTGATTAGACATAGTCAACACGGTTTTGTGAAGGGTAGGTCGTGCCTCACAAACCTGATTGAGTTCTTTGAGAAGGTGACCAAACAGGTGGATGAGGGTAAAGCAGTTGATGTGGTGTATATGGATTTCAGTAAAGCGTTGATAAGGTTCCCCACGGTAGGCTACTGCAGAAAATACGGAAGCATGGGATTCAGGGAGATGTAGCAGTTTGGATCAGAAATTGGCTAGCTGGAAGAAGACAAAGAGTGGTGGTTGATGGGAAGTGTTCAGACTGGAGTCCAGTTACTAGTGGTGTACCACAAGGATCTGTTTTGGGGCCACTGCTGTTTGTCATTTTTATAAATGACCTTGAGGAGGGCGTAGAAGGATGGGTGAGTAAATTTGCAGATGACACTAAAGTCGGTGGAGTTGTGGACAGTGCAGAAGGATGTTACAAGTTACAGAGGGACATAGATAAGCTGCAGCGCTGGGCTGAGAGGTGGCAAATGGAGTTTAATGCAGAAAAGTGTGAGGTGATTCATTTTGGAAGGAATAACAGGAAGACAGAGTACTGGGCTAATGGTAAGATTCTTGGCAGTGTGGATGAGCAGAGAGATCTCGGTGTCCATGTACATAGATCCTTGAAAGTTGCCATCCAGGTTGAGAGGGTTATTAAGAAGGCGTACGGTGTGTTAGCTTTTATTGGTTGAGGGATTGAGTTTCGGAGCCATGAGGTCATGTTGCAGCTGTACAAAACTCTGGTGCGGCCGCATTTGGAGTATTGCGTGCAATTCTGGTCGCCGCATTATAGGAAGGATGTGGAAGCATTGGAAAGGGTGGAGAGGAGATTTACCAGAATGTTGCCTGGTATGGAGGGAAGATCTTATGAGGAAAGGCTGAGGGATTTGAGGCTGTTTTCGTTAGAGAGAAGAAGGTTAAGAGGTGACTTAATTGAGGCATACAAGATGATCAGAGGATTGGATAGGGTGGACAGTGAGAGCCTTTTTCCTCGGATGGTGATGTCTAGCACGAGGGGACAAAGCTTTAAATTGAGGGGAGATAGATATAGGACAGATGTCAGAGGTAGGTTCTTTACTCAGGGAGTTGCCAACACTAAGGGCATTTAAATGGTCATTGGATAAGCATATGGATGATAATGGAATAGTGTAGATGGGCTGTAGAGTGGTTTCACAGGTCGGCGCAACATCGAGGGCCGAAGGGCCTGTACTGCGCTGTTATGTTCTATGTTCTAAATAAAGTTCTCGCTCACAGCTCCATGTGTCTCTAATGATGTAATCGAGCACTGTACATTACACACATTTGATATTCGTACTATTGGATGTCTGTTAGATGCAGGAGAGTGAGAATGGAGGGAGAGTGTGTGGGACGGAGATTCACAGTTTTTGGGGAATGAAAGAGGAAAGAATGTTCCGTTCCCAACTAGAATTGTCTGTTCTGAATTTCGATCCTGTACTGACAGTGTAAACTCCTTTTACAGGATATCAGAGGGTGAAGATTTGCAGACACACCAAACATCAGATCAAGATCTGACCATCATTCGATTTGTGGAGCTGAATATCTTCAGTCTTTGAAGATAGAAGGGGAAACGTTTGTCTGCCTGCTCCAGTAGATTTTAAACATCAGTGTGAGAGGAAAGGTATACAGAGTGATAGGGTTCTATTGCATTAGTTGTAAAAAGAGCTTTTACCAGTTGCACAGACTGAAAATACATCGCACCATTCACAGTGAGGAGAAACATCTGTGTTTGGAATAGGACTTAACTGACCGTTGAATCTAGAGGAAGAAAACGATAACCACACCATGGAGAAACCGTGGAAATGTGAGGACTGTGGGGTGGGATTAAAATCCCCATCCGAGCTGGAGGTTCATCGACGCAGTCACACTGGGGAGAGGCCATTCACCTGCTCCGAGTGCAAGAAGCGATTCACTCATTTATCCACCCTGCAGACACACCAGAGAGTTCACACTGGGGAGAGGCCGTTCGTCTGCTCTGTGTGTGGAAAGGGATTCGCCAGTTCATCCCACATGAGGACACACCAGCGAGTTCACACCGGGGAGAGGCCATTCACCTGCTCTATATGTGGGAAAGGATTCAGTGATTCATCAAACCTGCTGATGCACCAGAGAGTTCATACCGGGGGAAGGCAGTTCATCTGCTCTGATTGTGGAAAGGATTTCACTCAGTTTTCACACCTACAGTCACACCAGCGAGTTCACTCTGGGGAGAAACCGTTCACCTGCTCTCAGTGTGGGATGGGATTCACCAATTCATCCAACTTGCTGAGGCACCAGCGAGTTCACACCGGGGAGAGGCCGTTCACCTGCTCCGAGTGTGGGAAGGGATTCAGGAATTCAACCCAGCTGCGGATACACCGGCGCGTCCACACCGGGGAGAGACCGTTCACCTGCTCCGAGTGTGGGAAGGGATTCAGTAATTCATCTGACCGGCAGAAACACAGGCGGCTTCACACCGGGGAAAGGCCGTTCACTTGTTCTGAGTGTGGGAAAGGTTTCACCGTTTCATCCACCTTGCTGGCACACCAGCGGGTTCACACAGGGGAGAGACCGTTCATGTGTTCTGAGTGTGGGAAGGGATTCTGTAATTCATCCAGCCTGCTGACTCACCAGCGAGTTCACACCAGGGAGAGACCGCTCATGTGTTCTGAGTGTGGGAAGGGATTCAGTGATTCATCCAGCCTGCTGAGGCACCGGCAGCTTCATGCCGAGAAGAGGCCCTTCAAATGCTCAGAGTGTGGGAAGGGATTCACTCGGCCATCCACCCTGCGGAGGCACCAACGCGTTCACAAACAAGCAGAGAGTTTGGATTCTGCTGTCATTGCTGCTGTTCATCACATTCAGGAATGAAATATGTTCAATCAGTCTGACAGTTGGCAAAGTTAGAGGGCCAGAGAGTTTCTGATGGACTGGTCGATCTCTCAACTTGGCTCGTCTGATGTTTCTCCAGCTTTGTTGCAAAACTTTAGGTTCAAATTTCACGTGATTCACAGAAGGAAATGATCCTTTGTAGGTAAATTGTATTTCTGTCTTGAACTCAAAACATGCCACAATGCCTAATGATAGGCTGCGGTGAGTAGAAGGTTGTTTTGTTTAATTTATCTGGTTGCTTCTCACAGAAAACAATGAAAATGTTGGCCTTCTCTCGTTTGCATCTAACTTGGGGAGTTATTGGGGGAAAATTAGCTGGAAGATTTGCCGAGCTTGGAGCTGGAGGAAGAATCTACAGTCACCCTCACAGTGAAAGTCTTGTGGCAGAAAGCAATCAAGTTGGAACATTTAGCTTGGAAAGAGTTGTGAAGAAGCTGTGGGAGCAGGCAGGGAGAAACAGTCTCTGTTCAAAGTTAGGGCCAAAGGTGAGGCTCAAGACTGAGCTGAGGAATCAACAGTCATGGGATCCTGAAGAAATTTTGGAATGTTAGTTCATTAAAAGCTGATGTAAATACATCGAGGGGGGGGGGGGTGACATGGGGGCACAGTGGGTTAGCACTGGTGCCTCGCGGCACCGTCGACCCGGTTTCGCTCCCGGCCCCAGGTCACTGGCCGTGTGGAGTTTGCACATTCTCCCCGTGTCTGCTTGGGTCTCGCCCCCCCCACAGCCCAAGAATGTACAGGGTAGGTGGATTGGCCACACTAAATTGCCCCTTAATTGGGAAACAAAATTGGGTACTTTAAATTTATTTAATAAAAATAAATATATCAAGGAATCCTTGGGAAGGTAGATGGAAAATGGAGGAGAAGTCAAAGTGAATTCCAGATTGTGTAATTTCAAGAAGGAATTAGATATCGCTCTTGGGGCTAAAGGGATTAAGGGATATGGGGAAGGCGGGATCAGAGTATTGAACTTGATGATCAGCCATGATAATGAATGGCAGAGCAGGCTCGAAGGGCCGAATGGCCTTCTCCTGCTCCTATCTTCTATGTTTCTCTGGCTGTGGCATACCTTTGGTCTTGTCCTGGTTAAAGTAAAAATCGCTGAATGTGTAAGGGAACCCTTGAGTGGAACTGAATGTAGAATGGGGTAAGCAACATAAATAATTACAAAACATAGTGTTAGGTTAGAGTGTGAACTTTATTTTGTTTAATTTACATTAAAGTTTGTTTTTGCTTAAAGGAACATAATCTTGTGGTTCAGTTCTTTCAGTTAATGACTGAGTGTTTGGATTTCTCTTTAAACATTAACAGTCCCTACCGGGATCGTAACAGCCGGGGAGAGCACATTTCTACTGAAATGACCCTCAAAAGCTGCCGAAGGACATTTATATTATCCTAGATAGTGTTTTTCCTTCCACTAAAGGTCGATCTAAAATCAATACATTTGTCCATGTTCCACTGAGTCTACAGCACCAGGGTCAGGTCAGTCGGTTCAATTGGTCTATGTCAGTATTTATGCTCCACATTGTGACGTTCTTTGCTTTGTGGATGAGGATGGCTTCAAAGTGTAGTGTCTCACAAAGAACATCAAGCTATGTTTTTAACAAAGCTAATTTATTAACATTACAATTAAATAGATTTGAATTGCTAACTAAGATTCCTGCTCCTTTGGGGGAACATTTAAAAATGGAGCCTGAGTGTATGCAGCATAGAACATAGATTAAAATTAAACTAAATTAAACTACGATTCTATCTACAGAGCTTCTGAAAACGCGACTACTCTCTAACCCGCCTAATTACCTACTCCCTGAATCAAGGGTGTCATGTGATTCACGTGTATGCTCCTGATCACCATCTAGTGGTTGGATGCATTCACATTAAATTGTTAACCCTTCGTTTACCTTACAATATACATATTAGAACATACAGTACAGAAGGAGGCCATTCGGCCCATCGAGTCTGCACCAACCCACTTAAGCCCTCACTTCCACCCTATCCCTGTAACCCAATAACCCCTCCTAACCTTTTTGGATATTAAGGGCAATTTAGCATGGCCAATCCACCTAACCTGCACATCATTGGACTGTGGGAGGAAACTGGAGCACCCGGAGGAAACTCACGCAGACACGGGGAGAACGTGCAGACTCCGCACAGACAGTGGCCCAAGCCGGGAATCGAACCTGGGACCCTGGAGCTGTGATGAACAGTGCTAACCAAGTGAAAGTCACGTTTTTTTGAATTAGCTGCCTTAGTGCCGTGATACGCGAGATGTCAAGATGAATTTCCCCAAAAGGTTTACGAAACCGAGCATTCGAAGTACTACCTTTTTGTCTTTTGGACATTTTGGTGATAGCTGCAATCTGTTCACTGTCTGGCTGGACTCCTTGAGCTGACAGTTGATCATCCAAGAAAATTAGTCTGGAGCTGCCAAATTGGCATTTGGCTCTGTTCAGTTTGAGGCCAAACTTTTTAATTCGCTTCATGACTTGCAGAGGTCGTGCATTATATTCCTCTTCATTTGATGACCAAATGATGATGTCATCCACGTACACCCGTACGCCTGCAATACCTTCGACCATCTGTTCCATAGCCCGATGAAAGATTTGGGAAGCGAAATAATCCCGAAAGGCATTCTATTGAAGCACTATATCCCGCATGGTGTGTTGAACCTGCAGAGTTTCCTACTTGCATCATCTAGCTTTAGTTGCTAAAAAAAACCCTGGATCCATCTAGCTTGGTAAAGATCTTGCCACCTGCCATCTCACTCATGATTTCCTCTCTTTTTGGAATCGGGTAAGTGTTCCCGCTTAATATTCTGATTTAGATGCTTGGGATGGATACAGATTCTCAGGTCACCGTTGGCTTTCTTCACACAAACCATAGAACTGACCCAGTCAGTTGGTTCTTCCACTTTGCTTGAATGTCCGCCAGTTGGCACTGAGATTGCCGGAGGTCCTGAGCTGGTGAGGACCTTGAATCTGTTCCATTGTGCCGGTATACATTCGCTGGTCGTCACGGATCTTGCTGAGTTGAACGAACTAGATTGAACAGACTCCTGGTAGCTTGTTGTGTTATGTAATTTGGAATAACACAAGCTGCCACTTGATGCAGTTTTGAGTAAAAGATGCTCCAGACTTTGAAGTGAGTTCAATGTGTTTTATTGAACTATTAGCACAGTTCTCAATGGGTTCGACTCTACTAATGGGGCAGCACGGTAGCATTGTGGATAGCACAATTGCTTCACAGCTCCAGGGTCCCAGGTTCGATTCCGGCTTGGGTCACTGTCTGTGCGGAGTCTGCACATCCTCCCCGTGTGTGCGTGGGTTTCCTCCGGGTGCTTCGGTTTCATCCCACAGTCCAAAGATGTGCAGGTTAGGTGGATTGGCCATGATAAATTGCCCTTAGTGTCCAAAATTGCCCTTAGTGTTGGTTGGGGTTACTGGGTTATGGGGATAGGGTGAAGGTGTTGACCTTGAGTAGGGTGCTCTTTCCAAGAGCCGGTGCAGACTCGATGGGCCGAATGGCCTCCTTCTGCACTGTAAGTTCTATGATAATCTAAATAATGGTATAGTGTAGGTTAGATGGCTTTTGTTTCGGTGCAACATCGTGGGCCGAAGGGCCTGTACTGCGCTGTATTGTTCTATGTTCTATGCTGCATACACTCAGGCTCCATTTTTAAATGTTCCCCCAAAGGAGCAGGAACCCTCCTTGGTGGATGAATTACTGGTCTGGCATTAGCTCTTAGCTTTTAGCTGGATTTTATGGTATTGTTCCCATTCCATGAAAGACATCTCTGAATAATGGCCTCAATCATTGCTATTGGCTGAAATCCTGTCAGAGCTGTAATTGCGTTTCACAAGCTGAAGAATCTCGCATGCCTGAACATCCAATAGTGAAGGTCGTTTTGGCTCTACTATCTCAAATTTAATCGGAATCTTTTTCTCTTTTACCTCAACTGTTAAGTAGCAGGTACCCATTGTGGTAATCACACTGCCATTATAGTCCTGTAGCCTTCATCAATTATTGATTTTGTTTTTAATTTGGCCAAGTCTGTCTGATTAATGAGATTAGCTCGTGCACCGGTATCCAACTTCGTTTGCATGTTCGTTCCGTTTATTGTCAAAGGAATCATCCGATCATAATTATCTTGAATAATGGAAATCTATGTTGACATTTCCAAATCTAAAGTTTCCTGTTTTGCTTTTGCCACGCTTTCCACTGTTTCGACAAAGAAAGACTCTTCTAGATCAAATACATCTTCCACAGTGTCAGGTTTGATCGCTTGATTAACATGTTTTTTAATGCTTATTTCCTGAACAGCACTTCCCTTGTTCACTGTACTAAACTTCTTAAACTGCTGCTAATTTGTTCCCGATCTGCATTGAGATGAATAGTGGTTTAATTTATGACACTTTGCACAGGTTTTTGCAAACGCAGGGTATTTCTTTATCTGATGGGCGTTGCTACATCATTTACGCGTCATGATGCTCGTGACGTCATGCGCAAAATGGCTGCTGTCTGGAGCAGGTTTCTTTTTTAGGCGCGCCACCGCATTAATGCGTCGGCCATGTTGTTAGTTTTCGCACCACTTTCTCCGACCAACATTTCTGAGAACTGATTTCTGGCAATTTTGCTTGCTCGACACATACTGATTGTGCCTTCTAACGTCAAATCAGACTGTCTCAAAAGCTTTTCCCGCAGTTTGTCACTTTTTACTCTGGAGACTATGATCTCGCTGAAGTGAGTCGAGGAGAATCAAAAAATTACATGTCTGCGCTGTAAGTCTCAGATCCATTATGAAGCAGTCAAGCATTTCACCTTTTTGCACCCTTTGCCTGAACACATACCATTCAAACGTTTTGTTTTGTTGCAACTGACAGTGCTTGTGGAACTTCTCAATTACTTTATTGTACAATTTCTGCCTCATCCTCAAATCGGAATGGGTGGAAAATTTCTAGGGCTTGCGAATCAGCCACTGTTAGAAACAGCACTTTTTCGCTGGCTGCTTCTAGGTCTAGGGTAGAGATATACAATTCAAACTGCTGCTTGAAATTGCACCAATTAACGTCTGCTTTACCCAAAGTACTAAACTGCCGTGGAGTTTGTAGACCTTCCACCTCGCTTCAACTGGGAAGTTCTTGGACGTCAGCGATGCAGTCAGAGTCTGGTTGAATTGTTTTTAAGTTTGTTTCATGGAGATTTTTTTTTTCAAACTTATCTTCTCTTGCTGAACCTTTCTATCCATCTTAGCAAACAAACCTGGTACCATGTGATGTTCTTTGCTTTGCGGATGAGGATGGCTTCGAAATGTAGTGTCTCACAAAGAACATCGAGCTATGTTTTTAACAAAGCTAATTTATGAACACCATAATTAAATAGATTCAAATTGCTAATTAAGATTTACAAGACTTCAGCTAAATTAAACTACGATTCTATCTACAGAGCTTCTGAAAACACAACTTCTCTCTGACCTGCCTAATCACCTACTCCCTGAATCAAGGGTATCATGTGATTCAAGTGTACACTCTTGATCACCATCTAGTGGTTGGATGCATTCACATTAAATTGTTAAGCCTTCATTTACCTTACAATATAGATATTGTCACACACATGAGCCTCCACCAACCACTCTGTCCCCCCCCCCCACCCCCACCCCCATTAGCCTCTACTTCTATTCCTTTCTGATGGAAGAAAATATACCGATGGAACAATTCTAGTAACGGACAGTAAAGAGGTGGCAAAATGTTATTGCAGAATTTTCAAATCAAACGCTGGCATAAAAAGGACTGAAACCTCCACAGGATCACAGAATTTACAGTGTAGAAGGAGGCCATTCGGTCCATCGAGTCTGCACCGGCCCTTGGAAAGAGCACCCTACCTAAGCCCACACCTCCACCCTATCCACATAACTCCACCTTACCTTTTTTTGGACACTAAGGGCAATTTAGCACAGCCAATCCACCTACCCCTGTACATCTTTGGACTGTGGGAGGGAACCGGAGCACCCGGAGGAAACCCACGCAGACACGGGGAGAACGTGCAGGCTCCGCACAGACAGTGAATCAGCGGGGAATCGAACCTGGGACCCTTGCGCTGTGAAGCCATTGTGCTAACCACAATGCTACCGTGCTGCCAAACCTGATACGAAACCCTCTGGAAGTGGGAGAATGAAACACTGGTTTGTTTGGTGTATTTGTTCTGGAAATGAATGAGACAGGTCTGCGGAAATGGTGAGAACACAAACCTCTTTCATTAAACAACAGTAAAAGTATTTAGTAAAGTAGAAGAAAGATAATGAAACGCTACAAAGAACAATCTTATACTTCGGCACATTAACAGTGAGCACTTAGCCTCTCAAAGACAGGGAACACAAAGGCATCTATTTCCCACATAATCCTCAACTCTACCTTGATCCAGGGGCAGCAGAGTGGTTAGCACTGCTGCCTCACAGCGCTGAGGATCCGGGTTCGATCCCGGCCCTGGGTCACTGTCCGTGTGGAGTTCGCACATTCTCCCCGTGTTTGCGTGGGTCTCACCCCCACAACCCAAAGATGTGCAGGGCAGGTGGATTGGCCACGCTAAATTGCCCCTTGGAAAAAAGATTATTGGGTACTTGTTTTTTTTTTGTTTTTTTTTACATTTTTTAAGTCAACCGTGATCTCTCCAACCATAAATCTATTGGTCAAATCTAGCCAGTAACTACCACACGGTACGGCCTAAGTGACCAGGACTTTGGAATGGTCTTCGATTCAGCAAAGAAAATGATCGATGACCAACCGGCTTCCTGGCTCACATGTATCAATTGCAAAGAACAGCCTATTCCCTATTCTTTCCTGTTCCTTCTGTTCTCTTAGTTACTGCACAAACATGGATTACAAAATACTTGGCTGTTTGATTTTACTTGTGCAAAAAACAAGACATTCATTTTAATAGCATCCTACCATCCAGATCTCAGAATGAGCAGAAAGGGTTAATGACCATTAACACTGAACTAAATGGTCCTGTTAGTGAGATACAGGATACAGCTGGAAAAAATCCAAACCACTGGACTGAGATCAAAAGACCAGTCACAACCTCAGAACGATTGGTGTAAACTGATTGGTTGAAATGTGTGCAACGTTCAAAGTATCAGAAAGAAAATGCAAGATCCAAAACGGGGAGGCTGTTGATGTTGCTCAGAAATAATTCAATGGAATCCGATCTGAATGGGATCAGGAGAAACTGACAGATTGAGAATTGTTTAAAGCTCAGACCAAACGAGAATATCAAACCTTTCTGCTTGAGCAGAAACAGCATCTGGATGATGTTCTTAAAGTGGCGCAAGGAAGATCTTGGCCAAATAAAGAACCAGTTCTTGGTTCGAAAAGAAGCCATTTTGAACTTATCTCAAAAAGAAAATTTAAAATGTTTAAGGCTGGAAAATGAACTTTAATCTGAAACTATGAATTAGGAACTGCAGCCGGCCATTCGACCCATCGAGCCTGCTCCGCCATTTGATAAGATCATGGCTGATCCGATTGTATTTATAGCTCCACGTTCCCGATAACCTTTGATTCTCTTACCTAACAAGAATCTATCTACCTCTGTGTTAACAATATTCAGTGACCCCGCCTTCAGAGGCAGAGAGTTCCAAAGTCACACATCCCTCTGAGGGAGAAAGAATCTTGTCTCTGTCCTAAAAGGGCGGCCCCTAATTTTAAACCAGTGCCCCCGATTTCAGGACACGCCCACTACAGGAAACATCGTTTCCACGTCCACTTGGTCAATACCGTTCAGGGTCTTATTTACTTCAATCAGATCAACCCCCCGTCTCTCCTAACCTCCAGCTGAACCAATCCCAGTCTGTCTATATGACTGTACGACAACAGGTAATGAAGAGAGAGACAAGTTAACTATGGAATTAACTTGAGCCATTCTTTGTAGAGTTGAAAGATGAGTACATATGAAATAGGAGCAGAAATAGGGCCTTCGGCCCCTCGAGCCTGTTCCACTGTTTGATAAGGTCATGGCTGACCTGGTCGTGTCGCCAGTTCCACATTCCCCCAGATGACCTTCGATTCTCTGGCCGAGCAAGAACCCAGTTACCCCCACCTTAAAAATATTTAGTGAACCTGCCTCCACCTGCTGAGGCAGAGAGGGCCAAAGTTGCACGACCTTCTGAGAGAAAAAGGACAACATTTAAAAGCTGAATTCAGCACAGTCTGTTTTGAAGACTGAGTTTGAAAATTCATCTGTGCAGAACAACGAGTAATCTTCTGTTGCACTCAGACCTTTGACTGGAAGAAGCAAACTTTCAGAAAACCAGGTAAAAAGTGACATTATTCATCTTAAACTGGACGTGGAATCAGCAGAGAGCTGAAAGATGAGTGAATTTCATTGGACAATGGGGAAATGATTAATGTGTGTATTTAATGCTGTTTCTCTATGATTCCTAACACCTGATGCCGTCAATTCTTCTCAAACACAGATTAGAAACTTCAGCTCTTGTTAACGCGATACGATAATGTCCGCATTGTGTAAACTGCACATCACTGACTTTCCAAAAACAATTGCTTTATCTCGCTCCATGTCCAATTGTATTTGTGTATTTTTATGGAAGGTTTACTCCACATAAAGCATATCTCACCAGAGACTACACCAGTCCTGATAAACTGACTGACTCCAGCTATCTCCTTCATCTTGTATTGATCTTCACTGCAAGGAGCATCTCATTTTCACCTATCTGATCCACATCCTGTTGAAGTGCAGCCACTGTCTTAACACAGCACAGTTGAATGCATCTGGGACGAACACACTCATCACTGAACCAAATCTCTTGTAACTAGTACCATTCCTTCAGAATGATCATCATCACCTTCAGCCTCAGAATTCTCTGTGATAGAGTCTAGTTTTATTCATAGTTTTATTCATGTAGGGGTTGAATGCATACAGCTGAAGAAGCTAAATATTTAAAGTGTGTTTACTGTGTGAACTCAGTCAGTATCTCATTTAATGTATCAACCATTTGTGTTCCAGTGTATTCAACACTGAGAACAACATATTGTTCTCTGTCTAATCAACTAATCATTTCTTAAGGTCCCTGCCAAGCTATGAGACATAGCAAAATGTGAGAAAACATGCAGTACTTTTCCTAAAACTGCTCACACAGACGCTAAGCTTGTTTTGTTCGGCACCAGTCAATCTTTTTTTTTTTAAATTTTAAATTAAAGTTTTGCAAAGTTTTTCATAAATAGTAATAATCCTAACACAGCAAAATAGAGTGAACATTAACATAGTGCAAAAAGAGAATATACAATAGCAACTGACTAGACATAACCCCACACGCCTCAGTCTTCCCACACCCTCCCAACGGAGCACTCACCCCCACTCCCCTACGGGTCGCTGCTGCTGCTGACGTTTTAATTTTCCCTGAGAAGCCATCAGACTGTATTATGCCCCCGCTCAACAGCAGCAGCTCTGTACACTTGGCAAAATTATTTACACACAAGTATCCATCTGTTCGTGGTGTTGTCGTCCCTTGCTTCTCCCAGACGGAGTTCGCTGCCGTTGTTGTCTCGTTCCGCTTCTGCGCACTTCCGCTTCTGCGGCCCTCCCGTCTTCCCCGTTTTCTCTGTTCCTGTGGACGTTAAGTTTGTTAATGTTTCCATGCCTCCCCCCCCCCCTTCCCCTCCCTGGCTCTCCTCTATTGTGGCACCAGTCAATCTTAAGTAACGTCCAATGTTTCATTAACAAATCATCCTCTAAATAACAGACATTCATTTGAACAAACCAGGAGGTCTCAGCTGAGAATTAGAAACCAATGAAAGTAAATGAGGGGTTAAACCCGAGATAAGGACATCCAGTGGTGCTCGCGAGTGGCGCGGCCGCGTTAAGAAGAGGCTCCTGCCGGTCTGCGATATTTCCGTCTTTTTCGGGTGTTTTCCCAGTTGTTTTTTCGATTCAAATTTCTTCAACCTTTGGGGCCTGAGGGACGGGCCCCGGGGTCGAGCCGGTAAGGAGCCCCGCGGGAGTGCCCGGCGGCCGGAGCGGGGGGCATTGAGCCCGAAGTGAGCGGCGGGGGCGGAGCATGGCACCAGGCGAGGCAGTCGAAGTGGCAGGCCCAAGTCCAGGGTGCGATGTAGAGGGGGAGTAGAGCACATCGGCTGGCTCCCGCTGAAAATGAATGTTTGAGAAGTTTGAAGTCCAGTCCGGGAGGAAGTGATTTTCTGATTTTTGAATTGTTTTCTTTTTCTTTTTTATTATTTATTTATTTTAAGATTGAAGAAAGAAGGGGAAAAATAATAAGTCGTTAAAGGATGCCAAAAACAGCTGTGAAGAAGGGAGAAAACGCGGGTTCTCTGTTGAATGAGAGGACAAGTAAAAGCGGTGACAAGATGGCGGATGCCGGACTGCGTGATGGGGCCGCACTACTTACAGTGGAAAGGATTATCGAGGTGATGGCTGTGGAGCTGGAGAAGCAGTTTGCGAGGCACATCGAGGCGTTGAGGAAGGAGATGGCGGTTGCACTGAAATCATTGGTGGAGGAGGAAATCTCCCCGGTGAGGGTAGATGTGGCAAAGACATTGGCTGATGTGAGAGAGCAGGGTGAGAAGATGAAGGAAGTGGAGGTGGCCATGTCACAGCACAGTGACCAGCTCACCCTCGATGGGGGCGAGCTGCGGAGGGTGGTGGAGGCTATCAGAGGACTCCGAGCAAAGCTCGAGGACATGGAGAGCCGCTCAAAGTGGCACAATCTGAGAATTGTGGGCTTGCCCGAAGGGGCAGAGGGCTCAAGGCCAACAGAGTACATCGCTAAGATGCTGGCGGAGTTGATGGGGGAGGGTGAAGGCACCTCCCGGTATGAACTGGACCGAGCTCATTGGTCGTTAAGGCCGAAACCCAAAGTAAATGAGCCGGCGAGAGCAGTAATTATCTGCTCCAAAACTACCACATGAAGGAGAAGGTGTTAAACTGGGCGAAGCAGAAGCGCGAGGTGCAGTGGGATGGTGCTAGAGTTCGGATTTACCAAGGCTTGACGGTGGAGTTGGCGAAGAGACGAGCGGCGTTCAGCCGAGTGAAGATGACACTGTACATCAAGGTGGTGCGATTTGGTATGGTATACCCGGCAAAGCTGAGGGTGACGTACAACACCAAAGATTTTTTAATTTGAAACAGTGGAGGCGGCTGAGGCGTTTATGAAGGCAGAAGGCTTGGCACAGAAGTGAGGAGCGGAGCTGGAAGAGAGATCGTGGACTGCGATTGGGGAGCTGGAAAATGTATAAATGTTATCACTTTATTTTCATTGACCTATATGGTAACTTACTTGACTTCACATTGTAATATATAGAGTTTAATTTTTTGTTTGGTTTGATTGTCAACTTGTTCCTTTTTTTTGTTGCAACGGTTATATGTTATTTTCTTGAATTGTATGGGTTAGTGAAGGAAACCTGCTATTTCTGATAGGTAAAAGGATCATTGATTCAGCCATTTTGATGTAAATACTAAAGCCCAGTTCAAAATTCATTTTTAAAATGAATCTCATCGTAAGACTGCAAATACAACCTCAGAAGACAAAAAGCGTATGGCTTGCAATAATAAAAGCATGGATTTGAAACCTTTGCAGTCGAACTAGAAGCAAATGAAACAATTCTACTGATGGTCAAAATGAGCACCAGAGTTAACATGAATCTACCATTGTTCAAAATGTGAATAGTATAGCAGTCAGCAAATACCAGACCTGACAAAAAGTGTAAGTTACATTCCAACACACAGAAAACACCCAAAGATGCAACATAGTCATATCTATGTTGCACATTGATGATTGACAACTAACCATCCAATCAAATGCATTTCAGACTCATCCAAGCCAATCAGCACGTTACAAGGGTAGGAACAGATGGAGTCAGATTGATAACATTTTCCTTAAAGATAGAGGTCTGGGTAGCCATTTTCCATTCCGAAATCACTCTATATCATTATCTAACTACTCGCTATCCTTATTTCCATATTTCTATTCTAACTCTTATAAGTCCGCGCAAGCTGTTTTGCTTTGAGCAAGAATTACTGTATTTTTAAAGTTCAATTTGTTTGTACGCTACTAAGTTAAATTATATCTCTTAGTCTTCTGCTGGCAGGGGCTTTCCTGAGAACATTTGATTTGTAACCACAAGAAGATTTCAAACTCTCAATTATAATCAATAGACACAATAAAGATTTCATTTTGCGCGCCCGAGACGTGGAGCTTGAATTTCTACTTTGTTAAGTGTGTACAAGACTGCACTTAACCATGGGTAGATTTCAACAGTTAGATTGTGTTTCTTTTTCTTCTGGGACTGAGTGGGAGGAGACGGTATGCCTTGGGGGAGAGGGCACCTGCGCAAGCTAACTAAAGTCGGCTAGTGAACAGGTGAGAGGAGGGCTTCGGACATTGAGCCTGGTTAGTAGGTTTTGATGGGCCTACAAAGCGAACAAGGTGTGGGGGGGGGGGAAGGAGGACCGGTACTGGGTGAGATGTTTTCAAGTGGAAGGGCAGGGGGGATTCTGGGAGGTGGTGGAGGGTATTCAATGTCAATAATGGATAGGGGCGGGTCAGGCTCATGGGGCAGGGCTCGGTGGTATGATGATGGTGGATAAGCAGGGGGAGGGTGAAAGATCCCCAGTTAGGATAGTCACGTGGAACGTGAGAGGGTTAGGAGGTCCAATCAAGAGGTCAAGGGTGCTTGCACATCTTAAAGGTTTGAAGGCCGATGTAGCAATGCTGCAGGAGACTCACCTGAGGATGAAGGACCAGGTGAGACTTAAAAAGGGCTGGGTTAGCCAGTGTTTCACTCTGGATTTGGAGGAAGGGCTCAAGGGGTAGAGGTAATGGTCAGCAAAAGGGTACGCTTCCAGATGGAGAAGGTGGTTGCAGATCAGGGGGTGATTGTGACAGGGGCGCTGGAGGGGAGGCTAGTGGCGCTGGTAAGTGTATGTCATCCCAATTGGGACGATGTGGGATTTGCGAAGCAGGTGTGTGGGGCCATCCCCGACTTGGACACACACAAATTGATAGTGGAGGGGACTGGAACTTGGTGCAGGAGCCAAGATTGGACAGGTCATGGCTGTGCTCGCTGGTCCAGTCGGGGGGGGGGGGGGGGGGGGGCGAAGGTGTTGGCGTGGCTAATGGTGGAAATGGAAGGGGTGGACCCTTGGAGGTTTCTGCACCCGAGGGAGCGGGAGTACTCGTTTTTCTCAGCGGTCCATAAGGTGTACTCGCAGATCGACTTTTTTGTGGTGGGGAATGTGCTGCTAGAGCTGAGGTTTTATAGATTATCATAGAATTTACAGTGCAGAAGGAGGCCATTGGGCCCTTCGAGTCTGCACCGGCTCTTGGAAAGAGCACCCCACCCAAGGTCAACACCTCCACCCTATCCCCATAACCCAGTAACCCCACCCAACACTAAGGGCAATTTTGGACACTTAAGGGCAATTTATCATGGCCAATCCACCTAACCTGCACATCTTTGGACTGTGGGAGGAAACCGGAGCACCCGGAGGAAACCCACGCAGACACGGGGAGAACGTGCAGGCTCCGCACAGACAGTGACCCAAGCTGGGATCGAACCTGGGACCCTGGAGTTGTGAAGCAATTGTGCTATCCACAAGGCTACCGTGCTGCCCCTGCTTAAGGGGTCAGCAATTGCAATATCAGATCATGCTCCGCATTGAGTGGATATGGTACTGGAGAAGGGGGTGGTACAGAGACCAGAAATTAGATGTAGGACTGTTGGGGGACGGATGATTCTGTGACAAAATTGAAAAAGTAATCAAGGAATATGTAGGTTTTAACTGCATGGGGTGAGGTGTCGAAGGCTGTTGTCTGGGAGGCTCTAAAGGCGGTGGTGAGGGGTGAGGTGGTGTCGTTCAAGGCTAGGCTAGACAAAGAGGAGAGGTTGGAGCGGCAGTGGGTAAAAGATGAGATGTTGGAGGCAGATAGGAGTTTGCAGAAGATGGGGACCCAGCGAAGTTGGAGAAGAGGAAGGAACTACAGGCGAGCTATGACCGACTATCTACCAGGAAGGCGGTGAGCCAACTGAGGCGAGCAAGGGGGGCTGTTTACGAGCATGGAGAGAAGGCGAGGTGTATGTTGGGTCAGCTCTGGAGGGAGGCAGCGGTAAGGGAAATTGTTCAGGTGAGGGACAGGGCAGGGAAGTTGGTGGTAGCTCCAGATCAGATTAACAAGGTCTTTAAGGAATTCTATGAGAGGTTGTACAGGTCAGAGTCACCTGGGGGAGGCCGGGAGATGCAGGAATTTCTAGATGGGTTGGAGTACCCGAGGTTAGGGAAGGGGGACAGGGCTACATTAGAAGGAGCGATAGTGGAGCAGGAGATAAAGGATGCGATTGGGAGGATGCAGTCGGGGAAGGTGGCAAGGCCGGATGGGCTTCTGGTGGAATATTATAAAAAATTCAAGGATAAGCTGGCACCCCTGATGTGGGGATGTTTGAGGAGGCGATAGGGAAGGGGGTGTTACCACAAACTTTAGGGGAGGCATCGATTTCCCTGTAGCTTAAGGATCCAACGGAGTGTGGGTCGTATAGGCCCATATCACTTTTAAACGTGGACGCAAAGATATTGGCGAAGGTACTGGCAGGTAGGCTGGAGGAGTGCCTCCCGAAGGTGATAGGGGAGGATCAGACGGGGTTTGTGAGAGGGAGGCAGCTCTTTTCGAACTTTAGAAGGGTATTGAACATAGTTATGGCACCGGCAGAGGGGAAGGAAACAGGTGGTTGTGGCATTGGACGCTGAGAAAGTGTTTGACCGGGTAGAATGGGGGTACTTGATGGCAGTTCTGGAGCGGTTTGGGATTAGACCAAGATTTGTGGACTGGGTAAAGCTACTATATAAGGAGCCGAGGGCGAGTGTCCGCACAAACAACAGCAGCTCGAGATACTTTCCTCTCCACCGTGGGACTAGGCAGGGATGTCCTATGTCCCTCCTGCTGTTTGCACTCGCGATTGAGCCGTTGGCCATCGCATTAAGAAGTTTGGAGGTATGGAAAGGGATAGTGCGAGGGGGCGGGAGGGGAATAGAGCATCGGGTGTCCTTATATGCCGATGATTTGCTGTTATATGTGTCGTAATCGAGTGTGTCAACAGGGGCAACACTGGAGCTGCTTCGGGTGTTTGGGTCTTTCTTGGGGTACAAATTAAACCTAGACAAGGGTGAATATTTTGTGGTGTCTCGGCCGGGGGTGGGGGCAGGGTTGGGGAGGCTGCCATTCCGTAGGGCAGGGACTCACTTTAGATACCTGGGGGTGCAGGTTGCCCGGGATTGGGGGCGGGGCTCCGTAGGTACAACATTTCTAGTTTGGTGGGGAGGGTAAAAGCTGATCTGGCAAGGTGGGATGGTCTCCCTCTGTCACTGGCGGGTCAGGTACAGGCAGCTAAAATGAATATGCTGCCGCGATTTCTGTTTATTTTCCAACGCCTGCCGATTTTCCTGCCAAAGGCATTTTTTTGAGAGATTGAAGGGATGATTACCTCGTTCATATGGGGAGGGAAGGTGGCCAGAGTTAGAAAGGTGCTGCTACAGAGGGGAAGGCAGGCAGGGGGTTTGGGTCATCCAAATCTGATGTATTGTTACTGGGCAGTGAATGTGGAGAAGTTACGGAGCTGGGTCAGAGGGGTAGACTCCCAATGGATCAGAATGGAGGAGAGTTTGTGCAGGGGGACAGGATTGAAGGCGTTAGCAACAGTGCCGCTCCTGACGGCCCTGGGGAGATACTCAGGGAGTCCGGCAGGAATAGCTTCGTTGAGAATTTGGAGGCAGTTTCGCCAGCTCTTCGGATTCGGGCAGGGTCAAGGGAAATGCTGATTCAGGGGAACCATAGATTTGAGCTAGGGAAGTGGGATGGAAATTTTCGGAGATGGGAGGAGAAAGGAATGAGGACACTAAAAGATTTATTTCTTGGGGGTCGAAGGAGCTGGGAGCGAAGTATGGGCTGGAGCCGGGGGAAATGTTTAGATACATGCAGGTTCGAAACTTTGCCAGAAAGGAGACACGGAGCTTCCCAGTAGAGCCGGCTTCCACATTGCTGGATGAGGTGCTGACGACAGGGGGGCTGGAGAAGGGGGTAGTATCGGCGGTTTCCAGGCTATTTTGGAAGAGAAGGCACCACTGGAAGGGATCAAGGTAAAGTGAGAGGAAGAGTTGGGAGAGGGTATGGAGGAGGGGTTCTGGTGTGAGGTGCTCCGGAGGGTGAACGCCACCACCTCGTGTGCGAGGTTGGGGCTGATACAGCTGAAGGTGGTGTATAGAGCGCACCTTACAAGGGCGAGGATGAGCCGATTCTTTGAGGGGGTAGAAGACGTGTGTGAACGTTAAGGGGGGGGGGCACAAACCACTTTCATATGCTTTGGTCCTGTCCAAAGCTGGAGGATTACTGGAAGGAGGTTTTTAGGGTAATCTGGAAAGAGGTGCACGTGAAACTGGACCCGGGCCCCCGGGAGGCCATATTCGGGGTGTCGGACCAGCCAGGGTTGGAAACGGGTGCAGAGGTAGATGTTGTAGCCTTCGCCTCGTTGATCGCCCAAAGGCGGATCCTGTTGGGATGGAGAGCAACCTCTCCACCCTGTGCCCTGGCATGACGGGGGGACCTGCTGGAATTCTTGACTCTTGAGTAGGTCAAATTTGAACTGAGGGGACGGATGGAGGGGTTCTACAATTCAAGGGCGTTATTCATTTGGCACTTCGGGAATTGGATAACATCAAACATTAGGGGGGTTGGGGGCTGGGAGGGTTGGCGGGGGCGGTGTGTGTTAATGGTGACTATGGGTGATTTCTGATTCCTTTTTGTTATTTGCTTATGTTGACATGCGGGCCAATGTCTGGGGCTTGATGGGAGGATGGGATCGTTGTTATTGATATGGGGATTGACTCTGTATTCGTTACTGATTAGTGTTTATTGCAAATTTGGGCGAAAATGTGAAAAAGGAGGCGAATAAAAAATTTTTAAATTATAAATAACATGGATTTGACTGACAAATGCTGAAGTGTTGGTTTAGAGCCACACGTTTTGAGTTCCCATTTGAGCCTTGGGCACCTTTCTGTCTCTATTGCTCGTGTCAATGACAGCCAGGAGACGAGGCTGAGGGCTGAATTTAGCTGAGAATAATGGGGCCTGTGCCCCAGTTGGGAAACTGCCATGGGCGTCGCACTAATAGAGAGACAGGAAGGTGCTGGAGGACTGACTGGGAAATGGGTCTCCAACCGATTGTTACATCGGTCACTCAGAGCTAAAGAGAAACCCGTCTCGTTAAATACATATACATATAGTGAAGTCTGTCACTTTTCTTTCTAATTTATTTCCAATTCAGAGTACCCAATTCTTTTTTTTCCCAATGAAGGGGAAATTTAGCGTGGCCAATCCACCTAATCTGCACAGCTTTGGGTTGTGGGGGGGTGACACGCAGACACGAGGAGAATGTGCAAATTCCACATGGAGGGTGACCTGGAGCCAGGATCGAACCCAGGTCCTCGGTGGCGTGAGGCAGCAGTGCTAACCACTGCACCACCATCCCACCATTAAATCTATTGCTTTTAACCTGCACAAAAGCAGGAGGCTCAGATTCACAGACTGCAGGAGGAGCCCATTCGGCCCATCCTGCCACTACTATCTCTTTGAAAGGACTCTCTGACTCATCCAACTGCTCTGCTCTTTCCCCACAGCCCTGCAAATTCTTCCCTTTCAAGTATTTACTCTTTGGAAAGATACTAATGAATCTGCTTTCAGGCAGATCAGAACAACTCACTGTGTCAAAAAATAAAATCTCATCTCCCCTCTGGCTCCTTTGCCAATTACCTCAGAGGGACTCACTTTCTGTTAAAGAGCCTGTCAACCCCTCGCACCCACTTTCCCTAAAGTGCATCAATCTAATCTTGAAAAGTCCAGAAAAATCAAATATTTTTCCTGATAAATGTTTATTGATGAAACAGAACATGGTAAAAAAAAAATCAGAAAATGGCTTGAGGATCAAAGACAACCAGAGTAAAAAGTTGTTCACAATGTTCTGGACCCAAATGGTTTCTCTTTAATTCATCTGTAGCCTGTTCCCTGCCCTCTTTGTGGAACACCTCCGCTCAGTCCACAAGCATGACCCTGACCTTCCGCTTGCTGCCATTAGAATTCACCATCTTGCTCTCAGGCTCACATTTCTGTCCTCGGCCTGCTGCAATGTTCCGGAGAAGCCCAACACAAGCTGGACGAACAGCCCTGTGGTAAACCACTGTTGCACCTGTATTAGGTGATGTATGATAGGACCTGTACTACAGGTTCGCCGGTCATCCCTGCCTGCTGGCTCCGCCCAGTAGGCGGAGTATAAATATGCGTGTCCTCCATTCAGCAGCCATTTCGCCAGCTGCTGTGGGAGGCCACACATCTTAGAGCAATAAAGCCTCAGTTGTATCCAACTCTAGTCTTTGTTCAATTGATCGTGCATCAATTTATTGCTCTAAGATTTTCTAAAAGATGGACCTCCGAATCAAACCAGATCGCCTGCAGCTGGATCCGCAATCAAGCGACACCAAAACTTTAATCACTGGCTCGCCTGCTTCGAGGCGTACATCAACTCAGCGACCACCCCTGTTCCGGAGGCTCAGAAGATACAGATCCTGTACTCAAGGTTGAACTCCAGCGTCTTTCCGCTGATCCAGGACGCCCTGAACTACGCCGACGCCATGGCGCTTCTCAACGAAAACTACGCACAGAAGGTGAACACGCTCTTCGCCAGTAACATACTCGCCACTCGCTCTCAACTCCCTGGTGAGTCCATAGAAGACTTCTGGCAGGCCCAAATCTGACTCGTCCGGGACTGTGACTGTCAGGCCGTTACGGCCACCGAACATTCCAACCTTCTTATGCGGGATGCGTTTGTAATGGGGATTGGGTCGGATCTCATATGCCAAAGACTGTTAGAAGGGGCCACGCTTGACTGAGCTGAAACAAAGAAGCTAGCGCTCTCTATGACGGTCGCCTCGCGTAACATTCAGGCCGACCCCACCAGCCACGCGGTCCACCCCTCCTACCCCTCGTGGACCCCACAGACGGCCGCCCGGCGGGGGCCTTACTCAGTCAGTACGCCTGCGCCACATGCCAGCCTGCGCACCCCGGGGGTCCCCGATGTTGCTTCTGCGGCCAGCAGAAGCACCCTCGCCAACGCTGCCCGGCCCGCGCGGCCCTTTGCAAGGCTTGCGGCAAAAAGGGGCACTTCGCAGCGGTGTGCCAGGCCCGCGCAGTCGCCGTTATCACCCCCACCCCCCTAGCCTACACTCAATGGGTGCCGCTATCTTCACCTCCCCGGACAACGCGCGGCCAATGGGCGCCGCCATCTTCACCTCCCCGGACAACGCGCGGCCAATGGGCACCGCCATCTTCACCTCCCCGGACAACGCGCGGCCAATGGGCACCGCCATCTTCACCTCCCCGGACAACGCGCGGCCAATGGGCACCGCCATCTTCACCTCCCCGGACAACGCGCGGTCAATGGGCACCGCTATCTTCACCTCCCCGGACAACGCGCGGCCAATGGGCACCGCCATCTTCACCTCCCCGGACAACGCGCGGCCAATGGGCGCCGCCATCTTCACCTCCCCGGACAATGCGCGGCCAATGGGCACCGCCATCTTCACCTCCCCGGACCACGAGTGGCCAGTGGGTGCCGCCATCTTCACCTCCCGGGGCCACACGCGGCCAGTGGGCGCCGCCATCTTCACCTCCCCGGACAACGCGCGGCCAATGGGCACCGCCATCTTCACCTCCCCGGACCACGAGTGGCCAGTGGGTGCCGCCATCTTCACCTCCCTGGACCACGAGTGGCCAGTGGGCACCGCCATCTTCACCTCCCTGGACCACGAGTGGCCAGTGGATGCCGCCATCTTCACCTCCCGGGGCCACACGCGGCCAGTGGGCGCCGCCATCTTCACGGCCATTGTTCCTCTGACTGAATGGGTGCCCGAAGCTAAGTATAGGCTTTAGCAGTAGTGATAGGTTAGTCTGTAGTATTTCGTGCATGAGTAGATATTACTGTGTGTGTAAATAAATAGTATTGACTTTGAACTAACGAACTGGTGTATCGAGTCTTTGATCAGTATTCGGTTTGAACCTTGTGGCGGTATCGAAAGATACCTGGCGACTCTAGAGCAAACGTAATTAGGATTAAGGAAGGCGACCATATTGACAGCCATATTCAGAGCCAACCAAAGAGAGTAACACTTCTCCCCCTCAGTCCACATGCGGCCCATGGGCGCCGCCATCTTGTCCAACCCCTGCAACGTGCGGCCCATGGGCGCCGCCATTTTGTCCCCCACAGGATCTTCAGGCGCCGCCATCTTGTCTCCCCCACGGGACATGGACACCGACAGCATTCCAGGGCCAGGGCCCCCAAGGCTCCCCATCATCCGACGTCAGCGACGACCAATCACGACTCGCCTCAGTGACGATCGACCAGTCTCGTCCACAAATCCTGGCCACCGCATCGACCAGTGTGAAAATCAATGGCCACGTGACCTCTTGCCTGCTGGACTCCGGGTGCACCGAAAGCTTCATACAACCGGATACGGTAAGGCGCTGCTCCCTCGCGGTACACCCCACCAACCAAAGAATTTCCCTGGCTTCCGGATCCCATTCCGTCACGATCCGGGGGTTCTGCATGGTCACACTCACGGTCCAGGGCATAGAATTCAGTGGCTCCCGCCTCTACGTCCTCCCTAACCTCTGCGCTGCACTAATCCTCGGCCTGGACTTCCAGTGCAACCTCCAGAGCCTAACCCTCAAATCCGGCGGGTCCCTACCACCCCTCACTGTGTGCGGCCTCGCTACCTTAAAGGTCGATCCGCCTTCCCTCTTCGCCAATCTAACCCCGGATTGCAAACCCGTCGCCACCAGGAACAGACGGTACAGCACCCAGCACAGGACCTTCATCAGGTCCGAGGTCCAGCGGCTGCTTCGGGAAGGCGTCATCGAGGCCAGCAACAGCCCCTGGAAAGCCCAAGTGGTAGTCGTTAAAACTGGGGAGAAACACAGAACGGTCGTGGACTACAGCCAGACCATCAATCGGTACACGCAGCTCGACGCGTACCCCCTCCCACGCATATCTGATTTGGTCAATCAGATTGCACAGTACCGGGTCTTCTCAATGGTATTCCTCAAATCGACCTACCACCAGCTCCCCATTCGCAAATCAGACCGTCCATACACCGCTTTCGAGGCGGACGGTCGTCTCTATCACTTCCTCAGGGTTCCCTTCGGCGTCAGTAACGGGGTCTCGGTCTTTCAAAGGGAGATGGACCAAATGGTCGACCGGTACAGTTTGCGGGCCACCTTCCCATACCTAGACAACGTCACCATCTGCAGCCATGACCAACAGGACCACGATGCCAACCTTGCCAAATTTCTCCACACCGCCACTCTCCTCAACCTCACCTACAACAAGGAGAAGTGCGTGTTTAGCACAAACCACTTAGCCATACTTGGCTATGTGATCCAGAACGGAGTTCTGGGGCCTGATCCCGAATGCATGCGCCCCCTCATGGAGTGTCCCCTCCCCCACTGCCCCAAGGCCCTCAAACGCTACCTGGGTTCTTCTTGTACGACACCCAGTGGGTCCCAAACTATGCGGACAAGCCCGCCCACTCATTCAGTCCACCCATTTTCCCCTGACGGCCGAGGCACAGCAGGCCTTCACCCGTATCAGAGCCGATATCGCCAAGGCCGGGATGCACGAAGTAGACGTGACACTGCCCTTTCAAGTAGTGAGCGATGCATCGGACGCCGCCCTAGCCGCCACCCTCAATCAGGCAGGCAGACCTGTAGCATTCTTTTCCCGCACCCTTCATACCTCAGAAATTCGGCATTCAGCTGTCGAAAAAGAGGCCCAAGCTATCGTTGAAGCTGTGCGGCATTGGAGGCATTACCTGGCCGGCAGGAGATTCACTCTCCTCACTGACCAACGGTCGGTAGCCTTCATGTTCAATAACACACAGCAGGGCAAGATCAAAAACGATAAAATCTTGCGGTGGAGGATCGAGCTCTCCACCTATAATTACGAGATTTTGTATCGCCCCGGCAAACTCAACGAGTCCCCAGACGTCCTATCCCGAGGTACATGTACCAGCGCACAAGTAAACCGACTCCGGACCCTGCAAGACAGCCTTTGTCACCCGGGAGTCACTCGGTTGCACCATTTCATAAAGGCCCGCAACCTGCCCTACTCCATCGAGGGAGTACGGACAATCAGCAGGGACTGCCAGGTCTGTGCGGAGTGCAAGCCGCACTTCTACCGGCCGGACCGTGCGTGCCTGGTGAAGGCCTCCCGCCCCTTTGAACGCTTCAGTGTGGATTTCAAAGGGCCCCTCCCCTCCACCGACCGAAACACGTATATTCTCAGTGTGGTCAATGAGTACTCCAGGTTCCCCTTCGCCATCCCATGCCCCGACATGACGTCTGCCACCGTCATGAAAGCCCTAAACACTATCTTCGCTCTGTTCGGTTTCCCCGCCTACATCCACATTGACAGGGGATCCTCATTCATGAGCGATGAGCTGCGTCCGTTCCTGCTCAGAAGGGGTATCGCCTCCAGCAGGACGACCAGCCCCCGGGGAGGTAGCGAGGGAGAACGGGACGGTATGGAGGGCCGTCCAACTGGCACTACGGTCCAGGAACCTCCCAGCCTCTCGCTGGCAGGAGGTCCTCCCTGATGCATTCCACTCCATCCGGTCACTGCTGTGCACTGCTACGAACAACACACCCCATGAACGTCTTTTTGCCTTCCCCAGCAAGTCCAAGTCCGGGGTGTCGCTCCCAACTTGGCTCGCAGCTCCAGGACCAGTCCTGCTCCGTAGGCACGTCCGCCTCCACAAGGCGGACTCGTTGGTGGAAAGGATGCAATTGCTCCATGCCAACCCCCAGTATGCCTAGGTGGCGTACCCCGACGGCTGCCAAGATACTGTCTCCCTCAGGGACCTGGCACCAGCAGGTTCCACACACACACACCTCTCCGGCCCGGTTCCACCCCCCCCCCCCCCTCCCCGGGCACTCCCAGCATTAACCCCACCAGGACCACCCGTCCTTCCCCTGCCCACGACCGAGGATGAAGAGGATTTTGGCACGCTCCCGGAGTCACCGAACATCGGGCCAGCATCGACATCGCCGCCACCACTACGTCGCTCCCAGCAGAACATCAAGGCACAAGACCGGTTAAATTTCTAACTGGCACCCGGACTTCAAAAGACATTTTTTTTCTGATCAAATACTGTAAATATAAATTAATTGCTGTATATAGTTCTCCACCACCCCCGCCGGACTCAATTTTAACAGGGGGTGAATGTGGTAAACCACTGTTGCACCTGTATTAGGTGATGTAAGGTAGGACCTGTACTATAGGTTCGCCGGTAGTCCCTGCCTGCTGGCTCCACCCAGTAGGCGGAGTATAAATATGCGTGTCCTCCATTCAGCAGCCATTTTGCCAGCTGTTGTGGGAGGCCACACATCTGAGAGCAATAAAGCCTCAGTTGTATCCAACTCTAGTCTTTGTTCAATTGATCGTGCCTCAAGCCCCTCATCTTCCGATGAGGCACTTTACAGCCTTCTGGTCTCAACATTGAGTTCAACAACTTCAGACCATGAACTCTCTCCTCCATTTTGATTTGTTCTTTTGCCGAGTGCCAGTCTGCATCTTGTTTTCATGTTTTCTGCTTCCAGGCGGAGATGTCCTTTATTCTGCCATTAACACTTACACTGGACCCATGCTTTGTTTCTTTACTACAACCATTACCTCTCCCTTTGCCTTTTGTTCCAGGATATTGTATTCTCACCAACTGGTTCCTTCTCATCTTTGACTGATGTCCCTGAACAGAAACCTGTTCTATTTCCAGGTTTAAGACCCAACAGTCCCTGACAGAGACTTGCTTTCCTGCACATTACTCCAATGTACAGCCTTTGTTATAGCAAAGCTGAGAGTTGGTTTCTCTCTCTAGCTTCTCCTAGCAGAGTTGGGAGCTGTTCACTGCTCCGTGACCTGACTCCAACTGCCTGCAACTGCTGCTTGCTTTCAGCAAAAAAAACTAAAGAACAAAAGAAAACTATTTGCAACCTTACAGGACTTCTCTGGTTGCTAAGCAACTATCTTTTCTTCACACCGGAGCTCTCTAAAAACAATAGTATCGCAGCTGGGATTGAAGCTAACCCCCAAATTGACAACCTTAGAAATCTAACTACAGCTCCCTTCCAGACAGAGAAATATCAAATTAAACCTATCTCAAACTATAACTTGTTTCTAATGTTTACCCAGACAAATATGAATCCCTTAAAACTACCTAATAAAAGCAAATTACTGTGGATGTTGGAATCTGAAAGCAAAAGAGAAACTGCTGGAAAATCTCAGCAGGTCTGACAGCATCTGTAGGGAGAGAAAAGAGCTGACGTTTGAATCCAGATGGCCCTTTGTCAAAGCTGAAAGACATAGAAAGTGGGAGATATTTGCCATTAGCACTCTGTCCCCTTGGTTTCTGTGGCTATGACTCATCTTTCATCCCCTCACTGCACGGTATAAATATCTCCCATTTTCTATGTCTTTTAGCTTTGACAAAGGGTCATCTGAACTCGAAACGTTACCGCTTTCCTCTCCCTACAGATGCTGCTAGACCTGCTGAGATTTCCCAGCATTTTCTCTTATTTTAGAAATAAATGTGTCAAGCTGAGGGAGCAAAGGATGTCAATGTCTTTAAGAGAGAGAGAGAGACCTGGGCCAAGCTTTGCAGAGTCTGCACCCTCCCTGGATTCACTTCCTTTCCCTTCAGTTGCTGCAAGTGACCAACTGAAGGTCAGAATGAGAAAAGAAAGTGAATAAACCTTCAAGATTTCCTAAGAAAAGGGAAATATTGAGGGGATGTTAGGACCCAGAGATAGTTTTAAGTTAAATGTGTGTTTATTAGGAATAAGCTAAAGCTTCATGTTTAATTAATTTATTTTATTTTGTGTATCCAGAAAGGTGAAGCCTGAATTTTGGTTTCATTTTAGAGCTGAGGCATGTGGGTATGGGCATTGTTCATCTTCCTGCATTTTAATGAGGTTTTACGACCCTTGAAGTGAAGAGCTGGATTATCAACGGGATCTGTGGCTTAGGGAAGTTAAAACAAAGTTGATAAAGAAACTGTGCTGTTGCCTAGCAACAGCCACAAGGGAGAAAAAGAAAGGCAGCTTGAGTTCAGTTGGTGTGAGAGACAGGGTGAAGACACCTCAGCCTAAACCTCTCTCTCTTGTTGAACAAACTATCCGATTGCTGTGGGCAGACGTTCACGGATCTTATATGCACTGCTCTGAAGTTACAGTAACAGTGAATTCAGAGTGAGGGTTCTGGATCTCAGGTCGACACCAACTTTACAGCAGTCTGCTGGGAAAAGAAGTATTTTTGCAATTGAATCAGCTGTTCCCTCGGTGTGGGAATAGTGACCCAGTTTCAGTGGAATTGGATCTGAAGAGATTACAGTTGGAGCAAACAGGAAGAGGGAGACTGAATTATTTATTCGTCTGATGTCTGAATTGAACATCTTTCCAGTGTGTTTGTTATCTAGTGTAGCGTAGTTATTGTTTTTTGTTCAATAAATGTTTCATCCTTTTGTTTAAATATTACCTGCAGACCCCTGTGCATCTGTTCAGTAAATACTCCCCATGTTTCTAAACAAAATAAAAATAGTCAGCATTCAATCCAGGTTCCATTCTGGGATCTGACTTGTCCAGTAATTACATCAGCTGGGATTGTAACAATGTGAGAGCTCTTTGTAGGATCAGAAAGCCTGGAATTTCAGAGGGATTTGTGAATCCTCGACTAATCGAGTGCTGGAGGTGGAGTTTCTGGGCACAGGAACGTGTTTTACTGTGAAGTAATAGACGGGTTGGAATTTCAGAATGACTTTGACCATCACTGAGACTTTTCTGGGAGTGGAAGATGGTCTCTTGCTCTCTGATGGTAGAATCTCTCTTTGATTACCAGAGGAAGGAGCAGTGCTCCGAAAGCTAGTGTTTGAAACAAACCTGTTGGACTTTAACCTGGTGTTGTAAGACTTCTTACTGTGCTCACCCCAGTCCAACACCAGCATCTCCACATTTTGATTAAAGGGACAGGGTCTCTGTTCTGTTCCAGGAACAGGATCTCTCTCTGATTAAAGGGACAGGATCTCTGTTCTGTTCCAGGGACAGGGTCTCTCTCTGATTAAAGGGACAGGGTCTCTGTTCTGTTCCAGGGACAGGGTCTCTCTGATTAAAGGGACAGGATCTCTGTTCTGTTCCAGGGACAGGGTCTCTCTCTGATTAAAGGGACAGGGTCTCTGTTCTGTTCCAGGGACAGCGTCTCTCCCTGATTAAAGGGACAGGGTCTCTGTTCTGTTCCAGGGACAGGGTCTCTCTGATTAAAGGGACAGGGTCTCTGTTCTATTCCAGGGACAGGGTCTCTCTGATTAAAGGGACAGGGTCTCTGTTCTGTTCCAGGGACAGGGTCTCTCTGATTAAAGGGACAGGATCTCTGTTCTGTTCCAGGGACAGGGTCTCTCTGATTAAAAGAACAGGATCTCTGTTCTGTTCCAGGGACAGGGTCTCTCTGATCAAAGGGACAGGATCTCTGTTCTGTTCCAGGGACAGGGTCTCTCTGATTAAAGGGACAGGATCTCTGTTCTGTTCCAGGGACAGGGTCTCTCTGATTAAAGGGACAGGATCTCTCTTTTGTTCCAGGAGCAGGATCTCTGATTCTACTTTTACTCAATTGCAGGATGTGGATGTTCTGGCTGGACCTCCATTTATTGCCCATCCCTAACTACCCTCCATTTCAGAGGGCATTTGAGAATCAACCAGATTGCTGTGGATTTTACTTTATTCTCATTTTCCCCTTTATAAATGGTGACGTATTTTCACCAACCCTTAAATTCGGAATGTTTCAATTCTCTGTGAATAACCTGCACAGCAAACTCGAGGTGAGATGAAATAAAGAGGTTGTTTTTTTACACACACGGGGGCGAGAGGGGTTTCACAATGTCCGCCATCTTTTTGCACTCACACAATAAACGGGGGATAAGGGAAAAGGAAGAGGGTTCCGGGAATGACCACAATAAAATACAAGTTATGGGTTTTCCATGTGTCCAGAGTCCGAAGTCCAATGGAATGTTTCTTCAGAGGGAGGTTTACTGTTGCGGGAGATCCGTCTTTCCAGCAGTGAGACTTCCACGATGGGGGAAGACACGGAGAGTGAGTCAGTCTGGGAGGCACAAGTTCCAATGTTTCAGCACTTTGCGGGTTTTTTAATATATATTTTTATTGAAGCATTTCCATTTTAACAAATCCCAACAAAAACTCAGGATTGGTGCAGCACAGCATAAATGTCTCAGCAATACAGAAGAGGACAGGAGGACGACAATACAGATGGATCAGTATAATCATTAAGCTTGGTGCCTTCGTATGTACCAATGGAGATACTGGAGAACAAGGGAGAGGAGGAAAAGGCCATGAAAACGTGTTGAAACTCCGCAAATGGTGGTGGTGGTGGTGGTGGGGTGGGGGGGGGGGGGGGGGGGGGGGGGGATGAGATATGAATGTAAGCTAGCAAGTAATATAAAAGAAGATAGCAAGAGTTTTTTTCAATATATAAAAGGTAAGAGAGACAAGAAGAAACATTGAACCACTGGAAAATGTAAAGTAGTAATAGGAAACAAAGAAATGGCAGAGGAACTGACTACTTACTTTGCATCAGTCTTCACGGTGGAAGACACCAGTGGGATACCAGAACTTCAAGTGAGTCAGGGTGCTGAGGTGAGTGCAGTGGCCATCACTAAGGAGAAGATTCTGGGGAAGCTGAAAGGTCTGAAGGTGGATAAATCACCTGGACCGGATGGACTACACCCCAGGGTTCTAATGGAGAAGCTGAGGAGATTATGGAGGCATTGGTGGTGATCTTTCAGGAATCACTGGAGGCAGGAAGAGTCCAGAGTACTGGAAAATGGTGAATGCAACACTGCTGTTTAAGAAGGGAGGGAGGAGAGTCCATTATTAAAGATGAGATTGCGGAGTACTTGGAAGTGTATGATAAAATAAGACTGAGTCAGCATTGGCTTCGTCAAGGGGAGGTCATGTCTGACAAATCTGTTAGAGTTCTTTGAAGAGGTAACAAGAAAGTTAGACAAAGGAGAACCAGTGGACGAGATCTATTTAGATTTGCAGAAGGCCTTTGACAAGGTGCCATATAGGAGACTGTTAAATAAGTTAAGAGCCCATGGTGATAAGGGTAAGACCCTGGCATGGATACAGGATTGGCTTACTGGCAAATAGTGTGGATAAAGGGGTATTTTTCAGGATGGCAGCCGGTGACTCGTGGTGTGCCTCAGGGGTCAGTGTTAGGACCACAACGTTTTACAATATACATTAACGATCTGGAAGAAAAAACTGAAAGCACTGTTGATAAGTGAAAAAGTTTGCAGATGATACAAAGATACACTGAGTGAAGGTAGTGTTGAGGAAGCTGGGGGAGGGGGGCTGTGGAAGGACTTGGACAGGCTAGGAGAGTGCGCAAAAACGTGGCAGATACAAAGTGGAAAAGTGTGAGATTATGAACTTTGGTCGGAAGCATAGATTATTTTCTAAATGGGAAAAGGCTTAGGAAAGCAGAAGCACAATGAGATTTAGGAGTCCTCGTTCAGGATTCTCTTCAGGTTAACATGCAGGTTCAGTTGGCAGTTAAGAAGGCAAATGCAATGTTAGCATTCACGTTAAGAGGGCTAGAATACAAGAGCAGGGATGTACTCCTGAGGCTGTATAAGGCTCTGGTCAGACCCCATTTGGAGTATTGTGAGCAGTTTTGGGCCCCCTATCTAAGGAAGGATGTGCTGGCCTTGGAAAGGGTCCAGAGGAGGTTCACAAGAATGATGCCTGGAATGAAGAGCTTGTCGTATGAGGAACGATCGAGGACTCTGTACTCGTTGGAGTTTCGAAGGATGAGGGGGGATCCTATTGAAACTTCACAGGATACTGCGAGGCCTGGATAGAGTGGATGTGGAGAGGATGTTTTCACTTGTAGGAAAAACTAGAACCAGAGGACACAATCTCAGACTAAAGGGACGATCCTTTAAAACAGAGATGAGGATGAATCTCTTCAGTCAGAGGGTGGTGAATCTGTGGAACTCTTTGCTGCAGAAGGCTGCAGAGGCCAAATCACTGAGTGTCTTTAGAGATAGATACGATCTTGATTAACAAGGGGATAAGGGGTTATGGGAGAAGGCAGGAGAATGGGGATGAGAAACATATCAGCCATGATTGAATGGCAGAGCAGACTCGATGGGCCGTATGGCCTAATTCTACTGATAAGTCTTACGGTTTACAGCTTCCCCAGGGAACAAGTGCTCGCACCGTCCACCAGAGTCCAGGATTAGGGGCGAAATTTTCCCCCAACGGCGCGATGTCCGCCGACTGGCGCCAAAAACGGCGCCAATCAGACGGGCATCGCGCCGGCCCAAAGGTCCGCATCTTTGGGGGCCGAGCCCCAACATTGAGGGGCTAGGCCGGCGCCGGAGGGATTTCCGCCCCGCCAGCTGGCGGAAATGGCGTTTGTTGCCCCGCCAGCTGGCGCCGAAATGCGGCGCATGCACGGGAGCGTCAGCGGCCGCTGACAGTTTCCCGCGCATGCGCAGTGGGGAGAGTCTCTTCCGCCTCCGTCATGGTGGAGGCCGTGGCGGAGGCGGAAGGGAAAGAGTGCTCCCACGGCACAGGCCCGCCCGCGGTTCGGTGGGCCCCGATCGCGGGCCAGGCCACCGTGGGGGCACCCCCCGGGGTCAGATCGCCCCGCGCCCCCCCCCCCCCCCCCCCAGGACCCCGGAGCCCGCCTACGCCGCCTGGTCCCGCCGGTAAATACCAGCTTTGATTTACGCCGGCGGGACAGGCAATTTCTGGGCGGGACTTCGGCCCATCCGGGCCGGAGAATTGAGCGGGGGGTCCTGCCAACCGGTGCGGCCCAATTCCCGCCCCCGCCCAATCTCCGGTACCGGAGACTTCGGCGGGGGCGGGATTCACGGCGGCCAATGGCCATTCTCCGACCCGGCGGGGGGTCGGAGAATGACGCCCAAGATCACGGTGCCAGGTTCGGGCGGGTGTCAGAACACATCTCCCCCAGCTCCAGTCATACCAGAGGCATCAATAACACATCCTTACGTCCCCATCTGTACAAGACCAGTCTATACCTTTGTAGGAACCAGTCAACAATTCTTTAATACCAAAATAACAGAGACAAAATTTCAGAAAAAATCAGTGAGTACACTCGTCTTAAAAAGGATTTATTACATAAAACCACCAGACGCAACAAATCCCCCAACTCCAGCACAGCACAGAACGATCATCACTCCACACAATTGCACAGAGAAGAGCAGCAAATATTCACACAATTGGTTCAGATTCTAATTGATGCAGTCAGCGCCTCCCAAGAGACCAACAATGACAGGATTTAGAAAGTACTACCAAAAGCAGAGGATCTCAGGATAACAGGGACTAAGATACAGCCCTGAGCACACGGTCCCCTGGCGCACGCCCCTCACCACAAGACAAAAAGGGACAAGGCTGCTCATTCGAAACCTCACTCAGCCTCTCAGGACACCCCGCCCAAGAAGGACCCTCCTAAACAAAAGGGGGCAACAGGAAAGTGACCACAGTACAAGACCTGGCCCGGCCCTGTACACCCTCGTATACAGGAGTTAAGAAATCAAGGATAGTCACACCATGCCAGGACTCACTACACACCCAACCTCACTCCTCGCCCACCACATCTGAGGGCAGCGCACCGTCCCCGTCGACACATGAGGATTGATGCCGTCCTCCACCAAGGAGACGAATATTCATCAAGTCACCCAACTGGGGGACCTTCCCCCTGCACAGCACGGACACGGCAAGGATAGCACTCCCCCACCCCCTCTAAACCCCCCCTCTCCCCCGAGACACAATATACCAAATCGGGGCCTACATCAGCACGCTACCCCTTCCACCACACCCCAAGTAAGGAAAAGAAACCCCCAAAAGAGAGGAACACCAGGATTAGCCAAATGATGCCAGACAGGGACCAGCACCGTGCACCATCACAAAAAGGATACTCGGAGCAGGGCAGCATAGCTCCATCGAAGACTAAACACTGCCTCCCCAGGGGAGCCCGGCTTCAACAAGGAGGGCATTCAGGAAGTCACTATACAAGACCAGTTGGAGGAGGACGTCTATCCCCCCCCACTCAGCCTCACCCTCTGACAGAAGAAGGGCTCCAACAACCTCAATCCACAACACAAACTCTCAATCAAACCCTCCAACCCACAGGCTATTATTTTCCCATTGGAACCTTTCCCAAGAAGGGGGAGCAGACCAGGAGCCCCCAAAAGGGGGCAATTTGGGGAAGGGAGACTCACTCCACCACCCAACAGACCCTCCGCCAGACCCAGGTAAACACAGTTACTCCTGCCCTCCCCGATCAAGTGACCACTGCCACTACCCAGGCAGCCAAGAGAATATTGAAGAAGACAAGTTGAACGGGGATTAACCATCCACACCCAGGCGTGCACCATTACACATTTCCCCCAACTCCAGCAACTGCAGAGACTCCAACCATAGGGAAGAATCACCAGAAACCCAGTCCTCTCCAGGATACATGATCTATCCGGACTTTCGTGGGAAATAAGCACTGATTCCATAACCCCAAAATAACAAAAATAAAACGACACAGATAGTTCTAACTGGGGGCTTTCGTCATCCATAGTGAGGACTTACAAAACCATATCACCCACCACCACACCGACCATCCACCCACCACCCTGCCATGTGGCTTCTCATCTCTAAAATGTGAGGTGAGGGGTATTGAAAATGTCTCCCTCTTTGTAAATACAAACATTACAGCACATCAGAGAAAAAAAAGACAAGACTCTGCACAAACTTCATGTCCCCCTGCCGACTCAGGATGATTTTTACCAGAACAGGATAACAGGCGACCACCGCCTCGGAGCTAATATATCCCACACCCTTGTGAGGAGAATAGACAACATCATAAATCAGCTGTATAGTCACAAGGGAATGAAGTTGAGGATTATTGATGAACTGCAGGATAATAACACCATCCATGGAGTCTGGAAAGGCCAAAGCCAGGACATGATCATCGAACAATATTCAGGATCCCTCCCAAGCTCCATCGAACGAAGCGGCTTCACCTCCGTCACTCTGTCGGCCCGCCGCCCAGACAGCAAGAAACCACAGCCCTAGAGGGAGGCAGGGTAGCTATGTGTCCAGCCGCCTTGAATTCCCCTTGATGAACATCGATGACAAGACAATCAGACCAGCGGTCGTGACCTCGGACTGACCTCAGGCCTCAAAGACCGGACACGACGTGCTGTCAAACTCGAAAAGATCAGACTTCAAGTCAAGATTGTGAAAGCATGGCAGCTAATTCTCAAATTCAGCCGGGAACTCGTTCCCCTCAAGGGACTGGGCACGCGAACACTCCCCATCCAGCCCTGACTCCCTGAGTCGGTCAGGATAAACGACACCATGCAACAGGATTTCCAAGGACTGAAGATGAGTCCTCACCAGGGAGATTGCCCCATCGAGCAACAGGATTATCTTCTCTGCTTCCAATATTTTCTCAAGGATATTTCACAGTTCATCAAAGCGAACACCAACCACCTGGACCACGGAGCTGAGACCATTGTCCACATCATTCACAATGGTAGCCATCATCACGATGCTGACAGCACTGCTGGAGTGTCGACCCCCTCACCAGCATAACCCCCACTGCAAGCTGGGCCCCACCCCAACCCACCCCCACCACCTCAATCAAACAAGAACTTTTTCACTTAACGCGGCTCCTCATCGCCAAAATCTAGTCAGGATCTTCCAAAAGCACCAAAAACAAGTAATGGTGAGGTGTGCATCAGGGTAAAAAAAAGGATTAAGTGATGAGTAGTGTTAGAGGTCAAAACAATACATTCTAAGTGCAAGCGGCTTAGGAAACGTCATGTAACACACCTCCCACCGTTACTCCGAGATGTTGGACAAAAGATTTCTTTTCCCAGGGCTGGAAACTTGAGGTGTTCACTTGGAATCCGGATTCCTTTTATTCTTGGAGACACTGGTTGCAGGTTGACTAAATGTGGCCCCCTTGTTGAAACCTCTGTGTTGGAACAGTTAATGCTGAGGCCATTGGCACCATTATTGGAGATTAGGACTTGCAACCAGATGCCTTTGTTGGTAACTGGCTGGGCAGACAGCCCGTCTGCTGGGACAGAGTGTTAGCTCGGCTGGAATGTTCATGTGATGCGAGGTACGTCACATTCCAGGACGTTTGAGCCGTTAGCCTTTGTTCACTTTGAAACTGCTCAGAAACTTCCAGAAGCCAGCGTGTGACCAGCTGGAGCCATCTCGTTAGCTCAGCAATTGTGCATTTTGAAAAACATTCATAAAAATACTTGAAAAGTAGTCCAGCTGACACACATACTTTATTCCCGTCTTGAAGGTGACATACTTTTAAGTGAAACTTTATCTTTTCCTAATAAATTTAGAGTACCCAATTCTTTTTTTCCCCAATTAAAAGCCAATTTAGTGTCGCCAATCCACCGACCCTGCACATCTTTGAGTTGTGGGCGTGAGACACACACAGATACGTGGAGAATGTGCAAACTCCACACGGGCAGTGACCTGGGGCCGGGACTGAACCTGGGTCCTCGGCCCCATGTGGCAGCAGTGCTAACCACTGCGCCACTGTACCGCCCATGTGTTTTTTTAATACTTTTTAACTTGTTGCCTTTCTACCTCTTAACAGTTAATGAATCCTATGAATTTACCATTTGAAGTGTTCATTCTGACTGGATGGTTAAGTCTTGCATAACTTGATGTAATTCGCAGTGAAGATTTATTGAAAACAAAACTGTACCCCATAAATCACCCTATTGTTTGTGAACACGCTGGTGTGTCCTGAGGTGGCCTAACTGAGTGAATCCCTTCCCACAGTCGGAGCAGGTGAATGGTCTCTCCCCTGTGTGAACTCGCTGGTGCGTCAGCAGGGTGGATGAGCGACTGAATCCCTTCCCACACACGGAGCAGGTGAACGGCCTCTCCCCGGTGTGAACTTGCTGGTGCTTCAGTAGGTTTGACGAATCAGCGAATCTCTTCTCACACTGAGAGCAGGTGAATGGTCTCTCCCCAGTGTGAACTCGCTGGTGTTTCCGCAGGGCGGATAACTGATTAAATCCCTTGTCACACACGGAGCAGAGGAACGGCCTCTCTCCAGTGTGAACTCGCTCGTGTTTCAGCAGGGTGGATGAATCAGCGAATCTCTTCCCACAATTGGAGCAGGTGAACGGCCTCTCCCCAGTGTGAACCCGCAGGTGTCTCGACAGGGTAGATGATTCAGTGAATGCCTGTCCACAATCAGAGCAGGTGAATGGCTTCTCCCCGGTATGGCGGCGTCGATGGATTTCCAGCTGGGAAGGGCAAATAAATCCCCTCCCACATTCCCCACATTTCCATGGTTTCTCCATGATGGGAGTCCTTGTGTCTCCTCGGGTTCAAAGATGTTTTAAACCTTGTTCACCCACGAACAAACACATGTACGGTCTCTCCAGACTGTGATGGTGCAATATTTTTTTCAGACTATTTAACTGTTTGAAGCTCTTTCCACAATTTGTACAATGGAACAGGCTAACTTGGGAGTCTGTGTGGCTCGGTGCGTTTCCAGTCACACTGACCTTCAAAATCTTTTGAAGCAGGCAAACATATCTCCTTCTAGATTTGAAGGCTGATGATGTTCAGGCCACAATGATATGAGTGGCCATCAGGTCTCGGCATGAAGTTTGGTTTGAGATTTCCGTCTGTAAATCCTCCCCGTCCAGCATCCAGCAGAAGGAATTTACAAAGCTCATTCTTGTCAGTACAGGATAGAAATTCAGAACAGACAATTCTTGTTTCTATGTAACATTCTTTCCTCTCATTTCCCAAAGTCTGTAAATCTCCACCCCCCACACTCTCCCTCCATTCTCACTCTGCTGTATCTAATATTCACCCACCCAATTCTCCTGAAGGTGCTGATTCAGGCTGATTGACAGATCCCTGCTCACTGCTTTCTGTCCGAGACAGAGACCTGAAAAGCTTCATGCAGGCTGCCAGACAAATATATGTCTATATTGCCGGACGAAAAATGTGTGTAACATACAGGCTGGATTCAGTTCCGTTCCCTTCAGTTGCTGCAAATAACCAATGTGCCCCCAGAATGAGATAAGAAATGGAAAGGGGGAAACATTGATTTCCTCCCAGATGTTGCCCAGAGGAGGAGGTTTTAGTCTAACTTCCGCGTTGTGACATCACAAAAAACCCTCGCCTGAATCAGCCAATAGGAATCACTCTGCTCCGCGGTGACGTCACTGGGTTCCAGTGCGTAGGCCCGGCCGCGCGGACACGGGACCCCGCCCCCACTCTTTCTTCCACCTCCCCCTTCACCTCCTCGAGACAAGGCTTCCAGGCAACCAGCTGACGGCTCCGGCAGAGCGAGAAGCAGCTCGGTGGTCTCCCCCTCCCCCCCCCGAGTCCGGGACTGCGCATGTTTGAGGGAGACTAGAAGCTGCGCATGTGCAGAGGGAAGGCCCACCCTCTGACCCTGCTGAGGTGTTGACGAATGGGAAGACACTAAGGACCGGAAGGACTCTGGTCCTCCAGCCAATCAGATCGCGGGCTTTGTATGAATGAGGATTGAGCTTCACACAAACTAAAACTTCCTCCTCTCTCCAACATCTGTGAGTAAAACACTTTCTTTTCTCCCCCTTTCCATTTCTTTTCTCATTCTGACCTTCAATTGGTCACTTGCAGCAACTGGAGGGAAAGGAAGTAAATCCAGGGAGGGTGCAGACTCTGCAAAGCTTGGCCCAGGTCTCTCTCTCTCTTAAAGACTTGTGGAGATGCCGGCGTTGGACTGGGGTGAGCATAGTAAGAATGCTTCACCTGAGGAAGGAGCAGTGCTCAGAAGGCTTGTGATTCGAAACAAACCTGTTAGACTTTAACCTGGTGTTGTAATACTTCTTCCTGTCTTATAGACATTGACATCCTTTGCTCCCTCAGCTTTACACATTTATTTGTCTGGCTAAAAGGATGGTCTCTTTCCCAATGTTCACAATTAGATTTTTGATTTTTATTTGATTTATTGTCACATGTACTGAAGTACAGTGAAAAGTATTTTTCTGCGGCCGAGGAGCGTACACAGTACGTACATAGTAAACACAAGAATAATCAACAGAGAACATTGACCAATGGTACATCGACCAAACAGTGGTTGGTTGCAGTGCGGAACAAGGGGGCAAACAAAGCAAATACATAAGCAAGTGCAGCATAGGGCATCACGAATAGTGATCTTACAGGGATCAGATCAGTCTGAGGGGGCGTCGTTGCGGAGTCTTGTAGCTGTGGGGAATTGGCTTTAATTTATTGTCATGTGTACCAAGGTATAGTGAAATGTGTTCTGCGTACAATCCAGATATATCATTCCATACATGAAAAATAGGACATACATAAATACACAATGTAAATACATAGACATAGGCATCGGGTGAGACATATGGAGTGCAGTACTACTCAGTAGAGAAGATGTGTGAAGAGATCAGTACAGTCCATAACAGGTTTATTCAGGAGTCTGGTAATAGCCAGGAAGAAGCTGTTTTTGAATCTGTCAGTGCGTGTTCTCAGACTTTTATGTGTCCTGCCCAATGGAAGAGGTTGAAAGAGAGAATAACTTGGGTGGAAGGGGTCTTTGATTATGCTGCCCGCTTCCCCAAGGCAGCTGGAGGTGTACGCATGGTGAACACAGTGGGATATTTAAAATGACCTGCAGCCATAATTAAGACTTAGAATCATGGAATCCCTACAGTGCAGAAGCAGGCCATTCGGCCAATTGAACACCCAACTTAAGCCCAGACCTCCATCCTATACCAGTAACCCCATCTAACCTTTTTGACATTAAGGGGCAATTCATCATGGCCAATCCACCCAACTTGCACATCTTTGGACTTTGTATGGAAACCGGAGCACCCAGCGGAAACCCACGCAGGCACGGGGAGAAAGTGCAAACTCCACACAGACAGTGACCCATGGCTGGAATTGAACTCAGGTCCCTGCACTGTGAGGCAGCAGTGCGCCAACCTGCCGCCCATACTGAATAGTATTGTAGCTACTTTATATATTTAAGTCATAGAGTTATTACAACACTTGCGGACTCCATTTGGTAAGTCAAGTTAGCGAGGTTGGAATTGAAACTGGGACCCTGGAGCTGTGAAGCAGCAGTACTAACCTCTGTGCCATCGTGCTGCTCGCTCTATCTGCCGCTCGGGCGGGCAGCCCGGGACTGCACGTGTCCAAGGGGATGTGCAGAGGACAGTCCACCCCTGCCCTTCCAGCTAAGGTGCTGACCAATGGGACCACCAGAAGGACTCTGGTCCTCCAGTCAATCAGAGCGCGGGCTTTGGGTGAATGAAAATTGAGCTTCACACAGATTGAAACTCCCTCCTGTCTCCAACATCTGTGAGTAAAACACTTTCTTTTCTCCCCCTTTCCATTTCTTTTCTCATTCAGGGCAGAAATTGTTGACTTGAAGAAACTGAAGGGAAAATAAGTGAATCCAGTGCGTATATTGCACATATTTCTAGTCCAGTGATAGAGACATACATCTATCTGACAGCCTGCATGAAGATTTTCAGTTCTCTGTGTCCAGGACAGGAAGCAATGAGCATGGATCTTCAATCACCCTGAATCAGCACCTTCAGGAGAATTGGGAGGGTGAATATTCGATACAGCAGAGTGAGAATGGAGGGAGAGTGTGTGGGAGGGAGAGTGTGTGGGATGGAGATTTACAGCTTTTGGGGAATGAGCGAAGAAAGAATGTTCCAGAGAAACTAGAATTGTCTGTTCTGAATTTCTATCCTGTACTGACAGTGCTGACTTTTGTAAATTCCTTTTACAGAATATCAGTAGTGGAGACAATGTGTAGATCGGTGAGATTGTCTGATTTATTGGCAACTGGGTATCATTGACCTTTAAACATGGACGAGGAAATGTTTGTCTCTTCTGTCTGTTTGAAAATATTGTAAACATCAGTGTAACTGAAAAAGCACCGAGACACACTCACCCAAGTGAGAGTGTTACAGAGCACTGACTGTGGAAAGAGCTTTAACCAGTCACACAGCCTGAAAAAACATCGCACCATTCACAGCGGGGAGAGACCGTACACGTGTTCTGTGTGTGGATGATACTTCAGCTGATTGCCCCACCTGAAGAGACACGAGGAGACCCAAAACATGGAGAAACCATGGAGATGTGGGGACTGTGGGGAGGGATTTAGAGCCCCATCTGCATTGGAAACGCATCGATGCATTCACACTGGGGAGAGGCCGTTCACCGGCATTGACCGTGGGAAGGGATTCAGTAAGTCATGCCACCTGCTGAGCCACCAATCAGTTCACACTGGGAAGAGACCCTTCACTTGTTCTGAGTGTGGTAATGAATTCCGTGATTCATACACCCTGCGGACACACCAGCGAATTCACACTGGGGAGAAACCGTTTACCTGCTCCCAGTGTGGGAAGGGATTCACTCAGTTTTCCAACCTGCTGCAACACAATGTCACTGACTCCAATGAGAGACCTTTTAAATGTTCTGACTGCAGGAGTGACTTCAAAAGCTCATGGGAACCGATGTTCCGCCAACGCATTCACACTAAAGAGAATCCGTTCAGCTGCTCTCACTGCACAAAGAGGTTTAGGTGGTCATCCAACCTGCAGGAACACCAACGACTTCACTTTGGGGAGAGGCCATTCACCTACTCTGAGTGTGGGAAGGGATTTACTCGGTCTTCCAAACTTTTGGGATAGCAGCAAGTTCACAAATGATTCCAGGGGTTGGTTTCTGCTGTTATTATTGCTGTTAATCCACATGGAGTAAGGCAGGTTGCGGGCCTTGATAAAATGAAAAAATAACGGGTGACAGCGGTCATTGTGGAGGGCCCGAAGTCGGTCTACTTGTACGCTGGCACATGTACCGCGGGATAGGGCATCTGGGGGCTCATTGAGCTTCCCAGGTCGATACAAGATATCATAATTATAGGCGGAGAGTTCGATCCACCACCTTAGGATCTTGTCATTCTTGATCTTGCCCCACTGCGTATTATTAAACATGAAGGCAACTGACCGTTAGTCAGTGAGGAGAGTGAATCGCCTGCCTCCAATGTCGCACTGCTTCCACAATGGCCTGGGCTTTCTTTTCGACACAGGAGTGTCGAATTTCGGAGCGCTGGAGGGTACGGGAGAAGAAAGCCACGGGCCTGCCCGCCTGGTTGCGGCTAGCGGCCAGAGTAAAGTCAGATGCATCGCTCTCCACCTGGAACGGGATGGACTCATCTACTGCGTGCATCGTGGCTTTGGCAATATCTGTTTTGATGTGGTTGAAGGCCTGGCGGGCCTCAGCCGTCAGGGGAAAAATGGTGGATTTAATGAGTGGGCGGGCCTTGTCCGCATAATTGGGGACCAGCTGGGCATAGTAAGAAAAGATCCCCAGGCATCTCTTCATTGGGGCAGTGGGGGAGTGGAAGTTCCAGGAGGGGGCGCATGCGGTCGGGATCGGACCCTAGGACTCCGTTTTCCACAACGTAGCCAAGGATGCCGAGGCAGGTTGTGCGGAAAACGCATTTCTCCTTATTGTATGTCAGGTTAAGGAGCTTGACGGTGTGGAGGAAATGTTGGAGGTTAGCGTCATGGTCCTGCTGGTCATGGCCACATATGGTGACATTATCCAGATCCGGGAATGTGGCCCGCAGCCCTTACTGGTCAACCATTCGGTCCATTTCTCTTTGGAAGACAGAGACCCCATTGGTGACGCCGAAGGGGACCCTGAGGAAGTGGTCAAGGTGGCCATTTGCCTCGAAGGCAGTGTATTGGCAGTCCTCTGGGCGGACAGGGAGCTGGTGGTACGCGGATTTCAAGTCAATAGTGGAGAAGACTTGGTACTGCGTAATTTGATTGACCATGTCAGATATGCAGGGGAGAGGGTACGCATCGAGCTGCGTGTACTGGTTGATGGTCTGACTGTAGTCGATGACCATCCGGTGCTTCTCCCCAGTTTTGACGACCACCACTTGGGCTCTCCAGGGGCTAGTACTGGCCTCTTATGATCCCTTCCTGCAGGAGTCACTGGACCTCCGACCTGATAAAGGCCTTGTCCCGAGCACTGTATCGTCTGCTCCTAGTGGCGACGGGTTTACAGTCCGGGATGAGGTTAGCAAAGACCTTAAGGGTCGAGAGGCTACAGATGGTGAGAGGGGGCAGGGGTCCATCGAATTCCAAGGTAAAACATTTGAGGTGGCATTGAAAATCTAGAGCTAGTAGTAGGGCAGCGCAGAGTTGGGGGAGGACGTAGAGCTTGAAATTTTTGTACTCGACTGCCCCGTACTGTATGGGTTGCGACACAGTACCCACGGACTTCCACGGAATGTGATTCGGAAGCCAGGGAGATTTTCTGGGTCGCGGGTAAAATTGGGAGGGAGCAGCACCATACTGTATCTGGGTGAATGAAACTCTCCGTGCCCCCGGAGTCGAAGAGGCAGGTCGTCTCGTGGCCGTTGATCCGGACGGCCATCATGGATTTAGTGAGGTGATGAGGTCGCGATTGGTCGAGGGTGACGCAGGCGTTCGGGTGGGCGGATCGAGGGTAGCGGAGGCCAGCGTACGATCTGGTGAGCAGGGGCTCCGGGAGGCGGAGGGGTGATTCCAAAATGGCTCGCCCCCATGGGTCGCACGTGGCAGATAGCGTCGAAGATGGGGGCGGTCCCCGCGCGCTACACGCAGCGCTGCTGGGTTTAGAAACAGGTCGGGCCTGCCAGACTTTAGAGAAGTGGCCCTTCTTTCCGCACCCGTTGCAGATCGCACTCCTTGCTGGGCAGCGTTGTCTGGGGTGCTTACCCTGGCCAACAGAAGTAACATTCCGGGCCTCCGGAGTTGGCGGGTCGATGCACGGCACAGGCTTGCGGCGCCCCTGGGTCGGGTGATGGCGGTGCCCACGACGTCCACGAGGGTGCCGCGTGGTCAGAGGTGTAAGAATCCATGTTATGGAAGGCCACTTCCAACAACAAGTCCAGCAGTTGTACTGTGTCTTGGAGGTTGAGTGTACCCCCTTCTAGTAGGCGCTGGCGGATGTAATTAGATTTTATGCCTGCGACATAGGTGTCCCGGATCAGCAATTCGGTGTGCTTGACAGCCGATACTGCCTTACAACTGCAGTTCCAGCCGAGTACCCGCAAGGCGCGCAGAAATTCAGCTTGCGATTCTCCGGGGCGCCATCGCCTCGTGGCAAGGAGATGCCTAGCGTACACCTCGTTGACTTCCTTAACATACTGCCCCTTCAACAGCGTTATCGCATCCTCGTACGAGGTAGCGTCTCTGATAAGAAGGACATTTCGCGGACTCACCCGGGAGTTGAGGACTCGCAGCTTGTGAGTCTCAGCGGCAGCGGAGGAATCAATGGAAGATTCGAAGCAGCTTAGCCAGTGTTCAGACGTGGCAGTGGCATCGGCTGCTTGGGGGTCCAGCTCCAGGCGATCAGGCTTGAGCGATGGATCCATCTTGAAATTTTAGCTGATTACATTGATGTACCATCAATGACGACAGACGAGAGTTGGAAGAGTAAACTGTGGCTTTAACCAGCTAAAAGATAGCTGCTGGCAGCCGGTCCCAGAATAAGGGTAGGGCTGGAGGTTAGCTACCTTTATACTTGAACCCGAGGGGGCGGAGCCACAGGCGGAGCCAGCAGGGACAAACCCAGACATGTAACAAACAGTAAGTACAATAAGTAAGAACAGTATGTACAATATAATACAGTGGTTCACCACACTAGGACCAATGTTCTTTCTGATAGTTGGCTCAATTGGTCTCTGTCAGTATTGATGCTCCACATGAGCCTCCACCCACCCCTCTTCGTCTCCCCCACCAGCATCTCCTTCTATTCCTTTCTCCCTCATGTATGTATCTAGCTTCCCCTTCAATGTATTCATGTTGTTCACCTCAACCACTCGCTGTGGTAGTGAGTTCCACATTCTCACCACTCGCTGGGTAAAGAGGGTTCTCATCAAATTCCTATTGGATTACTTTTTTAAATAAATTTAGATTACCCAATTCTTTTTTCAATTGAAGGGAAATTTAGTGTGGCCACTCCACCTACCCTGCACATCTTTTTGGGTTGTGGGGGTGAGACCCACCCAGACACTAGGAGAATGTGTAATCTCCACACGGACAGTGACCCGGGGCCAGGATCGAACCCGGGGCCAGGATCGAACCCGGGTCCCCAGCAGCAGTGCTAACCACTGCGCCATCGTGCTGTCCAATCTCTATTGGATTATTGAACCCCTTCATAATCTTAAAAGACTTCCATCAGGTCACCCTTCAGTCTTCTCTTTTCTAGAGAAAAGCAGCCCCAGCCTTTCCTGAGGGTGAAATAAGACCATAAGACATAGGAGTGGAAGTAAGGCCATTCGGCCCATCGAGTCGACTCCGCCATTCAATCATGGCTGATTTCAACTCCATTTACCCGCTCTCTCTCCATAGCCCTTAATTCCTTGAGAAATCAAGAATTCATCAACTTCTGTCTTAAAGACACTCAACGTCCCGGCCTCCACCGCCCTCTGTGGCAATGAATTCCACAGACCCACCACTCTCTGGCTGAAGAAATTTCTCCTCATCTCTGTTCTAAAGTGACTCCCTTTTATTCTAAGGCTGTGCCCCCGGGTCCTAGTCTCCCCTGCTAATGGAAACAACTTCCCTACGTCCACCCTATCTAAGCCATTCATTATCTTGTAAGTTTCTATTAGATCTCCCCTCAACCTCCTAAACGCCAATGAATATAATCCCAGGATCCTCAGACGTTCATCGTATGTTAGGCCTACCATTCCTGGGATCATCCGTGTGAATCTCCGCTGGACCCGCTCCAGTGCCAGTATGTCCTTCCTGAGGTGTGGGGCCCAAAATTGCTCACAGTATTCTAAATGGGGCCTAACTAATGCTTTATAAAGCTTCAGAAGTACATCCCTGCTTTTATATTCCAAGCCTCTTGAGATGAATGACAACATTGCATTTGCTTTCTTAATTACGGACTCAACCTGCAAGTTTACCTTTAGAGAATCCTGGACTAGGACTCCCAAGTCCCTTTGCACTTCAGCATTATGAATTTTGTCACCGTTTAGAAAATAGTCCATGCCTCTATTCATTTTTCCAAAGTGCAAGACCTCGCACTTGCCCACATTGAATTTCATCAGCCATTTCTTGGACCACTCTCCTAAACTGTCAAAATCTTTCTGCAGCCTCCCCACCTCCTCCATACTACCTGCCCCTCCACCTATCTTTGTATCATCGGCAAACTTAGCCAGAATGCCCCCAGTCCCGTCATCTAGATTGTTAATATATAAAGAGAACAGCTGTGGCCCCAACACTGAACCCTGCGGGACACCACTCGTCACCGGTTGCCATTCCGAAAAAGAACCTTTCATCCCAACTCTGCCTTCTGCCTGACAGCCAATCGTCAATCCATGTTAGTACCTTGCATCGAATACCATGGGCCCTTATTTTACTCAGCAGTCTCCCGTGAGGCACCTTATCAAAGGCGTTTTGGAAGTCAAGATAGATAACATCCATTGGCTCTCCTTGGTCTAACCTATTTGTTATCTCTTCAAAGAACTCTAACAGGTTTGTCAGGCACGACCTCCCCTTACTAAATCCATGCTGACTTGTCCTAATCTGACCCTGCACTTCCAAGAATTTAGAAATCTCATCCTTAACAATGGATTCTAGAATCTTGCCAACAACCGAGGTTAGGCTAATTGGCCTATAATTTTCCATCTTTTTCCTTGTTCCCTTCTTGAACAGGGGGGTTACAACAGCGATTTTCCAATCCTCTGGGACTTTCCCGGACTCCAGTGACTTTTGAAAGATCATAACTAACGCCTCCACTATTTCTTCAGCTATCTCCTTTAGAACTCTAGGATGTAGTCCATCTGGGCCCGGAGATTTATCAATTTTTAGACCTCTTAGTTTCTCTAGCACTTTCTCCTTTGTGATGGCTACCATATTCAACTCTGCCCCCTGACTCCCCGGAATTGTTGGGATATTACTCATGTCTTCTACTGTGAAGACTGACGCAAAGTACTTATTTAGTTCCTCAGCTATTTCCTTGTCCCCCGTCACTAGATTACCAGCGTCATTTTGGAGCGGCCCAATGTCTACTTTTGCCTCCCGTTTGTTTTTAATGTATTTAAAGAAACTTTTACTATCATTCCTAATGTTACTGGCTAGCCTACCTTCATATTTGATCCTCTCTTTCCTTATTTCTCTCTTTGTTATCCTCTGTTTGTTTTTGTAGCCTTCCCAATCTTCTGACTTCCCACAACTCTTTGCCACATTATAGGCTTTCTCTTTTGCTTTGATGCATTCCCTAACTTCCTTTGTCAGCCATGGCTGCCTAATCCCCCCTCTGATAACCTTTCTTTTCTTTGGGATGAACCTCTGCACTGTGTCCTCAATTACTCCCAGAAACTCCTGCCATTGCTGTTCTACTGTCTTTCCCACTAGGCTCTGCTCCCAGTCGATTTTCGTCAGTTCCTCCCTCATGCCCCTGTAGTTACCTTTATTTAACTGTAACACCTTTACATCTGATTCTACCTTCTTTCTTTCAAATTGGAGATTGAATTCTACCATATTATGATCACTGCCTCCTAAGTGCTCCCTTACTTTAAGATCTTTAATCAAGTCTGGCTCATTACATAACACTAAGTCCAGAATGGCCTGTTCCCTCGTGGGCTCCATCACAAGCTGTTCCAAAAAGCCCTCCTGTAAACATTCAATGAATTCCCTTTCCTTGGGTCCACTGGCAGCATTATTTACCCAGTCCACCTGCATATTGAAGTCCCCCATGATCACTGTGACCTTGCCTTTCTGACATGCACTTTCTATTTCGTGGTGCATTTTGTGCCCCCGGTCCTGACCACTGTTAGGAGGCCTGTACATAACTCCCATTATGGTTTTTTTGCCTTTGTGGTTCCTCAACTCTACCCACACAGACTCCACATCATCTGACCCTATGTCGTTTAGTGCTATTGATTTAATTTTGTTCCTAATTAACAAGGCAACCCCGCCCCCTCTGCCCACCTCCCTGTCTTTTCGATCGGTTGTGAATCCCTGGATGTTTAAATGCCAGTCCTGAACCCCCTGCAGCCATTTCTCTGTGATGCCTACCACATCATACCTGCCAGTCACAATCTGGGCCACAAGCTCATCTACCTTGTTCCGTACACTGCGCGCATTTAAATATAGCACCTTTAATTCTCTATTGACCGTCCCTTTTTGTTTTCTTAGTGTGGTGGACCTTGGTTTACTGAGCCTTTCCATACACTGTGTCATATTTTGTGGGATGGGGACTATCGTAACCTCTCCTCAGTTTTGTCTTTTCGTGCTTTTTTGTATTCCTAAGCAGCTACGCTTCCCACTGATTACTTCACCTCTTGGTTCCCTGACTTTCCCTTCCCCCCCAATCTTTAGTTTAAAGTCCTATTGACCACCCTATTTATTCTTTTCGCCAGAACACTGGTCCCAGCTCGGTTCAGGTGGAGACCATCCCAACGGTATAGGTCCCCCCTGTCCCAAAACTGATGCCAGTGTCCCATGAAAAGGAACCCCTCTTTCCCACACCACTCTTTCAGCCACGTGTTAACTTCCCTTATTCTTGCCTCCCTATGCCAATTTGCACGTGGCTCGGGCAGTAATCCGGAGATTATGACCCTCGAGGACCTGTTTTTTAATTTGAATCCTAGCTCTTTATAATCTCTAAACAGGTCCTCTTTCCTAGACTTGCCTATGTTGTTGGTACCGACATGGACCACAACAACTGGATCCTCCCACTCCCTCTCCAGTATCCTTTCAAGCTGGTCAGAGATGTCCCCCACCCTAGCACCGGGCAGGCAACATACCATGCGGGACTCTTTATCCTGCTCACAAAGGATACTATCTATCCCCCTGATAATAGAATCCCCTACACCTACAACTTGCCTATTTACTCCCTCCCCTTGAATGGCCTGCTGAACCATGGTGCCTTGGTCAGCTGACTCATCCTTCCTGCAACCCTGTTCGCCATCCACAGACGGAGCAAGTGACTCATACCTGTTGGACAGAGTCAAGGGCTGAGGCTCCTGAGTTCCTGACTGCTGGTTCCCTTTACCTGCCTGACTTGCAGTCACACCCTGCTGTCCCTGGCCACTAGCAGGATTTAAACTACTTACTCTGATAGGTGTGACTGCCTCCTGTAACACAGTGTCCAGGTAAGTCTCCCCCTCCCGGATGTGCCTCAGTGTTTGAAGCTCAGACTCCAGCTCATCAACTCTGAGCCGGGGCTCTTCGAGCAGCCAACACTTACTGCAAATGTGGTCGCTGCAGCTCGCAATGGGATCTGCCAGCTCCCACATCAAGCAGCTCAAGCACATCACCTGTCCAGCCATCACTAATTAATTAATTAGTTTAATTTAAGTTTATGAGTTTAGCTGTGTTTTTTTTTAAATTTGGGGCAGATTTGCTATCACCCACTCAGATCACAGCTTCCCTCTGACGTCACTTTTGGGGAAAAAACTGGAAAACAGGAAGTTACCGTTAGGTTTTTATACTCACAGAGACTGCTCCTCCTCCTCCGAACGGCTCCCGAACTTAGGCCTGAAGAAAGAGAGAGAACAAAACAGTCGGGAAAAAGCACCTTCTCCCACTCTTCACCTAATTACCTCACTGCACCAAATTACCAAATTCTCACTCGGTCTGTATCTCTCTCACTCAGGCTGTGACTCTTTGACCTGCACAATGCTCTCAGTTCTGGTATTATTCTTGTGAATCTTTGTTGCACCTTCTCCAGAGCCTCTATTTCCTTTTTCTAAATGGAGATCACAAATGTTGACAGACTCCCAGTGTAGTCTAACCCTGGCTCTAAACAAGTTGATCATAACTGCCCTCCTTTTCAATTCTATCTCGAGAATGAAACCCTGTATATGGGCCCCACACTTCAGGAAAGATGTGAAGTTCTCAGAGAGGGTGCGGAGGAGATTTATGTTAATCTTTGTTGTCACATGTAGGCTTACATTAACACTGCAATGAAGTTACTGTGAAAATCACTCAGTTGCCACACTCCGGTGTCAGTTCGGGTACACGGAGGGAGAATTCAGAATGTCCAATTCACCTAACAGCACATCTTTCGGGACTTGTGGGAGGAAACCGGAGCACCCGGAGGAAACCCACGCACACACGGGGAGAACGTGCAGACTCTGCACAGACAGTGACCCAAGCCAGGAATCGAACCTGGGACCCTAGCGCTGTGAAGCAACAGTCTAACCACTATGCTACCATGTTTTCAGAGAAGGGCACCAGAGATGAGGGACTTCAGTAAGTTGGAAGGAGTGGAGCAGCTACAGATATATAGAAAGATTGATATATAGAAATTGCTCTCTTTAGATCGCAGGGTGCCAAGCTGGCACTGCTTGGGGTCAGGCCCGGGGGGGGGGCCTTTCCACTTGGAGAGGGAGTGAGGGGCGTTCCTAGGGCCTTCTCCAAGGTTGGGGAGATGATGGGGGTGAATAAAGCAGTGGGAGGGGGCGGACCTGGAAGGTGGGGGAAAGAGATCAGGGCAGCCGGTCAATATGTCGCCCTGATCTAATGCTCACCAGCCGGAAATCACTAAGTGGAGCCTCAGCGGAACGAAACTCCCTGAGGCCAACAAAAGGCAAAGTGCCATTGAAAAGCGGGGTGTTTCCCAGCGTTGCAATGCTGAGAAACGCTGCACTAAACGTTTCAAGTCCGCTGAATCGTGTCCTTTGTATACTTTGCCTGTGATTTATTTCATTAAAGAAAACCACATTTTATATGCTGGTCGCGACCTGAAATACAGTGAAGATCTCGATACTGACACCCACATTGATAATTTGATGAGAGCGTCTGAATGGTTTGGTATTGGGAGACTGGTGCGAGTATACAGATTAATTTGTTACATGTGAAGCAACTAACAAGCATAAATTCACAGCTAACTTGCTCTGAAGCTCGGGTCCCAAACACCCACAGCTACTGGAGACACAGCAGAAGATGAAATGGTTAATGTGGCCAGGGGATTGAGACAACTGATGCACGATCAATTGCACAAAGACTAAAGTTGGGTACAACTGTGGCTTTATTACAGTCATTTGTGTGGCCTCCTCCTGCAGCTGGCGAAATGGCAGGACACTGGAGGTCATGCATATTTATACAGTTCTCTGTGGGCGGAGTCAGCCGGCAGGAGCTACCGGCGAACCTGTAGTGCAGGTCCTACCTTACATCTCCTATTACAGTGGTTCACCACATTCACCCCCTGTTAAAAATGAGTCCGGCGGGGGTGACGTGAAACTATACACAATTAGTGCAATTATGTGCAGTGGTAGGAAAAGAAAAGTCCATGTTGATGGTCCGGTGCTTTGGTGCTTCGTTGGGATCGGCGTAATGGTGGCGGCGAAGTCGGTGCTGGCGGTGGTGGAGGTGGCACCGATGGCAGTGGTGGCGGTGCTGATGCTGGCCAGCCCGGGAGCGTGCCGAAGTCCTCTTCGTCCTCTTGTGCGGAAAAGGGGATGGGGGGGGTGGTCTGGTGGGGTCAATATTGGCGGCGCGGTGGGTGGGGGGGGGTTGGAACCTGACGGTGCCAGGTCCCTGAGTGAGACAGTATCTTGGCGGCCGTCGGGGAACTCAATGTAGGCATATTGAGGGTTGGCGTGGAGCAGGTGAACCCTGTCCACCAAGGGGTCCGCCTTGTGGAGTCAGACGTGCCTACAGAGAAGGACCGGTCCTGGGGAAGGTAAAAACACGTTCATGGGGTGTGTTATTAGTGGCGGTGCACAATAGTGACCGGATGGAGTGTAGAGCGTCAAGGAGGACCTCCTGCCAGCGAGAGGCTGAGAGGTTCTTGGACCGTAGGGCCAGCTGGACGGCCCTCCAAACTGTCCCATTCTCCCGTTCTACTTGCCCGTTTCCCCTGGGGTGGTAGCTGGTCATCCTGCTGAAGGCTATACCGCTGCTGAGCAGGAACTGACGCAGCTCATCGCTCATGAATGAGGATCCCGTGTCACTGGATGTAGGCGGGGAAACCGAACAGAGCGAAGATGGTGCTGAGGGCCTTGATGACGGTGGCAGATGTCATATCGGGGCATGGGATGGCGAAGGGGAATCTGGAGTACTCATCGACCACACTGAGAATGTACGTGTTACGGTCGGTGGAGGGGAGGGGCCCTTTGAAATCCACGCTGAGGCGTTCAAAGGGGCGAGAAGCCTTCACCAGGCACGCACGTTCTGGCCGGTAGAAGTGCGGCTTGCACCCCGCACCGACCTGGCAATCCCTGGTGACTCCTTACTTCCTCGACGGAGTAGGGCAGATTGCGAGCTTTGACCAGATGGTACAATCGAGTGACCCCCGGGTGACAAAGGCTGTCGTGTAGGGCCCGGAGTTGGTCCACTTGTGCGCTGGCACATGTACCTCGGGAGAGGGCGTCTGGGGGCTCATTGGGTTGACCGGGGCGATACAAGATCTCGTAATTATAGGTGGGGAGCTCGAATCTCCACCGCAAGATTTTATCATTTTTGATCTTGCCCCGCTGTGTGTTATTGAACATGAAGGCTACCGACCGTTGGTCCGTAAGGAGAGTGAATCTCTTACTGGCCAGGTAATGCCTCCAATGCCGCACAGCTTCAACGATTGCTTGGGCCTCGTTTTCGACGGATGAGTGTCGAATTTCAGAGGCATGAAGGGTGCGGGAAAAGAATGCCACGGATCTGCCTGCCTGGTTTAGAGTGGCGGCAAGGGCGACGTCTGAAGCGTCGCTTTCTACTTGGAAAGGCAGTGACTTGTCCACTGTGCGCATCCCGGCCTTGGCGATGTCTGCTCTGATGTGGGCGAAAGCGTGTTGTGCCTCGGCCGCGAGGAGGAATTGGGTGGACTGAATGAGTGGGCGGGCCTTGTCCGCATAGTTTTGGACCCACTGAGCGTAGTAGGAAAAGAACCCCAGGCAGCGTTTGAGGGCCTTGTGGAAGTTCCATGAGGGGGCGCATGCGGTCGGGGTCGGGCCCGAGAAGTCCGTTTTGGACTATATAGCCGAGAATGGCTAACCGGGTCGTGCTGACCACACACTTCTCTTTGTTGAAGGTCAGGTTGAGAAGAGTGGCAGTGCGGAGGAATTTATCGAGGTTGGCATCGTGGTCCTGCTGGTCATGGCCGCAGATGGTGACATTATCTAAGTACGGAAAGGTAGCCAGCAAACCGTACTGGTCGACCATTCGGTCCATCTCTCTTTGGAAGACCGAGACCCCATTTGTGACACCGAAAGGGACCCTAAGGAAGTGGTAGAGGCGACCGTCTGCCTCGAAGGCAGTGTATGGCCGGTCCGACTTCCGGATGGGGTGTTGGTGGTAGGTGGATTTCAGGTCAATTGTTGAGAAGACCCGGTACTGCGCAATCTGATTGACCATATCAGATATGCGTGGGAGGGGGTACGCGTCGAGCTGCGTGTACCGGTTGATGGTCTGGCTGTAGTCCACGACCATCCTGTGTTTCTCCCCAGTTTTAACCATTACCACTTGGGCTCTCCAGGGACTGTTGCTGGCCTCAATAATACCCTCCTTAAGCAGTCGCTGGACTTCGGACCTGATGAACGTCTTGTCCTGGGTGCTGTACCATCTGCTCCTAGTGGCAACGGGTTTGCAATCCGCAGTTAGATTGGCAAAAAGGGAGGGGGGATCGACCTTGAGGGTCGCGAAGCCTCAAATGATAAGGGGGGGTAAGGGCCCGCCGAATTTGAGGGTGAGGCTCTGGAGGTTGCACTGGAAGTCCAGGCCCAACAGGAGTGCAGCGCAGAGATTAGGAAGGACACAGAGGCGGAAGTTACTAAATTCTATGCCCTGGACTGTGAGGGTGACTGTACAAAAGCCTCGGATCGGGACGGAGTGGGATCCGGAGGCTAGGGAGATCCTTTGATTGTCAGGGTGGACCGCGAGGGAGCAGTGCCTTACCGTATCTGGGTGAACGAAGCTTTCGGTGCTCCCGGAGTCCAGCAGGCACGAGGTCGCGTGGCCGTTGATTTTAACCGTCATCGACGTGGTGGCCAGTTTGTGCGAGTGAGATTGGTCCAACGTCATCGAAACGAGCTGCGGGTAGCCATCGGATGCTTCGGGTGGCGAGCGTGTGCGGTTCCGATGTCGGGATGTCCGGAGAACCTGCGGGGGACAAGATGGCGGCGCCCATGGTGCGCACATTGCGGGGTCGGGACAAGATGGCGGCGCCCATGGGGCGCACGTGGCCGAAGCGGGACAAGATGGCGGCTCTCATTGTGCATCTGGCGTGAGGGAGGGGGAGATAGCGGGCACGATCGCAGCGACAGCGCGGGCCTGGCACACAGCCGCGAAGTGGCCCTTTTTACTGTAAGCTTTACAAACTGCAGTGCGGGCCGGGCAGCGTTGGCGGGAGTGCTTCTGCTGATCGCAGAAGTAGCAGCGGGGACCCCGAGGTCCGCGGATCGGCGTGCGGCACAGGCGTATTGGGAAGGCATGGCCCCGGCTGAGGAGGTTGTCGGCGGGGTCCAGGAGGGGTAGGAAGGAGTAGAAGGGTGGGCAGCGCGGCGGGAGGGGTACAATTGGAGAGCGCCAAGGTTTTCGTCTCCGCCAGTTTGAGCGTGGCCCCTTCCAGCAATCGTTCTCGGATGCGGTCCGACGCAATCCCCGTCACGAAGGCATCATGCATGAGGAGATTTGCGTGTTCGCCGGCTGTAACGGCCTGACAGTCACAGTCCCGGACAAGTGGAATTGGGGCCCGCCAGAAGTCTTCGATGAACTCACCAGGTAGTTGCGAGCGGGTGGCGAGTACATGCCTGGCGAAGAGCGTGCTCGCCTTCTGCGCGTAGTGTTCCTTAAGGAGTTCCATTGCTTTTGTGTAATTCGTGGCGTCTTGGATCAACGTGAACACGCTGGAGCTCAGTCTGGAGTACAGGACGTTTATCTTCTGAGCCTCCGTTGGCGCGGGGTCCGCCGCGTTGATGTAAGCCTCAAAACATGCTAGCCAGTGAACAAAGTCTTTCCTGGCGTCGAGCGAGTGCGGATCTAGCTGCAGGCGATCGGGCTTAATTCGGATATCCATTCTGTGGCAAATCTGACTAATAAATTGATGCACGATCAATTGCACAAAGACTAAAGTTGGGTACAACTGTGGCTTTATTACAGTCAGATGCATGGCCTCCTGCTGCAGCTGGCGAAATGGCAGGGCACTGGAGATCATGCATATTTATACAGTTCTCCATGGGCGGAGCCAGCCGGCAGGAGCTACCGGCGAACCTGTAGTACAGGACCTACCTTACATCTCCTATTACAGTGGTTCACCACAACAACATTGGGACATCATCAAGGCATTGACACTGTGCTGCCGCCGGGGGCCGTGAGCTGGGAGGACGATACTTTTCTCATAAGATTTTCTCGTTTCTTGATAGAGTTTCCAACTAAGGCGGCCACAGGAAGTCGACCCGGAAGTCACATGACAGACTGATGGAAAACCTCAGGCCTTCCGAGATGACATAAATAGAGGTGCCTGGGGGAGTGAAGAATTTGCTTAGTGCACAATGTTGCTGACCTCGGATTGGACAAAAACCCCGATTTAGACCAAACTTTGACCTCTATGAGAACCCGCTCTGGTAATCTGACCTTTGTCTGGGTCTTGACCTTGCCTCCGCCTTGCCCTCCTGAAGGACTGTCGCTGCTATATACTGTGTTGCTTTGTTCCTGGCAAACGGATTCACCGTCCAGGTTTGAATAGAGATATATTGTGTGTAAAGTTAGATTCAAAGAAGTGCTACGTGTTTCATTCCTTTTCTGTTTTTGCGGAGAATCTGATGACATCGTTTTGTATTTGGACAACCATGTAAACTGTTGAACTTAGTGAACGACAGCCAGTTTATTGCAATCCCCAGCCCATTAAACATTGCAACACACACTCCAGAGAGAAACTGACTTCAAAACAATCAAGATAGAATTAAACACACTGGACATGGTCAAAAAGTGAGTACAGTTATAGTAAAAGAGATGACATTTAGATTGGAACAATTAAAATCTTTGGAGAAATAATACTGATTAAGAAGTGCCCACAATTTGGATAGGGGAAAGAGAGAGCAGGAGAATCTTTTACATCCATGTTCGATCTGTTGCTTGGAGCATCTGTCCTTATGTACCAGTAACCTAGAACTCACGGCGCTCCTTCAGGAGAAGAAAAGATTGAGTAGATGTTACCCCAGGCGGAGCCAGAACAGAACTGGACAGTAATGGAGTGAAATTGAGTGAGGATTTGTGGAGAGAGTTTTGTAAATTCTTAATGGGATGTGGGAGTCGCTGGACCAGAATTTATTGCCCTTGAACTAAGTGGCTTTCTTAGAACTGCATCTAATGCAATTATCTCATTTATGAAATAAGGTGACCCAAACCGTACACAGTGCCCTAAATATGATCTCATCAAGGCCCTGTACAACTGCAGCAAAACTTCCCAACTTTTATATTCCAGTCCCTTTGTAATAAACAACAATATTCCATTTACCTCCCTAATCACTTGCTATACTTTCAGACAAACTTATTGTGATTCCTGTATCAGGACATCCAGAACACTCTGTACCTCAAGAGTTCTGCAATCTCGACTTCCGGTGACGGCGGGCGGGAGGCGGCCGCACAATGGAGAGCCCCCGCTCGGGAACGGCAATTTCGGGGCTTTAAGCCCGGTCCCAGGGTCCGCGGAGGCGGCAGAAGAAGGGAGAAGGCACGGAGGAGGCACTGAGAAGACACCGGAGGGAAAAAAAAAACAAAGAAAAATGTCGAGGGTGAGCAGAAAAACGGCCGAAAAAATACCAGCTGGAGGTCCGTCGGGGAGTGGAAAGGTCACCGCAGGGTCACCAGAAAAAATGGAGGCTGGAGCACCAGGGAAGGCCGCACTGTTTACGGCTGAAGAAATAACCAAGGTGATGGCTGCGGAATTTGAAAAGCAGTTGGCGCAGATTGCGAAATGCATGGAGACGGTGAGGAAGGAGATGAGGGAGGCTTTGAGTGTGCTGGTGGAGGAGGCGGTTTCCCCGGTGAGGACGGAGGTGGCGAGCGCAGTGGCGGAGGTGCGAGAGCAAGGGGAGGCGCTGAAGGAAGTGAAGGGGACGTTATTGCAGCACGGTGATCAACTTGTCTCGATGGGGAAGGAGATGCGGAAGGTGATGGATACTAACGAGGATCTGCGAGGACAAATGTAAGACCTGGAAAATAGATCCAGGCGACAGAACTTGAGGATTGTGGGGCTGCCCGAAGGAGTTGAAGGACCGAAGCCGACTGAGTATTTTGCTGCGATGCTAGCAAAACTACTGGGGGAGGAGGAGGATCCCTCCCGATATGAACTGGATTGGGCTCATCGGTCGTGGAGGCCTGTACCAAAGGCGAGTGAGCAGCCAAGGGCAGTGACTCTGTGCTTCCGTAAGTACAGGGTGAAGGAGAAGGTCCTGAGCTGGGCCAAGCAGAAGCGGGTGGTGCAGTGGGCTGGAGCTGGTGTACGTGTATACCAGGACTTTACGGTGGAGCTGGCAAGGAGGCGGGCTGCCTTCAACCGGGTGAAGAGGGCACTGTACATTAGCAAGGTGCGGTGCGGCATTGTATATCCAGCGAAGCTGAGGGTGACTTACAAGCTCAGGGACTTTTATTTTGGAATGGCGGAAGCAGCGGAGGAGTTTGCGAAAGCAGAAGGACTGTGGCAGAACTGACAAATTGAGGAATGGCCATGTGCCGATGTGACCTCATGACTGTATTTTCTTTTTTGTATCACTGCGTGCGGGTGTAGAGAGTAAAGGAGCCAATGTGGTATATATTTGGACAAGGGAAGGGACGGGACTTTCACTCGAAATGAGAGTTCTTTGGGGTGTAGGTGGATATGCGGGGTTTGTGTGCTAAAAGGGGATCTTTGGGCTTTCCTGGGGCCGGGCAAGTGGGAAAGGGACCCGGGCGGGGGCCTCCACGCTGGCCGGTTTGTGCCGGCCAGTGAATGGGAGTGAGGTGGGGGGCGGGGCTGCGGCCATCGGAGCCTGGCAGAACAGGGTCCGAGTGGTCTAGCCGGGGTGGAAAGTTGGGGGGGGAAGGAACCGAGGGTAGGAGGAGGAGTTTTACAAGAGGCAGTGGACGGGAGGAGCTGGAGGCCTAGGGGGGGAGGGGGTGGGGGTGGGGGGGGGGGGGGGGAGCTGTGTAAGATTAAGGGTGACTACGGGTAATCCCTGATTTATTTTTGCCATTTGTTTATGTAAACATGCGGGTTGAGGTTTGGTGAGTAGATGGGATCGTTGTTATTATGGGGACTGACATATCTTGCTGATTATTGTTTATTGTTGATGGATGTAAATGTGGGAGAAAATGTGAAAATGGAGGAGAATTTTTAAAAAAACATTTTTTTTTTTGAAAGAGTTCCGCAATCTCTCTCCGTTTCAATAATATTCTGTTTATTTAATCCGTCCTGCCAAAGTGGACAAGTTCAGATTTTTTCACGTTATGCTCCATCCGTCACTTTCTTGGCCACTCACTTAACCTATTTGTTGTCCTTTGCAGACTCTTTGGGCGGGATTTTCCCTTCTGGGGACTAAGTTATTTCAGTTTCCAGAAGGTTTTCCGAAGGTGCCACGTCAGAGGTAACTACACAAAATACGAGCTCATGGTTTGGGGGGCAACATATCAGAATGGATAGATTAGTTAGCTCACAGGAAGCAGAGAGTAGGTATACATGGGTCATTTTTGGGTTGGTAAGATGTGACAATTGGAGTGTCACAAGGATCAGTGCTGGGCCCTCAACTGTTTACAATCTATATTAATGAGTTGGATGATGGGATTAAATGTATGGCAGCTCCGGGAAGACCAGTGCCAACCACTCCGGCGCCAACAGCCCCCCGCAAAGTGAGGAATTCTCCAATCTTTCAGGGGCTAGGTGGACGGCTGAGGGGTTGGTGCCGCTCCAGCTGGCACGAAGGGCCGGCGCGAGTTCTCGCATGTGTGGTCCAGCCGGCGTATGTCCGCGCATGCGCAGACCGGCCGGCGTATTTCCACGCATGCACGGGGGTTCTCTCCTCCGCGCTGGCCCCTGGGCAATATGGCGAGGCCCTGCGCGGAGGAAAGAGGTCCCTCCACGGAACAAGCCCACCCACAGGTCGGTAGACTCCGATCGCGGGCCAGGCCACTGTAGGCCCCCCCCCCCCACGGGGTCGGGTCCCTCCCCCCCCCCCCCCCCAAGGACCAGCCCCGCACACTTACCTGCCAGGTCCCGCCGTGCGTGAGGTGAGTAATTCACGGCGGCGTGACTGACCAAAACTGGACGGCCGCTCGACCCATCGGGGACGGAGAATCGCCGTGGTGGACGCTGTTAACGACCCCCGACCGGCGTGGCGAGAATCCCGCCGCCGCCCGTAAAACAGCGCCAGAGAATAGGGCAGCTGTACGGGATTCGCGTCTGCCCGCAGGGATTCTCCAACCCGGCAAGGGGGGGAGAAAATCCCGGCCCTTAAGTCCACTTCACAAATTGCTTTACGACCTATCTTTGTGTAATCAGCAAACGTAGCTGCCATACATTTAATCCCCTCATCCAACTTGTTAATATAGATTGTAAACAGTTGAGGACTCAGCACTGATCCTTGTGACACTCCACTTGTCACATGTTCCCAACCCAAAAATGACCCATATATACCTATTCTCTGCTTCCTGTGAGCTAACCAATCCTCTATCCATTCTGATATGTTGCCCCCCAAACCATGAGCTCCTATTTTGTGTAGTTACCTCTGACGTGGCACCTTCGGAAAACCTTTTGGAAACTGAAATTAACCACATCTGCAGGCTCCCCTTTACTGATATCCCTCGTTACTTCCCCAAAGAACCGTGATAAATTAGTCAATTATGATTAACTCTCTGAACCCCATTTTCAAACATTGTGCGTCAAAAGAAAAATTAAACCTCATCTTCCCTTCTGGCTATTTTGCCAATTACCTGAGACAGGCTCACTTTCTGTTAAAGAGCTTGTCAACCCCTCTCACCCACTTTCCCTAAAGTGAATACATTTGATCAGAAAAAGACCAAAAAAATGAAATATTTTTACTGATAAAAGTTTATTAATGGAACAGAGCATGGTTTATAAAAATGTCTTCAGGTCCAAAGACAACCAGAGTAAAAAGGATGTTCACAATGTTCTGAACCCAAATGGTTTCTCTTTGGCTTCTCTGTCTCCTTTCCTATCATTTCCTGCTTTGGATACAGGGGCACTGAACCCCCGGGTCATGTCACCGTCAGCCCCGGTCACCCCCTCCTGTGCCCTGATTGGTTGGAAGTCCATTTCCCAGTCAGTCCTCCAATGCCTTCCTGTCTCTCTATTAGTGCGACGCCCATGGCAGCTTCCCAACTGGGTTGCAGGCCCCGTTCATCTCAGCTAAATTCAGTCCTCAGCTCCATCAACTGGCTGTCATTGACATGAGTAAGAGAGAGACAGAAAGGTGCCCGAGGCTCAAATGGGAAGACAAAACGTGTGGATGAGGTTTTCTGCAAAGATTTGTAACTATAAAATGGAACTAAAATCCCACTCCACAACTATACTTTATTCTGCCCCAGAAGTCAAAACTTAATTTCCTCAGAACCAGTCCATAGTGATGATTCATTTACTTCCGTTCTTTTCTTTTCCCAATCTAGCAGCCTTTAACTCCAGAACTGTCTTTCACAGTGAAAGATTGGACAGTGACCAGAAAACCGAGAGTAGGCGTAAATTGGTAATTTTCTGGTTGGCAAGGTGTAACGAGGGGTGTGTCACAGGGATCAGTGCTGGGGCTTCAACCTTTTACAATTTATATCAATGATTTGGATGATGGGACTGAAGGTCTGGGGCGCGATTCTCCACTCCCGCGCCGGTTGGGAGAATCGCCTGGGCCGCCAAAATTTCCGGGGACGCCGGTCCGACGCCCTCCCGCGATTCTCCCAAGCGGCGGGAACGGCCCGGTCGAGTTTCGCGGGCCCCAGGCCAGAGAATCGCCGGAGACACCCAAAATGGCGATTCTCCGGCACCCCCGCTATTCTGAGGCCCAGATGGGCCGAGCGGCCAGGCCAAAACGTCGGGTTCCCCCCGGCGCCGTCCACACCTGGCCTGTGGGGGGGCGAGGGGGGATCCTGCACCGGGCTTCACCTTGAATGTGGGGTGGCCCGCGATCGGTGCCCACCGATCGTCGGCCGTCCTCTCTGAAGGAGGACCTCCTTCCTTCTGCGGCCCCGCATGATCCGTCCCCCATCTTCTTGGGGGGCGGATTTGGACAGGACGGCAACCACGCATGCGGCCCCGATACTGGCCCATTGTCAGGGCCTGAATCGGTCGGGACTGGGGCCGTTCCGCGCCGTCGTGAACCTCGACGGCGTTCACGACGGCGCGGCCACTTCAGCGTGGGGGTGGAGAATCCCGCCCCTGATCTTTACGTTTGCTGATGATGCAGGCAAAAAGGAAACGGAGGTGGTGTTGCTCTGATAATAAGGGGCGGCATCAGTACATTAATAAGGGAGGATCTCAGATCAAGAATACAAAATATGGAATCTGTTTGGGTGAAGCTAAGGAACAGCATGGGGAGGAAATATTGAGAACAGTTGTTTATAAAGCACCAAACAGTAGTGGTAGTGAGGGGCTTGGTATTAATCAGATTGGAGAAGCATGTAGCAGGGGTCAAACAGTCATCATAGAATTTACAGTGCAGAAGGAGGCCATTCGGCCCATCGAGTCTGCACCGGTCCTTACAAAGAGCACCCTACTGAATCCCACGTATCTACCCTATCCCCCTAACCCAGCAACCCCACTTAACATTTTTTGGACATTGAGGGCAATTTAGCATGGCCAATCCACCTAACCCGCACATCTTTGGACTGTGGGAGGAAACCGGAGCACCCGGAGGAAACCCTCGCAGACACGGGAAGAACGTGCAGACTTCGCACAGACAGTGACCCAGCCGGGAATTTAACCTGGGACCCTGGAGCTGTGAAGCAACTGTGCTAACCTCTGTGCTGCCATGCTGCCCACGGTGACTTCAATCTGATTATGGACTGGGTAAACCTAATGAGCACTGATGCTGTGGAGAACAAGGGCGGGATTCTCCCCCCCCCCCCCCCCATGCCGGGTGGGAGAATCGTCGGGGCACCACGTCGCCCCGAGCCCCGCACGCGATTCTCCCACCCCCCGAAACCAGCGCCGCGCGATTCACGCCGGGCTGCTCGGAGAATCGTCCGAGCACCGATTCTCCGGCCCGAATGGGCCGAGCGGCCGCTACGACTTGACAGGTTCCCGCCGGCGCCGTCCACCCCTGGTCGCTGCCGGCGGGAAGTCTGCGGGAACGCTGGGGGCGGGGCGGCCTGGGGGAGGGGGGGCTCCTTCACTTGGGGGAGCCTCCATTGGGGTCTGGTCCACCGATTGGTGGGCCGGCCTCTCTTTCCCTCCCCCCCCCCCCCCCTCCGGGCCTACCTCCTTCCGCGCGCGGCCCCAGAACACCAGCACCATGTTGGTGAGGGGCTGGCGCGCATAAGAAGTTCCCCGCGCATGCGCGGGTTGGCGCGGCACCCATTTGGCACCACGTGAACCACTCCAGCGCCGGGGCCAGAATAGGTTGTGCCCGGGCCCTGTTCGCGCTGTCGTGCAACGCGACGGCGTTCACGACAGCGCGGGCACGTGGTCCGCGCTGCGGAGAATCGCCCCCCAGGTTTCTGGAGTGTGTTGGGGATGGATCTAGAGCAGTTAGTTGAGAAACCGACTCGAGAACAGGTTGGTTTAGATCCAGTATTATGGAACAATAAAGGCCAAATTAATAATCTTGTTGTAAAAGAACCTTTAGGGATGAGTGACCACAATATGATAGAATTTTACATGAAGTTTGAATGTGAGGTATTTCAATCTGAAGCCAGGGTGTTAAATTTGAACAAAGGAAATGATGACGGTGTGAGGGACAAATTGGCTGAGGTGGTTTGGGGAAATGCATTAAAAGATGTGCCGACTAGGACAGTCTCACCCTCTATTCTGTGGGAGGCATTAAAGGTGGTAATTAGAGGGGAGATTATATAGTATAAGGCACACACGGATGGGGAGGCTAGGAAGGAGCGGTAGAAGTTAGTTGATGAGATCCTGGGAGTGGACCAAGCGAGCGACCCATTTCCAGAACTATTTGCATGCAGGAAAAAGCTGCAAATGCAGTTTTCGACTGACAGGGCGGTGCGCCAGCTGAGGTGTTTGAAGGGGCTGGTGTATGAGTATGGGGAAAAGACCAGTCGTCTATTGGCTCACCGGCTAAGGCAGCAGGAGGCTGCTAGGGAGATAATCCAGGTTAAGGATTTGGAGGGTAGGCTGGTTTCGACCCTGGGCAAGGTGAATGGAGCATTGAGTCTTTTATGAGAGGCTTTGTAGGTTGGAGCCACCAAAGGACAAGTTGGGAATGGCAGAGTTTGTAGAATGCTTGGAGTTCCCCAAGGTGGGGAAGGAATTGTGGGAAGAGCTGGAGGCACAACTGGGTTTGGAGGAGATTCGAACAGCCAGGGAAGGCACCGGAGCCAGAGGACTCCTACAAGAGGTTTACAAATTATCTAGTTCCGTTATTGATAGGGATGATTAATGACTCTCTGGCATGGGGCTTCCTCCCTGATGCTGGGCAAGCATCAATCTCCCTTCTCCTGAAAAAGGATACAGCTCTCACAGAGTGCGAGTCCTATTTCCCAATTTCATTGTTTAATGTGGACGCAAAGCTATTGGCCAAGATTCTAGCACTAAGGCTGGAACTCTGTCTCCCAGTGGTAGTTAGGGAGGACCAGAGGGATTTGTAAGGGGCCCAAAATTGTTGCCCAACGTGAGGTGACTGTTGAATGTGGTTCTCACCCCAGCCACTGGGCCGGAACCAGAGATAAGCGTGTCTTTAGTTGCATAAAAAGCGTGCGATCAGACCGAATGGGGGTACATCTTTGCGGTTTTTAAGAAGATTGGGTTTGGCCCTGGGTTTGTGTTGTGGGTGCGTTTGTTGTGCAAGGCTCCTTGGGAGGAGGAGCTGGGGCCTATATTGGAGGAGGAGGTGTGGAGTGAGCCCCTCCGCATGGGGAACGGTCCGTCATCCTGTGTGAGGCTAGGCCTGATCCAGTTCGAGGTAGTGTTTAGGACACACCTCACTAAAGCCAGGGTGAGTCATTTGTTTGCGGGGGTTGAGGATAATTGCGAGCGCTGTTCGAGAGAGCCCACAAATCACATGCATATGTTCTGGTCCTGTCCCAAGCTTGTGAATTTCTGGGCCTCTTTATCTGCGGGACTAGCATTTGGTATCTGGGGGTCCAGGTGGCCCGGGATTGGGAGTGGCTCCCCACATTGAATTAAATCAGCCTGGTGAGTAGGGTCAAAGTTGACCTGCAAATGTGGCCCTTGGCGGGCCGGGTTTAATCAATCAAGGTGAACATTTTGTCAAGATTCCTGTTCCTATTTCAGTGTCTTCCGGTATTTCTACCCAAATCATTTATCCAGGGGTTTGAGCAGCTTATATCAGGCTTCATATGGGCGGGAAAGTCTCCAAGGATTCAGAGGGGCGTCCTCCAGAGGTATAGACAGTCGGGGAGGTGGGGGAGGGGTCTTGCACTGTCAAATTTGATCGTTTATTACTGAGCTGCCAATGTGGAGAAGGTGTTGGGGTGGTGTGGAGACCCGGGGTCTACCTGGGTATGGGTGGAATCTGGGTCGTGTCGAGGCTCCAGTTTGAGGGCACTGGTGACGGCGTCTCAGCCATTTGCTCCAGCAAAGTATTTATCAAACCCGGTTGTTGTCTCCACTTAAAAAATGGAGGTAACTCCATCAGCATTTCAAGCTGGGATCAGCTCCCCCATTTGTGTGAACCACTCCTCTGAGCTGTCAAAGTTGGATGCTACATGTGGTGTGGGGCGGGAGGGTAAGGGGCTGAGAGAGTGAGTGATTTATTCCTCGAGTTTTGGTTTGCCATCAGGAAGAATTGAAAAAGAAATTCAGGCTCTCAGGCTTGCTCCGGTACCTCCAGGTATGAAATTCTGTTCAACGATGTTTCCGACATTCCCAGTGATGCTGCCATAATCCTTGCTGGAGAGGATCCTTTCCTGTTCAGAGTCGGAAGAGGGTAATATGTCCGGCTTATATGGATGGATTTTGGGGGAGGATCTGGTCTCAGTGGAAGGTGTGAAGGTCAATTGGGAGGAGGAGCTGGGGCCTATATTGGAGGAGGTGTGGAGCGAGCCCCTCCGCATGGGGGACGGTCCGTCATCCTGTGTGAGGCTAGGCCTGATCCAGTTCAAGGTAGTGTTTAGGACACACCTCACTAAAGCCAGGGTGAATCATTTGTTTGCGGGGGTTGAGGATAGGTGCGAGCGCTGTTCGAGAGAGCCCACAAATCACATGCATATGTTCTGGTCCTGTCCCAAGCTTGTGAATTTCTGGGTCTCTTTATTTAAGCACCATATCGGTAATCCTGAATATCGGGCTGGAAACTTTACTGGGTATATTTGGGGTATTTGCCCAGCCAGAATTGCGGATGGATGCGGGGGCAGATGTCCTGGCCTTTCCCTCGCTGGTTGCTCGAGGGCGAATCCTGTTGAGTTGGAGACTGGTGGCGCCACCCTCGGCGTAGCTAAGTGATTTAATGGAGTTTTTGCCCCTCGAGGAGCTCAAACACACCGTGAGGGGGTCAATTGACGGTGGTGACTGGAGTTGGTGAATGTTCATAATCTATTTCAAGGAATTAGTCATTGTTAACTGTTCCAGGGAGAGTAGGGGGCGGAGAGAGTAAGGGCCCTGGTTTCCTAGGTTATGGTTTTCTTTCTTTGGTTTATTTTTGTTATTTGTATTTTTTTGTACTTTTGCATTTTTTGGTATAAAATGATAAAGTGGAATAAAAACATATATTTTTTAAAAGAGCATCAGTCCACTGGAGGTAAAGTTGTGAGACCGGCCAGTCCAGCAGAAAGAAACCCTCCGACCCTCCCACTTCACCAAGTGTCAGAATGAACATGATTCAGTCCTGGATGTGATTAACAGCAGCAATAACAGCAGAATCCAACCCCTGTCATCACTTGTGAACTCGCTGGTGTCTCAGCAGGCGCTATGAATCATAAAATCCCTTCCCACACTGCGAGCAGGTGAAAGGCTTCTCCCCAGTGTGAAATCGCTGGTGTGATTGCAGGACAGATAATTGAGTGAATCCCTTCCCACACTGGGAAGAGTTGAATGGCCTCTCCCTAGTGAGAGAGTCGCCCACTGAGCCACAGCTGACACTATAGACAATACAAAGTTAGAAAGGGAAGGTTACCCTTTAAATCCCCCACCCTTTGCCTCCAGTGCCCAAATCTAATAATAAAACCCCCAGTATAAATGTATATATTTGATTGAAAAATGTGGTTTTGTTCTAAGATTGTTATATTTTGAGGCTGTGTCTTTAATTTTGGATAAAATGGAGGAATTAAGGGAGTGTCATGTGACCTGTTCTGAATTCTGCCGATGTCATACCTGGGTGTTTGATTGTTCATGGTTAAAAGGAGTTTTGGGGTTATTTGACTGGGAAGACGATGCAGACAAGGAGAAAGGCATTTGTGCTGATAGTGAATTGACTTTAATACGATCCCAGACCCAACAGTAGCTAGGGTACTGGACCAAAACCTTTTAGTTTATTTTTTAAGGCTTTGCGGAAATAATGATTTGCTCCAGGGATGATTGCATGAAGAAATAGGCATTTGGTATTTTTAAAACAAAACCTTATTATGAGTACAATATTAAACTCCTGAACTTCACATGAAAAGAACAGCTTACAATTATCCTTAAACACTACTACTAGATTTCCTATTGAACAACAGGAAAATAATCTGTGGGAGAATTTTGGACTCAACGTAAGTCAGATCAGCATTCAACTCCTCTCTCCAAAGCTTTCTCCAAAAACTGCCTCTCTAAAGCTTTTCAAAATGTCTCTCTGCATTTGTTGGCTCCATCCAGCAATGAACTAATCTCCCTGAGCTAAAAAAACAAATGATCTCTGCGGGCTTCAAAGCACATTAACTCCTCAGGGACTTTCCCAGTCAACCTACAGTCCATTAGTCCAGACTGAAAACACATTCCTTTGTCAATTTCACCTTCTGGCTACTAAAAGCATCCAGGCCCTACAAAACAGAATTATTTTTAAACAAGCATGACCACTGCAGTCAAACACACTCTAACCCCAGGCTTTTAACCCTTTAAGTGCCCAATACTTAGAATCCAATATTCCGAAAGTCTTCCAATCGTCACAACGTTTGGTCTCCAATATGTTAAAAATATTAGAATTTCTAAATGATGTTATTTTAAGTGTATAGTTATTTCAAGATAGAATGAAGTTTGGAGTCTAAATGATACCTAATCAGCAGGTCTACCTGGATGCAAGGCCCATGTGATTCACTTTGCCATGGAGATAGAACTTGATATGGGAAGAGTCCATCGGAAGCCAAGTAGGATTGGAAGGTACTCCTAAAAGATATCCCTGAGTTTCACAGACATATCAGTCTGCTAGGATCTGAGAAAGGAACAGAGTGAGCTGAGAGAGGCTGCAAGCCTGTATTGTTCACCACGCAAGAATGGGGGTGGGACCTCGCACTTGATTGAAATGACCAAATTTGAGATGATTTAAAACAAGGCTGGAAGATTCGCCTAGCTTGAGTGAGAGGGAGAATTCCCAGGAGAAATTTCATGTGAAAGATGGTTCTGGGGTTAATGGTTGCCAGACTGGGAGAGGAAAATAATAGAACTATATACTCAGGAACAAAGAATCATTTTGGACTGCTTCTAGGAGAATTAAATTTCAAATTCAGGAGCAGATTAAAGTATAACCATGCAGTGGGATTTTTGATGGTGCTGAAAGTAAATGGGCAAAGATCTATTATAGGTTAAAGTATGCATGTCCTACAAAAGTAGTGTTTTACCATTATTGTTTCTGTTTTTGTCGTTGCAATAAACGTAAAACTGGAAGTTTTGTCATGTGATCCTTTAAATTATTCACTGGGAATTTGAATTTATTTGTAGAAGTTACTGTCTTTACAGAGATCGTAACAGTTGGTTTAGAGCCACAAGTTTCGACTCCCCATTGGACCCTCTGACACTGCTCTGTCTCTCCATTGCTTGTGTCAATGACAACCAGGTGATGGAGCTGAAGGCCCCAGTTGGGAAACTGCCACTTGAACAGAGAGACAGGAAGGTGCTGGATGGAGTACTGACTGGGAAATGGGCCTCCAACCAATTAGGGGAATGGGATGGGAAGGTCAGAACTGATGATGATGTGACCCCTTGTAGGAGCTGAAATCTGTAGAAAGAAGAACCATAGTTTCTGGCTGAGATTTGTGTGGGCTATGCAAGGAATCTAAGGACAATATAAAGTCAAAAACTAAGGCATACCATGTTTCAAAGGCCAGTGGCAGGCTGGAAGATTTGGAAACTTTCAAACATAAACAAAGGGTTACTAAAAGAGTAATAAAAAGAGCGAACGTAAATTATGAAAGAAAGCTAGTGCAAAATATCAAAAAGGATAGCAAAAGCTTCTATAAGTGCATAAAGGGAAGAGAGTTGCTAAAATGAATGTTGGCCCGTTGGAAGATGAAACCAGAGAGTTTATAGTGGGGAACACAGAGATTGTGGAGATGCTAAATCAATACTTTGCCTCAGATTTCATGGTGGAGGACACTAGCACGATCCCCATAGGAATGGGTAATTCAGAGGTAATAGAAAGGGGGAAACATAGAACGATGAGCATCAATAGGGGAACAGTACTCTACAAATTATTGGGATTGAAGGCAGACATGTCCCCTGGGCCTTAAGGCCTCCATCCTAGGGTGTTAAAGGAAGTGGCAGCAGAGATAGTGGATCGATTTGTTATATTATCCCAAAATTCCTTGGACATGGGAAAGGTTCCAGTTGATTGGAAAAATATGAATATAACACCCTTATTCAAAAAGGGAGGGAGGCAGAATGTAGGAAACTATAGACCAGTTAGTTTAACATCTGTGATTGGGAAATTGTTAGAATCCATTATTAAGGAAGTAATATCAGGAAATTTGGGAAGTCAAAACAATCCCCATCAGAGTGTAAGAGATCTACCATGCGTAAGAGATCTACCATGCGGATTTAGTGGCACTTGCGAACACTAAAACTCAATAGAAATTTGAGTTAAAACTTCTTGGGTGCAAATAAGAATTGTTTATTGCCTCTATTTGATTACAATTGAAAATCACTCAAATCTTATTCTCTAATAAGTCCGGCTAGCAAAAAGGACTTAAAGAGAAGCAACTCGTACACAATTTTACTTTTAAAATAATACAGAAATGGTTTCTTGCTTACGGCAAACAGCTTGCATTTACTTCAAGAGTCAGAGTGGAAAAGTGAAAATATAGAGATAGAGAATAGTTTAGATCAAAGTATAGAATGATCCGGATAAAAATGGCCGTACAGACCAGCACGGTTATACTAAATCATATCAGTCTTTAGCCATCTATCTACACCCCTATGTAATCCTAATTGGTTTGGGTTAGAATCAAATGAGTTTGATTTGACGGTTAGCTGTCAATTTTCAATGTGCAACATTAGTTTTAATTGTTTCATGTCTGAATACTTGTGCATGTTATGGAATGCGATTCTGTGCTGTTATTGCGACCAGCTTAAACTGGTCTTCTGCTGACTAAGCTGTTATCTGCATTGTGAACAATGGTGCCTTCATATTACTATGGTGTTGCTCTGTCCTTGATCTGACAGCACAAGTATAGTGTCAAACTGTCTTGCAAATGTGCTGTATAAATCTATAATGGAATTATGCTATTTCATGCTGTTTAGTGTCTCTGTATGTTTTGAGATGACCTGAGGTTATGAGTGAATTTAAAATAGGTATTTAAAAACTGGGCTTCGGCAAGCAGAAGCGGGACTGCTTGGACCCGATTAAAGAGTCAATTGCGTGGCTGGAGCTTAGATTGGATGCCCAAGATCCGGCGATCCAGAAAGTAGAGAAGGTGCTGGCTGACCAGGAGGAACATCAAACTGCGGTGGAGTTTGAGGTGGGGATGCTGAGAGACCAGCAGAAAAAGCTCCTGGAGAAGTTGGAGGACCTAGATAATAGATCCCGCCGGCAGAACGTGAGAGTCGAAGGGCTCCCGGGGGGGTCCGAGGGGGCAGACGCTGGGGCATACATAGCGGACATGTTCGAGAGGCTGTTGGGGGGTGGGGAATTCTCCCCACGCTTGGAGGGGGACGGGGCTCGCGGAGCGCTCGCGAGGAAGACGTGAATGGGAGACCCCCTGAGGGCAATGGTGGTGAGATTCCACAGGTATTTGGATAAGGAGCGTATTTTACAGTGGGCCAAGCAGACACGGAGCTGTAAATGGGAGAACAGTATCCTGCGGATCTATCAGGACCTGAGTGCGGAGGAGGCCAGGACAAGAGCGGGTTTTAACCAGATCAGGTCGACCCTTTTTAAGAAAAAGGTGAAGTTTGGACTGCTGTATCCAGCCCGTCTCTGGGTCACGTACGAGGAGCAACATTTTTGTTTCGAGTCACCTGAGGAAGCACTGGACTTTGCGAAAAGGAAAGGACTGGTGGCGGACTGAGAACCTTTGAACTTTGCTGCAACGTTCATGTTTTAAAAAATTCTTGTTTTTTTTTGTTTTGTGGATGCTATTTGTAATGCTTTCTGTATTGATTTGGGGCCAGTTGCAGAGCTGAGTGAGTTAAAGTTTACATTTGCACTGTTGGAGGATGGAGGTGTGTTTGTTCAGATGCTGGATCTCTTGCTTGATCTTTTCTTTATTTCACGTTTTCTTTTCTGTCGGGCAATTGTGTTGGGATTGTTTGTCATTTGAATATGTGTGTATGAGTGGGGGGGAAGGTGGGGAGGGACAATAGGTGGGAGAATGTCTGGCGCCAGGGGTGGGGGCCACCAAGCTAGCTGGGTGGGCTAGCTCACGGAAGGGTAGTGGGGGGTGAGCAGATGTTAGGCTTATCAAAGGGGTCGATTTACATTGTGCTGTTACTAGGGGGTAGGGGGAGAAAATGTTCTGCTGACGAGAGAGGGACTGTTGCTGAGGGACAGAGAGGTGGTCGGGGTCAGAGGCTGCCTGGGGGCGGGCCAGTGCAGGCGCAGGATGCGGGCTGGAGACTGGCCCAAGAAAGGTGATGGCTGATTGGCGAAGGGGGAGGGGACGCGATGAGCCCCCCAACTGGGCTGATCACCTGGAATGCACGAGGGCTAAATGGGCCGGTCAAGAGGGCAAACGTGGATTCATTAAATTGGAGAGGGTAAAATTTGCCTTGAGAGGGTTTGTGCAAGGGTTCTTCAGGCGGTGGCAACCGTTCCTAGACTTTCTAGCGGAGCGTTAGGAGGTGGTCAGCAGCAGCAGCAACCCGGGGGTGGGGGGGGGGGGGGGGTGTACTTTGTGTTTACTACTGTGTTTATTATTGCTTAATGGGGGGTTTGTATATTGGGGGAATTCGTGAAGTTGTTGTAAGATGTTTATTTATGTGTTCTTTGTTTTTCTTTTTTCTGTAAGGGGGGGGTTTGTTGAAAATATGTAAAAATTTGAATTAATATATATTTTTTAAAATGCGTGTTCACGCATCTGAGAGGACTGAAGGCGGATGTAGTAATGCTGCAGGAGACGCACCTTAGAGTAGCTGACCAGATTAGATTAAGGAAAGGTTGGGTTGGACAGGTTTTTCACACGAGACTGGACTCGAAGACGAGAGGGGTTGCGATCCTGATCAACAAGCGGTTGGTGTTTGAGGCGGTAAGAATAGTTTCGGATGTGGGAGACCGGTATGTTATGGTCAGTGGGAAATTGGATGGGTGCAGGTGGTACTAGTAAATGTGTATGCACCAAATTGGGACGATGTGGAGTTTATAAAGAGGATGCTGGGGAAGATACCGGACCTGGATTTGTATAAGTTGGTCATGGGAGGGGACTTTAACACAGTTATTGACCCTGGCTTGGACCGGTCAGGTCAAAAACGGGCAGGATGCCAGCAATGGCTAAGGAACTAAAAGGGTTCATGGAGCAGATGGAGAGGGTGGATCCATGGAGGTTTGGGCAGCTGAGGGTGAAGGAGTTCTCCTTCTACTCACAGGTGCATAAAGTGTACTCCCGGATTGATTTCTTTATTCTGAGCAGGGCCTTAGTGACGGGGGTAGTGGACACGGGGTAGACAGCGATCACAATCTCAGACCATGCTCCGCACTGGGATGACCTACAGGTCAGTAAAGACAGTAACCAGCGCCCGCACTGGAGGTTAGCCGATGAAGGGGTGTGCGGGCGGCTGAGGAAATGTATTCAGAACTACCTGGAAGTCAACGACACGGGGGAAATTTCGGCAACGGTGGTCTGGGAAGCACTGAAGGTGGTGGTTAGAGGGGAGCTGATCTTGATACGGGCCCACAGGGAGAAGATAGACAGGGCAGAGACGGCCCGACTGGTAAAGGAGATACTGCAGGTCGACAGGAGGTATGCGGAGACCCAGAGGCAGGACTTTTAAGGGAACGGCGGAGGCTACAGGTGGAGTTTGGCTTGTTCACAACAGGGAGGGCGGCGGAGCAGCTGAGAAAAGCGAGGGGGGTGATCTATGAGTATGGAGAGAAGGCCAGCAGAATGCTTGCACAGCAGCTTAGAAAGAGGGAGGCAGCCAGGGAGATGGGGAAAATAAAGGATGGAGATGGGAACCTGGTTAGAGACTCAGCAGGGGTGAATAAGGCGTTTAAGGAGTTTTACAGTAGGCTGTATGGGTCAGAACCCCCAATGGGGCCGGAGGGGATGAGGCACTTCCTCGGGGTGCTGAATTTCCCGAAGGTGGACGGGGGTTAGTAGAAGGGCTGGGGGCCCCGATCGGGATGGAAGAGAGATAGCGGAGGGTCTGAAGGTCATGCAGTCGGGTAAAGCCCCGGGGCCGGACAGGTACCCAGTGGAGTTCTATAAAAGGTTCTCTGGGATATCGGGGCCGTTGTTGATGAGGATGTTCAATGAGGCGAAGGAGAGAGGGGTTCTTCCCCTAACGATGTCACAGGCCACGATTTTGCTGATCCTGAAGCGGGACAAGAACCCGGAGCTGTGTAGGTCCTACAGGCCGATATTCCTATTGAACGTGGACGCCAAACTGCTGGCCAAGATTTTGTCCTCTAGGATTGAGGATTGCGTTCCAGATGTTATTGGGGAGGACCAGACGGGGTTTGTTAAGGGAAGGCAGTTGGTAGCCTATGTAAGAAGAATAATAAATGTGATCATGATGTCCCCGGAAGGTAGGGAGGTGGAGGTAGTGGTCACAATGGACGCAGAGAAGGCCTTTGATCAAGTAGAGTGGGAATATCTGTGGGAGGTACTGGGATGGATCAGATTTGGGCGGGGCTTTATTGACTGGGTCAGGTTGCTGTATAGGGCTCCTGTGGTGAGCGTATGGATGAATAGGACAACATCGGACTATTTTAGGTTGCATCGGGGGACAAGACAGGGGTGCCCCCTCTCCCCACTGTTGTTCGCATTAGCCATAGAGCCGCTGGCAATTGCACTGAGAGCCTCAAAGGGCTGGAGTAGGCCGGTCCGGGGGGGGTGGGGAGTACAGAGTCTCGCTTTACGCAGAGGGGATGGAAGAAATCATGAGGATTTGGGGGGAATTTGGCCGGTTTTCGGGGTACAAACTAAATATGGGGAAAAGTGAGACGTTTGCGGTCCAGGCGAAGGGACAGGAGAGGCGGCTGGGGAACTGCCATTTAGAGTGGTGGGGGAAGCTTTCGGTACCTAGGCATCCAAGTGGCGCGGGAATGGGAACGGCTGCACAAGCTAAATCTGGCCTGACTACTAGACCAAATGAAGGACGATTTTCAGAGGTGGGACGCGCTCCCGTTGTCTCTGGCTGGGAGGGTGCAGTCGGTGAAGATGACGGTCCTCCCGAGATTCCGGTTTGTGTTTCAGTGTCTCCCCATCTTTATCCCGCGGTCCTTTTTTAAACGGGTCAACAAAGTGATCACTGGCTTTTATGGGCGGGAAAGACCCCGCGAGTAAGGAGGTGGATGCTTGAGCGGAGTCGGGGAGAGGGCGGGCTGGCGCTGCCAAACTTCAGTAACTACTATTGGGTGGTGCATATAGCCATGATCAGGAAGTGGGTGGCGGGGGAGGGTCGGCATGGGAGCGTATGGAGGCGGGTTCATGTCAGGGCACCAGCTTAGGGGCGTTAATAACGGCCCCTCTGCCGTTCCCGCCGGCACGGTATTCCACCAGCCCCGTGGTGGTGGCGGCCCTGGGAGTCTGGGAGCAATGGAGGAGGCATGTGGGAGCAGAGGGAGCATCGGTCTGGTCTCCAATTTGTAATAATCACCGGTTTGTCCCGGGAAGGATGGACGGGGGGTTTCGGAGATGGCAGAGAGCAGGGTTTGAGAGGATGGGGGATATGTTTATAGAGGGGAACTTTCCCAGCTTGAGGGAGCTGAAGGAGTAATTTGGGTTGACGAGGGGAAACAAATTCAGGTACCTGCAGGTGCGGGACTTCCTACACAGACAGGTGTCAACCTTCCCGCTCCTACCGCTAAGGGGGGATACAGGACAGGGTAATTTCCAGAGGGTGGGTGGGAGAAGGGAGGGTCTCTGACATTTACAAGGAACTTATGGGGTCAGAGGAGACGCAGACTGGGGAGCTGAAGCGCAAGTGGGAAGAGGAGTTGGGAGGAGAGATAAAGGATTGTCGATGGGCGGACACGTTGAGTAGAGTCAATGCGTCCTCAACATGTGCCAGGCTCAGCCTGATACAATTCAAGGTCATTCACCAGCTCACATAACAGTGGCCCAGATGAGCAGACTCTTTGGGTGGAGGATAGGTGTGTGAAATGTGCGGGGGGGGCCAGCGAACCATGTCCACATGTTCTGGACATGTCTAAAGCTTAGGGGATTCTGGCAGGGGTTTGCAGATGTCATGTCCACGGTGTTAAAAACAAGGGTGGCACCGAGTCCAGAGGTGGTGATTTTAGGGGGGTGGCCTTTGCTTCCCTGTTAGCCCGGAGACGGATATTATTAGCTTGGAGGGACCCGAAGTCAGAGACCTGGCTATTGGACAAGGCTAGCTTTCTCTGTTTGGAGAAAATCAAGTTCGCCTTGAGAGGGTCACTGTTAGGGTTCGCCCGGAGATGGCAACTGTTTGTCGACTTCTTTACGGAAAATCAGCAGAGGGCTGGGGGTGGGGTTTAGCTTGGCTTAGAGTAAGGGGTTAATGAAGGTGGGATCTGTAAGGGAGGAAGATGGCTTTTGCACTTTGTTCATAGATTCATGTAAATTCTTTATTTTGTTGTCGCTGTAAAACCAAAAAATACCTCAATAAAATGTTTATTAAAAAAAAAGGCACAGATTAATCAAGGACAATCAGCATTGATTTGTTAAGGGGCGGCCATGTCTGACTAAATCGATTGAACAAAGAGGCTCGATGGGGTATATATCAGTGATTTAGACTTAAACGTGGGGGTCATGATTCAGGAGGTTGCACATGAGACACAAATTAGCCATGGGTTTGATGGTGATGAAGAAAGCTACAAGAAGGTATCAATACACTGGTCAGGTGGGTAATGCAGTTGATGTAGTCCATCTGGATTTCAGCAAGGTTTTTGATAAAGTTCCGTATGGCAGACTGATCTGTAAATTATACACTCCTGGGATCCAAGGCGAAGTGGCAAGTTCCATCCAGTATCAGCAGGAAACAAAGGGTGGATGGATGTTTGAGTGACTGGAAGGCTGTTTCCAGTGAGGTTCAGCAGTAACAGTATTGGCTCCCTCACTGTTCATGGTAATATCAGTGATTTATACTTAAAAGTAGGGGTCATGATTCAGGAGGTTGCACATGATTCACAAATTGGCCGTGGGTTTGATAGTGATGAAGAAAGCTGTAGTCTGCAGGAAGATATCAATGGACTGGTCAGGTGGGCAGAAAAGTGGTCAATGCAGTTCAACCTGGAGAAGAGAGGTAATGAATTTGGGAAAGGCTAACAAGGCAAAGGGAATCCACAATAAATGGCAGGAGAGTGAGAAGTGTAGAGGATCAGAGAGACCTTGGGAGTGTCTGTCTACAGGTCCCTGAAGGTAGCAGCGCGGGTAGATAAGGTGGTTAGGAAGGCAGGTGGGAGAGTTTCCTTTGGTAGCCGAGGGCCAAGAATATAAGAGCAGGGAGGTTATGCTGGAACTGGATCAAACACCAGTTAGACCACAGCCGGAGCACTGCGGACAGTTCTGGTCACCACATTACAGGAAGGATGTGATCACACGAGAGAGGCTGCAGAGGGGATTTATGATGATGTTACCCAGGATGGAGAATTTTAACTATGAGGAAGGATTGGAGAGGCTGGGGTTGTTCTCATTGGAACAGAGGAGGCTGAGGGGAGATTGAATTGAGTTGTGTGTAATTCTGAGGGGCTCAGATAGAGTGAATATTTCCCTCAGCAGAGAGCTCAGCAACTGGAGGAATAGATTTAAAGTAATTAGTAGAAGGATTAAAGGATATTTGAGTAATATTTTGATCCAGAGGGTGGTGGGGTCTGGAATTCACTGCCTGAAAGGATGATAGAGGCAAAAACCCTCATCAGGATTAAAAAAAACACTTGGGATGAACTGAGGTGGTGTAACCTCCGGGGTGATAAACCAAGAGCTGGAAAGTGGGAGTAGACTAGATTGTTCTTTTCAGTCTGGCCCAGAAATGATAGACTGAATGGCCTCCTTCTCCACTGTAAATGTATTCACTGTCATGTGAGAGTAACCTTTAAGAAATGGGTGTTTAAGCAATGTACCTTTAAGAAATGGAGCTGCTCATGTTATTGGAGTGATGTCAGAGTGTGGGTGGAGCTTAGCTCTACTTCTGCTTCTTGAGTTTCAGTTTGAGAAAGAGCTTGGGTGTGTCTGTGTTTTTCAGTGAGCTGCACTGCTGTGATCTCTGCCATCCAAAGACTATCTATGGATCATTTGGCGAACTCAGAATTGTAAAATGGTCTCAATATTGAATGTAAACCCGCCCCAGGAAGAACAGGTGGAGGGTTTTCGGGGTGGCACAGGGCAGGGATACGAAAGTTGGGGGACCTGTTTGTGGATGGGAAGTTCGCGAGCTTGGGTGAGCTGGAGGAGAAGTTCGGGCTCCCCCCGGGGAACACCTTCAGGTACTTACAGGTAAGGGCGTTTGCCAGACGGCAGGTGGTGGAATTACCGCGGCTACTGCCACACACAGTACAGGACAGGGTGCTTTCGGGGGGCGGGGGGGGGGGGGGGGGGGGGGTGGTGGGAGCGGGGAAGACCTCGGAAACTTACCAGGTGATGCAGGAGGAGGAGGAGGCCTCGGTGGTGGAGTTGAAAGGTAAGTGGGAGGAGGAGTTGGGAGAGGAGATCGAAGAGGGAACGTGGGCGGATGCCCTAGGGAGGGTGAACTCTTCCTCCTTGTGCGCGAGGCTCAGCCTCATACAGTTTAAGGTGCTGCACAGGGCACACATGACCGGGAAAAGGATGAGCCGGTTATTTGGGTGTGAGGACAGGTGTGTTTGGTGCTCAGGGTGCCCAGCAGGATTCTCCTTCAGTGGAAAGATGCGAGGCCCCCAAGCGTGGAATCCTGGATCAGCGATATGGCAGGGTTCATTAAATTGGAGAGGGTGAAATTTGCCTTGAGAGGGTCGGTACAAGTGCTCTTTAGGCGGTGGCAACCGTTCTTAGACTTTCTGGCAGAACGATAGACATTGGTCAATGGCAGCAGCAGCTCGGCGGGCGGGGGGGGGGGGGGGGGGGGGGGTTTACATTATTTTTGTTTATGTTATTTACACTGGAGGGTCCGAGGGGGTGTATACACCTATTGTGTTAAGTCGGGGTGTTAATGTTAATTTATTGTTTATGTACAGTGGGGGAGGGGTTTGGGGGGTTGCTTTTTTAGATTGTGTTTTGTACTTAACCCTGTTGGGTTCTTTTTTCTTTCTCATTTTGTTATTGATATTTTATGAAAACCTTTAATAAATTTTTTTTAAAAAAAATATTGAATGTAAACCTAATGTGCTCCTATTTGAAGGTTTGTTCAGTCTTTTGGGTGTAAAAGGACAGCATACAGGTTACTTAATGTTGTATTCTTTGGGGGGTGTATTTGATTTACTGGTTGCTAAGATGTTCACTGTTTGTTTCAAAAAGGTTAACTTGAGTTCACAGAATAAACATTGTTTTGTTTTAAAAAACCACTGGTCCATTTTCTGCTGTACCATACCTGTAGAGTGAGCCGTGTGCTCCCCATATCACAATCTATTACAAGTTGTGGGTCAGGTGAACTCCATGATGCACTTTGGGATTCTCTAAACACTGGCCCATAACATCACTTACTATGAGAGGGCAGTTGAGACCTCAGTTTTAGCTCTTGTCCAAGATCCAGCACCTCTGACAGTGCAACACTCCCTCAGAACTGACACCGAGAGTGCCAGCTTTGATTTAGAGAAGGGTTGAAGTTTAAGGAGGGAATTCCCAAGTTCAGGTTCCAGGCAGCTGAAGACATGACCACCAATGGTGGAGTGCTTAAAATCAGGAATGGTCAATTGCAAGCTAGGTTAGTTCTTTAATCGGGTAATTAAAAACAGTGGTTTTGATTATTGTAATGTAATTGCATTCCTGAAACAGGAGTCAGCTGAATCATACTCAACTGCAGCTGTAACTGGTTAACTGTGCAACTGGTATAATCTAGTTTCCAAAGCGTTGTAATTTGAGGCCTATAAAAAGAGACACTAATCAGTGTCTGCACTGTGAGTGCTTTTGGAGTTGGGTGAAAACAGAGAGTTAGGTGAAACTGGGAGAAGGTGAAACTGAAAAGACTTGAGTGTGGAGCTCAGTCCGGACAGGAGCAGAACACAGCTGAGTTTTGTGAACACCAAGGTTGGATTCCTGTTCTCATTGACACCGCAGCCAGGAGCACAGTGAGACAGTCGTGCATATAAAAAGTTAATGACCTATGACCTATGTTTTCGGTTTTTTTTGGGAGGTGGGGACTAACTGAGAAACAGCACAAATAAGTGTAAGTCAGGGTCATTATAATGAAGTAATATAACAAAGTAGGATGGGGAAAGGAAGGTTAGCGTAAGGGAGGTAACTAAATAGACTCTTATATAGCTTAATCTTTTGTTAAAAGGGAGTAAAAAAAAATTTTTAAATAATTTTTATTAAGGTTTTCATAAAATATCAATAACAAAATGAAAAAGGAACCCAACAGGGTTAAATACAAAACACAGTCCAGAAAAACAACCCTCCATACCCCCCTCCCCCTGTACATAATTAATAAATTAACATTAACACCCCGACTTAACACAACAGGTATATACATCCCCTCAGACCCTCCAGTGTAAATACCATAAACAAAAATAAAGTAACCCCCCCCCACCCCGCCGAGTGTGCTGCCATTGACCAATGTCTATCGTTCTGCCAGAAAGTCTAAGAACGGTTGACACCGCCTAAAGAACCCTTGTACCGACCCCCTCAAGGCGAATTTCACCCTCTCCAACTTAATAAACCCCGCCATATCGTTTCCACGCTTGGGGGCCTCGCATCCTTCCACTGAAGGAGAATCCTTCGCCGGGCTACCAGGGACGCAAAGGCCAGAATTCCGGCCCCTTTCGCCTCCTGCACTCCCGGCTCTTCTGCGAACCCAAATATTGCAAGCCCCCAGCCCGGTTTGACCCTGGATCCTACCACCCTCGACACCGTCCTCGCTACACCCTTCCAAAATTCCTCCAGCGCTGGGCACGCCCAGAACATATGGGTGTGATTTGCTGGGCTCCCTAAGCACCTAACACACCTGTCCTCACCCCCAAAGAACCGGCTCATCCTTGTCCCGGTCATGTGTGCCCTGTGTAGCACCTTAAACTGCATGAGGCTGAGCCTCGCGCACGAAGAGGAAGAGTTCACCCTCCCTAGGGCTTCTGCCCACGTCCCTTCCTCAATCTCCTCTTCCAACTCATCCTCCCACTTACCTTTCACCTCCACCACCGAGGCCTCCTCCTCCTCCTGCATCATCTGGTAAGTTTCCGAGTACTCTACACCACCCCCCCCCCCCCCGCGCCCCCCCCCCCCCCCCCCCCCCCGAGAGCACCCTGTCCTGTACTGTGTGTGGCAGCAGCCGCGGGAATTCCACCACCTGCCGCCTGGCAAACGCCCTTACCTGTAAGTACCTGAAGGTGTTCCCCGGGGGGAGCCCGTACTTCTCCTCCAGCTCACCCAGGCTCGCGGACTTCCCGTCCACAATAAGGTCCCCCAACCTTCGTATCCCTGCCCTGTGCCACCCCGAAAACCCTCCATCTGTTCTCCCTGGTACGAACCGGTGGTTCCCCCGTATTGGGGTCCACACCGAGGCCCCAACTTCCCCCCTATGCCGCCTCCACTGCCCCCAGATTTTGAGGGCAGCCGCCACCACCGAGCTCGTGGTATACCTCCTTGGAGGGAACGGCAGCGGCGCCGTTGCCAGCTCCCCCAGACTCGTACCCACACAAGACACCGTCTCTAGCCTCTTCCATGCAGCCCCCCTCCCCCTCCATCACCCACTTGCGCACCATCGTCGCATTGGCGGCCCAGTAGTACCCACAGAGTTTGGGCAGCGCCAGCCCCCCCCCCCCCTATCTTTACTCCGCTCCAGGAACAACCTTCTCACCCTCGGAGTCCCTCGCGCCCACACAAAGCCCATTATACTCCTGTTGACCCACCTAAAGAAGGCCTTCGGGATAAACACGGGGAGGCACTGGAACAGGAACAAAAACCTTGGGAGCACCGTCATTTTGACTGACTGCACCCTACCCGCCAAGGACAGCGGCAACGCGTCCCACCTCTTGAACTCCTCCTCCATTTGCTCCACCAGCCTTGTGAAATTAAGCCTGTGCAGGGCCTCCCAGCTCCTGGCCACCTGAACCCCCAAATACCTGATGCTCCTCTCCGCCCTTTTTAGTGTAAGCTCGCCAATCCCCCTCTCCTGGTCCCCTGGGTGAACCACGAACAGCTCGCTCTTCCCCATGTTGAGCTTGTACCCTGAAAAATCCCCAAATTCCCTAAGGATCCTCATTACCTGCGGCATTCCCCCCACCGGGTCCGCCACATATAGCAGCAAGTCGTCCGCATAGAGCGACAACCTATTCTCCTCCCCACACCGCACCAACCCCCTTCAGTTCCTCGACTCCCTCAGTGCCATAGCCAGGGGTTCAATTGCCAGTGCAACACCCCTGCATCGCCCCTCGGTGCAACCGAAAGTACTCGGACCTCCTCCTGTTTGTGGCCACACTTGCCATCGGGACCTCATACAACAGCTTAACCCACCTGACAAACCCTTCCCCAAACCCAAACCTCTTCAGCACCTCCCACAGGTGCCCCCACTCTATCCTATCGAAGGCTTTCTCAGTGTCCATCGCCACCACTATCTCCGCCTCCCCCTCCCTCGCCGGCATCATGATAACGTTCAGGAGCCTCCGCACATTCGCGTTCAACTGCCTCCCCTTCACGAACCCCGTCTGGTCTTCGTGGATGATCTGCGGCACACAATCCTCAATCCTCGTGGCTAAGACCTTCGCCAGCACCTTTGCATCTACATTTAACAATGAAATCGGCCTGGAAGACCCACACTGCAGGGGATCCTTGTCCCGCTTCAGGATCAAGGAGATCAGTGCCCGAGACATCATCGGGGGCAAAGCCCCCCCTCCCTTGCCTCATTGAAGGTCCTAACCAGCAGCGGGCCCAACTGGTCCATATATATTTTATAGAATTCGACCGGAAAACCGTCCAGCCCCGGTGTCTTCCCCGCCTGCATGCTTCCTATCCCTTTGGTCAGCTCCTCTAGCCCAATCGGGGCCCCCAATCCTGCCACCAGTCCCTCCTCCACCTTCGGAAACCTCAATTGGTCCAGGAAGCGGCCCATCTCTCCCTCCTCCCGTGGGGGCTCGGACCGGTACAATTCCTCATAAAAGTCCCTGAAGACCCCATTGATGCCAACCCCACTCCGCACCACACTTCCTCCCCTGTCCTTAACTCCCCCGATCTCCCTAGCTGCGTCCCGCTTCCGAAGCTGATGCGCCAGCATCCTGCTTGCCTTTTCCCCATACTCATAGACCGCCCCCTGGGCCTTCCTCCACTGCACCTCCGCCCTCCTGGTGGTCACCAGGTCGAATTCGGCCTGGAGGCTGCGCCTCTTCCTCAACAATCCTTCCTCGGGCACCTCCGCATACCTCCTGTCTACCCTCACCATCTCCCCCACCAACCTCTCCCTCTCTCTCCGCTCCCTCCTCTCCTTGTGGGCCCTAATGGAGATCAGCTCTCCCCTAACCACCGCCTTCAGCACCTCCCATACCATCCCCACTCGGACCTTCCCGTTATCGTTAGCCTCCAGGTACCTCTCTGTACTTCCTCAGACCCGCTCGCTCACCTCCTCGTCTGCCAACAGCCCCAATTCCAAGCGCCACAACGGGCGCTGGTCCCTCTCCTCCCCCAGCTCCAAGTCCACCTAATGCGGGGCGTGGTCCGAAATGGCTATCACCGAATACTCGGTGTCCTCTACTCTCGCAATCAGCGCCCTACTCAAAATAAAAAAGTCGATTTGGGAATAAGCCCTATGGAGAAGAATGAAAATTCCCTAGCCACCGGCCTTGCAAATCTCCAAGGGCCCACCCCTCCCATCTGGTCCATAAACCCCCTCAGCACTCTAGCCGCCGCCGGCTTCCGACCCGTCCTAGACCTGGAGCGATCCAGTGCCGGATCCAACACCGTGTTAAAGTCTCCCCCCATTATCAGGCCCCCCACTTCCAAGTCTGGGATCCGACCCAACATGCACCGCATAAAACCCGCATCGTCCCAATTCGGGGCATACACATTGACCAGTACCTCTCTCCCTGCAGCTTACCACTTACCATTACGTACCTGCCGCCATTGTCTGCCACAATGCTCGACGCCTCGAATGACACCTTCTTTCCCACCAAGATCGCCACCCCTCAATTTTGGCATCCAGCCCCGAATGAAACACCTGACCTACCCACCCTTTCCTCAGTCTTACCTGGTCTGCCACCTTCAGATGTGTCTCCTGGAGCATAACCACATCCGCCTTCAGCCCCTTCAGGTGCGCGAACACGCGGGCCCGCTTGACCGGCCTGTTCAGTCCCCTTACATTCCAGGTTATCAGCCGGATCAGGGAGCTACCTGCCCCCTCCCCCACCGACTATCCACAACCCCTCCTCGGCCAGTCACGTGCCTGCACCCCACGCCCGGCCCATTCCCCACGGTGGCAGACCCCCGTCTTGACCCCCCCCCCACTCGCTTCAACTCCCCCTTGACCTTAGCAGCAGCAACTCGATCCCCCCCCCCCCCCCCCCAACCCGGCTAGGACCCATCCTAGCTGTTTTACTCCCCCCATTGCACTTCCGCAAGTCAGCTGACTCCTGCTGACCCCGGCCACTCCTGCCTCTCCTTCGACTCCTCCCATTGTGTGACACACCCTCCTCTTCCGTTCCCCATCCACAGGCTCTCCCCCTCCCCCTTCCATCCTACGCGCGGGAAACAACCTCGCTTCCCCGGACCGGCCCCGCCCCCTCCAGTCTTCAGCACGGGAAAAAGCCCGCGCTTTCCACCTACCCAGCCCCGCCACCTCTGACGCAGCTCCTATTACAGGCCCAGTCCCCTCACCCCCGACTCGGGCCTCCCCTCCCCCATGGGGCCCCATCTCACCGCTGGCCATCCACCCCTATTCCATTTGTTTACCCCCCCTCCAAGAGCCCCCCCCCCCAACCATCCCAACAAAACAGTGCCCAACCCACCCTTACCACCCTCACCGAACCAGAAAGAAAAAAACAAGAGCAAAGGACCCCCCCCCTCAAAAAGTAACATATCCACCGCAGTCCCCAAACGCCCATCCCGACCCTCAATCTGTGTCCAACTTCTCGGCCTGAACGAAGGCCCACGCCTCCTCCGGAGACTCAAAATAATGGTGCCGGTCCTTGTAGGTAACCCACAGTCGTGCCGGCTGCAGCATGCCAAACTTCACCCCCTTCCTGTGAAGCACCGCCTTCGCTCGATTGTACCCGGCCCTCTTCTTCGCCACCTCCGCACTCCAGTCCTGGTATATTCGAACCTCGGCGTTCTCCCACCTGCTGCTCCTCTCCTTGGCCCACCTGAGCACACACTCCCGATCAGGGAACCGATGAAACCGCACCAGCACCGCCCGCGGAGGCTCGTTAGCCTTGGGCCTCCTTGCCAACACTCTATGTGCCCCTTCCAGCTCCAGGGGCCCCTGGAAGGACCCCGCTCCTATCAGCGAGTTCAACATGGTGACCACATAGGCCCCCACATCCGGCCCCTCCACCCCCTCCGGGAGGCCCAGAATCCGCAGATTCTTCCGCCTCGACCGATTCTCCATCTCCTCGAACCGCTCCTGCCATCACGTGCGCCTCCACCTTTACCGCCAGGCCTAAGATCTCGTCCTCGTTGTCGGAGATCTTTTGTCGGGCCTCGCGGATCGCCACCCCCTGGGCCGTCTGTGGCTCCAGCAGCTTATCAATTGAAGCCTTCGTCGGCTCTAGCAGGTCCGCTTTAATCTCCCTGAAGCAGCGCTGGATACCCTCCTGTTGCTCCTGCGCCCACTGCATTCACGCTGCCTGGTCTCCGCCCGCCGCCATTTTGTTCTTCTTCCCTCGCAACTTCTTCGGGTCCACCACCACCTTTTTAGTCGCCCCGCTCCTGGTAAAAGCCATATACTATCGGGGAATTGTTGTAATCTCCTTCCCACACCAGGAATCGTCGAAAAAGTTCCGTTGGGGGCCCTGAAAAGAGCCCCAAAGTCCGTTTTTGCGGGAGCCGCCGAATGTGCGACTTAGCTCCGCATAGCCGCAACCGGAAGTCCTTAAAAGGGAGTAAATAAGGGACTTGAGGGTAGTCATGGCAGCAGAGTTTGCACCCGTGAGAAGCTCCTCCAGTGCTATGTGGCAAATCATGGAAGCTTCAGTTGTCTCTGGTGACCACGTGTTCAGGAAGTGTGTCCAACTGCAGCTACTGGCTTACTGCATTTCAGAGCTGGAGCTGAGGGTGGATTCACTGGAGCATCCGTGATGCTTAAATGTTATGGATAACACGTTCAGTGAGATGGTCATACCGCAGGTGAGGAGTGAACAGACAGAAAGTGCATGGGTGGCCACCAGGCAGAGTAGAGGAAAGCAGGTAGTGCAGGAGTCCCCTGTGGCCACCACCCTTTCTAATAGATATACTATTTTGGATACTGTTGGGGGCGATGACTGTGTAGGGTAATGCAGTGGCAGCTAACTTTATGGCACCAAGTGTGAGTTTGCTGCACAAGAAGAGAGGAGGAAAAATGTCAGAGCTACAGTGGTATGGGATTGAATTGTAAGAGAAACAGGCAAGCATTTCTGTGGCCACAAAATAAACTCCAGGATGGTATGTTGTCTCCCTGGTGCCAGGGTTAGGGATGTCACTACAGGGCATATTGAAGGGGGAGGGCAAACAGACAGATATCATGGTACATATTGGTACCAAAGATATAGGCAGAAAAAGGGATGGGGTCCTGAAAGCAGAATTTATGCAGCTCAGAAGTAGATTAAAAAACAGGACCCAGAAGGTAGTAATCTCTGGATTACTTCCAGTGCTAGTGAGTATAGAAGAAGGAGGTTAGTCCAGATGAACTTGATGGAATTTTTCGAAAACGTGGCCTGGTTGTCGATGAGGAAAATGCATTTGATGTAGTCTACTTGGATTTCAGCAAGGTTTTTGATAAGGTCCTATATGGGAGACTGATAGCGAAGATAAGAGCCCATGGGATCCAAGGAAATTTGGAAATTGGATCCAAAATTGTCTGAGTGACAGGAAGAAGAGGGTGATAATTGAGGGGTGTTTTTCTGACTGGAAACCTGTGTTCAGTCGGGTCCCACGGGGATCAGTGTTGGGGCCCCTGCTGTTTGTGGTTTATATAAATGATTTAGATATAAATGATAGAGGGTTAATCCGTAAGTTTGCAAATGATTCAAAAATGGGTGGGGTGGTAAGTAGTGAGGAGAATAGCCTCCAATTACAGGAGGATATAGTCAGGCTGGTCAGATGGGCTGATCTGTGGCAAATGGATTTCAATCCAGTTAAGTCTGAGGTGATTCATTTGGGCAGGACAAATCAAGCAAGGGAATACATGATACATGCCAGGGCCCTGGGAAGGATCAGAGGAATCTTGGTGTGCATGTATAACTGTCCCTTAAGGTAGCAGAGCCGGTGGATGCAGTGGTTAAGAAGGCATATGGTATACTTGCCTTTATTAACAGAGGCATAGAGTTTAAGAGCAGGGAGGTTATGCTGGAACTGTATAAAACATTGGTTAGGCCACAGCTAGAGTATCGTGTGCAGTTCTGGAATCCACATTATAGGAGGGATGGGATAGCACTGGAAAGGGTGCGGAGGAGATTTACCAGGATGTTTCCTGGGTTGGAGAGTTTTAGTTATGAAGAGAGATTGGATAGACTTGGACTGTTTTCCTTGGAGCAGAGGAGACTGAGGGGGGACATGATTGAGATGTATAAAATTATGAGGGACATAGATAGAGTAGACAGGAACAAACTTTTCCCCTTAGTGGAGGGGTCAATGACCAAGGGGCAAAGATTTAAGGTAAGTGGCAGGAGGTTGAGGGGTTGTAAGGAAAGTATTTTTTACCCAGAGGGTCGTGGGAGCTTGGAATTCGCTGCCTTGAAAGGGTAATGAAGGCATAACATTTCGGAAGTATTTAGATTACACTTGGCCCACAGCCTTGAATGCCCTGGGGTCACAAGTGCTGGAAAATGGATTAGAACAGTTAGGTGGTTGTTTTTGACAGATGCAATGAGCCGAAGGGCCTTTTCTGTGCTGTATGATTCTATGACTCTATGACTAGAATCAGAGGAGGAGGGATAGCTCGGAGAGTTGTGGGGCTGAATGACATTTCAGAGATGGGGAGGAGATTAAGCGAGGGAAGGATTTGAAAACAAGGATGAGAATTTTAAAATCGAGGCATTGTTGGACCGGGAGCTAATGTTGGTCAGTGAGTGCTGGGCAATGGGTGAATGGGACTCGGTGTGATTTTAACTGGATGAGCTGAAGTTTATGGAGGGTATAATGTGGGAGACCAGCTGGGAATGGGTTGGAGGAGTTGAGTCTGGAGGTGATGAAGACATTGATGAGGGTTCAGTGAGCAAGAGAGTTACTTTTACAGACTCAGCTTTTTGATATCTACTCCCTTATCTCCATGTGTGACTCTTAAACTCTGTTCCAGATGCCCCTGTGAAACACCTCTGGATATTCTGTTACTTTAAAGGATACAGGGGCGAAATTCTCCGGTATCGGCGTGATGTCCGCCGACTGGCGCCCAAAACGGCACAAATCAGTCTGGCATCGCGCCGCCCCAAAGGTGCGGAATGCTCCGCATCTTGGGGGGCCGAGCCCCAACCTTAAGGGGCTAGGCCCGCGCCGGACTAATTTCCGACCCGCCAGCTGGCAGAAAAGGCCTTTGGTGCCCCGCCAGCTGGCGCGGAAATGACATCTCCGGGCGGCGCATGCGGGGGAGCGTCAGCGGCCGCTGACGGCATTCCCGCGCATGCGCAGTGGAGGGAGTCTCTTCCGCCTCCGCCATGGTGGAGACCGTGGCGAAGGCGGAAAGGAAAGAGTGCCCCCACGGCACAGACCCGCCCGCGGATTGGTGGGCCCCGATCGCGGGCCAGGCCACAGTGGGCCCCCCCCCCCCCCCCCCCTCCCGGTGCAGATCGCCCCGTGCCCCCCCCAGGACCCCGGAGCCCGCCCGCGTAGCCTTGTCCCGCCGTTAAGGTAGGTGGTTTAAACTACGCCGGCGGGACAGGCATTTTAGCAGAGGGACTTCGGCCCATACGGGCCGGAGAATCGCAGGGGAGGGGCCCGCCAACCGGCGTGGCGTGATTCCTGCCCCCGCCGAATATCCGGTGCCGGAGAATTCGCCAACCGGCGGGGGCGGGATTCACGCCAGCCCCTGCCGATTCTCCGACCCGGCGGGGGGTCGGAGAATCTCGCCCCAGATAATTACAAGTTGTATTTTTCAAGGAGGTCACATGAGCTCCCTACTGCCTCCCAACACCCTTCAAATACCATCTTTATAGAGTTCATCCTCAGTCCGATTATAGCTATCCATCACCAGGTTGGATGATGAGTTGAAGCCTCAAACCGACATCTGAAATCTTTCTCATGGACAGAACAGATAAACATTTCTCCTTTCAGATTAAAGCATTAGTGATTCAAGTACTGATGAGGAGAGTAACTCTATCAGATCTTGACGTGATGTTTGGTTTGCGTTTCCTGTCTGCAAATTGTCCGGACAAATCGCTGGTCAAAGTCGGTTGTGAAAGACATCACAGAAAGCAAAAGTAAAGAAATCCAAACTCTCAATTCTACTCATCCTTCTTTCTTACAAACTATAAATCTCTGTCCTCAATGCATCCCTGCTCCCTAATGACTTTAACTCTAATTCATCCTACTATCTTCCTTCTGCTTTCCCCCCAATTCTCCTCCCGTGAAGGTGCTGACTCTCGGGTTCAGTTTCACACTCACCTATCGCAGCCCGGTAGCATTGTGGATAGCACAATTGCTTCACAGCTCCAGGGTCCCAGGTTCGATTCCCCGCTGGGTCACTGTCTGTGTGGAGTCTGTACATCCTCCCCGTGTGTGCGTGGGTTTCCTCCGGGTGCTCTGGTTTCCTCCTACAGTCCAAAGATGTGCAGGTTAGGTGGATTGGTCATGATAAATTGCCTTTAGTGTCCAAAATTGCCTTTTGTGTTGGGTGGGGTTACTGGGCTATGGGGATAGGGTGGAGGTGTTGACCTTGGGTAGGGTGCTCTTTCCAAGAGCCGGTGCAGACTCGATGGGCCGAATGGCCTCCTTCTGTACTGTAAACTCTAACTCTATGATATCGCCCTCCCCAATATGTCACCCAGGAGTATAAATCTTCAGGTAAAATTGCCATAGTCCAAGATGACCACAGAGCTTTCTCCTTTGAGGGGGAGAACTGAATAGTGGTGAATTAACCTGAGGAGCGATCACCACATCTCAGGCGAGGGGCAAGGTTGAGAATCTATGAGCACGTCCGGGAATTGAACCCGCGCTGTTGGCATTACCCTGCATCACAAACCAGCTTTTCCAGCGAAGTGAGCTAAACCGGCTAACACCTGAAGTTAGCAAACTGTTTTGCTAAGGAGGACGTCACAATCAAATCTAGTGACTGCCCACGTTACTTTGTGTCAGGGTGGAGTCATTGCCCTCCCTCCCCATTTTTCATTCAAGTCCCAGGAGTTTGGACACTGGGCTCCGGTTGAGTAATGATATCCTGAACTCCCACAATCCCACGCGCTGAAGAAACCGCTCTATCCGCCGCGCGGGCGGGCGACCCAGGAGTGCGCATGTCCAAGGGAAAGGGGAGGCTGCGCATGTCCGGAAGAGTGTCCGCCGCCTTCCCGTCCAGCTGAGGCATTGACCAATATGAAGAATTGGAGGACCGGAAGGACTCTGGTCCTCCAGTCAATCAGAGCGCGGGCTTTGTGGGAGTGAAAATTGAGCTTCATACAAAAGGAAGCCTCTTTCTGTCTCCAACATCTGTGAGTGAAACACTTTATTTTCTCCCCCTTTTCCATTTCTTTCCTCATTCTGACCTTCAATTGGTCACTTGCAGCAACTGAAGGGAAAGGAAGTGAATCCAGGGAGGGTGCAGACTCTGCAAAGCTTGGTCCAGGTCTCTTTCTCTCTTAAAGACATTGACATCCTTTGCTCCCTCAGCTTGACACATTTATTTGTCTGGCTAAAAGGATGCACTCTCCCAATGTCCACAATTAAAGGGCTTCTTTCCCCAGGAGATGACTGACATTTAAGGGGACAGTAAATTATTATCGGAGATACATCCAATGGTGTTATATGGTACAGATTAGATATATTATTGCTGGTTCTGTAATAAAGTACATTTATTATTATTTCTTGTTTTTGCAATGTTGAATCGTAGCTATGTTACATATTTCCAGTTATATCTATTTTCAGAGTGTTGTTAGAATTTTCATTTCTCTTCCACAGGGACCAGTGGAGTCTGAGATGAGGAAGGATTTCTACACTAAACGATGTGGTGAAACTTTGGAATTCTCTACCCCAGAGGACTGTGGCGCCTCAGTCATCAAATATTTTCAAGACAGAGATTGATAGGTTTCTAGATATTGAAGATGTAAAAGAATGTCAAAATATATAAAAGTGTTGGAAAATGGTGCTTAGGTAGATCATCCAATTATCTGATTGAATGGTTGAACAAGATGATGGGCCGAATTGCCGACTGCATCTTCTGTTTGTTATGGTCACTGTGTCCAGGACAGGAAGCAGTGAGCATGGATCTGTCAATCGGTCTGAATCAGCACCTTCAGAATTGGGAGGGTGAATATTAGATACAGCAGAGTGAGGATGGAGGGAGAGTGTGTGGGACAGTGATATACAGCTTTTGCAGAATAAGAGAGGAAAGAATTTTCCATAGAAACAAAAATTGTCGTTCTGAAATTTTTATCCTGTACTGACGCTGATGTCTTTTGTAAATTATTTTCACAGGATATTTAAAAAGGAGAAATTTCAGACTGAAATCTCAAACGTTACATCTAGATCTGATAGAGTCACTCGATTCATTGGAACCTGAATATCATCACCCTTTAAATCGAGAAGGAGAAATGTTGCCTTCAAAAGATTTTAACCATCAGTGTGACTTGAAAAGCACAGAGACACACACACCCGAGTGAAAGCGTTCCAGTGCACTGATTGTGGAAAGAGCTTTAATCCACGTGTTCTGTGTGTAGACGAGGATTCAACAGATTGTCCAATCCGGAGACACGAGGAGACCCCCAAAAAATGGAGAAACCGTGGAAATGTTGGGACTGTGGGAAGGGATTTAGAACGCCATCAGAGCTGGAAATTCATCGACGCATTCACACTGGGGAGAGGCCATTCACTTGCCCCCAGTGTGGGAAGGGATTGGCTTATTTATCGCACCTGCGGTCCCACCAGCGAGTTCACACTGGGGAGAACCCGTTCACCTGCCCTCAGTGTGGTAAGGGATTTATTCAGTCATCCAGCCTGCAGAGACATCAGCGAGTTCACACTGGTGAGAGACCGTTCACCTGCCTTCAATGTGGGACGGGATTCACTCAGTTATCCCACCTGCAGTCACATCAGCGAATTCACACCAGGGAAAGGCCTTTTACTTGCTCTCAGTGTGGGAAGGGATTCACTCAGTTATCCAATCTGCAGACACATCAGCGAGTTCACACTGGGGAGAGGCCGTTCACCTGCTCTCAGTGTGGGAAGGGGTTCACTCAGTTATCAAGCCTGCAGAGACACCAGCGAGTTCACACTGGGGAGAAGCCGTTCACCTGCTTTCAGTGTGGGAAGGGATTTACTCAGTTATCACACTTGCAGTCACACCAGCGAGCTCATACTGGGGAGAGGCCCTTCATCTGCTCTCAGTGTGGGAAGGGATTTTGTGTTTCATCACACCTGCTCAGACACCAGCAAGTTCACAAGTGATTACAGGGGTTGGATTCCGCTGTTAATGTTTCTGTTCTCAGTTTCATCCAGGACTACATTTCGTTCATTCTGACAGTTGGTCAATGGGGGTGGTCAGGGATTTCTTTCTGCTGGATGGTTGATCTCACGACTTTTCCTCCAGTGGGCCAATGCACTTTGTAGCAAATACCTGGCATCAAATTTAATAAGGATTACAGAGTGAAAGAATGTTTGGAAGTTGGAAGATATTTTGTTCCCATTTCTGTTTGGAACCCCCGAAAGCATGCCACGTTGCCATGAAGATGTGCTGTGGTGGTTACATGATTATTTTGTTTAATTTATCTGTGTGTTTCTCACAGAAGGAAATTGTCGAAGTATGAGGGGCAAGTTGGCCGTGGTAGATTGCAAACTTACAATAAAGGTGTGACGATAGACAGGCAATCGTTTGCATTTAAGGAACTATCACATATTGACATCAAATGTTGATTTTTTTAAGGACTTTAAATCCAACAGGAAACATGATGCAACTGTGGCTAACAAGAAAAATTACAGATTCCATGAGGTCAAAGGAAGAGGCTCAAAAAGTGGCCAAAATAGTAGTAACCCTGACGATTGGGAACTAGTTTTAGAATTCAGTAAAGGAGGACCAAGAAACTGATGAAGAAAGTTGTTATTTGTAATTCATTGCCTGAGGATGGTGCAGGAAGCAAATTCAACTGCATCTTTCAAACGGAAACGGGACAGACTCTGGAAAGGGAAAAATGGGATAAATGGGCGAGCTCATTCTGAATGCCAGCATGAGCACGATGGGATGAATTTATTTGTCAAGCTAGGATGATCTCTTTCCTGACGTTCACAATTAAAGTGGTGATTTTCCCAGAGAATGGCTTATATTTAAGTGGACAATGTAGTAAGGTAGGTTTGGATATGTGTAGTGTTATATGGTGCGTACTAAATATTTATGGTTCTCTGGTAAATTACATTTGTTATGATTTCTAATGTTGTAATAAGTACTCTTTCTGCCTTTGCATGCTGGGCTGCCAGCTGAGGGAATGAGAAGAGAGGGATTTTTAAGAATGTTTAATGGGCCAATGATTTACTCTGCCAGCTGAGGTTCAAGAAGGCAGCTCACCACCAGCTTCAAGAGTCCATTCAATTTCAGTCTGAAATTATTGATCATCTCTGATTCAACTAGCTTCATAAACATAAAGATCATGGTCCTGATCAGTAACTGCCGAAGAAAAGCTCTTCCTTATATCCCCTGTAACTCTCATCAAGGGACACGGTTCTGTATATTGCACACAGTTTTAGTCCAGTAATATAAACATATGGATCACAACCGCATGATTATTTTCAGGTCTGTGACCTGCCAGGAAAAGTAAGGGATCTGTTTATCACTGTGAATCAGGACCTTCAGGAGAATTGAGAGGGTGAATATTAGATACAGCAAAGTGAGAATGGAGGGAGAGTGTGTGAGTTGGAGATATACTGCTTTTGGGGAACGAGAGAGAAAAGAATGTTCCAGAGAAACTAGAATTGTCTGTTCTGAATCTATCCTGTACTGACAGTGATCAGCTTTGTAAACTTTTTTTACAGGATATTAGAAGAATAAGATTTACAGATCGAAATCTCAAACCAAACATCACATCTAGATCTGGCAGAGTCACTTAGTACATTGGGACCTAAATATTGAATCTAGAAGGAGAAATATTTGCCAAATCTGTCTGTTTCAAAAGAGTTTAACATCAGTGTGACTGGAAAAGCACCGAGACACACACACCCGAGTGAGTGTTCCAGAGCACTGACTGTGGAAAGAGCTTTAACCAGTTACACAGCCTGAAAAAACATCACACCGTCCACAGCAGGGGCAGTCTGTACACGTGTTCTGTGTGTGGACGAAGCTTCAACTGATCATCAAACCTGGAGACAGACAAGGACACCCACACCATGGAGAACACATGGAAATATAGGGACTGTGGGGGATTCAAAACCTCATCTGAGCTGGAAATTCAGCTACGAATTCTCATTGGGGAGAGGTCATTCACCTGCTCTGTGTATGGGAAGGGATTCAGTGATTGATCCACCCTGCAGACACATCAGCGAGTTCACACTGGGGAGCGCCGTTCACTAGTTCCCAGTGTGGGAAGGGATTTGCTTATTCTTCCAGCAATTCTACAAGTGATTACATGGGTTGGATTAAGCTGATTTGCTGCTGTTAATCACATCCTGGACTGAACCATATTCATTATCACAGTTGAAGAAGCAGGATGGTCAGTGAGCATCTTTCTGCTAGCTTGGCCGGTCTCACAACTTTGCTTCCAGTGGGCTAATGCTCTTTGTATCTTGTTGCAAAAAATATTGTTTCGTATTTGATCTGGATCAGAAAATCAAAGGCTGGTCTGAAAGTTCAAAGTTAAGTGTATTTAGTTTCCATTTCTGTTTAGAACCTCCAAAGGCATGCCACATTGTCATGGAGATGGTCTGTGGGGGGATAGTATGCTCTTTCGTTTCATTTATCCACATGTTTATTACAGAACACAGTTACATATTTTATCTTTGGTCAGCTAATTTACTTGAGTTTCGTGACAGAAAAATAAATTGGAAGCTTTACCCAGCTTGAAGCTAGAGGAATAAATCTGGGGTTCCCATAGTGAGAGGCAGTTAGCCTTGTGGCAGAAAGCAGTCGGCTTGAACAGTAAGCTTGGAATGGGCTGTGAAGAGGTTGTGGGAGCCGAATGGACAAAAGGCGGTCTGTCCAACGTCAACTCAAGAAGGCAGTGGAACATTCACAGAGCAAAAGAACTCTGGAAGTCTATTGGTATGGAGGGCATTAGCTATGAGGAGCAGTTAAATAAACTCGATTTGTTCTCACTGGAACGACGGAGGTTGAGGGGCGACCTGATAGAGGTCTACAAAATTATGAGGGGCATAGACAGAGTGAATAGTCAGAGGCTTTTCCCCAGGGTAGAGGGGTCAATTACTAGGGGGCATAGGTTTAAGGTGACATTTAAGGGGCATCTTGACAAATACATGAATAGGATGGGAATAGAGGGATACGGACCCAGGAAGTGTAGAAGATTGTAGTTTAGTCGGGCAGCATGGGCTTGGAGGGCCGAAGGGCCTGTTCCTGTGCTGTACTTTTCTTTGTTCTAAGTGCCAGACTGGGAATCTGGGAGAAATCAAAGTAAATTCCAGAGGGCTGTGGCATACATTTGCTTAGTCACAAAATGTATTAAACTTCAAGATTTCATCAGATAAGGCAACTCTTGGGGAGGCATTAGGAACTAGATTTGGTTTTAGGTAGGCTATACATGTGTGTTAGAAATAAACTATAGCTTTACGTTTTTGCTTCTATTTTGTGTGTTCACAAGGTTGAAGCCTGGCTTTTGGATTCACTTTACTGTTTGGGCCTGTGGGTATGGAACTTTTTCCATAGACCCTGCTTTTTTAATGAGGTTTTACAACTTTTGAAGTGAAGGGCTGGGTTATCAAGGGGGTAAGTAGCTGAAGGAAGTTGAAACAAAGTAGATAAAGAAACTGCTGTTGCCTAACAGCAGGAGGTCCACAGCCACACAGAGGGAAATAGAAAGGCAGTTTGAGTTCAGTTGGTGTGAAGACACCTCAGTCTAAATCTCTCTCTCTTGCTGGACATGTTATCCAATTGCTGAGAGAATAAGTTCATGGATCTTATATGCACTGCTCTGAAGTTACAGTAACAGTGAAGTCAGAGTGAGGGTTCTGGATCTCAGGTCAACACCAATTTTACAGCGGTCTGCCGGGAAAATAAGTCTTTTTGCAATGGAATAGTGACCCAGCTCCAGCGGAATTGGATCTGAAGAGATTACTGCTGGGATGAAAGGGAAGAGGGAGACTGAATTATTTATTCTCCTAGTATCTGAATTGAAAATCTTTAGTGTGTTACTGGTGTCTAGTTATTGTTCCTTGTTCAATAAATGTTTCATCCTTTTGTTTAAATATTACCTGCAGACCCCTGTGCATCTGTTCAGTAAATACACCCCATGTTTCTAAACAAAATAAAAATAGTGACCGTTCAATCCAGGTTCCATTCTGGGATCTGACTTGTTCAGTAATAGCATCTGCTGGGATTGTAACAATGTGAGGCTCTTTGTAGGATCAGAAAGCCTGGAATTTCAGAGGGATTTGTGAATCCTCGACTAATCAAGTGCTGGAGGTGGACGGGTTGGAATTTCAAAATGGCTTTGACCATCACAGAAGTTTCTGGGAGTGGAAGATGGTCTCTCGCTCTCTGATGGCAGAATCTCTCAGATTAAAAGGACAGAGTCTCTCCCTGCTAAAGGGATAGGATGTCTTCTGTTTTGTTCCATGGACAGGATCTCTCTCTGATTAAAGGGACAGGATTTCTGTTCCGTTCGAGGGACAGGGTCTCTCTGATTAAAGGGACAGGATCTCTGTTCTGTTCCAGGGACAGGGTCTCTCTGATTAAAGGGACAGGATCTCTGTTCTGTTCCAGGGACAGGGTCTCTCTGATTAAAGGGACAGGATTTCTGTTCTGTTTAAAGGGACAGGGTCTCTCTGATTAAAGGGACAGGATTTTTGTTCTGTTTAAAGGGACAGGATCTCTGTTCTGTTTAAAGGGACAGGGTCTCTCTGATTAAAGGGACAGGGTCTCTGTTCTGTTCCAGGGACAGGGTATCTCTGATTAAAGGGACAGGGTGTCTGATTAAAGGGACAGGATCTCTTCTGTTCCAGGGACAGGGTCTCTCTGATTAAAGGGACAGGATCTCTGTTCTGTTTAAAGGGACAGGGTCTCTCTCTGATTAAAGGGACAGGGTCTCTGTTCCGTTCCAGGGACAGGGTCTCTCTGATTAAAGGGACAGGGTCTCTGTTCTGTTCCAGGGACAGGGTCTCTGTTCTGTCCCAGGGACAGGGTCTCTCTCTGTTTAAAGGGACAGGATTTCTGGTCTGTTACCGGGAAATGAAATGAAAATCGCTTATTGTCACAAGTAGGCTTCAAATGAAGTTACTGTGAAAAGCCCCTAGTCGCCACATTCCGGCGCCTGTTCTTGGAGGCTGTTACGGGAATCGAACCGTGCTGCTGGCCTGTCGTCGTCTGCTTTAAAAGCCAGCGATTTTGCCCTGTGCTAAACAGCGGCAACAGAGTCTCTGATTAAAGGGACGGGATCTCTGTTCTGTTCCAGGGACAGGGTCATTTTCTGATTAAAGGGACAGGATCTCTGTTCTGTTCCAGGGACAGGGTCTCTCTGATTAAAGGGACAGGATCTCTGTTCTGTTCCAAGGACAGTGTCTCTCTGATTAAAGGGACAGGGTCTCTGTTCTGTTCCAGGGACAGGGTCTCTCTGATTAAAGGGACAGGATCTCTGTTCTGTTCCAGGGACAGGGTCACTCTGATTAAAGGGACAGGATCTCTGTTCTGTTCCAGGGACAGGGTCTCTCTCTGTTTAAAGGAACAGGATCTCTGTTCTGTTCCAAGGACAGTGTCTCTCTGATTAAAGGGACAGGGTCTCTGTTCTGTTCCAGGGACAGGGTCATTTTCTGATTAAAGGGACAGGATCTCTGTTCTGTTCCAGGGACAGCGTCTCTCTGATTAAAGGGACAGGATCTCTGGCCAGTTCCAGGGACAGGGTCTCTCAATGATTAAAGGGACAGGATCTCTGTTCTGTTCCAGGGACAGGGTCTCTCTGATTAAAGGGACAGGATCTCTGTTCTGTTCCAGGGACAGGGTCTCTCTGATTAAAGGGACAGGATCTCTGTTCTGTTCCAGGGACAGGGTCTTTCTCTGTTTAAAGGGACAGGATTTCTGTTCTGTTCCAGGGACAGGGTTCTCTCTGATTAAAGGGACAGGATCTCTGTTCTGTTCCAGGGACAGGGTCTCTCTCTGATTAAAGGGACAGGATCTCTGATCTGTTCCAGGGACAGGGTCTCTCTCTGATTAAAGGGACAGGATCTCTGTTCTGTTCCAGGGACAGGGTCTCTCTCTGATTAAAGGGACAGGATCTCTGTTCTGTTCCAGGGACAGTGTCACTCTCTGATTAAAGGGACAGGATCTCTGTTCTGTTCCAGGGACAGTGTCACTCTCTGATTAAAGGGACAGGATCTCTGTTCTGTTCCAGGGACAGTGTCACTCTCTGATTAAAGGGACAGGATCTGTGTTCTGTTCCAGGGACAGGGTCGCTCTGATTAAAGGGACAGGATCTCTGTTCTGTTCCAGGGACAAGGGACTGGGTTCTCCAATTTTGAGGCTATGTCCGGAGGATCCGTGGCGTTTTACGCCCAAAAAATTGGCGCTGCCACAGCACCGATCCTCCGTAAGGTGAGGGGCTAGCAGCCGCGCAACGTAAAATGAACGGCCTCCACAACCAAAACAGCCAGGGAATGGCCGGGTCCGCGGCCACACGTGCACGGCGATGATCTGCAACGGTCCCACTGTACAACATGGCGACAGCCGAACGCGGTCCCGACCTACCAGAGAGTGCCACCCTCCAAAGGTCCCCCCCAGCCCTCGTGCCCCCCGCAAGCAGCTTGGTTCCCGCCCGACTGGCGGCGCTGGACACAGTCTGCAGCCGGGCTTCCGGCTGTTGAGACGATGAGTCAACCTCGCAGTCGGGAATTCAGAGCATCGGGGGCCGGCCCTCAGGTGACGTCATGAGGCCGTCCAAGCGGTGCGTACCACGATGACGCCGTTTTGGAGGAGGCGGAGCATGCAAAAACAGGCGGCGGCCCCGAATCCATCGTAAAAAGGGATTCTCCGCCCCGATCGCTGATTATGAAATCGCGTCAGGAATGGGAATCCCGCCCAGGATCTCTCTCTGATTAAAGGGACAGGATATCTGCTGCTCTGTTCCAGGAATAAGGGTGGGATTCTACGTTAGAGAGACTAAGTGCTGATGCCGGGACTGATGCGAATGTTCTATGTGGACGAAAGCGGTGCCTGAGCGATTCACCAGCGCCACGTAGATCTTGTGCTATTCTAAAGCATGCCGACCCTGATCCTAGCCAAACTGGTTGCGCCAGAGCACGCCCATCCCCTTGATGGGTCGGCTGGGGCAGAAGGTACCTAGGCGGATGGCCTGGGGGGGGAACCATTGCGCTAAGTTCCCACTGGGCAGTCAGCGGCTTGCGCAGCTGTGTGACTACCTAGCTGGCTGCGGACAACGACAGTCCATGCCCGGTGACCCCGACCCTTCTCCCAGCCACCACTCCCCCAGGCCCTGCCAGCAGCTCTCGCCCCTCACCCCCCGCTCCCACCCTCGGCGGTTCAACTGTCAGCACACTGCAGCGATGTTGGACACTGTACCCCCTCTCCGCATCCTCAGCAGCCACGATGCCTGTTTCCTGATTTGAAACACCACAAGTGAACCTCGCCATCGGTAATTGTTCCTAGTGGAAACGGAGCATCGCGGAAGACCCGAAAATCCTGGGTCGCACCAGTTAATGATATGCCAATGGCCTTTACTGTACAATTTGCATGCCCACACCGGCGTGCTGGAGCATGGCATGACATTTGGCACCTGGTGCCAACCTCAGCACCACCCAATCATGTTTCCCGATTCCTGCATCGGCCGACGGAGAATCCCACCCGGGTCTCTCTGATTAAGGAACGGGATCTCTGTTTTGTTCCAGGGACAGAGGGCTGGATTCTCTGATCGCCGATGCAAAATCGCGATCGACCGGAGTATCCCTTTTTGCGCCAGAATCGGGGACGGTGCCATTTTTCCGATGCTCCGCCCCCTCAAAAACGCACGCCATCGGGACGGTCTCAGCACATCACCTTAGGCACTCCCTCCGATGCTCCGCTCTCGGTGGGCCGAGTCCCCGATGGGGTGGGGCACTTGTCCCCTCAACTTTCGGGGTTCTAGCGTGGTGGCTGCTGACTGTCCAGCGCCGTTCCGCTGGCAGGGGGGGGGGTGTCAGCGGAGGCTGGGGGGGGGGGCTGGTCCGGGGGTGGCGAAGGGTGTTACAGGGGGCTGTTTCTGGCAGGCCAGGTCTGTGCACGGCCGGTGCCATATTGTATGGACCGGCTGCCGCAGGCCGCCGTGCGCATGCACGGCCACAGACCCGGCTATTCTGCTTCCGTATCGGCTGTAAAGCCGGGGGCTTTATGTGGCGCGGCTGCTAGGCCTGCACCGGGTGGAGCATCAGTGCGGGGGCGGCTCCGACATTTTGGTCATAAGACCAGACGGATCCTGTGGACATAGCCGCAGAATCGGAGAATCCAGTCCAGGATCTCTGATTCCATTTTTACTCATTTACGTGATATGGGTGTTGCTGGCTGGACCAGCATTTACTGCCCAGCCCTGACCACCCTCCATTTCTTAGGACGTTTGAGAGTCAACCATATTGCTGCGGATTTGATTTTATTCTGATTTCCCCCTGTATAAATGGTGGTGAGGCAGCACGGTGGCGCAGTGGTTAGCACTGCTGCCTCACGGCACCGAGGTCCCAGGTTCGTTTCTGGCTCTGGGTCACTGTCCGTGTGGAGTTTGCACTTTCTCCCCGTGTTTGCATGGGTTTCGCCCCACAACTCAAAGATGTGCAAGCTAGGTGAATTGGCCATGCTAAATTGTCCCTTAATGAATCAATGAATGAATGAAAATTGCTTATTGTCACAAGTAGGCTTCAAATGAAGTTACTGTGAAAAGCCCCTCGTCGCCACATTCCGGCACCTGTTCGATGAGGCTGGTACGGGAATTGAACCCGTGCTGCTGGCCTGCCTTGGTCTGCTTTAAAAGCCAGCGATTTAGCCCTGTGCTGGAAAAAAAATGAATTGGGTACTCTAAATTTAAAAAAATAATAAAATAAATGGTGGTGTATTTCCCCACCCCTTAAATTTTGAGTGTTTCAGTTCTCTGTGAATAACCTGCGCAGCAAACTCAAGGTGAGATTAAATAAAGAGGTTGGTTTATTTTTACACACCGGGGTGGGAGGGGTTTACAATGTCCGCCCCCTTTTTGCACTCACACAATAAACGGGGGATAAGGGAAAAGGAAGAGGGTTCCGGGAATGACCACAATAAAATACAAGTTATGGGTTTTCCATGTGTCCAGAATCCAAAGTCTAATGGAATGTTCCTTCAGAGGGATGTCTCAGCAATACAGAAATACAGGAGAGGACAGGAGGACGACAACACAGATGGATCAATGTAATCATTAAGCTTGGTGCCTCCGTATGTACCAATGGATATACTGGAGAACAAGGGAGAGGAGGAAAAGGCCATGAAAACGTGGTGAAAGGTGCACACCCTATGTAGCGAGTGCTCGCACCGCCCACCAGAGTCCAGGATAAGATCACGGTGCCAGGTTCGGGCGGGTGTCAGAACACATCTCCCCCAGCTCCAGTCAAACCAGAGGCATCAATAACACATCCTTACGTCCGAATCTCGGGTACAAGACCTGTCTGTACCTTTGCAGGATCCAGTCAATGATTCCTTAACCACAATATAACAGAGCAGAAATTTCAGGAATAAATCAGCGAGGACACTAGATCTAAAAAGGATGCAATAAAACCCTGATGCAATAAAAATTGCTGATTGGTTATTGATTTTTTTTGTGTATGGTGTATAGTGGGTAATTTCAGTGTATCGCTGTTTGTTCTGTAATTTGTTCTGGTCTTTGTATCATGGAACTGTTATTAAACTAAATTATACCCAAGTGAATTCCCGTGAGTAGACGGGCCACGTCACAGGTGAGAGTTATTGCCTAACAGCCCAATCAGACTGTGAGGCCTGGACACTTCGCCTGAACACCAGAGGCTTCAACACCGCAGAAGCCTACCTGAGGTAGGCCTCAGCACTGGGGACATCCCCGCGACCAGAGGTGGGTGTGTGCACTGGTGAGGGAACCAGCACCTGATCCAAGTAATGGTAGCAGTGAGTGTCTGGGGTCTGATGCCCAGGAGCCTCTACTGCGGCTGAGGGTGGGAATGCAGGGTGTGTTGGATGGCACCCTGAGGGGTGGCAGAGGATGTGAGGTGGGGGGGAGGGGGAGCCATAGGAGAGTGAAGGGTAGCAGTCTCAGTCTCAAGGTTCGAGCTGCTGTCAGAAAGAATTAACTCCCTTTTCTGTTGTGGGTAAGTCTGGTTCAAAGGGCCTCTTGTTCCTGTAGTAATGTCTCTTTTAATGAGTTAGTGGCCCTCCCTCTGATTTTCCCGATTGACACTTATCAAGGTAGCATTTACAGAAATCAATATTTCTGTCTTCTCTTTACCTTTCATTTGATTATCTGACGTTCCTTACACTTCTCCCCCACCCTATTCCTGTAACCCCACCTTATCTGCACATCTTTGAACACTAAGGGGGAATTTATCATGGCCAATCCCCTAACCTGCACATTTTTGGACGGTGGGAGGAAACCCACACAGACAAGGGGAGAACGTCCAAACTCCACAGTCAGTCGAGGTTGGAATTGAATGATAATAATAATCTTTACTGTCACAAGTAGGCTTACATTAACACTGCAATGAAGTTGCTGTGAAAAGCCCTGAATCGCTACATTTCGGCGCTTGTTCGGGTACACAGAGGGGGAATTCAGAATGTCCAAATTACCAAATAGCACGTCTTTCAGGACTGTGGGAGGAAACTGGAGCACCCGGAGGAAAACCACACAGACAGGGGGAGAACGTGCAGATTCCACACAGAAGGTGACCCATGCCAGGAATTGAACCTGGGACCCTGGCACTGCAAATCAAGTGCTAACCACTGTGCTACAATGAACCCGGGACCCTGGTACTGTGAGGCAACAGTGCTACCCACTGTACCACCGAGCCTCTTCACACAGTATCTGAACTATAATGTGGGCTATGAACTCAATTTCTTACTTTCTCCTAATGATCTTAACCTTACTGGTGACTGGGTGTGATTTTGAATGTGGGAAGCAGATTGTTTTACATTTTGTTAAGGCACACAGACAGCTGGTGTGTCACCCCATTGACATGCCACCTCCTGTAACTGACACTACTCACATTGCTGGTTTCCCAATTCCCCTTTTAACTTCACTATAACTTCAATTAGTTTTTGCTCCCTTTAAACTGATTTCCAATGCCTGATTTTATCGGCTTCACCTATTCTTTGTTGATTCAAAATCTCAGTTGCATTCTCTATTTTAAAAACAATTTAGAGTACCCAGTTATTTTTTTTTCCAATTAAGGGGCAATTTAGCGCGGCCAATTCACCCAACAAGCACATCTTTGGATTGTGGGGGTGAAACCCACGCAGACGCGGGGAGAATGTGCAAACTCCACACGGACAGTGACCCAGGGCCGGGATTCAAACCTGGGACCTCAGTGCCACAGTCCCAGTGCTAATCACTATCTCAGCTGCATTCTCAACCAAATAAGTTACCATCTGAAAAAGATTTATTCTTTACCTGGGGGTGATGTGACAACACAATAAAATACTCTCGCTTATTCCACATTCCTCCAGACCATGCTTAAAATGTCCACATTTAACTGGTGTTGTGGAATTCCCACAAACCCGCTGTTAAACCTTGAATAAATCAAACTTAATCACAGACAGGCAAGTTGCTGGGCGATTCAAAAACAAACCAACTGTCTGCTGAAATGGTTAATTTTTCTACAGATCCTTAAGGGGGAGGAGTGTGGGTGGAATAAATCTGGCACACAATTACATCACTTGTTCTTGTTCTATTTGCTTCAATTTAATGACATTTCTTTTGTCTATCCTTCTTCTCCTTTGAACCGATTTTCAATTTCCAAAATTTGCTACTTAACCAAAGTTGCAAGAAATACTTTGTGAAACGTGTTGTTTACCCAACTTTAACTCAAAAGCGTTGGGACATTCAAATTGGATTGCTGCCAAACTGCTGGATCATCTTTGTTTTAGGAACAAGCCAACACAGTTTAAATTTTGTTTAAACAGAATTTCACAGCATTTCGAATTAAATGAAGTTTAGTTTCCCATCCAAACTAATTTTACAATTTCTTTTAGGGGACCAAACAGCACAATAATAAAACTCCTGCCAGCACATCTCAAATCTCAAGGGGCTAGTTTAGCACACTGGGCTAAATCGCTGGCTTTTAAAGCAGACCAAGGCAGGCCAGCAGCACGGTTCAATTCCTGTACCAGCCTCCCCGAACAGGAGCCGGAATGTGGTGACTAGGGGCTTTTCACAGTAACTTCATTGACGCCTGCTCGTGACAATAAGCCATTTTCAAACAAAAGTCCTTTGTTACATTTTAACTTTGAGTTTTAACAAATGAGTGGTCTGATATAATCAGCGTGGCTTCAGCTGCCGTCTCTTTGTTTTGACAGCACCTAATCAGTGCGGCTCCAACCAGATGCTCGACTTGACGTCAGCTCGCCGGTGGGGCTTTGACTTTGTTTTTCTTGACCGAATGTCCGCCTGCACGGCTTCAACTAAAGCGGCCTGCCTGTGCTCTCAATTACTCAGTAGTGGCTTGGCCTATCTCATGTGGCTTCGGCCCCGCAGCCCGCCTGAACAGCTTTGCCCTCTCCCTCTGTCCCGAGTTCTCCTCCCCCAGATTCTTTGATACTCGACCAGACCGTTTTCAGACAAATAAAATATACTCACCCTTTCTGCAGAGCCGTTCTGTTGGTCCGACACAGTCTCCTGTCCATGACACCAATTGTAGTGGAGCAGATTGTCAGGCAAAATAATCTCAGGAGACCCAGGTATAGAGCAATCATTTATAAAGGGCTGGTTTAGCACACTGGGCTAAATTGCTGGCTTTTAAAGCAGACCAAAGCAGGCCAGCAGCACGGTTCAATTCCCGTACCAGCCTCCCCGAACAGGCGGCGGAATGTGGCGACTAGGGGCTTTTCACAGTAACTTCATTTGAAGCCTACTTGTGACAATAAGCGATTTTCATTTCATTTTATTAGCCAATGCATCGGGAGAAGCCTCTGAAGTAGACTCTACCGAGCGAAAGAATCATACAATATTTATATATTGTACGTCACGTAGGCAAAGCGTTGCTTACATTTCAACATTGCCTGTTTTAGGTTTCATATTAAACAATTTGCAGATGTTCACAAAGCAGGATATCTGCTACCCGAAGAATTATCTGTCACTCTTATCTCTCAGTGGCTCCTCCTAATCTCTTCCCTGGTGCTTGTTGCTACAGGCCCGACCTTGCACTGCCAGCTTTGTCTGCTACCTCAGGCCGCTGAGGTATTACAGAGGTCACCAGGCATTCAAGCTACTGATATGAGCTACATTCAACTCACAGTGTCTGTGTCTTTGTTACATCAGCATGTTAGCTGAGTGGTGTCTTCACCCTGTCTGTGGAATTTTACTGAATCTTTCTAATGCACTGCATAGTTTCCAAAACCCACCTAAGATCCCTTAATAATCTATGATTGTTGTCTGCCTTAATGAACCATATTCATTAATTTCCCTCATACAGGACCAAATATCTTCCATCTTCCATCAAAGGCTGATGCTCTTTGAATCTTGTTGCAAATATCTGGCTTCAAATTTCACAAGGATCACAGAGTGAAAGGGTGGTTGGGCAGTTCATCGCATAAGATACTTTGAGTCAGACCTGAAACTATTCTCTGATCATTCCTGGAGTTCATTTACCCATTATTGCTGTTCCAATCCTCAGTGCTGTTCCAATCCTGTCTTTTGTTGTGATATCCAGATCTGCTGAAGATGGTTTCACCCTCTTTCACAACCTGTCAAAGTCCAACTATGCATCTTAGACATCCAATAGATCATCTTTCTCGTAAACGTCAATGAAACCCTAATGGAAGATTTAACCTTTAATCAGGATAGAACTGACGGGAACCCAGCTCCCAGAATACTTTGCTTCTGATTTTCCTTTTGTTCGGGAGTGACAATGCAGAGGCCAGACCTGGTTTCCTCCTTGGTGGGGACGGAACCCGTGTCCACATCTCCACTTCATTCTTCCACTGGTCGTATGGCTCAGACTCCGAGAACAGCAGTGGGTAATCAGACCCTGACAATTTCCACTTGTTTTCAGTAATTTCTCACAAAAACTACTGGGATTGTAAGATTTTGTCAGAAATGTTATTTTCCAACATTCACCATTAGACAAGCCTTATGGTAAAGGAAGAAACTGGAGCCAATCTTTACTTTGTATTAATTTATTCACAGAATGGAACATTACAGGTAAATACCTCCTGACCCCACACCACTCCATGTCAGAAAGTGTCTCTTGTTACAGACAGGAGGGGAATTAATTTGAACAGCCTTCATTTCTCCTCTGACTGCCAGTCTGTAAACAGAACAGAGTTGTTGATTTCTGATCTCCCCCTTTATAGGTAGTGGTATATATTTCCTCACCTGTCAGTTTGGTCTGAGCTCAAATCCAGCCTTCGGGCGGAGTCAATCTTTATTCGGTGTGGATTTAATCAGAGTGAATACAGTTAGATACCACCTGACACCACCTAATGTCAGTCAGTGTCTCTTTATGCTCTGTTGAAACATACAATTAATACAACTGGGGGGAATGGCCCCTTGAATGGGCAGTAATACAAAAATTACCAAAGTGAAGTTATAAAACTTGAAACTAAAATGTTGTTTTGTGGATCAATGATGCAGTCCAACCCCCGCAGTGCCCGGTGTGGAAAATATCTCTCTATATGTGCTCAAGTAACCTTCCTATCAATACTGTGTATACTGAAACCCAACAGTTATAATCAACACCCACAGTCAACGCAGCTAAAATGTCTCTAATCGGTGTGACTGCCCTGGTGTCTCAGCAGCTCGGATGAAGAAGTGAATCCCTTCCCACACTGAAAGCAGGAGAACGGCCTCTCTCCAGTGTGAACTCGCTGGTGTGTCTGTAGGTGGGATGACTGAGTGAATCCCTTCCCACACTTGGAACAGGTAAAAGGCCGCTCCCCATTGTGAATCCGCTGATGTGTCTGCAAGTGGTATGACTGAGTGAAACCCTTCCCACACTGAAAGCAGATGAATGGCCTCTCCCCAGTGTGAGCTCGCTGGTGTCCCTGCAAGGTGGATGAATCAATGAATGCCTTCTCACACATGGAGCAGGTGAACGGCCTCTCCCCAGTGTGAATTCGCTGATGTGTCTGCAGGTGGGATGACCGAGTGAATCCCTTCCCACACTCCGAGCAGGTGAAAGGCTTCTCCCCAGTGTGAACACGCTGGTGTTTCTGGAAGACTAGATGAATCAATAAATCCCTTCCCACAATGAGAGCAGGTACACGGCCTCTCTCCAGTGTGAACCCTCTGGTGTGACAGCAGACTGGATGACATAATGAATCCTTTCCCACACTCAGAACAGGTGAATGGCCTCTCCAGAGTGTGAATTCGCTGGTGTGTCTGCAGGTGGTATAACCGAGTGAATCCTTTCCCACAATCAGGGCAGGTGAATGGTCTCTCCCCAGTGTGAGTATGTCAATGAATTTCCAACTCAGATGGGGCTTTGAATCCATTCCCACAGTCTCCACATTTCCACGGTTTCTCCATGGGACGGGTATCCTTGTGCTCCTCCACGTTTACCAATGAGTTCACACCTCAGCCACACACATATACAACATGTGAAAAGTCTCTCCCCGCTGTGAATGATGCAATGCTTCCTCTGGCTTTATAACTAGTAAAAGCTCTTTCCACAGTCAGTGCTCTGGAACATTCATATGGGTGTGTGTCTCTCAGTACATTTCCAGTCACATTGATGTTTTAAATCATCTGAAGTGGACAGAACAAACATTTCTCCCTCTAGACACACATGCCAATGATGTTTAGCCCCTGTGAAACTGAGTGACTATGTCAAATCCTGACACGATGTCTGGTTTGAGATGTGTGTGTAAATCTTCCTCTTTAAACATCCTGTAAAAAGTTTCCAAAAATAATCAGTCAGTAGAGGATAGAAATTCAGAACAGACAATTCTAGTTTCCATGGAACATTATCTCCCCTCTCGATCCCCCAAAGCTGTAAATCTCCATCCCACACATTCTGCCTCTATTCTCACTCTGCTGTGTCTAATATTCACCCTCCCAATTCTCCTGAAGGTTCTGATTCAGGCTAATCGTCAGACCCTTGCTTACTGGTTCCTGCCCAAGACACAAGGGCGGCATCGTAGCACAGTGGGTAGCGCTGTTGCTTCACAGCTCCAGGATCCGAGGTTCGATTCCCAGCTTGGATCACTACCTGTGTGGAATCTGCATGTTCTCCCTGTGTCTGCGTGAGTTTCCTTCGGGTGTTCCGGTTTCCTCCCACAAGTCCGGAAAGACGTGCTATTGGGTAATTTGGAATTCTCCCTCTGTGTACCCAAACAGGTGCCGGAATGCCGGTTTTCCTACCTCTAATAATAATAATCTTTATTGTCACAAGTAGGCTTACATTAACACTGCAATGAAGTTACTGTGAAAAGCCCCTAGTCGCCACATTCCAGCGCCATTTTGGGTACACAGAAGAATTCAGAATGTCCAATTCACCTACCATATAACAACACGACACATACCTCTGTCTGATATTAACTTACTGTGCTGTTATTTATCAGCCATCACCTGGGGAAACCAGCCCCTTTAATTGTGAACAGGAAAAAAAATCATCCTTTTAGCCAGACAAATAAATGTGTCAAACTGAGGGAGCAAAGGATGTCAATGTCTTTAAGAGAGAGAGACCTGGGCCAAGCTTTCCAGAGTCTGCACCCTCCCTGGATTCACTCCCTATCCCTTCAGTTGCTGCAAGTCACCAATTGAAGGTCAGAATGAAAAAAGAAATGGAAAGGGGAGAAAAGAAAGTGTTTTACTCCCAGATGTTGGAGACATGAGGAAGTTTCAGATTGTGTGAAGCTCAATCTTGATTCACACAAAGACCGCGCTCTGATTGGTTGGAGGACTGAATTCTTCAGGTCCTCCCAGCATCCTATTGGTCAATACCCCAGCAGGTAGGTCACGGGGGGGCGCTCCTATGCGTGTGCGCAGTTTCCCGTCTCCCTTGGAGCCGGGGGAAGGGTATATCATTGAGTGGATTCTCGCTCTGGACGGAGCCGTCAGCCGATTGCCTGGAAACCTTGGGTGGGATTCTCCACGCCCGCGTCGAAGTGCCCATGCCGTCGTGAACGCCGTGGAGTTTCACGACGACGCGAAACGGCCCCTATCCCGCCCGATTCAGGGCCCAATAATGGGCTAGGAATGAGGCCGCGTCATTTACACGCGCCAGGCCTTGTCGCCACGTAAAGGCGCATGCATGGTTGCCGTCCTCTCCGAGTCCGCCCCACAAGAAGATGTCAGACGAATCTTGCGGGGCTGCGGAAGAAAGGAGGTCCTCCTTCAGAGAGGACGGCCCGACGATCGGTGGGCACCGTTCGCGGGCCAGACCCCATTTGAGGCCCCCCCCCCCCCCCCGGTGCAGGATCCCCTCCCCCCCCCCCCCCCCCCGTCCCGCAGGCCGCCTCCCCAGCGTTCCCGCGCTGTTCCCGCCGGCAGAAACCAGGTGTGGACGGCGCCGGGGGGAACCCGCCGTTTTGGCCTGGCCGCTCGGCCCATCCGGGCCTGAGAATAGCAGGGGTGCCGGAGAATCGCCATTTTGGGTGTCTCGGTCGATTCACCGGCCTGCGCCGCGCAAATCTCGACGGGGCCGTTCTCGCCGCTTGGGAGAATCGCGGGAGGGCGTCGGACCGGCGTCGTGGGAAAATTCGGCGATTCTCCCAACCAGCGCGGGAGTGGAGAATCCCGCCCCTTGTCTCGAGGGGGTGCGGGGAGGGAGGGAGGGGGTTAAAGGAGGGTGGGATTCCCTGGCCTGCGCACTGGAACCCGGAGACGTCACCGGGGAGCAGAGTGATTCTTACTGGCTGATTCATTGGTCAGAGCTGTGAATTGAAAGTGTTGCGGGAGGAATGCGCATGTGCGGGATGAGGCGGGACAAACCCGGCGCACTGACCATTGTGTGTCCGGATCGTCCAGCCTTTCCCATTTTGCAGGAAAATTGTGCTGTATCTTCACCAACTGAAACAATCCTGTTCATTAAACACATTTTAAAGCCAGTAATATAGACATGTCTGGTAGCCTGCGTGAAGATTTTCAGTGTGACAGTGATGGCTTTTGTAAACAGGTTTTCAGGAGGTGAGGATTTCAGAAGGTAAGGATTTACAGTCAGAATTCTCAAACTAAACTTCACATCAAAATCTGACAGTCACTCGATGCATCTGAACTGACAAAGGGTACAAAGAAAAGTATAGCACAGGAACAGGCCCTTCAGCCTTCCAAGCCTGTGCCGATCATGATGCCTATTATTCTTATCTAAACTAAAACCTTCTGCACTTCCGGAGTGCGTATCCCTCTATTTCCATCATATTCATTTGTTTGTCAAGATGCCTCTTGAATGCTGCTATCATAGAACATAGAACAAACAGTGCAGAATGAGGCCATTTGGCCCATTAGTCTGCACCAACCCATTTAAGCCCTCACTGCCACACTAACCCCGCAACCCAACAACCCCACCTAATCTTTTATGGTCACCAAGGGCAATTTATCATGGCCAATCCACCTAACCTGCACGTCTTTGGACTGTGGGAGGAAACCGGAGCACCCGGAGGAAACCCACGCAGACACGGGGAGAACGTGCAAACACCGCACAGTGACCCAGCGGGGAATCGAACCTGGGACCCTGGCGCTGCGAAGCCACAGTGCTATCCACCTGTGCTACCAAAATCATATCTGCTTCCACCAGCTCCACCAGCAACATGTTCCAGGTGCTCAACATCATAGAACAGCGCAGTACAGGCCTTTCGGCCCTCGATGTTGCACCGACCTGTGAAACCAATCTAAAGCCCATCTACACTATTCCATTGTCATCCATGTTTATCCAATGACCATTTAAATGCCCTTAATGTTGGTGAGTCCACTACTGTTGCAGGCAGGGCATTCCACGCCCTTACTACTCTCTGAGTAAAGAACCTACCTCTGACATCTGTCTTATATCTATCTCCCCTCAATTTAAAGCTATGTCCCCTCGTGCTAGCCATCACCATCTGAGGAAAAAGGCTCTCACTGTCCACCCTATCTAATCCTCTGATCATCTTGTATGCCTCTATTAAGTCACCTCTTAACCTTCTTCTCTCTAACGAAAACAGCTTCAAGTCCCTCAGCCTTCTCTCCATACCAGGCAACATCCTGGTAAATCTCCTCTGCACCTTTTCCAATGCTTCCACATCCTTCCTATAATGCGCCGACCAGAACTGCACACAATACTCCAAATGCGGCCGCACCAGAGTTTTGTACAGCTGCAACATAACCTCATGGCTCTGAAACTCAATCCCTCTACCAATAAAAGCTAACACACCATACGCCTTCTTAACAACCCTATCAACCTGGGTGGCAACTTTCAGGGATCTATGTACATGGACACCGAGATCTCTCTGCTCATCCACACTACCAAGAATCTTCCCATTAGCCCAGTACTCTATTCCTAATACTCCTTCCAAAATGAATCACCTCACACTTTTCCGCATTAAACTCCATTTGCTACTTCTCAGCCCAGCTCTGCAGCTTATCTATGTCCCTCTGTAACCTGCAACATCCTTCCGCATTGTCCACAACTCCACCGACTTTAGTGTCATCTGCAAATTTACTCACCCATCCTTCTACGCCCTCCTCCAGGTCATTTATAAAAATGACAAACAGCAGTGGCCCCAAAACAGATCCTTGTGGTACATCACTAGTAACTGAACTCCAAGCTGAACATGTCCCATCAACCACCACCCTCTGTCTTCTTACAGCTAGCCAATTTCTGATCCAAACCGCTAAATCACCCTCAATCCCATGCCTCCGAATTTTCTGCAATAGCGTACTGTGGGGAACTTTATTAAACTTTACTGAAATCCATATACACCACATCAACTGCTTTACCCTCGTCCACCTGTTTGGTCACCTTCTCAAAGAACTCAATAAAGGTTTGTGAGGCACGACCTACCCTTCACAAAACCGTGTTGACTATCCCTAATCAAATTATTCCTTTCGAGATGATTATAAATCCTATCTCTTATAAGACCTTTCCAAGACTTTGCCCACAACAGAAATAAGGCTCACTGGTCTATAGTTACCGGGGTTGTCTCTACTTCCCTTCTTGAACAAGGGGACAACATTTGCTATCCTCCAGTCTTCTGGCACTATTCCTGTAGACAATGCCAACATAAAGATCAAAGCCAAAGGCTCTGCAATCTCCTCCCTAGCTTCCCAGAGAATCCTAGGATAAATCCCATCCGGCTCAGGGAACGTATCTATTTTCACACTTTCCAGAATTGCTAACACCTCCTCCTTATGAACCTCAATCCCGTCTAGTCTAGTAGCCTGTATCTCAGTATTCTCCTCGACAACATTTTTTTTTTTCTGTGTGAATACTGACAAAAATATTCATTTAGCGTCTCTCCTATCTCCTCGGACACCACGCACAACTTCCCACTACTGTCCTTGACTGGCCCTACTCTTACCCTAGTCATTCTTTTATTCCTGACATACCTATAGAAAGCTTTAGGGTTTTCCTTGATCCTACCTGCCAAGGACTTCTCATGTCCCCTCCTGGCTCTTCTTAGTTCTCTCTTTAGGTCCTACCTGGCTAACTTGTAACTCTCAAGCGCCCTAACTGAACCTTCATGTCTCATCTTTACATAAGCTTCCTTCTTCTTGACAAGTGATTCAATCACTTTAGTAAACCACGGTTCCCTCGCTCGACCACTTCCTCCCTGCTTGACAGGTACATACTTATCAAGGACACGCAGTAGCTGTTCCTTGAGCAAGCTCCACATTTCAATTGTGCCCATCCCCTGCAGTTTCCTTCCCCATCCTATGCATCCTAAATCTTGCCTAATCGCATCATAATTGCCTTTCCCCCAGCTATAACTTTTGCCCTGCGGTATATACCTATCCCTTTCCATCACTAAAGTAAACGTAACCAAATTATGGTCACTATCACCAAAGTGCTCACCTACCTCCAAATCCAACACCTGGCCTGGTAAACCTATATCCCCTGGTAATTGACTTTTCTACCTTGGGAAAAAGCGAGGCCTGAATATTATTAGCCTTCAAATCGAAAAGGAGAAATGTTTCTGGGCAGCACGGGAGCACAGTTGCTTCACAGCTCCAGGGTCCCAGGTTCGATTCCCCGCTGGGTCACTGTCTGTGCGGAGTCTGCACGTTCTCCCCGTGTCTGCGTGGGTTTCCTCCGGGTGCTCCGGTTTCCTCCCACAGTCCAAAGATGTGCAGGTTAGATGGATTGGTCATGATAAATTGACCTTAGTGTCCAAAAAAAAATGTTAGGTGGGATTACTGGGTTACGGGGATAGGGTGGAGGCGTGGGCTCTTTCCAAGAGCCGGTGCAGACTCAATGGGCCGAATGGCCACTTCTGCACTTAAATTCTATGTTCTGTCTGCTTCTGAAGACTTCACACTGTGGAAAGAGTTTTAACCAGTTGCACAGTCAGGGATAAAAAATTGCACAAGTCATAGCGGGGAGAGACAGTGTGGACGAGGATTCAACTGATTGTCTAACTAGACATACGCAAGGATACCTCTGCCACGGAGAAAGGGTGGAAATGTGGGGACTGCGGGAAGGGATTTAGATTCCTATCTGCAATGGAAACTCATTGACGCACCCACACCGGGACAAGGCCATTCTGTTGCTCTTGCTGTGGGAAGGCATTCAGTGAGACATCCCACACTGCAGAGACACCAGCGAGTTCACACCAGGGAGAGGTCGTTCACCTGCAATGAGTGTGGGAAGGGATTCGTTCAGTTATCCAATTTGCGGACACACCAGCGAGTTCACACTGGAGAGAGGTCATTAACCTGCTGTTAGTGTGGGAAGGGATTCACCCACCTGCTGACACATCAGGACATACACATGGGTGAGAATCCATTCAAATGCTTTCTGTGTGAGAAGAGTTTCATTCAGTCATGCAATTTGCTACTACACCAGCGAGTTCACACCGGGGAGAGGCCGGCCACTGGCACTGTGTGTGGGAAGGCATCCACTCGATTATCAAGGCTGCAAATACACCAGCGAGTTCACACCAGGGAGAGGCCGGTCAACGGCGCCGTTGTGGAAAAAGATTCACTCCACCATCTCACCTGCTGACCCACAATGTCACTCACACCAATGAGAGACCCTTTCAATGCTCTGACTGGGGGAGGGGCTTCAAAAGCTCTCGGGTACTGATGTCCCACCAGCGCATTCACACTGAGGAGAGACCGTTCAGCTGCTCTCGCTGCACAAAGAAGTTTCGGACATCATCCATTATCAGTAAAAATATTTGATTTTTCTGGCCTTTTCACGATGAGATTGATGCACTTTAGGGAAAGTGGGTGAGAGGGGTTGGCAGGCTCTTTAACAGAAAGTGAGTCCCTCTGAGGTAATTGGCAAAGGAGCCAGAGGGGGAGATGAGATTTTATTTTATTTTTTGACACAGCGAGTTATTCTGATCTGCCTGAAAGCAGATTTTTTTTTCTCAAAAGTACATTTATTGAAGTTTTATCTATAGTTTTATATTGGGGACCAGATTGTGGTTGGACAACTGGTTTATGATGCAGAGCGAGGCTAATAGCGCGAGTTCAGCACCCGTAACGGCTGAGGTTATTCATGAAGGTTCTGCCTTCTCAAACTTGCCCTTCACCTGAGGTGTGGTGATCGATCCTCAGGTTAAATCACCACCAAGGAGCTCTCACCATCAACGAGGAAAGCAACCTATGATCATCTGGGACAATGGCGACTTTACTTATATAATAACCATATAATAATCAACCATGAAGCAATTATGGTTCAAAGTCAAAAAGTAACAAATAAATCCCCACTAATAAACTAAAACCTAAACATTATAACTAAATCCCCGAACAACTGACGGTGTCTAGATGCTTTAAAAAAGGAAATTAAAGATTGCCATCTCAGGTAGAACTTCCCCAATGACGCCCTGATGTTTTTAAAAACTTTTTCGAAGTGCAGGAATGTCATTAAATTCCCCAGCCAAGCAGAAGCACTGGGTGGGATGGGAGACCTCCAGCTGAGCAATATTCATCTCCGGACTACCAGTGAGGTAAAGGTAACAGCATCCGCCCCTATCCCAGAGTGAAACGCCAGTGTGTCTGAGACCCCAAATGTGGCTACCAATGGACATGGTTCTAGAACCACCTGAAGAATCTCCAATATAATGGATATAATGTTAAAAATGGAAATCCAGAAATTATGGGGCAGGACCAAAACATACGTGTGGTTAGCTGAAGCAAGTGAATGACGATCACACTCGTCTTCCACGTTTGGGAAAAACCCACTCATCCTTGCCTTGGTCAAGTGCGTCTCGTGCAACGCATTGAACTGGATTAAACTCAGCCGGGCACAAGGGGATGTGGAGTTGACCCTGTGGATGGCCTCCCTTCAGGCCTCACCAGTAAGCACCGAACCCAGCTCCCTCCCACATCTCGCCCTCACCCCATCGAATGGGGCAGGATCCGCTGAGAGATTATAGCCAAACAGACCGACATGGCTTACGCCAAGGATAAAACCTTCTCCAACGAGGAGGGCGGGACCAAAGGAAAGGAAGGACAAACCTTACAGGGAAAGTCGCAAATGCGAAAATAATGAAAGAGGCTAGAATTGGGCAATTGAAGTTTGTAAGCCAGTTCCCCAAAACTGGCAAATCCGCCCTCAGCAAATAGATCCAAAATATGAAAGTCCCTTTGCCTGCCAAGATTTAAATGTTGGGCCCAAACCAGAAGGTAAGAAGAGGTAATTGTTTCTAATAGGGGATAAACTACCAGGAACTACAGGAGGCGGAGGAAACCCCGGTGGAGGAGCTAAAGGGCAAGTGGGAGGAGGAGCTAGGTGAGGAGTTGGAAGCGGGTCTGTGGGCAGAGGTCCTGGGCAGGGTTAATTCCTCCTCATCATGTGCCAGGCTCAGTCTAATTCAATTTAAGGTAGTCCACCGGGCACACATGACGGCAGCGAGAATGAGCACATTTTTTGGGGTAGAAGACAGTTGTATGAAGTGCATGAATGGGCAGGGAGCAGGGAGCAGAGGGATACAGATCCTTAGAAAATAGGCGACAGTTTTAGATAGAGGATCTGGATCGGCGCAGGCTGTTCCTGTGCTGTAATTTTTCTTTGTTCTTTGAGTATTGGTGGTCCACCTTAGGATGGAATCCACCAGCCTCTGCTTCTTCAATTTCACTGTCTTCAGCAAATACGCCCCATAAGAAATCATTTCTCCCCTAATGACGGCCTTAAGCTCCTCCCAAAGCATGGAGGGAGAGATTGAGTCTGACTTGTTTAGTTTAATATAATCCTCTATGGAGGGAGACAAATGCTCACAAAATGTATTGTCTGGTAGCAGAGTGGTGCATAGTCTTCAGGGTGAGGGTTGGACTGAGCTGACTCTAACAGTAGTTCGACAAAATGTGGGGTGTGCTCAGAGATAACAATCGCTGAGTAATCAGCCGCAATCACCAAAGGGAGGGGAGCCCTATCAAAAATCGAAAGTCAATGAGGAATACACATGGACATGAAGAAAAAAAGAAAAATCCTTATTGTTTGGGTGCAAAGAGCACCAGAGAGCCACCTCCCCCTGCTTGCCTCTGTACCACAAAGGAGGACAAACCCCTGCCCATCCCAGATGGGACAAGAGATTTAGGTTGGAAACAATACAATTTAAGGTCCAAAACACGGTTCAGGTCGCCTCCTAGAATCCTCTGGTGCGAGTCAAGGTTGAGGAGAGAGTTCAGAAGAGAATTTATATTTGTGTCATCCCAGTTAGGGGCATAAATGTTAATCATCATTACCCGAATGTTTCCCAGGGAGCCACCAACAATAGTATAACGACCATTAGGGTCGGCTATAATCGGAGAGGAGGAGAATTGAATAGTCCTGCCATTAAAACTGGAGTGAAAAACCTGCCCGCTCCAACTCTTATGTAAACAGGTCTAGTCCTATTTAATAAAATAAATTTAGAAGACCCAGTTCTTTTTTTCCAATTAAAGTGCAATTTAGCGTGATCAATCCACCTACCATGAACATCTTTGGGTTATGGGGGTGAGACCCACGCAGACACGGGGAGAATGTGCAAACTCCACACGGACAGTGACCCAGAGCCGCAATCGAACCTGGGACCTCAGCGCCGTGAGGCAGCAGTGCTAACCACTGCGCCGCCTTGCTGCCCCTACCTGGTCTGGTCCTTGACTCGCAAGTGGGTTTCCTGCAAGAAGACAACATCAGAGTTTAGGCTTTTAAGATGAGCTAATGCCCTCAAAAAGTTTTATCTGGGCCATTCAGACCTCGAACATTCCAGGTAACCTATTGGAGGTCTCCCACCACTCCTTAATCCAGAATTAGGCATTAGGAGAGGACAATCTTAAGGAAGTTGGTACATTGATAAAAACTTTCTCCTGAGAATACTTGTGTCCTTGTCTATGTTTTTATTTAAGAGAACAAAATTTGATACGCTGGTTACCACCTGAGGCATCAGGACCATATATGTGCAGAGATAAGCAATAACTTTGAGATCTTTTGATAAGACAAAGAGTTCAAGAATGCGTGGCATGACATTTTGGGCACTGTGTAAATGTGCAGATAAGTTACATGTGAAGTAACTATTAGGCAGTTCAAAGTAGCCCCTTTCAAGGGTTTGAAATTACTTGCCATTATGCATTGAAGAGCAGGTCCCATGCATGCACACTATTTGGCAGACAGCACGGCATGAAGTGATTGATCGTGCCAGTAGAGTGAAACACCTTCCAATTGTCTGGGAGAGGTGAGTGCACAAAAGGTGTGGCAGGAGTGCCTTTAGACATGGAGTGGTGATTGGAACAGAGTGCATCTGAGTTTAGGTGAGTGACTGAGTTCGGGTGAGTGGCTGTGTTTTTGTTGGTGTTCGGGTTTATCCTTGATGTTATATAAAACAATTTTTAAAAATTATTTAAATTAATTAACGAGTTGAATATGGCTGGACAGGTGATGTGCTGTTGCTGTATGATGATGGAACTGGTGGATCCCATTGAGACCGTCAGTGACCACATCTGCAGCAAGTGTTGGCTGCTCGAGGAACTTCGGCTCAGAATTGATGAGCTGGAGACCGAGCTGCACACACTGCGGCACATCAGGGAGGGGGAACATTACCTGGACGCTTTGTTTCAGGAGGCAGTCACACCCGGTAGAATAAGTTCTGTTAATTCAGACAGTGGTCAGGGACAGAGTGGTGTGACTGCAAGGGAGGCAGGTAGGGGGATCCTGAGTTTAGGAGTTGAGGAGCCTCAGCCCTTGACCTTGGCCAACAGGTATGAGGTACTTGCTCCCTGTGTGGATGAAGAAGAGGGCTGTAGGGAGGATGTGTTGACTGACCACTGCACCGTGGTACAGGAAGCCATTCAAGAGGGGGGTGCAAAAAGACAAGGGGTAGTTGTAGGGGATTCTATAATTCGGGGGATTGATGGCATCCTTTGTAAGCCAGATCGAGAGTCCTGCATGGTATGTTGCCTGCCCGGTGCTAGGGTGAGGGACATCTCTGATCGGTTTGAAAGGATTTTGGAGAGGGAGGGGGAGGATCCAGTTGTTGTGGTCCACGTTGGGACTAACAACATAGGTAAGACTAGGAAAGAGGACCTGTTTGGGGATTATCAAACACTAGGGACTAAATTAAAGAACAGGTCCTCCAGGGTTATAATCTCTGGATTACTACCCGAGCCACGTGCCAATTGGCATAGGGTTGAGAAAATTAGAGAAGTTAACACATGGTTAAAGGAGTGGTGCGGGAAAGAGGGATTCCATTTCATGGGGCATTGGCATCAGTACTGGGGCAGGAGGGACCTGTACCGTTGGGACGGTCTTCACCTGAACCATTCTGGGACCAGTGTTCTAGCGAATAGGATAAATAGGTTGGTCACAAGGACTTTAAACTAGCAAGTTGGGGGGGGAAGGGAAGTGTAAAGCTATGGACAGTATAATGGTTAATGGAGATCAAGGCAGCAGGTTACGTGACAGGTTATTATGTAGAGATATGGGTTCAAAGACAAGGAAAATTAGGAGAAAGGGTAAGAGGAAAAATAAATTGCGAAAAGTTACTGATCAAGGTGTTAGGATTCATAACAAAGACATAAAAAACAGCATAAGTGTATTTTACCTGAATGCTCGTAGTATACGAAATAAGGTAAATGAGTTGATGGCGCAAATCATCGTGAATGACTATGATTTAGTGGCCATTACTGAAACATGGTTAAAAGATGGTCACGACTGGGAGTTAAATATCCAAGGGTATCAGACTATACGAAAGGATAGAATGGACGGTAAGGGCGGTGGTGTAGCTTTGTTGTTTAAGGATGGCATCAGGGCAATAGTAAGGGATGATATTGGTGCTATGGAGGACAAGGTTGAATCAATTTGGGTGGAAATCAGGAATAGTAAGGCGAAAAGGTCACTGATAGGAGTAGTCTATAGGCCACCAAATAGTAACAGGATGGTAGGGCAGGCAATAAGCAAAGAAATAACGGATGCGTGTAGAAATGGTACAGCGGTTATCATGGGAGATTTTAATCTGCATATCGATTGGTTTAACCAGGTTGGTAAAGGCAGCCTTGAGGAGGAGTTTATAGTATGTGCCCGGGATAATTTCCTGGAACAGTATGTAATGGAACCTACAAGGAAACAAGCGGTCCTAGATCTGGTCCTGTGTAATGAGGCAGGATTGATTAATGATCTCATAGTTCGGGATCCTCTTGGAAGGAGCGACCACAATATGGTGGTATTTAAAATACAGTTGGAGGATGACAAGGTAAAATCAAACACTAGTGTTTTGTGCTTAAACAAAGGCGATTACAATGGGATGAGAGAAGAACTAGCTAAGGTAGACTGGGAACAAAGACTTATGGTGAAGGAGTTGAGGAACAGTGGAGAACCTTCCGAGCGATCTTTCACAGTGTTCAGAAAAGGTTAATACCGACAAAAAAGAAAGACGGTAGAAAGGGGAAAAATCGACCGTGAATATCTAAGGAGGCGAGGGAGAGTATCAAATTGAAGGAAAAAACATACAAAGTGGCAAAAATTAGTGGGAGACGAAAGGACTGGGAAGTCTTTAGAGGACAACAGAAAGCTACTAAAAAAGCCATAAAGAAGAGTAAGGTAGACCATGAAAGTAAACTGGTTCAGAACATAAAAGCAGATAGTAAAAGCTTCTACAAATATATAAGACAAAAAAGAGTGGCTAAGGTAAATATTGGTCCTTTGGAAGATGAGAAGGGAGATTTAATAATAGGAGACGGGGAAATGGCTGAGGAGCTGAACAGGTTTTTTTGGGTCAGTCTTCACAGTGGAGGACACAAATAACATGCCAGTGACTGATGGAAATAAGGATATGATAGGTGAGGACCTTGAGATGATTGTAATCACTAAGGAGGCAGTATTGGGCAAGCTAATGGGGCTAAAGGTAGACAAGTCTCCTGGCCCTGATGGGATGCATCCCAGAGTGTTAAAAGAGATGGCTAGGGAAATTGTAAACGCACTAGTGATAATTTATCAAAATTCACTAGACTCTGGGGTGGTCCCAGAGGATTGGAAAGTAGCAAACGTGACACCACTGTTTAAAAAAGGAGGTCGGCAGAAAGCAGGTAATTATAGGCCGGTAAGTTTAACTTCGGTTGTAGGGAAAATGCTGGAATCTATCATTAAGGAGGAAATAGCGGGGCACCTGGAGGGAAATTGTCCCATTGGGCAGACGCAGCATGGGTTCACAAAGGGTAGGTCGTGTCTGACTAATTTGGTAGAATTTTCTGAGGACGTTACCATTGCAGTAGATAACGGGGAGCCAATGGATGTGGTATATCTGGATTTCCAGAAAGCTTTTGACCAGGTGCCACACAAAAGGTTGCTGCATAAACTAAAGATGCATGGCATTGAGGGAAAAGTGGTAGCATGGGTAGAGGATTGGTTAACTAACAGAAAGCAGAGAGTGGGGCTAAATGGGTGTTTCTCTGGTTGGCAACCTGTAATTAGTGGGGTCCCTCAAGGAACAGCGTTGGGCCCGCAGTTGCTCACAATTTACATAGACGATTTAGAGTTGGGGACCAAGTGCAATGTGTCAAAGTTTGCAGACGACACTAAGATGAGTGGTAAAGCAAAAAGGGCAGAGGATACCGGAAGTCTGCAGAAGGATTTGGATAGGTTAGGTGAATGGGCTAGGGTCTGGCAGATGGAATTCAACGTTGCCAAGTGTGAGGCTATCCATTTTGGGGGGAATATCAGCAGAATGGATTATTATTTAAACGGTAAGATGTTAAAACATGCTGCTGTGCAGAGGGACCTGGGTGTGCTGGTGCACGAGTCGCAAAAAGTTGGTGTGCAGGTGCAACAGGTGATTAAGAAGGCTAATCGAGTTTTGTCTTTCATTGCTAGAGGGATGGAGTTCAAGACTAGTGAGGTTATGCTGAAATTGTATAGGGTGTTGGTGAGGCCGCATCTGGAGTATTGTGTTCAGTTTTGGTCTCCTTACCTGAGAAAGGACATATTGGCACTGGAGGGAGTGCAGAGGAGATTCACTAGGTTGATCCCAGAGTTGAGGGGATTAGATTATGACGAGAGGTTGAGTAGACTGGGACTGTACTCATTGGAGTTTAGAAGGATGCGGGGGGATCTTATTGAGACATATAAAATTATGAAGGGAATAGATAAGATAGATGCGGGCAGGTTGTTTCCACTGGTCGGGGAAAGCAGAACTAGGGGGCATAGCCTCAAAATAAGGGGAGGTAGATTTAGGACGAAGTGTAGGAGGAACTTCTTCACCCAAAGGGTTGTGAATCTCTGGAATTCCTTGCCCAGTGAAGCAGTTGAGGCTCCTTCTTTAAACGTTTTTAAGAAAAAGATAGATGCCTTTCTAAAGAATAAAGGGATTCGGGGATATGGTGTACGGGCCGGAGGGTGGAGCTGAGTCCACAAAGATCAGCCATGATCTCATTGAATGGCGGAGCAGGCTCGAGGGGCCAGATGGCCTACTCCTGTTCCTAGCTCTTATGTTCTTATAAACAATATCTCTAATCTGTACCATATAACAATAGACATTTCTCTGTCTGATATTAATTTACTGTCCCTTAAATGTCAGCCATCTCCTGGGGAAAGCAGCCCTTTAATTGTGAACATTGGGAAAGAGACCATCCTTTTAGCCAGACAAATAAATGTGTGAAGCTGAGGGAGCAAAGGATGTCAATGTCTTTAAGAGAGAGAGAGGGACCTGGGCCAACCTTTGCAGAGTCTGCACCCTCCCTGGATTCACTTCCTTTCCCTTCAGTTGCTGCAAGTTACCAATTGAAGGTGAGAATGAGAAAAGAAATGGAAAGGGGGAGAAAAGAGTTTTACTCAGATATTGGAGACAGGACGAAATTTCAGTCTTTGTGAAATTGACTCTTCATTCAGCAAGAACAGCAGCGGCTTTGCAGGGCAGTAATGAGGTCAACAAGTTCATTGTCCAACTTCCGAATTCAAACAACGGGCGCTCCGATTGGCTGGAGGAAGAGTCCTTCCGGTCCTCCCGGTTTCCCATTGGTCAGTCCTCCCGGTTTCCCATTGGTCAGTCCCGTCCCGTCCCCTCCCGCAGACAGACAATGAGGGGCGGAACCCCACGTGGGGAGAGAGACTTTTCCCTCCAGCCGCGCTGAGCTGGTGTCCAATGGGAAAGGCTGGAAGACCCGGAAACACAATAGTCAGTGCGCCGGCTTTGTCCCGATCCCCGCCTCACCCCCGCACATGCGCATTCCTCCCCCAAACATGCGCGCGCCTTCGATTCACAACTTCCGACCTGCTCCGGCCAATGGAAAAAGTTGGAGGACCGGAAGGACTCTGGTCCTCCAGCCAATCAGGATTTGTGTGAATGACGAACGAGCTTCACACAGACTGACTTCCTGCTCTCTCCAATATATGTGAGTGAAACACTTTCTTTTCTCATTCTGACCATCAATTGGTGACTTGCAGCAACTGAAGGGAAAGGAAGTGAATCCAGGGAGGGTGCAGACTCTGCAAAGCTTGGCCCAGGTCTCTCTCTCTTAAAGACATTGACATCCTTTGTTCCCTCAGCTTCACACATTTATTTGTCTGGCTAAAAGAATGGTCTCTTTCCCAATGTTCACAATTAAAGGGCTGGTTTCCCCAGGAGAGGGCTGACATTTAAAGGGACAGGAACATAATATTGGATTGGATTTGTTTTATTGTCACGTGTACCAAAGTGCAGTGAAAAGTATTGTTCGGCGAACAGTTCAGACAGATGCATTCCAAACATTAAAAAAAAAAATAGGACATACATAAATACACAATGTAAATGCACAGGCAACAGGTGAGCATACGGAGTGCAGTACTACTCAGTAGAGAAGATGTGTGAAGAGCTTCAGACCTGCAAGAGAACACAAAAGAGAAAGGTTAGAGATAGTATTAGTGTTAGAACTACATTTTAAAAGGTTAGTACGGTTATAAGAGCTGTCGGAAGAGGATCTGTGTGAGAGAGCTCGAGAGAGTTGCTACCTCTGGCGCCATCTTGCTATGGGGAGAGTTGTAATATCGGACAGAGGTATGTCTTGTGTTATATGGTACAGATTACACATAATATTTGTGTTTCTGTAATAAAATATGATTATTATTATTTCTAGTTTTGGAATTGCGTACTGTAGCTACATTTTCTGTTTCAAGTTAGAGAGTCATTAATGCACAAAAAGAGTCCCCTGGCCAACTTGAGTTGATGCCGACTCCCTTTCGAGCTATTCTGTCAGTCTCGGATTGGTCCCAATTTGCACATTTATTATTATTTCCAGTTATGTAATATAGTACTGTAGCTATGTTATATATTTCCAGTCATCTCTTCCCTCAAAGGTTGTTAGACTCTGAAATGTTCTTCCACAGAGACCAGTGGAGTCTGAGGGTCATTGAATATATTCAATGATGAGTTTGATCGATTTCTGATTGGCCAGGCAGGAAAATGGAGAGAAAGCTGAGATGAGGAGGGATTTCTTCACTCGAGGATGTGGTGAAGCTTTGGAATTCTCTACCCCAGAGGACTGTGGAGCCTCAGTCATCGTATTTTCAAGACAGAGATTAATAGGTTTCTAGATATTGAAGATATTGAGGGATATGGGGGATAGTGTGGAAAATGGTGCTGAGGTAGATCGGCCAATTATCTCATTGCATGGTTGAGCAGGCTGAATGGGCCGAATGGCCAACTGAAGCTTATATTTCTTATGATCTCTGTGTCCAGGACAGAAAATGGTGAGTATGAATCTGTCAATCAGCCTGAATCAGCACCTTCAGGAGAATTGGGAGGATGAATATTAGATACAGCAGAGTGAGAATGGAGGGTGAGTGTGTGGGATGGAGATTTACAGCTTTTGGGGAATGAGAGAGGAAAGAATGTTCCACAGAAACTAGAATTGTCTGTTCTGAATTTCTATCCCGAACTGACAATGACGACTTTTGTAACTTGTTTTCACAGGCTATTAGAAGAGGAGAAATTACAGACAGAAATCTCAAATGTCACATCTCGATCCGACTGAGTCACGCGATTCTTTGGAACCTGAATATCATTGGCCATTAAACCTAGAAGGAGAAATGTTTGCCCGATCTGGCAACATCAAAAGATTTCAAACATCAGTGTGACTGGAAAAGCACTGAGACACACACACACCCGAGTAAGTCTTCCAGTGAACTGACAGTTACACAGTCTGAAAAAACATTGCACCATTCACAACAGGGAGAGACATACTTTGTGAGGTCAAGGTTTCAAATGATTTTCCAAACTGGAGAGACATAAGGAGACACATAATATGGAGAAACCATGGAAATGTGGGGACTGTGGAAAGGGATACAGATTTCCATCTGTGCTAGAAGCCCATCGACGCATTCACACTGGGGAGAGGCCGTTCACCTGCTGTGTGTGTGGGAAGGGATTCAGTGATTCATCCACTCTTCAGAAACACCAACGAGTTCACACTGGGGAAAAGCCGTTCACCTGCTCTCAGTGTGGGAAGAGATTCACTCAATTATCCCACTTGCAGACACACCAGCGAGTTCACACTGGGGAGAGGCCGTTCACCTGCTCTCAATGTGGAAAGCGATTCACTTTGTTATCCCACTTGCAATCACACCAGCGAGTTCACACTGGGGAGAGGCCGTTCACCTGCTCTCAGTGTGGGAAGGGATTCACTCAATTATCCAGCCTGCTGAGACATCAGCGAGTTCAGACACGAGAGAGTCCTTTCACTTGCTGTCATCATGGGAAGGAAGCCACTCTCTTCTCCAGCCTGCAGGCACAGCCACGTGTTCACACCGGGGATAGGCCGTTCACCTGCTCTCAGTGTAAGAAGGGATTTGATCGGGTATCCCACCTTTTGAGACACCAGCGAATTCACACTGGAGAGAGGCCGTTCATCTGCTCTCAGTGTGAGAAAGGATTCACTCAGTTATCCGACCTGCGGAAACACCAGCGAGTTCACACCGATGAGAGGCCATTCAGCTGCTCCGTGTGTGGGAAGAGATTCAGTGATTCTTCCAACCTACGGAGACACCAGCGAGTTCACAACAGGCCATTCACCTGCTTTGAGTAGATTAAGGCATTCAGTGATCCATCCCACCTGCAGAGACACTGTCATGCTTTCACTGAGGAGAAGTGTGGGAAAAGATTCTGTGTTTCCTCGCACTTGCTGAGATACCAACAAGTTCACAAGTGATTACAGGGGTTGGATTCTGCTGTTACTGTTGCTCCTCAATTACATCAAGGGCTGCATTTTGTTCATTCTGACAGTTGGTCAATGGGGATGGTTGACGGTTTCTTTCTGCTGGACTGGCCAGTCTCATAGAATCCCGACAGTGCAGAAGGAGGCCATTCGGCCCATTGGGTCTGCACCGACCCTCTTCCCCCATAACCCCACTGAACCTTTTGGACACTAAGGGACAATTTTAAAAGGCCATCCACCTATCGTGCACATTTTTGGATTGTGGGAGGAAACCGGAGCACCCAGAGGAAACCCACGCAGACACGGAGAGAAAGTGCAAAACTCCAGATAGACAGTCACCCGAGGTCGGAATCGTACCCATGTCCCTGGCACTGTGAATCAGCAGTGCTAACCACTGTGCCACCATGCCACCCCAGTATGGTCTCATGACTTTGCCTCCAGTGGGCTGATGCTCTTTGAGCCTTGTTGTGAATATCTGGCTTCAAATATCACAAGAATTACAGAGTGAAAAGGTGTTTGGAAGTTTGAAGATATTTATTTCATAGAATTTACAGTGCAGAAGGAGGCCATTCAGCCCATCGAGTCTGCACAGGCTCTTGGAAAGAGCACCCTACCCAAGTCCATCCTATCCCCATAACCCAGTAACCCCACCCAACACTAAGGGCAATTTTGGACACTAAGGGCAATTTAGCATGGCCAATCCACCTAACCTGCACATCTTTGGACTGTGGGAGGAAACTGGAGCACCCGGAGGAAACCCACGCACACACTGGGAGGATGTGCAGACTTCACATAGACAGTGACCCAAGCTGGGAATCGAACCTGGGACCCTGGTGCTGTGAAGCAATTGTGCTAACCACTATGCTACCGTGCTGCCCTTTAGTTCCCATTTCTGTTTGAAACCCCTCTAAATCATGCCACGTTGCCCTGAAGATGGACTATGGTGGTTATATGTTTCTTATGTTTAATTTATCTGCGTGTTTTGCACAGAAGAAAATGTCAAGGTACAAAGGGCAAGTTGTCGATGGGAGATTGGGAACTTACAATAAAACATATTACGACAGACAGACAATTGCTAGCATTTAAGGAATTATTCAATATTTACATGAAATATAGATTGTTTTAAGGAACAAAACTCCAAAAGGAAAAGTGATGTAACCTTGGCGAACAAGAAAAGTTAAGATTCCATTAGATCAAAGGAAGAGGCTCATAAAGTGGCCAAAATAGTAGTAACCCTGAGAATTGGGAACTAGTTTTAGAATTCAGCAAAGGAGGACCAAGAAACTGATAAAGAGAAAATAGAATATGAGAGCAAACTGGTGAGAAACATAAAAACTGACTGGAAAAGTTCCTATAGGAATGTGAAAAGGAAAAGATTAGCAAAGACCAATGTGGGTCCATTCCAGGCAGAGACAGGAGAGTTTATAATGGGGAATAAGGAAATGGCAGAGAAACTAAACAATGTGTGTCTGTCTTCACAGAGGAAGATATAGAAATTGTCCCCAAAACACTAGAGAACAAGGGACCAGTGAGCACGAGGGACTGAAAGAGATTAGTAATAATGAAAAAGTACTGTAGAAATTAATGTGGTTGAAAGCTAATAAATCCCCAAAAGCTGATGCTCTACATCCCAGAGTGCTGAAAGATGAGGCTGTAGAAATAGTGGATACATTGGTGATCATCTTTCAAAATTCTATAGATTCTGGAATGGTTCCTGCAGATTGGAAGGTGATAAATGTCACCCCACTATTTAGGGAGGGAGAGAGAAAATGGGGAACCATTAGACAAGAAGGTTGATCGGGGCAGACAGCTGAATACACAGAAAGTAAAATCATAGAACAAAAAAGGTCTTGTCAGCCAGACCCTGAGAGACAAAGAGAGGCAGTCAACATCGAGGAGTCGCACAAAGACAGGCAGGCTCCAGCCACACAGCCAGAAGACAAAGTTTTTACATTTTGGAGCTAAGGCAGTGCAGAAAACCTTCAGAACAGCATTTTGAAATTTCTTCGCTGGACCAGAGAAAGACAATTTCCCAGACTCGCGTACCATCCCTGTACGTGTGGTAACTACACCTGGTTATTTAACTTGGATGTTGTTTGGGAACAGGGGAGGTCTTACAGAGTTCAGATATTGTTGATATATTTTGTAACCAGGTGTAAGTTCTATATAAACTGTGGGCGTTTAGTAATTTATGCATTTTAATTGCGTCAGTAGATTGTCTTGTTTGTGTGTATTTGTCTTTTCATTACTTTAATAAATAGTCTTTAATAGTTGTTGCATAACGACTGGGCTATTTATCCTCACCGGGGTTTTATTTGTCTCCTGACACCAAAGCAAAATAAAACTATACACCTCGACGAACCAGTGTTCCAAGTTAGGATACCCAACAGATTACATAAGCGTACTTCAGGTCACCATTCAATGCGCCTTTTCCCCCACACTATCCCCATATCCCTTTGTGTTATTAGTGTTTAGAAATCTGTCAGTCTCTGCTTTAATCACACTCAATGACTGAGCTCCCACAGCCCTCCAAAGATTCGCAACCCTCTGAGTAAAGAAATGTCTCGGAAATGTTTCCTCCGAGACCCGTCCTAAGTGGCTTCCCCTTATTTTGAAATTGTGGCCCCTGGTTCTAGACACCTCAACCAGGGGAAACATCTCACCTGCACCTACCCTGTCTATTCCTTACAGTATTTGGTAGGTTTCAATGAGATCATGTCCCATTCTTCAAAACTCTAAACAATACAGGCCCAGTTTCCCCAATCTCTCTTCATAGGACAGCCCCGCCATCCCTGGAACAAGTCTGGTGAACATTCATTACACTCCCTCACTGGCAATAATATATTTCCTAAGCTAACAGGCCCAAATCTGCACACACTACTCCAGCTGCGATCTAACCAAGGTTCTGTACAATGGGTAGATTCTGGCCTGTCTCATGACTTTGCCTCCAGTGGGTTGATGCTAGTTGATGTCCTTGGTGCAGGTTTCAACCTTAAAAGGGATATTTTTATTAATAAGGATTGCCACATCCCTGCTACTTGAGGAAAAGGTGGTGAAAAAACCTGCCCCACCCAATCCCGCCTCAATTTAAAGTGTTCCTCATCATCCAGATGAGTTTCCTGTTATAAAGCTATATTGACTTCCTCCTTAAGAAAGGAGAGGATCTTTTTCCTTCTGAAACGGTGATGGATGCCCTGTACATTCCATGAGAAAGTTTTAAGATTAACTGCTGCGATTAGTTAGGCGACAAGGAGAACAGTAAAGTAAAAGTAAGGATATAATGTTAGAATTGTATAAAACACTGGTGAGGCCACAACTGGAATATTGTGTGCAGTTCTGGTCGCCACATTACAGGACGAATGTTATTGCTCTGGAGAGAGTGCAGAGGAGGTTTACAGGAATGTTCCTAGGGCTAGAAACGTGTGGCTACGAGGAGAGATTAGATACATTGGGGTTATTTTCCTTGGAACAAAGGAGGCTGAGGGGTGACTTAATTGAGGTGTGCAAAATTATGAGGGGAAGAGATAGGGTGGACAGGATAAAATTGTTTCCCTTGGTGGAGAATTCTAGAACCAGGGGACATGGATTCAAGATAAGTGCCAGCAGGTGTAGAGGAGACATGAGGAAGAACGTACTTACGCAGAGTGTAGTGGGACTCTGGAATTCACTGCCCGGGATGGTGGTGGAGGCAGAGATCCTATACTCTTTTTAAAAGTACCTCGACCTGCACCGTAAGTGCTGTAAGCTACAGGGCAATGGACCGGGTGCAGGAAGGTGGATTAGAAAGGGAACCTGGGTGTCCTTAGGCTGGCACAGACAAGGTGGGCTGAATGGCCTCTTCCTGTGCTGTACAAGAGCCTGGGAGAGAACGTTTCCACTGAAATGATCCACAAAAGTTGGTGAGGGACATTTATTTAATCCTGGATAGTAAATAGTGGGGTGGATTCTCCCAAAATGGGGCTCAGTCGCCACTGCACTCCTGGGTTTCCTGAAAAAAAATCGAACCCGATTCACTTGCCTTCAGGGAGCTAGCAGGGACCCGGAGTGCTTCACACAGCTTTTGCTGCAGATGTAGGCCCCCGCACTTCCGGTTCAGAGTCCGCGCGTGCGCACGGTGGCGGCCTCCAGCAGACACACTGAGGGCCATGGCGGACCACGGAGGCACCTGAAGATGTAGGCCTTCAGCCCGAGGATCCATCCATCCATCCAGCTCGATCTCTCCCAACGGCCGCCCATAAGGCCCCACCCTGGCGCCCGACCCCCCGCCTGTTGCTAATTGTGTTTCTCTTTATTTGGCTCTGAATATGGCGGCCCATATGGTCGCCTTCCTTAGTTCTAATTACGTTTTGCTCTGGAGTCGCCAGGTATCTTTCGATACCTCCACAAGGTTCAAACCCCAATACTGATCAAAGAGTCGGTACACCAGTTAGTTAGTTCAAAGTCAATACTATTTATTTACACACACAGCAATATTTACTCATGCACGAAATACTACAGACTAACCTATCACTACTGCTAAAGCCTAGACTTAGCTTCGGGCACCCATTCAGTCAGAGGAACAGTGGTCGTTGTTCGCTTCTGAGGCTGCTGGGGTGGAACTGGTATGGGATAACAGCTAAGGGCGTCTGTCTGGTAGCGTGCGTTGACCTTGGACTAACTTGTTCTGGTGCAGCTTTTGGGAAGGTCTCTCTTTGGTGAGAGCCGGAGCCACGAGAGCGATTCTCTCTCGGGGGATCTTTCTTATACCCAAAAGGGGCTTTGCGCGCTTTTGGGCGGGCCTTGAATTTGGCCGTTTCTCAATCGTTCCTATTGATTTCCTCCAATAAAGGTGTGGGTGCCCTGATGGCTGGGCGTGTCCTAGGTGGGCATTGGCCTGCTTTGTTCTGGTCTCCTCTGGCGCCGGGGTGTCTGCCTTAGTATCGGTTACTCAAATGTTACTCTTTTGTCCCCGGAGATGGGCCATTAGTATGCTAATGGGTTTGCAGTTTTGGTCTTGTCTGGGAGCTGCGGCTCCAATATACAGACAAACCCTGAACCTGTTTGCTTTCTCGGTATTGTCCATTTTCCGTGCAATCTTTGCAAAGTGTCCATTTTGTAATCGGGAAGTGGCCATCCCAGATGACTACACGCCCCCCACCAGCACCATCCTGACCGGCCAAACCATGTTAGTTCCAAGCCGTCGGGAACTCGGCCGGTTGGAAGCGAAGTATCACTGGGCGGGCCCCTGGCAATGGCCCCACAGCCGCACGGCGTAATTCGCGAACGGGCGGATATTCGGCACCCGGAGAATCACTGGGCCCGATTTCGTTGGGAAAGATGATTCTCCGCCCCCGCGCCAAACGCGATTTCGGCACGGGGCTAGGAAGAATCCAGACCAGTGTTTTTCCCCCACTACAAGTAGATCTAAAATAAATACATTTGTCTCTGTTCCTTTGAGTCTACAGCACAGGGCCCGGCCAGTTGGCTCAATCCCTCTCTGTCAGTATTGATGCTCCACATTAGCCAACACCCAGTTGGCTTTTCTTTTTCTTAAACGTATTTTATTACAAACATGTATCAAAGCAGGTGACAGCAAGTAAACACCCCGGGAAACATACTTCCCAACAATCAACTATACTGTCTGTACAGAATTTTTCCCTTTCTCAACCCCCACCCCACTGCGACGAACAGCTCCTCAAACATGGTCACAAACATCCCCCACCTTTTCTCAAACTCCCCTGCTGCACCCTTAACTCGTACTTTATCTTCTCTAACCGTAGGAAGCCGTACAGGTCACCCAACCAAGCCGCTACCCCCGGTGGCGATGCCGACCGCCACTACAGCAAAATTTGCCACTGTGCAATCAGAGAGGCGAAGGCCACGACATCAGCCTTCCTCCTCTCCATGAGCTCCGGCTTCTCTGAAACCCCAAATATCACCACCAAAGGGTCCGGGTCCTCCACCTCCTCCATTATCCTGGCTAAGACTGCGAACACTCCTGCCCAGAATCTTTCCAATGTTTCGCAACCCCAAAACATGTGCGCGGGATTCGCTGGCCCCCGCCCACACCTCTCACACTCATCTGCTACCCCCTGGAAGAACCCACTCATTCTCGCCCAGTCATATGCACCCTGTGCACCTCCTTAAACTCTATCAGGCTCATCCTTGCACAAGAGGAGGTCCCATTTACCCTTCACAGTGCCTCACTCCATACTCCCCAATTGATCTCCATTCCCAACTCTGCTTCCCATTTCTCCTTGATCTTCACCACCCGCTCACCTCCCTGCTCCCCCAGCCACTTATATATATTCCCAGTTTTTCCCTCCCCTTCCACATCCGGAAGCAGCAGTCGCTCCAGCAGGGTGTGTTCCGGCAACCAAGGGAACCCCCACCAGACCTTTCGAGGTGACCTTTCTAATCCCACCTTCCAGCACCCGGTCCAATTCATTGGACAATAAGGCACAATCTTTTATCATGACCAACCCAGCTAACTTCCACACCTTTGGACTGTGGGAGGAAGCTGGAGTACCTGGAGGTAACTCACGCAGACAAGGTGAGAAAGTGAAAACTCCACAGTCAACCAAGGCTGGAATTGAATGCGGGTCCCTGGCACTGTGAGGCAGCAGTGTTAGCTATCTAAGTAGCTACAATTCTATCCCTTTGGAATGCAACCCGATATATGGGCCCACACGTTTGGAAAGTTGTGAAGTTCTCAGAGAGGATGCAGAGGAGATTACGAGAATGGCACCAGGGATGAGGGACTTCAGTGAGTTGGAGAGATGGAAAAGGAACAATTTCAGCTGCTCAATCAGATGGATAGCTCTGAGAAGGAGGCCATTCAGCCCATCGAGTGTGATATGGGAATGAAGTGTTAATATGATTGAGATGAGTTATAAAGTGAGTTATAGACGTCCGGGTGCGGCGATGACCAGCTAAGTCACACGTTTCGGCAGTTCCCGGTGGAACGGACTTTTGGGCTCTGAATAAGAGCCCCAACGGCAATTTTAACGGCTAAAAGCACTGTGCGCTAAACCAGAAGGGAATCCCCCCTGGACACGGATGGAAAAAGGAGAGGAAAGTGGCCGGATTGCGGTGGATCCTTTAGAGCAGCGGCAAGGAAGGCAAGCAAAAACCAAGATGGCGTCGGAAGGTGGCAGTTTAATATGGGGCCCTGAACAACACGAGTTCTTGAAGCGCTGCATGGAAGAACTTAAAAAGGAGATGAAGAAGGAGCTGTTGGCCCCGATATTACAGGCGATTGAAGGGCTAAAGGATGAGCAAAAGACCCAGGAGCAGGAGCTTCGGGTCGTGAAGGCAAAGGCTGCCGAGAATGAGGACGATATACAGGGCCTGGTGGTGAAGACGGAGATGCACGAGGCACACCATAAAAGGTGTGTGGAAAGGCTGGAGGTGCTAGAGAATAATGCGAGGAGGAAGAATTTAAGGATTCTTGGTCTTCCCGAGGGTGCAGAGGGGGCGGACGTCGGGGCATATGTGAGCACGATGCTGCACTCGTTAATGGGATCGGAGGCCCCGACGGGTCCGTTGGAGGTGGAGGGAGCCTATCAAGTTATGGCGCGAAGACCGAGGGCTGGAGAAATTCCCCGAGCCATAGTGGTGAGATTTCTCCGATATAAGGACAGAGAGATGGTCCTCAGATGGGCAAAGAAAACTCGGAGCAGTAGGTGGGAGAATGCGGTGATCCGCGTATATCAGGATTGGAGTGCGGAGGTGGCGAGAAGGAGGGCGAGCTTCAATCGGGCCAAGGCGGTGCTTCATAAAAGGAAGGTCAAATTTGGAATGCTGCAGCCGGCAAGACTGTGGGTCACACATCAAGGGAAACACCACTACTTTGAAACGGCGGATGAGGCATGGACATTTATTGTCGAAGAGAAATTGGAATAAGTGGGTTATATAAAAAAAAAGAACTTTTGAGACAAAGTGGTGGGGCGAATATGGGGGGCGAAGAGGGGGGAAAAAGGGGGGAGAGGAGAGATGATTTTTAAGTTGTTAATCCTGCGACCCGGTAACTTTTCTCTCTTCCCCTTGTTGTGGGGGAGGGAGGGAGGGAGGTGGAGGAGCTGGGGGCGTCAGCCATTGGGGGCGGGGCCAAAAGGGAAGCACGGGCTTTGTTCCCGCGCTATGATAATTATGGCGGGAACAGGGAAGCAGGAAGGAGGGGGCGTCGCACAGTGCGAGCCGAGGTCACGGGGGAAGCCGAGGTCGGCCAGAGTTTGCTGACTTCCGGGAGCAACATGGGGGGTGCAATTACGCTAGTGGGGGATCTAGCGGGGGGGGGGTTAACTGGGTTGCTGCTGCTGGGGAGAAGGGGGAGCTGGTATGGGGTGGGGTGGGCGGGGCGGGGGGGGCGCCTCCTGGGGGGACACAGCTACGTGGGAACCGGGTGAGGAGCTGGTTAAAAAAGGGGATGGCTAGTCGACAAGGGGGGGGGTAAAGAGCCCCCCAACCCGGCTGATCATGTGGAATGTGAGAGGGCTGAACGGGCCGATAAAGAGGGCACGGGTACTCGCACACCTAAAGAAACTTAAGGCAGATGTGGTTATGCTACAGGAGACGCATTTGAAACTGATAGACCAGGTCAGACTACGCAAAGGATGGGTGGGGCAGGTGTTTCATTCGGGGCTGGATGCGAAAAACAGGGGGGTGGCTATACTAGTGGGGAAGCGGGTAATGTTTGAGGCAAAGACCATAGTGGCGGATAGTGGGGGCAGATACGTGATGGTGAGTGGCAAATTACAGGGGGAGGCGGTGGTCTTAGTGAACGTATATGCCCCGAACTGGGATGATGCCAACTTTATCAGGCGCATGCTAGGACGTATCCCGGACCTAGAGGCGGGGCAGCTGGTAATGGGGGGAGATTTTAACACGGTGCTGGAACCAGGGCTGGACAGATCGAGGTCCAGGACCGGAAGGAGGCCGGCAGCAGCTAGGGTGCTTAAGGACTTTATGGAGCAGATGGGAGGAGTAGACCCCTGGAGATTTAGTAGACCTAGGAGTAAGGAGTTTTTGTTTTTCTCCTATGTCCACAAAGTTTATTCACGGATAGACTTTTTTGTTTTGGGAAGGGCGCTGATCCCGAAGGTGACGGGGACGGAGTATACGGCTATAGCTATTTCGGATCACGCTCCACATTGGGTGGACTTGGAGATAGGGGAGGAAAAAGAACAGCGTCCACCCTGGAGAATGGACATGGGACTATTGGCGGACGAGGGGGTGTGCTTAAGGGTGAGGAGGTGTATTGAAAGGTACTTGGAACTCAATGATAATGGGGAGGTCCAGATGGGAGTGGTCTGGGAGGCGCTGAAGGCAGTGGTTAGAGGGGAGCTGATATCAATCAGGGCACATAAAGGAAAGCAGGAGAGTAGGGAACGGGAGCGGTTGCTGAAAGAACTTCTGAGGGTGGACAGGCAATATGCGGAGGCACCGGAGGAGGGACTATACAGGGAAAGGCAAAGGCTACATGTAGAATTTGATTTGCTGACTACGGGTACTGCAGAGGCACAGTGGAGGAAGGCACAGGGTGTACAGTACGAATATGGGGAGAAGGCGAGCAGGTTGCTGGCCCACCAACTGAGGAAAAGGGGAGCAGCGAGGGAGATAGGGGGAGTGAGAGATGACGAGGGAGAGATGGAGCGGGGAGCGGAGAGAGTGAATGGAGTGTTCAAGGCATTCTATGAAAGATTATATGAAGCTCAGCCCCCGGATGGGAAGGAGAGAATGATGTGTTTTCTGGACCAGCTGGAATTTCCTAAGGTGGAGGAGCAGGAGAGGGTGGGACTGGGAGCACAGATTGAAACGGAGGAAGTAGTGAAAGGAATTAGGAGCATGCAGGCGGGGAAGGCCCCGGGACCAGACGGATTCCCAGTTGAATTTTACAAGAAATATGTGGACTTGCTCGCCCCGCTACTGATGAGAACCTTTAATGAGGCGAGGGAAAGGTGGCAGCTGCCCCCGACTATGTCAGAGGCAACGATATCGCTCCTCCTAAAGAAGGAAAAAGACCCGCTGCAATGCGGGTCCTATAGGCCTATTTCCCTCCTGAACGTGGACGCCAAGATTCTGGCCAAAGTAATGGCAATGAGGATAGAGGATTGTGTCCCGGGGGTGGTCCATGAGGACCAAACTGGGTTTGTGAAGGGGAGACAGCTGAATACGAATATACGGAGGCTGCTAGGGGTAATGATGATGCCCCAACCAGAGGGGGAAGCGGAGATAGTGGTGGCGATGGATGCCGAGAAAGCATTTGATAGAGTGGAGTGGGATTATTTGTGGGAGGTGCTGAGGAGATTCGGCTTTGAAGATGGGTATATTAGATGGGTACAGCTGCTGTATAGGGCCCCGATGGCGAGCGTAGTCACGAATGGACGGGGGTCTGAATATTTTCGGCTCCATAGAGGGACGAGGCAGGGATGTCCTCTGTCCCCATTATTGTTTGCACTGGTGATTGAGCCCCTGGCAATAGCATTGAGGGGTTCCAGGAAGTGGAGGGGAGTACTCAGGGGAGGAGAAGAACACCGGGTATCTCTGTATGCGGACGATTTGTTGTTATATGTGGCGGACCCGGCGGAGGGGATGCCAGAGATAATGCGGATACTTGGGGAGTTTGGAGTTTTTTCAGGGTATAAATTGAACATGGGGAAAAGTGAGTTGTTTGTGGTGCATTCAGGGGAGCAGAGCAGAGAAATAGGGGACTTACCGCTGAGGAAGGTAACAAGGGACTTTCGGTACTTGGGGATCCAGATAGCCAAGAATTGGGGTACATTGCATCGGCTAAATTTAACGCGGTTGGTGGAGCAGATGGAGGAGGACTTTAAGAGATGGGACATGGTGTCCCTGTCACTGGCAGGGAGGGTGCAGGCGGTTAAAATGGTGGTCCTCCCGAGATTCCTTTTTGTGTTTCAGTGCCTCCCAGTGGTGGTCACGAAGGCTTATTTTAAAAGAATTGAGAAGAGTATTATGAGTTTTGTGTGGGCCGGGAAGACCCCGAGAGTGAGGAGGGGATTTTTGCAGCGTAGTAGGGATAGGGGGGGGCTGGCACTACCGAGCCTAAGTGAGTACTACTGGGCCGCCAATATCTCAATGGTGTGTAAGTGGATGGGAGAAGAAGAGGGAGCGGCGTGGAAGAGATTGGAGAGGGCGTCCTGCAGGGGGACTAGCCTACAAGCTATGGTGACGGCGCCGTTGCCGTTCTCACCGAAGAAATACACCACAAGCCCAGTGGTGGTGGCTACACTGAAAATTTGGGGGCAGTGGAGACGGCATAGGGGAAAGACGGGAGCCTCGGTGCGGTCCCCGATAAGAAATAACCATAGGTTTGTTCCGGGGAGAATAGATGGGGGATTTGGAGCATGGCAAAGAGTAGGGGTAACACAATTGAGAGATCTGTTCGTAGATGGGACGTTTGTGAGTCTGGGAGCGCTGACGGAAAAATATGGGTTGCCCCAAGGGAATGCATTTCGGTATATGCAACTGAGGGCTTTTGCGAGGCAACAGGTGAGGGAATTCCCGCAGCTCCCGATGCAGGAGGTGCAGGATAGAGTGATCTCAGAGACATGGGTGGGGGACGGTAAGGTGTCAGACATATATAGGGAAATGAGGGACGAAGGGGAGATCATGGTAGATGAGCTGAAAGGGAAATGGGAAGAAGAGCTGGGGGAGGAGATTGAGGAGGGGCTGTGGGCTGATGCCCTAAGTAGGGTAAACTCATCGTCCTCGTGTGCCAGGCTAAGCCTGATACAATTTAAGGTGTTACACAGGGCGCATATGACTGGAGCACGGCTCAGTAAATTTTTTGGAGTAGAGGATAGGTGTGCGAGATGCTCGAGAAGCCCAGCGAATCACACCCACATGTTCTGGTCATGCCCGGCACTACAGGGATTTTGGGTGGGGGTGGCAAAGGTGCTTTCGAAGGTGGTGGGGGTCCAGGTCGAACCAAGCTGGGGGCTGGCTATATTTGGGGTTGCAGAAGAGCCGGGAGTGCAGGAGGCGAAAGAGGCTGATGTTTTGGCCTTTGCATCCCTAGTAGCCCGGCGCAGGATATTGTTAATGTGGAAGGAAGCCAAGCCCCCGGGTGTGGAGACCTGGATAAATGACATGGCAGGGTTTATAAAGTTGAAACGGATTAAGTTCGTTCTAAGGGGGTCGGCTCAAGGGTTCACCAGGCGGTGGCAACCGTTCGTCGAATACCTCACAGAAAGATAGAGGGAATGGAAAAGAAGAAAAAAGAAGAAGACAGCAGCAGCAACCCGGGAGGGGGGGGAGGAATCAGAAGGACTCTCAGGGATGTTATTGTATATGCATAGGTATTTGGTATATGTAATTGTATATTGGATTGTTGGATTGTATTTTTGGAGAGTATTTATTGTGGACAAGGCAGTTGCCATTTAGTTTTGTTTTTGATTTTGTTCAAATATTATTTCTTTATTTGTTTAAAACTGGCCATTGTTATTTATATTGTTTTATTGATGTATAAAGGAAACACTATGTACTGTTATGTTTTGCCAAAATATCTTGAATAAAATATATCTTTAAAAAAAAATAAAGTGAGTTATATTTATGAAAACCCTCTCTGTCTCTCTCTCTGTATTTTCCACCAGAACCATTGACCTGCACATCTGCTCTTTGTTTCTTCATTCATGGGATGTGGGCATTATTGGCTAGGCTGCATTTGTTACCCATCCTTAATTGCCTTTGAACTGAGTGGCTGCAGTTAAGAGTCAACCACATTGCTGTGGATCTGAAGTCCCAAGTAGACCAGACCAGGTCAGCATGGCAGATTTCCTTCCCTAACAGACATCAGTGAACTAAATGGGATTTTACAACAATCGGCAATGCTTTCATGGTGATTGATGAGTTTTAATTCCAGATGTTTAGTGAATTCAAATTTCACCATCTGCTGAACCTGGAGCCCTATTGCATTACCCTGGGTCTTTGGATTACTAGTCTGGCTATTGTTTTCCTAGAAATGTTTTGGAAAAGATAAAGTCACTATAGCCAATAATTCTGAGCTGTTTTCGAGTTGTTTCCTTTACATCCTGTACTTTCCCACTAACTTACAGACAAAACAGCTGCAACTGTACTGTGTATAAACGTGTGTTATTGTAACTACTCCCACAGATGCTTCGGTTCGCTGAAGCATTCCCTGCATGTTTGTAATAAAGATTCCCAAACTTTAACCAACTCTGGACTCCGAGTGACATTTGTCCCACAACAACCTGGTGTCAGGAACAGGATCCACTGACGGCTCTGATTAAAGGAAAGACCCCGTGGACAGCAGATACCGGGGTGAGTATTGTTTGTTTTATACCACCCGTGTTTAGTTCAGTCTGACTGCCCACTGGGGCCTCCTCAGAACCTCAGGGAGCTGTTTCTGGTCTGTTTCTTTGATGTCCATTCAATGTCATTTCAATAACTGGAACATTTCAGACAGGAATTGTCGGTTTTATACCAAGGATGTGTTTGGGGCAATGCTGAAGTCCCCGTCACCGAGAGGGTTTTGTAGCTGCCGACAAATGAGGGGATAAAGCCGTACGGGAGACTAAACAGAAAGAGTTAGGCAGTAGGAGAGAGATTGGTGTGTGTTCAGAGGTCCCAGATAAAGGTCAACCAGCATCATCACATCGATGCATCTGAGCAGAAAAGGTCCAACCGGATGGAACTTAAGGCAAAGGAAAGGAAAGGTTAGTGGCTGGGGGTTTGAAGAACTCTTAGGAGATAAAGGGGTCAGAGTAGACGTGAAGCTGATGCTTCCTCTTATGGGGCATTCTGGGACAGGAGGTCTTGGAATGAGGGGTAACAGATTTGGGACCAATTTGGGGAGGGGCTGCTTCTCCCAAAGGGCTGTGAATCTGTGGAATTCGCTGGCCCAGAGTGCGGTGGATGCAGGGACATCGAGTAAATTTAGGGAGGAGTTAGATGGAGTTTTGATTGGTGATGGGTTGAACAGTTGTGGAGAGCAGGCAGGATGGTGGAGTCAGGGCCAGGATGGGATCAGCCATGATCATATTGAGGGTGTTGGGCTCGGGAGGCTAAATTGCCCACTCCCGCTCCTAGGTCATGTATTCTAGGAAGGAGATGATCTGGCTGATTTTGCAATCCAGCTCTTGGCCTGTAACATTGTAGGTAGCAGATGAGGAACATATCAGCCATGATCGAATGGCAGAGCAGCCTCGATGGGCCGAATGGCCTCATTCTGCTCCTATATCTTACGAACCTATGGACTCACCCACAGCAGGAAAAGTCATTCTGAAATTTCTTTGGCTCTTTTTGTGACATTTTCTTGCGAATGTAAGTCAAGAATGCAAGTCAGTTTAGTTAGGAATGCAGCTTAGTTGGGAAGTTCGGAATGCAAGTCAGTTCAGCACACTGGGCGAAATTGCTGGCTTTTAAAGCAGACCAAGGCAGACCAGCAGCACGGTTCAATTCCCGTACCAGCCTCCCCGAACAGGAGCAGGAATATGGCGAGTAGGGGCTTTTCACAGTAACTTCATTTTGAAGCCTACTTGTGACAATAAGCGATTTTCATTCATTCATTTTCATTTTTCATTCAGAAACATAAAAGCTGCATTTGTGCTCGGATCACCTCCCGAGGGCAGTGTTTCTGCAACTTCCTGAGAAGGTGCCAGATGTAGATGGAAGACTTTGGAAGTTAAATAAGTTTGTCTGTGTTTTGAATGATGTTTCTTTTTTTTTAAAAGAAATTTAGAGTATCCAATTCTTTTTTTTCCAATTAAGGGGCAATTTAGCATGGCCAATCCACCTACCCTGAACATTCCTTTTGGTTGTGGGGTGAGATCCACACAGACACGGGGAGAATGTGCAAAAGCCACATGGACAGTGACCCATGGCCGGGATCAAACCCGGGCCCTCGGCGCTGTGAGGCAGCAGTGCTAAATACTGGACCACTGCGCCACCATGCCATCCTCCAATCTCAATTGTAATACTCAAATCAATTACACGTCAGAATGTGTTGTGAAATGGGGCAGCATGTGGCGCAGCGGTTAGCACTTCTACCAATACTGTCATGGACATATGAAAAAATAATATGAAATGAAAATCGCTTATTGTCACAAGTAGGCTTCAATGAAGTTACTGTGAAAAGCCCCTAGTCACACATTCTGGCTCCTGTTCGGGGAGGCTGGTACGGGAATTGAACCGTGCTGCTGGCCTGCTTTCAAAGCCAGCGATTTAGCCCTGTGCTAAACAGCCCCACAAGCATCTGCAGCAGGCAGATTGGTGAGGATGAGGTCAAGTATCAAGTATCTAAAAGGAACCTGCAGCTCCTGACCATTACAGACCATTCCGGGTACAAGGACGTTGTCACAGAATTTATTAAGTTAATTGAAATATGTACAAAATCACAATACTTAACAAAGTCAGTGGATCAGCCCGGTCACTCTGGATCACCAGCTCTTGACTTCTGGGTGACTGTGGCGATTTCAGCTGACCAGTCTATCTTCTTAGTCATGTGTTGTGCACTGAGCTCCAAAGAATTGTAGCTCATGAACCCTTTCCAGCAACTACCTTGATGCGTTGTCAGTCGTATCCTGCAGTTCAGATTGGCCCAAGCAAATGATCAGTCCCTGATTGGTTAAATGGTGTACGATCAATGTCTGATTGGTCTCTGAAGGATGTTGGTCACCTTGCTGATGTCATTTCCCATTAACTTGGCCACCTTGCTGATGTCACTTCCTATTAATTTGGTCATGCTTGCTGATGTTATTTTCCATTAACTCCTAATTGGTTGCCCAGGATCTCAGTCACTTGCGATACCATCCTTTCTTTATTTTTAATTTATTTGATCCCATCCTTAAAGTTACAAAGCCAATGCACAGAGTGGACAGGACAAGGCCTTAATCCATCTCGGTGCTTGTTACAAAAACCAATACAAATTGAATCCAACTCACTGTCTCCACAAGAGAGACATTACAAGATCGAAGCTTGATCTTAGCCAATAGGCTGAGAAGCGACTGCTGTTCCAGGCTGTTTTTATTAAGTTTCTCGATTTTCCTCTCAAATAACAAGGCAACACAGGTCATTTGTGTGTCTACGCACTTGTAAGAAGAGGATGTGTGGGATCATTTCCTCATGATTGATGTTCGTCAGGCTCATCGTCCTAACTGATACATCTCAAGTGTTATGTGTAACTTCTCAGTGACTGCTGATGCCGGAAGCAAGTTACTAAAATACAAAGAACTTAAAGTACAAGAGATACACAAACTTAAACTAATACAGCAATTACTACAGAACATAGAAAATAAACGCATAAAGGTGATCGGTGTGCCAAAGTTCAAGCAGCAAGATACATATCACAAAACACCATTTTCTATTAATAAATTACATAATTCATAAGAAATAAAATTAAAATAAAAGTCACAGAAACTACATAATTACAATATTACAGAAACTGGTAATAAAACCAACACTAATGCAAAAAATCTGTATATACTTTGAAGGAGTGACATTAATCTTTCAGCTAAAAAGCAAATACAATTTAAGACAGTATTTCTCCAGCATTGACACACACAATTACACGACAAAAACATCACATGAAATCCCTAATCCTGCAAGAAAATGTAACCGAGATTCTCATTCAGCATTAGTCCTGTAACCTTACTTTGGCCTAAGACAATGTGGCACAGGTCACTTGTCAAGGAGGAGTGCACCTGAAGACAGAGACTCACATAGTACAATTCCGTATTGAGTGAATTGATTCATACACTTTGATTCTGTGATAACCGAACATAACTAAACCAAAACTATTAAAATGATAATATGGACTTTGCTACAACATTATGATCACTGTTACCTAGATGCTCCATCACAAAGTGTTTATTCGTTAATCCTGTCTCACAGCACATTGAGGTCTCAGATAGATTGCTCCGATTGGTTAGAAGAAACAGCTCTAAGAAATTCTCCCCAAAATACTTTATGAACCCATGTTCCAGGCTATCTTTGCCAATTTGATTCTTCCAATCTACATTCAATTAAAGTTACCCATGATTATTTTGATACATTAATTACAAGCCTTATTTATCACTTCCTGTTCACTCTACGTACAGTGTAAATACTGTCAGGAGCCCCATTAACTACTCCCAGAAGACATCAAATCTTTATTATTCTGATCTCACCCAAATTGATTCCACATCCTCATCTTTCAGGCTAAGGTGGTCTCTCAGTACTGAACTAATGTAATCCATAATAAACAGGGGCGATCCCATCACCTACCGAGCTTCGTGCCATTCCGATCTGTCAAGTATCATTCAACATTTAGATCCCAGCCTTGGTCACGTTTCAACCAAGTCTGTGTAATGTCTATCAGGACACACATTTATCTCTATCCGCGCTGACAATTCATCCCTTGGTTACAAATGCTACGTGCATTTTGAATCCATTTTCAGGAGTTCAATAATCCACCAGGAATTTCATGAGAAACCTCTTTACCCAGCGAGTGGTGAGAATGTGGAACTCGCTACCACAGCGAGTGGTTGAGGTGAACAGCATGAATACATTGAAGGGGAAGCGAGATACATACATGAGGGAGAAAGGAATAGAAGGAGATGCTGACGGGGGGAGATGAAGAGGGGTGGGTGGAGGCTCATGTGGAGCATTAATACTGACAGAGACCAATTGAGCCGACTGGCCTGGCCCTGTGCTGTAGACTCAATGGAACAGAGACAAATGTATGTATTTTAGATCTACCTGCAGTGGGGGGAAAACACTATTTACTATCCAGGAAAATTAAATGTCCTTCATCAGCTTTTGTAAATGATTTCAGTGGAAATGTGCTCTCCCAGGCTCAAAGAGCATCAGCCCACTGGAAGCAAAGTTATGAGACCAACCTGAATATGCCCATTGTCTCGAACCTTGGTTAGACCGCAGCTGGAGTACTGTGTGCAGTTTTGCTCCCCTTACCTTAGGAAAGATATTATTGCCACAGAGAGAATGCAACAAATGAGAAGTGATCTCACTGAAAACTACAAAATCCTGAAAGGAATAGACAGGATAGGTGCAGGTGAGATGCTTCCCCTGGTTAGAGAGTCTAGAACCAGGAGACACAATTTCAAAATAAGGGGGAAGCCACTTAGGACTGGTCTCGGAGGAAACATTTCTTCACTCAGAGGGTTGTGAATCTTTGGAATCCTCTACCCCAGAGGGCTGTGGGAGCTCAGTCATTGAGTGTGTTTAAAGCAGAGACTGATAGATTTCTAAATCCTAATAGGAATGTGGAGCTGAGATTACAATCCGATCAGCCGTGAACTTTTTTTAAAAATTTAGAGTACCCAATTCATTTTTTCTAATTGAGGGGCAATTTAATATGGCCAATCCACCTACCCTGCACATCTTTGGGTTGTGGGGGTGAAACCCATGCAAGCACGGGAAGAATGTGGAAATTCCACACAGACAGTGACCAAGGGTCGGGATCGAACCCGGATCCTCAGCGCAGTGAGGCAGCAGGTAACCACTGCATCGCCGTACTGCGCTAGATCAGTCGTGAACTTATTGAATGGGGAAGCAGGCTCGAGGGGCCGAGTGGTCTACTCCTGATCTTAATTTGTATGTTATCACATCCTTTGTAATAGATTGTAGCATTTTCCCTCCTACTGATGTCAGGCTACTGGGTCTGCGGTTCCCCGTTTTCTCTCTCTCCTTTATTTTGGGGTTACATTTACCACCTTCCAATCTGCAGGAACCATTCCAGAATCTACAGAATTTTGAAAGATGATCACCAATGTATCCACTCTTTCAACACTCTGGGATGGAGAGCATCAGCTTTTCGAGATTTATTAACTTTCAACCACATTAATTTCTCCAGTACTACTTTTTCACTAATACCAATACTTTCAGTTCCTCGTGCTCACGAGTCCCTTGTTTCTCTAGTATTTTTGGAATTATTTCTCTACCTTTCTCTGTGAAGACAGGCACACATTGTTTAGTTTCTCTGCCATTTCCTTCTTTGCGAATCTTTTCCTTTTCACATTCCTATAGGAGCTTTTCCAGTCAGTTTTTATGCTTCTCCCCAGTTTGCTCTCATATTCTATTTTCTCTTCATCAGTTTCTTGGTCCTCCTTTGCTGAATTCTAAAACAAGTTCCCAATCCTCAGACTTACTACTATTTTGGCCACTTTATGAGCCTCTTCCTTTGATCTAATGGAATCTGTAACTTTTCTTGTTTCGCAGATTGCATCATTTTTCCTGTAGGATCTTTGTCCCTTAAAGCAATCTATATTTGTTGTATTTATGTAAAATGAAAGTCATCAAAGTCCCAGAGAACCATTGGCTGATCTCCCCTTTGAGAGAGAGAGAGCTGATTGGTGGTGATTTAACCTGAGGGTCACCACACCTCAGGCGAGGTTAATGTTGAGAAGGCCGGATCTTCATGGATAACCTCAGCTGGTACGGGATTTAAACCAGTCGTCCAGCCAACTGAGCTACCTGACCCTTTGTAAATATGTAATAATTCCTTAAAAATTAGCTACTGTCCGTCTCCCATCATACCTCTTAATTAGTTTACTAGACCAACTCAGACAACCTCCCCTCATATCCTGATAGTTTTCTTCTGTGAGAAACATCCAGATAAATTTAACAAAAGAATCATGGAACCACCATAGCCCATCTTCACGGCAATGTGGCATGAGTTTGATGATTCCAAACAGAAATGGGAAGAAAATATCTTCACACCGCCAAACACCCATTCATTCTGTCATCCTTGTTAAATTTCAAACCATGTATTCGCAAGAAGGCTCAGAGAGCATCAGCCCACTGGAGGCCAAGTCGTGAGACCGACCATTCCAGCACAAAGAAACCATCCGACCCACCCGACTGATCAACTGCCAGAATGAATGAAACAAAGTCCTGGATGTAATTGAGAGCAGTATCTAACACGTGTAATCACTCGTGAACTTGTTGGTGTCTCAGCAAGTGCGATGAATCACGAAATCCCTTCCCACATTGAGAGCATGTGAATGGCCTCTCCCCAGTGTGAACTCGCTTATGATTCTGCAGGTTGGATGAAACACTGAAACTCTTCCCACACTGAGAGCAGATGAACGGCCTCTCCCCAGTGTGAACTCGCCGGTGTCTCACCAGGTTGCCCAGAAGAGTGAATCCCTTCCCACACTGAGAGCAGGTGAATGGTCGCTCCCCAGTGTGAACTCGCTGGTGTAGTTGCAAGCTGGATGAATCACTGAATCCTTTCCCACACTCAGGGCAGGTGAACGGCCTCTCCCCAGTGTGAACTTGCTGGTGTCTCAACAGGTGGGATGACAGAGTGAATCCCTTCCCACATGTGGAGCAGGTGAAGGGCCTCTCCCCGGTGTGAACTTGCTGGTGTCTCAGCAGGTGGAATGATTGAGTAAATCCCTTCCCACACTGAGAACAGATGAAGGGCCTCTCCCCAGTGTGAACTCGCTGGTGTTTCTGCAGGGTGGATGACAGAGTGAATCCCTTCCCACACTGAGAGCAGGTGAATGGCCTCTCTCCCGTGTGAATGCGTCGATGAGCTGCCAGCTCCTTGGAGGCTTTGAACCTCTTCATACAGTCTCTACATGTCCACAGTTTCTCCATGTTTTGTGTCTCCTTGTATCTCTCCAGGTTGGGCAATCAGCTGAAACCTTGACAACACAGAACACGTGTACAATCTTTCCCCGCTCTGAATGGTGTGATTTATTTTGGCTCTGTAACTGGTTAAACCTCTTTCCACAGTCAGTGCACTGGAACATTCTCACTCAGGGGTGTGTGTGTGTGTGTGTCGGATCTTTATTAGTCACACTAATGTTTAAAATCTTTTGAAGGAGATATATCGGACAAACATTTCTCCTTTTAGATTCAAAGACCAGTGATATTCGGGTCCCAAGGAACCAAGTGACTCTGCCAGATCGAGACGTGATATTTGAGATTCCTCCTCTTCTAATATCCTGTGAAACATAATTTGCAAAGGACATCACCATCAGTACAGGGTAGAAATTCAAAACAGACAATTATGGCTTCCCTGGAACATTCTTTCCTCTCTCATTCTCCAATAGATGTAAATCTCCATCCCACACACTCTCCCTCCATTCTCACTCTGCTGTATCTAATATTCACCCTCCCAATTCTCCTGAAGGTGCTGATTCAGGCTCATTGACAGATCCATGCTCACTGGTTCCTGTCTTAAGAATTAGAAGCTACAGTCAGCCATTTGGCCCATCAAGCTTGCACAACCATTCAATGAGACCATTCGCTGATCTATCTCAGCACCATTTCCCCACACCATCCCCAAATCCCTTGATGTCTTCAATTTCTGGAAACTTATCAATCTCTGTCCTGAAACTACTTGATGGTTGAGGCTCCACAGTCCTCTGGAGTAAAGAATTCCACATCCTTGAATAAAGGATTCCACATCCTCTCCTTATGTTAGTTTTCTTTCCATTTCCTGACCTGTTTCCCATAACCCCGAACTAACTTGTCAATCATAAACCTGCCTTACCTATCCCTGAATCTCTTTAATGATCCCTAACTCCACTGGTCCTTGTGGAAGAGCATTTCAGAGACTAAAAACTCTCTGAGGGAAGAGATGAATGGAAATATATAATGTAGCTACAGTACAATATTACACAACTAGAAATAAGAAGAAATGTACTTTATTACAGAATCATAAATAATAAATATAAAATTTTATGGTAAATTTTCATCCTGGAGCCCAGTCACCAGCGGTGTACAACAGGGATCAGTGCTGGGTCCTCTGCTATTTGTGATTTTTATCAATGACTTGGATGATGGTGTTGAAGGTTGGGTTAGTAAATTTGCTGATGACACCAAGATTGGTGGAGTAATGGATAATGTGGAGGGCTGTTGTAGGCTGCAAAGAGACATTGATAGGATACAGAGCTGGGCTGAAAAGTGGCAGATGGAGTTTAACCCTGATAAGTGTGAGGTGATTGATTTTGGTAGGACAAATTTGAATGCGGATTACAGGGTTAACGGCAGGGTTCGGAAGAATGTGGAGGATCAGAGAGATCTCGGAATTCATGTCCATAGATCTCTGAAAGTTGCCACCCAAGTGGATAGAGCCATGAAGAAAGCCTATAGTGTGTTAGCATTTATTAACAGGGGGATTGAGTTTATGAGCCGTGAGGTTATGCTGCAACTGTACAAGACCTTGGTTAGATCACATTTGGAGTTTTGTGTGCAGCTCTGGTCACCTCATTATAGGAAGGATGTCGAAGCATTGGAAAGGGTGCAAAGGAGATTGACCAGGATGCTGCCTGGATTGGAGGGTAGGTCTTATGAGGAAAAGTTGAGGGAGCTAGGGCTTTTCTCATTGGAGCAAAGGAGGAGAGGCGACTTAATTGAGGTGTATAAAATGATGAGAGGGATAGATAGAGTGGACGTTCAGCGACTTTTTCCTCGGGTGGATGTAGCTGTTACAAGGGGGCATAATATAAGGTTCATGGTGGAAGATATAGGAGGGATGTCAGAGGAAGGTTCTTTACTCAGAGTGGTTGGGGCGTGGAACACACTCCCAGCTTTTAGAACTTTCAAGCGGTTATTGGATAGGCATATGGAGTGCACTAGAATGATTGGGAGTAGGTTGATTTGATCTTAGGTTCAGACTAGTTCGGCACAACATCGTGGGCCGAAGGGCCTGTACTGTGCTGTGCTGTACAGTACAGTTCCATGTACCATATAACACTAGACATTTCTCTGTCCAATAGTAATTTACTGTCCCCTTAAATGTCAGCCATCTCCTGGGGAAAGCAGCCCCTTAATTGTGAACATTGGGAAAGAGACCATCCTTTTAGCCAAACAAATAAATGTGTTAAGCTGAGGGAGCAAAGGATGTCAATGTCTTTAAGAGAGAGAGACCTGGGCCAAGCTTTGCAGAGTCTGCACCCTCCCTGGATTCACTTCCTTTCCCTTCAGTTGCTGCAAGTCACCAATTGAAGTTCAGAATAAGAACAGAAATGGAAAGGGGGAAGAAAAGAAAATGTTTTACTCACAGATGTTGGAGACAGGAGGAAGATGCAATCTCTGTGAAGCTCGATCTTCATCGCACAAAACTCGCACCGTGATTGGTTGGAGGACTAGAGTCCTTCCGGTCTTCCAAATTTATCCATTGGTTACCCGGCGTCTGAAGACAATAGACAACGGAAGTCACTGTTGACATCAAGTACGCCAGGTATTTGGCCAATAGGAAACGCACCCTCCCGCACATGCGCATCATATCCTCTACCATGCGCAGCCCCGGGACGCCCGCTCGCGCGGTGGTTAGAGCGGTTCTCCCAGCGCAATGGGATTATGGGAGCTGGGGCCTCATCCGGAGCCCAGCCTCCAAACTCCTGGGACTGGAATGGAAAGGGGGGCGGGGCATCTGGGTAGTCACTGGATTGGATTGTGACGTCCCCCCCCTTAGCAACACAGCTTGTTAACTTCAGGTGTGAAGATTTGGACACCTGGGTGACACATTGGGGAGGGCAGCAGGTGAGAGTGAGACTGAACCAGAGAGTCAGCACCTTGAGGGGAGGAGAATTGGGGGAAAGCAGGAGCAGGATAGTGGGATGAATTATTGTTAAAATTAATAAAGACAAGGGAGCGTTTGGGGGGACAGATATTTATTATTTTAGAGGGAAAATGATTTTGCTGTTTTACTGCTGCCCACGACTAAACCAAATTAACCCTGACAGTTGGGGTTTATTTTTGCTGATGTTAGTGGTCTCTGTAACTGGGCTGGAATTTAATATTCTGAATGGACGTCTAATCAGTTTTGGATTGAACACCGTGTCATGTCCTTGATGTGGGATCAGTTGTGTCTTGCTGGGTGCTCAGTTTCTCTTTAAGAACTGCTGTTTGTGATTTCTCCTCATTCATTCAGGACTCTCAGCTGAAATCAATTTACAATCAAACTGTTCATTTTCAGCATCGCACCCAAACAAATCCTTGCTGTGGAATTGACAATTCCAAGTCTGAAATGTTCCGCTGATTGAAATGACATAAAATGGACATCAAAGAAACAGACCATTCGGCTCACCTGGTCTGTGATGTTTGTTACACTCAACGTATGCCTCTTCCCAGTCCTCTTCACCTTCCCTGTCAGCCAGAGCTCAGTCTGAGGTCATGTCCCCATTCAGGACTGGAGAATAAAACTCCTGTGGTGTGGCTCAGGAATCAGTGTTGGGTCCACCGCTATTTGTGATTTATATTAATAATTCGGATGAGAATTTAGGAGGCATGGTTAGTAAGTTTGCAGATGACACCAGGATTGGTGGCATAGTGGACAGTGAAGAAGGTTAGGATTGCAACGGGATCTTGATCAATCAGGCCAGTGGGCCAATGAATGGCAGATGGTTTTTAATTTAGATAAATGTGAAATGATGTATTTTGGTAGATTGAATCAGGGTAGGGCCTACTCAGTTAATGGTAGACTGTTGGGGAGAGTTATGGGACAAGAGATCGAGGAGTACAGGTTCATAGCTCCTTGAAAGACACAGGTAGACAGGGTGGTGAAGAACACATTCGGCATGCTTGATTTTGTTGGTCAGAACATTGAATACAGGAGTTGTATAAGACATTAGTAAGGCCACACTTAGAATATTGGGTACAGTTCTGGTCACCCTATTATAGAAAGGATATTATTAAACTGGAATGAGTGCAGAAAAGATTTACTAGGATGCTACCGGGACTTGATGGTTTGAGTTATAAGGAGGGGCTGGATAGACTAGGACTTTTTTCCATGGAGCATAGGAGTCAGAGGGCTGATCTTATAGAGGTCTCTGAAATAATGAGGGGAATAGATCAGTTAGATAGTCAGCGTCTTTTTCCAAAGGTAGGACAGTCTAAAACTAGAGGGCACAGGTTTAAGGTGAGGGGGGAAGAGATACAAAAGGGTCCAGAGGGGCAATTTTTTGTGGTGAGTGTCTGGAACTCCAGAGGCAGTAGTAGAGGCGGGTACAATTTTGTTTTTTTAAAATGCATTTGGACAGTTATATGGGAAAGGTGGGTATAGAGGGATATGGGCCAAATGTGGGCAATTGGGACTAGATTAGTGGTAACAACTGGGCGGCTTGGACAAGTTGGGCCAAAGGGCCTGTTTCCAAGCTATAAACCTCCATGACTCATGCCTGCCCTCTTGTGCAGTGCTGAGGGAGTGCTCCTCTGTTGGAAGTCCGTCTTGCAGGTGAGATGTTAGTGAGGCCTGCTTTATCTGCTTGGTTAGATTTAAAACACCTCACATTATTTTTGAAGAAGAGCCGGGGAGTTATCCCCGGTGTCCTGGTCAATATTTATCCCTCAATCAACATCACAAAAACATCATCTGTTCATTATCACATTGCTGTTCCTTCTCAATAGGTTGTGGGGAGTCTACAAAAGGATACAAACAGGTTAAGTAAATGGGAAATATTTGCAGATGCAGTATAATGTGGGAGAAAAAAAAATCAAAGAACAATACAGCACAGGAACAGGCTCTTCAGCCCTCCAAGCCTGTACCGGTCATGATACCATCCCTGGCCAAAACGCTCAGCACTTCCTAGCACCGTATCCCTCTGTACTCATCTTATCCACCTATTTGTCAAGATGCCTTTTGAACACTGTTAATGTATCTGTTTCCGACTTCCGGTGGCGGCCATGGATTGAGTGGTCGCACATTTGGCGGCTGCTGCTCAAGGTGGTTTTGTTGGTCCTTTTCGCCGATTAAATGGCGGATGGTTTAATCAAAAAAGTGGTGGAGGAAGACCATACTCCATTGGTGAATGGATTTGTGGACCAGGAATGGTTTTAGAAGAAAAGAGCTGTTGGAGCAAGAAACTTTTCCTGCGACACAGGGAAAGATGGCGGAGAGCAAGGGCCCGACCCTACCATCTCAATGGTCGATGGAGCAGCTGGTGGACATTTTGGATAGGAAGTTCAGCCAGCAGAGAAGAGAAGCTCTGGAGGACCTGGCGAAGACAGTAGACATGCTGAAAGCGGGGATCGATTGTGTGGAGCTGAGGTTGGACAGCCAGAGTCAAACGATCCAGAAAGTGGAAGAGGAGGTGGGGAAGCACGAGGAGCAGCTTACATTCGTTGGGATGTTGAGCGATACTCAGAAGTGCCACAAGGAGAAAGTGGTGGACGTGGAGAACCGCTCCCGGAGGCTGAATTTGAGGATTATGAGTTGCCAGTGGGCATCGAGGGAGCAGACGCTGGCTCTTGTGTAGCCAAAATGCTGAAGAAGCTTCTGGGGAGGGGGCCTTCAACCAGCCCCGGGAGGTTGATTGGGCGCACAGGCACTGATGAAGAAGCCGCAGGCGAACGAGCCGCTGAGGGCGATGGTGGCGTGGTTGCACAGGTTCCTTGATAAAGAAAAGATCTTGAGGTGGGCCAGGCAGGCGAGGCAAAGCACCTGGGAGGGTAATGAAGTGGGGTGAGTAGGTGATTAGTGTGTTAGTAGGGGTTTAGATTGTTGTTTTGTTTGGGGGGGCTGCTGACAGGGGTGGGCGTTTGAAGTACGATAAGAAAGGGGTTGATGACGGTGGACATCCGAGGGCGGGCCTGTAGGGTTGCGTGACGTAGGCCGGATGCTGGGGCAAGAGGGACTATGGTTGGTTGGCTGGTGGGGGGAATGGATGAATGGATGGGGAGTCCCCCAATCAGGTTGATCACATGGAATGTGAGAGGACTGAATGGGCCGGTCAAGAGGTCACGCGTGTTTGCGCATTTGAGGAGCTTAAAGGCGGATGTAGCATTCTTGCAGGAAACACACCTGAAGATTGAGGTTCAGACCAGGCTAAGGAAAGGGTGGGTAGGTCACATCTTCCACTCAGGATTAGATATTAAGACGTGGGATGTGACGTCCTAATAAATAAGCGGGTAGTGATTGAGGTGGGGAATATAGTAGCAGACTCGGGTGGAGGTTCGTAATGATGAGCGGGAAATTAGAGGGGTTGCTGGTGGTCCTGGTGAACATTTATGCCCCGAACTGTGACGATGTTGAGTTTATGAGGCGGGTGCTGGGGAGAATCCCAGACCTGGACTCGCACCAGCTGGTGATGGGGAGGGATTTTAATGCAGTTATTTTGCTGAAATTGGAATGGTTGAGTCCGAAGTCAGGGAGGGTATCAGCGGGGCGAGGGAATTGAAAGGGTTTATGGAGCGCATGGGAAGATTGGACCCATGGAGGTTTGGTAGGCCGAGGGCAAAGGAATTTTTGTTTCACTCCCATGTACATAGGATGTACTCCCGGATCGACTATTTTGTGATGGATAGGACGTTGTTGGCGGGAGTGGTCAGCTCAAGAGTACTTGCCGATTGCGATTTCAGACCATGCACTGCATTGGGTGGATTTGCAGGTGGATTGGAGGAGTGGGGGGGACAGCGCCCGGGGTGGGGGGGGGGGGGGGGGGGGGGGCAGCATCCGCAGTGCAGGTTATATGTGGGATATTAGCAGATGAGGAGGCTTGTGAGCAGGTGAGGGCTACTATTTGGAGGTATGTGGGGCTGTATGATCTGGGAGGTCTCGGCCACCACTATGGGAGGTGCTGAGAGCCGTGGTCAGGGGGGGTTTATATCGATATGGGCACATAGGAACAAGATGGAGCGGGCTGAGATGGTGAGGTTGATGGATAAAATCCTGCAGGTTGATAGGAGGTATTCGGTGGCCCCAGAGGCTGGGCTGTTGAAAGAGTGGCAGAAACTCCAGATGGAGTTTGGGCTGGTGTCTACGGGTAAGTCAGTAGGGCAGTTGAGGAAGTCAATGACAATGGGGAAAAGGCGAATAGGATGTTGACACACCAATTGAGGAAAAAGGAGGTGGCGAGGGAGATTGGAAAGCTGAAGGATAGGAGAGGGAACAAAGGCTTAGACCCGGTGGGGGTGAATGGGGTATTTGAGGACTTCGACAAGGGACGATATGATTCGAACTCCCCGGCCGGGGTGGAGGCAAAGAGGTATTTTCTGGACAGGTTGGAGTTCCCCAAGGTGGAGGAGGACCTGGTGGAAGGGCTGGGAGCGCCCATTGAATTGATGAAGGTGATGGAGGGTATGGGGGTGATACAGGTGGGGAAGGCCCCGGATGGCTTCCCAGTGGAATTTCACAAATAATTCTCGGGGGACCTGGGGCCCCTGCTGGTAGGGACATTAAATTAGGCAAAGGAGAAGGAGGAGCTTCCCCCCATGTTGCAGGCCCCGATTTCCTTAATTTTAAAGAAGGATAAGGACCCGGAGCAGTGTGGGTCCGACCTTCCAATTTCATTGCTAAATGAAGATACCAAGTTGCTGGCTAAGATCTTAGCCTCACGGATTGAGGACTATGTGCTGGGGATGATAGGAAAAGACCAGACAGGGTTTGTTAAGGGGAGGCGTTTGTCGGGCAATATTAGGCATTTGTTAAACATTAAATTCCATTTGCCATTTCTCTGCACAAGCCTCCAACCTATCTGTGTCCTGCTGTATCCTCTGACAATCCTCAACACTATCTGCTACTCCACCAACCTTGGTGTCATCCGCAAATTTATTAATCAGACCAGCTACATTTTCCTCCAAATCATTTATGTACACTACAAACAACAGAGGCCCCAGCACAGATCGCTGTGGAACACCATTAGTCACAACTTTCCATTCAGAAAAACACCCTTCTACTGCTACCCTTTGCCTTCTGTGACCGAGCCAGTTCTGTATCCATCTTACCACCTCACCTCTGATCCCATGTGACTTTACCTTTTGTACCAGTCTGCCATGAGGCACCTTGTCAAAGGCTTTACTGAAGTCCATGTAAACAACATCCACCGCCCTCCCCTCCCCTCCCCAATTTCCTCCCTTGCTTCCCTCAGTATTCGGGAGTAAATCTCATCCGTCCCAGGCGACTTATCTACCTTAATATCTTTTAAAAGACCCAATACCTCCTCCTTTTTGATATCAACATGACCCAGCCTGTCCACACACCCTACCCTAGAATCATCTTCCACAAAGTCCTTTTCTTTGGTGAACACTGATGCAAAGTACTCATTTAGTATCTCGCCCATTTCCTCTGGCTCAACACATAGATTCTCCCCACTGTGCTCAAGTGGTCCAATCCTTTCCCTGGCCACCTTCTTGCTTTTTACATATGAATAAAAAGCTTTAAGATTCATCTTAATCCTACTTGCCAAAGACTTTTCATGACCTCTCCTAGCCTTCCTGATTTCCCGCTTAAGTACCTTCCTACTTAGCATGGTGGCGCAGTTGTTAGCACTGTTTCCTCACGCCGCCGAGGTCACAGGTTCGATCCCGGCTCTGAGTCACTGTCCGTGTGGAGTTTGTACATTCTCCCCGTGTTCATGTGGGTTTTGCCCCCACAACCCAAAAATGTGCAGGGTAGGTGGATTGGCCACGCTAAATTGCCCCTTACTCGGAAAAAATGAATTGGGTACTCTAAATTTTTTTTTTTTAAAGTACCTTCCTACTTTCTTTATATTCCTCAAGGGTTTCAACTGTCCCCACCCTTCTAGACCGTACAAAAGCCTCCTTTTTTTTTCTGACGAAGCTCAGAATGACCCTCATTTTCCAAGGCACCCAAAACTTCCCATACTTATCCTTCATTCTCTCAGGAACGTGACTATTCCTGAATCCTAATCAACTGTCGCTTGAAAGACTCCCACATGTCCGATGTTGATTTACCCTCCAACAGCCGCACCTAATCCAAATTCTTTCATTCCAGTCTAATGTTATCGTAATTTGCCTTTCCCCAGTTTAGCACCTTAATGCGAGGGTTACCCTCATCCCTGTCCAAAAGTACCCCAAAACTTATGAAATTGTGGTCACTACTCCCAAAATGTTCCCCGACTGAAACCTCAACCACCTGTCCAGGCTCATTCCACAATAATATGTCCAGCACTGCCCCTCCCTAGTTGGACTATCTACATATTGCATCAAGAAGGCTTCCTGGCTACATCTTACAAACTCTGCCCCATCCAAACCCCTAGCACTCCGTGAGTCCCAGTCAATATAGGGGAAATTAAAATCCCCTACCACAACATCCCTGTTACTTTTGCACCTATCCAAAACCGATCCAAAATCTTTCAACCTAAATGCTCCTCTATCTTTTGCTGGCAGTTGGGGTCCTGTAATAAACGGCCAACATTGTGAGTGCCCCCTTCCTGTTCC